>NC_138773.1:59024342-59624342 GCF_965119305.1 Pelophylax lessonae | reverse complement strand
TACAACAGATCATCCTTAAGAGGCCATCAATCCCAAAGGTGCTGACCAAGCCCGTCTGGATTGGGTCTTACAAGGGGCCCGTCTAAACCACCCAATTGTTTTGAAGTTACTGCACGAACAGTTCCTACTTACCCTGAGTTAATGAGAGAAGTGAAGGAAGAGGAAACTCTGCTGGAAGAAAAGAGTCAAGAGGCGAGAGATCTGGTTGCAAGTGGAAGCATCTGCCTGTGTTGTTCATGTAGAATGTAGTTTCTTGGATGGGGACAGTGAGACAAAGACAGACCAAAAAGGGCATATTAGTCCCGACAGCAAAAAGTCAGTTGGGGACCCAAAGCCAATGGAGGAAATGACCAGAAGTCACTCAAACTCAAATCTACCAGGCCCTAACGTGAGTGATGGAGACTCAAGGGAAGATGCAAGAGCAAAGGTTTAACCCAGGAGGACCGAGATTGGCCCAAGCCAAGGAAAATAAATGTTTCAAATGTAGAGAGGTTGGGCATTTCAGGGCTAAGTGTCTCAAGGAGGGAGTCGGTCCAGAGTTGCTAGCGTAAGTGTTAAAAGCATTACAGAAGATACTCTTATCAAATAAGGAAAGAAACTTCTAGGGACCTCAGTGAAGGAGCCAATTGAGGGTCCCAAGGCAAAACAGAGCTCCAAAGTTCAGAAGGAATCAAAGCAGATATGAAAGGTCAAAATCTTCCACTTGTCCTTCGACCCCTTTGCCTGTACTTAGAAATGAATCGCTCAGGCTGGGAAGAAAGACACAAAAGGTCAATGCACCCTCTTCTAATTGAGCTGTCAAAGGGACTTTACCACCACAAAGGAAGCTAGCTAGGGCTGAGAGAATAGAGCCACAAGCAAGGATTTTGCTGAAGGACTGGGTAGGGCCCTCTCCAATAGTTTTGCTTCAAGTAGAGGGAATCTACACCAAAGCACTCTTAGATACTGGAGCACAAGTGACTATTGTACAGGGATTTGTATGACAAATATCTGAAGCATATCCCATTGTGTAAGCTAGAAAAGCTAGAAATCTCCGGTATTGGTACCAAAAAGTTTCCTTATGACAGATACATCCCTATCAAGATAACATTTGATCCCTCGTTGGCTGTGAAGCCTGGGATGTTTGACACATTATTAGTTGTCCGCCCTCGGCACCCAGGAGCAGGACAGAACTCACTGATAGGAACAAACATGGACCTAATGAGAAGATTGCTCACCCCGCTGACCACAAAGGACTCAACTGCGGAGGAGATCCATCCCCAGTTGAGGCAGGCTTTCCAGCATGTAGTTCTGGAACAAAGGGCACCAGAGAAAGGAGTGGGAGGATTATGGTGACTAGACAACCGAGAGAGTGTTACAGCAAGGGGAGAGAGTGTATATGAAGGTCACCGTCAAGCTGTCTTGGGACCAGCCGGGTCCCTTAGTGGTGCTGGAAGCTGACCCATTGGGGGAAGAGGCAGGGATAGAATTGGTTCCCATGAAAGTGTTGTCGAGCAACGGGGGGGGGGGGGAATCCCAGTTAGTGTTCAAAACATTGCCAGTCAACCTGTCAGCCTGAAGCCTCGCATGGTTGGGTGAGTGCAGCTACTCCCATGACATCAGATGATTTGGTTCAGAGGGTCACTGGTGACGGCCATGAAGAAGAATCCCATGCTCAGCATCCCACTTTGCCTCCCAGTTGGGAAGAGAGGGTCAAAGCCCAGTAGGCAAGATGGGAAGATATGTTCTATAAGAATGATTTTGATATAGGTTGTGCTAAGAGTGCACAACTTTGAATCCGGTGAAGACAAGCCTTTTTGAGAAAGGGCTCGGCGGATACCCTTGAGTGATCTTGTTGATCTTCGGGAGCAGCTGGCTGAACTAAAAAAGTTTGGGGTCATTAGAGTATCCAGGAGCCCTTATGCATCTCTCATTGTGGTGGTACGCAAGAAAAATGGGTCCATTTGGATGTGCATTGATTATCGAACGCTGAATCGAAGAACCATTCCCGACCAGTAAACCATGCCTCATATAAAAGATGCTTTGCAGTGGTTGTCCTGAGAAAAGTGGTTCAGTGTGTTGGATCTGAAGAGCGGATATTATCAGATAACCATGAACCCTGATGACCTAGAGAAGACAGCTTTCATCAGCCCATTGCGGTTCTTTGAGTTTGATCACATGCTGCAGGGACTGGCAGGAGCCCCAGCCCCCTTTCAGAGTTTGATGGAGAACACAGTGGGAGACATGAATTTGATAGAGGTACTCGTGTATTTGGATGACATCATTGTCTTTGGTAACAAGTTAGAGGAGCATGAAGCACGACTGGAACAGGTCTTCCATAGACTCTACACCGAGGGACTGAAGCTGTCTTTGGAGAAGTGTCAGTTCTATCAGACTTTAGTTACCAACTTGGGGCATGTGTTCTCAGCCAAAGGAGCAGCCACAGACCCATAAAAGTTGAAAGCTGTCATCTCCTGGCCCCAGCCAACGACCCTTACAGAGCTGAGGTCATTCCTAGGCTTCTGTTCCTACTCTTGAAGATTTGTGAAAAACTTTGCACAGATTGCGAGACCTCTCAACAAGCTTTTGCAGAATCCCTATGCGTGATGATGAAAGGTTGCCAACAGACTTGGACCCAAGGAACAGCCGATACAATGAGTGAAACTTCTGAGGCGGAGCAGCCACCGAGCCATGCAGTCAATATGGCAACTCAGACTAAGAGACTGCGGAGCAGGACGAATTCCACGCACTTATGCAGGCAATTGCGGACTGCGAGTCCACCCTAACAACTAAAATAGACTCTCTACAGATTGACGTACAGTAGGTTTCATCCGGCAGGATATGGAGAAATTCGGCAAAAGAAGCAGAGCATCGCCTGGGGGATTCGGAGGATACGGTCAGGGACCATTCAGTCCAGCTGCACACTCTCCATAGTAAAGGGAAATCCCTGTAAACTAGCGGAGAGGGTGCGAAAAATTGCAACCACAGAAAAAACCTGCGCATCATGGACCTCTGAAGACGTCAACGTAGTGACGAAACGCGTAAGATGGAACGCATGTTGTCATGTCACGGAAGCCGGGTGGAATGCAAACCGGTAGTCACCGCTCTCCACTCTGCAGCTCCGTCTGTGACGGCTTTTTTTTACTGTGGAATACTGTGCATTGGCATTGTTTTTATATTCAAAAATAAAACTTTTTTTAAACAATACTGCACTATTTGCAGCTCTCTTTTCTCACTATACCTGGCTGGACGTGGGTAAAAGGAGGAGCGCAAACTGCCATTATAGTGAGTGAAGGTATTGCACCTGGAGGGGGACCCATCCTGGCCCTGGTGGCCAAACAAGCTTTACCTGGTCTTAATGCCATAAGGCATATAAGACCCATTTTTTTCCAGTGAGTGAGCCATTCTTACTATCCTACACGATGGAATAACGAGTGATACCATAAGGCTGCTTGGGAAGCTTGGCACTGAGCACCTGCACTTTATCTCCCATATTGCACAAGAGATATATACAGTACTTTTGAACATTTTTCACATTTAAGTCACCTTTATTCATGAACTTTGTGGAGCACCAATGAGACATTAGCACGTGTCACGTCTCATGCACTTTATATTGAACTGGAATATTTGAAACACTCATTTATTTTGTTTATTGTATTTATTTATTGCTTTGTATCATATATGCATAGTTTGCACTTCAATATTTATGCACTTTATGTGGCCTCGGGGTGAATTTTAGATAAAAATACCCCCGGGACAGTCAGGGCTAGTACATTCCATAATGGATAGCCTCTGAACTGTGCCGGGTCCTACTTACCGTTTAGAAGAAATACTTACCTTGAAAATTTCTTCTCCAGCGCTGCCATCTCAGGTGTGGGCAGCAGAAGCCAGCGCGTCCTCTTCTGCGTCCTCTTCTGTGATGTCGGAGTCCTATAATGCCCTTCACTGGCCCCACTCATCACTTCCGGTGCAGGCGCGGCATCCCTGCACAGCTTCTGGACATGCCCAAAAGCTATTTGGCAGGGAATGCCGCGCATGCACCGGAAGTGACGAGCGGGGCCGGTGCAGGCGCATTGACTCCTGGGAGCGATGACGTTCAGCTCCCAGGAGTCATCGTAAGCCGGAAGTGACGGCGTGGGCCGCGGCCACAGAGGGAGGAAGTGGAAGGAAGGTGAGTATATTTTCTTCTATAACAAGGTTAGTGAACAAAAAAAATAAAAATCGGGAGCATCCATTTCTTTTTCAGGTGACCCTCAGCAAGCGGATGGCCCAAAATAGATTTTTTCAATTTTGAGGCCGGAACTCCGCTTTAAGTAATTTTTGAAAGCATCACCATTACTAATATTAAGCAAGCGCTATAGGTAGCCTTTCCTACTAAGGCTATACACATGCATCATGGGCCTGCCAGAAGGCACTAAAGGTCAGGATCCCGCCACCTTCTGCGAGAAGCTTCAGAGCGCCTTACTGCCTCAGGTGCCATTTTCCCCATTGTTCACTGTAAAGAGGGCCCACAGAATTCCATTAACTAGAGTCTCTCTCTGGGTGCGCCTCCTCACACTTTTTTTTTAAAGATATGTTTATTGAGTTTCATAGAAAAAAACACAATAATACAAAAAAAAAAAAAAAAAAAAAACAACAACATCCTGAGCTGTTTCCCAATGCCTTACAAAACACATCAGAATAGCAACTTAGATGATACTTAAAATATCGTAAGTCAGATCAAACAATTGGTCATTATACAAAGTATGGAGTTACTGTACATTCAGTGACTGCCTGGATTAACAGAGGCAAGAGTAAGTGGATTAGAAAGCCATGTGTCAGAAGGGGCAGTGCCACCGGGTGACGTAGCTGGGTGGCCCTACTACGTGCCTATAAAAGAACTGTCAAAGCTGAAGATCAGGCATACGGACAGTAGCCTCTTAGGAAGCAAATCGTTTTTTGCAATTTTTCTATTTTGTGGGTCGACGGGGGTCATGACGGACGATGGATTTACATCGAGGGACACTATTTTTATTTTTTATTTTTTAATAAAGGACTTGTCAAAAACTCTTTCCTTATGGTTTTTACTTTTTGACACTTTTTTGGTGAATGGGTATGGGTACGATGTACCCATACCCATTCACATAGGGGGAGCCGGGATCTGGGGGCCCCTTTCTGAAAGGGTGCTTTCAGATTCCGATAAGCCCACCACCTGCAGACCCCCGCAATCACAGCCCAGGGGTGTTGGAAAGAGGCTCTTGTCCCCATCAACATGGCCATGCATTTGAAGAAGAGGGCAAGTCCCTGGAAACGTGTCATGCAGGAAAGAGGCTCTTGTCCCCATCAACATGGCCATGCATCTAGTGCGGCATCCGGTGACCAGGCAACACAGGAAGTGAAGGAGAGCGGGGATACAGTGGCGGCAGCCGCGAATGAGGAGACCGCAGAGTCACCATCTGGAGGGACGGGAGGAGCGAGTAGCTCCTGTTGGAATGCTGTAAAGAGATTGTCTTAAAGGAAAAGTGTGAGTGCAATTCCAATGTACTGTGCTATTGTCCTTTATTAAAGCGTTATTGCCCGAGGTTGTGTGCGCTTTTCTTTACAGATTTGAATTGTTTTGATCCGCCCCCCCCCCCCAGTGGAGTGAGAGAGGAGCAGCAGCAACCAGGACATTTCAGCTAAAAAACATACAAACAAAGGAGGTGAACACATGGACAGCGCCATGGGCTGGTGAAGTACTCCTCTTTGTACTTGTTGTATATCAGCATGTGCAGGATCTGTCCTTTTTGATTGTCAAAAACTTTAAACTGTTTATTACTTTTTGACACTTTTTTGGTGAATGGGTAGGGGTACTATGTACCCGATACCCAATCACATAGGGGGGGTGAGAGATCTAGGGGCCTCCTTGTTAAAGGGGGGCTTCGAAATATTGATGAGCCCCCTTGCCCGCAAACCCCGATAACCACAGCCCAGGGTTGCAGGGTTGTCTGGAAATGACCCTTGTCCCCATCAACATGGGGACTACATGCTTTGAGCCCCTGCCCAAAAGCACTAACCCACCATTGTTGAGAGCATGTGGCCTGGTATGGTTCAGTAGGGTTGCAGGTTGCCAGGCTGCATGTCAGGATAAGGGTCGGGCCATTTTTTTCTTTATTTTTTTTTTACTTATTTTTTTTCTCTTTTTTTACTGTTCATCTGTCGGGGGGGGAACCCATTGACAGCTGATTACTCATCGGTTGCTAAGGTTGCTGTGGCTGGCTTTCTGGCCCCGCTCCTTAACAACCAGGTTACACTGCACCCTGATTGGACAAAGCTTTGCCCAATCAGGGTGCAGAATACACTGCAGCGCAACACCCTGCAAATTTGGGTGTTCAACGAACGGCCAATTAGACAAATGTTCGGTCTGAACTCATGCTCAGGCTGAACTGTTTGCCTCTCCTTAGGGTAGAATGATCATTTTGATTATGCTCACCCTTCCCATTAGGTTCAGAGGGAGGTCCATTCATTGTTTAGGTTTTTTGTGCAGCAAAGAGATCAGGGTCCTCACACTTTTATTCTGCACCTGCTTCATTTCTGTGACCACGGCATGGTTCCATGGGAAGCAAGGAGATGGGAGAAATTTCGCCACAAGGCCGCTAAGCTGATGATCTTCCCAAATTATTCAGTTGAGACACAGAAGCTGTGGCACTCCTTTGATCAGGTGAAGATTGCTCTCTGTTGGAAGGGGATCAAATACAACATGCTCTTCCCTGCTCACCTCCAGGTGCAAGATGGCAACTCTTTTCAGATCTTCACCTCCCCAGAAGAGGCATCTCCATGGATTGAGACACTAGTCAGATCATGAGTTTCTTGTTGCCACTGTGTTGTTCAGCTGCTTTTTTGCTAGCTGGGTTCAGATTCTCCTGTGTTGGCCTCCTAGCTCTGTTGGGCAGCAAGCCTCCAGCTCATTAGGCCACTTTGTTTCCAGTTGAGGGCCCTTTCTGAGCTTTACGGGCCCTATGTTAATGTGCATATACATCTAAGACATCTTTGAGTGTTGAGATCTCACTCCTGCTGCTGCACCAATGAAGTGGGCCTTGCCCTGTTGTTTATTACCTATGATGACAACCTCCACCCTTGGCAAAGAGGTCTCTATGATCTAGCTTTATCCTGCTGGGTGCTTCTTCAGTCATGTTTTGGACATACTTATGACATGTAGTTCACTGGACTACCCTGGTTAATTGTTTGCAGCTAAGATCTGTGCCCTCAATTTTTCCAAGCGACCCTATAAGTGCACTGGAATAACTTTTTTTTTGGTTTGCAACTAAGATTTGTGCCCTATATTTTGCCAAGAGACCCCACTGGTGTTCCTTCCTAGTTATAGGTGGCACCTCCTAACCTTAATGAACTTTGAACAACTTTTGTAGTAGTGCTACTCTATTGTTCATAGACCCCCATTGGTAATTTACCATGTTTCTGTTTGGGGATCAGGCACACCACAATTGGGGTGGTGATGCAGGATGGGAGGGGTTGGCGATGTTTTGTACAGGGGCTGCAGTTTATCTGTGATGCCTCTTTGGATACGGATCCCCTAGTGGCTTGGCTCTCTGTTTCGACCCACTTGATAGGGAGTAGGATCTCAAGCCTTAAGAAACCCTGGGTAGGCCACTACTTCCAAGCTACCCACACTTCTTAGACTAGAGGTGTTAGTATTCTGACTCATAAATCCCTCTTGTTTTCATTGTTAGATCTCCACCTGGACCCAGATGGTAAATACATGATACTACATGCTATGATTGACAATGCTGAAATGGTTGTTGCTAGGCTTTATCTACCCCCTCCTGTCAGTGTTGCCTTGAATAATAAAATAGTCCAATTATTAGTTCTTTATCCCTAAGACCATATTCTTATTGCTGGAGATTTCAATATGCCCCCTTACCCACAGCTGGATAAACTTAAGTGTGATACAGCCACTGATTCTGTATTATCTTCCTGGGTGGAGGCTTTTGACTTCCATTATATATGAAACTGGAAACACCCGGATGAGCGCAGTTATACCTGCCACACTTATCTACAGTGCTTGAGGTCTCTGTCCTCCCACAAGCACTTGACATAGGGCCAACCCGGAAACACATTGTCATGATGACAGCTCCCATCTCTACACTCTAGTCATGCTTGCGTTCCATCCCCTGCCCAGACCTCATATTGGCCTGCGTGTCTCCAAGTGAGTGATGTAACACCCGGGCTGCCGGTTCTCGGATGCACTTTGCATGGCTGTCCTGGCTTTTACCACAGTGGAAGGCTGATTCATCGGATTGATCTTTACTCACACTCTGAGGATTTCACTAGTGAGGTACTGTTCCCCCTCCACCAGGGTCCCCACTTCATCAGGATAATACCACCACCCATTTTGGGCCCAGCTGTCCACACCTCCTCAGCACAGCCGAGCCCTCGAGGCTAAGCCAGCACCACGAGTGATACAGAGTGCAGTTTTGCATTCCTATGTACTGTAGCTTTTGAGTTTACCTTCACTTTTGGTTTTATTGAACTGCATTATCCAATAATTTTATTGCTGTTTACCACACTATCCTTCTGGTGTCCCTTGACACCAGTATCGACTTCCTACCAATACAGCCCGCCGTGATTTCCAATCTGATCTCCTAGCTGTGGAAACCCAAGCTCAGACGTTTGAAGTTAGATACTCAGCTTCTCTTGTGACCAGACTGTTTACCAGTATACGTTGCTGGCTTATTGGGAGGTGTCCCTCCTTCCTATGAAGGCCTCTCATAAGCTATTTCTTTACCAGTCTCAACCAGCGGGAGAAGGCATGGCTCTCTAAGGAGCAGGTACCTGTGGCTTATATAGCTAGCATTCATGGAGGTGATGGACAGTTGCTAACAGACCTGGTCCATATAAATGCTTACTTTGTTTCCTATTATGATCAGTTCTTCTCCTCTAGTGCCTATTATACAGTACTATGGACCAGTTTCAACTGTATCTCTATAACACTGACTTTCCATGCCCAGTGCCCAGGCCAGGAAAATATATCCACATCATGCTTGAAGAGGTTAAAAGAGCTTTCTCTTCCCTGCAGGTTGGGAAGACTACTGAGATAGATGGCTTACCTGCAGAACTTTATAAGGCCCATGCTGATCTACTTCTCCCATACTTCTATGAGACCCTTAAATTCAAACTCACTGAAAAGCATCTTCTGCCTTCGATGTTAGGTCGATGTTAGAAGCCATTATAGTGGTGATACCAAAACCGGGCAAGGACCCATCTCTATGCTCCTCCTATCACCCGATTTCCCTACTTAATGTTGATGCCAAGATGCTGACTAAGGGGCTGGCCAACCAGTTGCATTCTTTCATCCTTCCGTTGATTAATGGGGATCAATCCGGGTTTATGCTAGGCAAAGGTACTGATATTAACCTTCAAGGGCTCCATATGGTCATATCTAGAGTGCACTTTGGCTCCTGCCCTGGAGTGGGGGCCTTAGCCAATGCAGAAAAGGCCTTTGATTCTGTTGAATGGGAGTATCTCTGGTGCATTTCTTGGAAATTTGGTTTCGGGCCTAACTTTGTTGATTGGGTTAAACTCCTTTATGCTAACCCTACAGCCAGGTTGAGAACCAATGGGCTGCTCTCCCCATGTTTCCCCTTATTTAGGGGAACAAGCTAAGGGTGTACCTTATCCCCTGGGTTGTTTATTCTTGCTATTAAACCTATGGTGTTTCTTTTGCGTGAGTGTGTAGAGGGTACAGCTGTGGGCCCCATTGTTTTTGAAAGATGTAGACTCCTTTTCGGCAACTTTATCCCTCATTGATTGGTTTGGGGAGTTCTCTGGAATAAGGGTAAATTGGGACATTTATCCTGTCTCCTCCTGTGCCTGGTAATTCTCTGCTCGCTTGAGCCACCCAATTTACATATGTGGGACTCATCGTAACATCCGTAAAAAAAAAAATGTTTTGCATGTAGTTCTACTTTAAGGGCATGTGACCTGTTACGACTTAGGAAGAGGGGCCTACCCGCAGTCCACCCCCCTCCCCCCATCTATTCCATTCCTGGCCAGCCAGGCTTCATATCTGGATAAGTATAGAATTTGAGGGAAACCCCACACCTTATTACACAATGTACAATATACTGTCCCTTTAAAAAAAAAAAAGAACCTTGGGGTCTTTCTCAAAATCCAACAGATCCCTATCCACTAGGTAAACATGCTAGATTTGAGGGGAGTCAATGCAGTTTTTTTTTTTTTTTTTTTTTTTTTTCTATCGATAGCCTTTTTTTAACAGTTTTTTTTTTATTTGCAAATTGGCCTTGAAAAGGGGCAAAAAAAAAAATTGGCCTCCTTACAATGGGTTTTACCACTGTTGGGGGTTTGTGGATTTCCTGCCGAGTTTGGCAAACTTTGCTCATTAGTACTATCCACTGTTGGTTGGAGTTGCAGTTTACACATTTTTCCACCAGTTCATGCGACCCCTTAGAAGGGTTAAATCCCTATCATTCTGGCATGTCCGACCTATATTTATGTATACAACAAAAGAGGATAGCAAACTGTCTGTGTTACTATTTAGATATTTTTATGATGACTTTCAATTCTGACTAGGCTGTTTGGGTGTACTTGTACTTCTGGTTTATCCAGTTTTGATTGATTTCTTCATCCTTTACTTTCAGTGCAAGTTATTAGAACCTGGCTCTCTGCCACATTTATGTCAAAATCTCCTATGTCATTATTGTCAACCTGCCCTTCAAAAATTACAATATTGCTGAGTGAACACATAAACAACTGTTGCCACAAGGGCCTAAAGATGTGGCTAAAGAAGGAAATTGTTGTCTTTTCAGATGCTTTTATTTTGTGTTAATATTACCCAAGCCTGGCTGAAAAAGGAGTGTGCCTTTTGGACTACCCTATAATTTTGGGTCAACCTATCTAAGACTTGTGTAAAGCAGAACCACAGTCTTCATTATTGCAGAGCTGTACAGAAATTGCTGGCTCTGATTTCACTGCACACTGTAAGCTTCTCACAATGTGCATTTCCTGGCTAAAAGATGTCCAGCATCACCTAGCTCTTTCCTCCCAAGCCTTGCTGTTCTTGACCAACCTCTTCCATTCATTGATTACTCAGCATCCCACCCATGTGGGCATTATCTAGGATGGTCTAGATGCAAAATGCACTCCTGATAATGCCCACTCCTCCAGACTGATATCGACTAATCAAGGCATTTTAATATTTGCATAATTTCTCCTGAAATCCATCCATGCTAGCAGCAGAACTCTTTTTGATCCCGGCACATACTCCCACTTGGCCCCTCTCCAGACGGCCATTGTAGGTCCACACTGAATCATCAGGTGGACTTCCCCTTTCTACGGCTAAGAGGCAGTACTATACCCGTTTGGAGCTACTCAACTACAATTTACTGACATTGAGACAGACCGCTCCAAATTACTTTGTAGGGATCCCTGTTGGAACAACGGAGGAGATCACAGCTTCTGCTCGTGCCATCCAGGAGCTGTTTCTGTCCAGACACACCATCTTCCACAGCAGTGCCCTTTGTGATTTTACAGTGGGAAAGGGTTAGCAAGCTCATTTGTGTCCTTTCTGTGAGATTCACCTTCTTTATTTGTGCTAATAAGTGAGTTGTGAAAAGAAGATGAATGTAAGGGAAATCTTCCAATGAGACACTTGTTCTGGTGACAAATGTCAGGAGAATTACTAAAATTTCCACTCACTGCCTGTTGTTTTGATTGGACAGAGAAGTTCTAGAGAAAGCAAAAGCAACAGAACTAACAGGAGTCCTAATCACTGCCTACTCTATCTAAAACTAAAAAAAACTACTAACTAAAACTAAAAAAAAAAAAAATCAGCTTTACAAACAGTTTAATATGTTAAGTAACCAGATACACTATATCTGCCTTTACACGCACATGCAATTTAATGGAATCCCAGTCTTAGTCCATAGGGTTTAATACTGAGTTTGCCCACCCTTTGCAGCTATAACAGCTTCAACTCTTCTAAGAGGGCTGTACACAAGGTTTACACAAGGGGAGTGTGTCTATGGGAATATTGGACCATTCTTCCAGAAGTGCATCTGTGAGGTCAAGCACTGATAAGGACGGGAAGGCCTGACTCACAGTCTCTGTTCTAATTTATCCCAAAGGCGTTCTATTGCGTTAAGGTCAGGACTCCACCCCAAACTCTCTCATCCATGTCTTTATGGACCTTGTTTGTGCAGTGGTGCGCAGTCATGTTGGAACAGGAAGGAGCCATCCCCAAACTGTTCCCACAAAGTTGGGAGCATGAAATTGTCCAAAATGTCTTGTTATGCTGACACATTAAGAGTTCCCTTCACTGGAACTAAGGGGCCAAGCCTAACCCCTGAAAAACAACTCCACACCATAATCCCCCCTCCACCAAATGATTTGGACCAGTGCACAAAGCAAGATCCATAAAGACATGGATGAGTGAGTTTAGGGTGGAGGAACTTGACTGGCCTGCAGCCTGCATAGAGTCCTGACTTCAACCCGCTAGAACACCTTCGGGATGAATTAGAGTGGCGAATGAGAGCCAAGCTGCCTAGTCCTTATCTGTGCCTGACCTCAAGAATGTGCTTCTCATCACTGTTTAGTGGAGCATTGGGGCACCAAAGGTAAGGTAAATATCAGAACATTCAAGAATGGCCAATAAAATAAACCTATTATTTCGTCCTGTATGGACAAAGCACGGTTAAGTTTAACATAATTTTAAACTTTTTAGAAAATTTTTATACCTCCAACCCTGACATTGGACTCTGGTAATGGTCTCACCACAGTACAGCACATTTTTAATCAACTATTCTGGTCTTTTCAGACAGTGACTTTGATGCCAACATAAAGAAGCACACGGTATGCACTGATCAATGAAAGTTAAAGGGAGTACCACAAAGAAGAAAAGAAAAAATTACAGATGAAGTAAAAAATATCAGAAAAATTGGTAGATAAATATGTGCATTAGCATGAAATTAAACAGAATGTGCATTCACATAAGTATAAAAAACTGCACATTACATCCAGAGCCAAGACAAAGTCATCCATTGACTGTGTGACCACACACTATAACACATTTTTAAACATTACATTGCAATAGCTAAAGCAGTTTTAAACCCAAAAGCAAACATTTATTATATTGCAGCTTACCGATTCTTAGTTGTAATGGCTGCATTAGTTTTATTTTTTAGGCCTTCTTCTATTTTCATCTGGTGATCTAGCCAGCAAGTATGTTTATCAAAAGCACAAGCTCTCCAGCAGAATGTATCAGTTTACATGGATGTGACAAACCATTCACCACTGACAGGGGTGCTTATAATGATCAGCTTTTATTTATTCACGTAAACCCTTTATCCCAAAAAGAAAAAAAATGTTTGTTGTAACTGATTATAAAGTGTGAGCTGGAGTTTGGCTTCAATTTGTAAATGTATTTAAATCGTCTAATACATTTAACACTTCCCCCTCCCAAACTGACAATGCTGTTTGTTTGCTGTGCCTCCTGTTCTCTTTTATCCAGAGATGTGTCTCCCTAATACAGGAGGTGTGTCATTGGACAAACCACAAGGTGGAAACAGAGGGGCAAAAAAGCCAAAGAAAAGGAAACGGACGTAGCCACCATATTTAATGATTGGTAAGTTGTAATATCTTTTTTTTTCCAGTTATAGGTTTAATACCACTTGAAATAACCTTGACACTCTAAGTTGTCTGACCAGTTGTAGCTACAGAAGACGCCTTGGCTTTGGGTTAATTCCTGAACAGTGACGACATTAAAAATATTTTTTGGTATCATATTCTCCACTACTAGCTACAGTACATCAACGCTATGCTGACTAGAATTTAAGCAATTTTTAGAATAGTTCAACCCTACCGCCTTTGGATATAGGACAAACGCTGCCCTTTACACAAAGAGGGCTATTAATTAAAAGGTATGCAGACTCTGATGCCCATAATGCCAATCCGATTCCATGCTTAATCATATGATTCAATAAACGATCAATCGTATTGGTCATTATACTCTTTTTCTTGTTTTTCCTTTCTCAGCTTTTTATGTACCTAGTCCCTGCATATTTTGAGCATCGGGAACCGATTTAGCATAGCAACCGTTCTCCCACTGCAAAGACGGGAAGTAAAATTGTTAATTAGTTATGTGCAGGGCTTTTTTTCAGCTGGAACTTGGTGGAACTCAGCTCCACCACCTTTGGCTCAGGCCCTCTGCTCCTCGCTCACCACTATCACTCGTAAACACAGAGGCCTGACTTCCTGAGTTTTCCAAGTACAGTATGAGGACAAAGGAGATGCCAGTGCCTGGGGTGCAGTGCGGATGCTGACACCCCCACTGGATGATCTCCCTGCAAGTGAGAGAGGCAAAGCAACCTACAGTGTGAGGGGAAGTACTAGAGAAGAAGAGGGGTGAAAGTGAGATGTGGATGGGGCATACAGAGCTAAGCAGCTGTGGAAGAAGGATGAACTCTGGAAGGAGGACACTGCATGTAGCCCACCCGTGAACTCTGTACACAGCACACTCCTGAACTCTGTGCTATGTACGTAACACACCTCTGGACACTACGCTCTGTGTGTAACCCCACTGAACTCTGCACTGTTAGTGAAATTTTGACCAATTTGGGGAGGAGGTTTTGGGGGGTCGTGTACAACTATTTTCTGAGAAAAAAAGCCCTGGTTATGTGTAAACTATGTATATGCATACAGTAGCTGTATATAAACTGGCCACATCATATAAACCTACTAGAATATTACAAAACAACGTCTGTGTATAAAAAAAAACGTCACTGTTTACAGGTCCAATCATCTAAAAGTTAGATGTTAAAGAAGTAAAATATTAGAACCTGGCATTGGGAGATATCTCTTGCCCTGTGACATCACTGGGACTGGAAGAGAGGGCAAGTTGTGACACAGAGAGCAATACAAATGTGACAGAGTTTCTTCCCAACTACCCATCAAAACGATCTTGGGGCAACCCGTCAGGGGGGTGGTTAGTGGAGTGGTGCTGGCTGTGGTCGCTCAACACCTTACACTTGGTTGAGCCAAGAGAGCAGCATCACATATGTTGTATATCTCTTCCAAAAAAAAAAAAAAAAAAAGTTTGGTCTTGAGTTCTGCGTTGTGGCTGCCCAAGGTTTAGGTCTTTACCTATCTCCATTCGCTCAACGTGCACTAGATGGGTTTGTGGGCATGCACACCCTGTTTGTGTCCCATTAAAAAAAGGGGTGTGTTATTGGCCAGATCACCAAGTGAAAACAGGGGGGGGGAAACAAACAGAAAACTAATGCAACCATCTAATCTGATTAGTAAGCTGCAATGTACAGTATTAAATTTTTGGTTTTGGGTTTAATACCTTAATCACTTAAGCCCCGGAAGATTTTACCCCCTTCCTGACCAGGGCCTATTTTGCGATTCGGCACTGCGTGATTTTAACGGACAATTGCGCGGTCGTGCGACGCTGTACCCAAATGAAATTTGGTGGTATTTGATTACCTGTGCGATTTTTTGATCATGCGCTATAAACAAAAAAAGAGCGACAGTTTTGCAAAAATAACAATATTTTTCACATTTTTTTATATGAAATTCCTCCCAAAAAAATGTAAAAATCAAAATTTTTTAACATTTTAGGCCAATTTTTTTTTTTACCATATGTTTGGTAAAAAAAATCGCAAAAAGCGTATTTTGATTGGTTTGCGCAAAAGTAATTGCGTTTACTAACTAAGGGAAAGATTTTTGTCATTTTTATTGTTTTTTTTTTTTAACGAGTAATGGCGGCGATCTGCGTTTTTTTTTGCGGGACTGCGACATTGCGGCGGACAGATCGGACACTTGACTGACATTTTTGACACTTTTGGGGGTACCAGTGACATTACTACAGTAATCAGTGCTATACATATGCACTGTTACTGTAAAAATGACACTGGCAGTGAAGGGGTTAACTTTATTTGAGAGGGAGGGGTTAAGTGTGTCCCTAGGGGCGTGATTCTAACTGTGATTGGATGTGGCTGTGTGTGTAAGAGCAGAGATCTACGGTCCTATATAGCAGGACCGTATGATCTGTGCTGTTACACAGGGGAGAATGACAGGCGGCTTTGTTTACACTAGCCGCCTGCCTTTCTCCCGCTGTACCGGAGGATCGCGAGTGAGCGGCGGACATTGGGTAGTGTGGAAGATAAAGAACATGAGATCTAGGCAGTTCTAGTAACACCTCTGTAGAGCAAAGAGATTACCACATCAATAAGCTTCTGTTTCTTCACTACCCAGTTTCAGCCCTGAACATGCTGTGCTGGTTTGCCTGTAGTAGAGATACACATAAAATGGTCAGGATATTGAGAACTGTCTAGCAGGGGTGCATGGATTAGAAAAATTATGGGACAGAGTTACAAATCTTTTGGCAAATATAACAATTCAGAAATAGATGTTTCGACTGTGGATATACAGTTGTTTGCCTCCACTTATGCTTTGCACTAATGCAGGGGTCTTCAAACTTTCTAAACAAAGAGCTAGTTTACTATCCTTCAAAACTAAAGTGGCGCCAGACTGTGGCCAGCGGGAGTAGAAAATGTCCTGGTGTCAGTGGGAGTAAACAGTGTTCCCTCTTTGGTATTATGGGGAGAAATAGTGCCCCATCATTGGTATCATTGGGAGGAATAGTGCCCCATCATTGGTATCAGTGGGAGGAATAGTGCCCCATCATTGGTATCATTGGGAGGAACAGTGCCCCATCATTGGTATCATTGGGAGGAATAGTGCCCCATCATTGGTATCATTGGGAGGAATAGTGCCCCATCATTGGTATCAGTGGGATGAATAGTGCCCCATCATTGGTATCAGTGGGAGGAATAGTGCCCCATCATTGGTGTTACCTGGAGGAATAGTGCCCCTTTGTCAGTAACAGTGGAAGGAACTATGCTCCACTGTTACTGACAGTGGGGGAATAATGTCCCAAGGGCTGGATAAAATCAAGCAAAGGGCCACATGCAGCCCGTAGGACACAGTCTGGAGACCTGGAACAACTTCTGATCTAACTTTGCCCTACGACTTCATGTCTGACTTCCATGCAACTTCAGTGAACAAAATCTGACTTTGACTTGACCATACCAGGCCCTTTGAGTCTGGTATGAATTTTAAGTGGGGGGAACCTTTTTTTGACACTGGTTGAATGAGTAGCGGTACAATGTATCCCACACTTATTCACACGGGGGGTGGGATTTTGGGGCCCCCTTGTTAAAGAGAGCTTCCAGATTCTGATAAGCCCCCTGCCCGCAGATCCACACAGCCCCACCCAGGGTTGTATGGAAGGGGCCCTTATTCCTATCAATATGGGGACAAGGTGTTTTGGGGTGAGGGGGGTGCAGAGCCCCCCCCCTGCCCCAAAGCACCCACCCCTCTATGTTGAGGCCATGTGGTCTGGTCCAGGAGGGAGGAGGGGCACTCCCTCCCTTTCCTGACCTGCCAGGCTGCATGCTCCCATAAGGGTCTGGTATTAGTTTTGGGGGGCCCCACGCAATTTTTTTTATTTTGGAGTGGGGCTTCCCCTTAAAATCCATACCAGACTCTAAGGGCCTGGTATGGAATTGGGGGGGAACCCCACACTGTTTTTTTTAAGCTTTGGCGTGGGGTTCCCCTTCAAGATCCACAGAGCACAAGTTGCATGCCACAAGTCAGATCAGTTAAGATGATAATTCGATTTTGATTCAACTTCAATAAAAGTTAAATGGGCTTAAAACGAACCAAAGTAAGGCCACAATAGTCCAGGAACCTTTTTCAAAGTTGGACCAACTTGTGTCAGACCAGTTAAGACGGCTCTCATAGGAAACCATTGATTTATACACCTCATGTGACATGTGCTCTCAAAGTCGGAGCATATGTCGCACCAGTGTGAATTGGGCCTTAATGGATAGCTAAAGTTTTGTATAACATTCTGTCCATGCTCCTCCAAAATCCATGCTCTGTGGCCACTGAGATGGCCTTAGTTACTTTGCTTTTACATGCACAGAAAATCCCAATAATTCCAATAGGCAGATCATATATTGCTGGGGCTGGCCAGGACATTTGCAGCAATTGACCTCACAGCGTGGATCTGGAAGAAGCACTGAAAAGTATAAGACTTTAGAGGGATTTTGATGGGGGAAGGACAACTTAAAGGGTAATTTCAAAAAACAATAGTACCCCTTAAGGCCCCTTTCACACGGGCTTTCCGATCCGGTCCGCCTGTCAGTTTTTCAGGCGGACCTGATCGGATGCTCTATGTACCTCTATGATGCAGCGGATGTCAGCAGAGACATGTCCGCTGACACCCGCTGCTATCTGATTCGATCCTATCTGTGAAATCCGGACATCTGGAGGATTGGATAGGATAGGATGAAAATGGACAGGCGGTCCGTTTTCATATGATCTCCCATAGAGGAGAGCGGGGATCTGACAGCTCCATCTCTGCAAAGTAAGCAGAGATGGACCTGTCATCCGCCTGCTCAGCGGGGATTGGCGGATGAATCCCCGCTGAGAAAAACTGAGTCCGCCGAGTGCACCACTTGTGTGAAAGGACCCTAAGATTTATTTTAGCAAAACAAGGTTGTGCAGACTTACAGTATAGTATATATACAGTATATACGTAGATTTATAATAATGGGGTTGCTTATTTGCTAACCAAATTCCAAATACACTTAAAAGCATTTAACACTGTATAAGGCTGTGCAAAAAACATAATTTTCATAAGCACAATCTGAAGACTAAGTGGGGCATTTAGAAAGTAATGACATGGCCATACCGCTGCCATATCCCTGCATAAAAAATGTAAAATACACACTTATGGGTCTATTTATGAACAAATTATATTGCGAATATCTCAACCCTCGTGCAAGTATAACAAATAATTCCCGGAATGTTTGTAATACGTGTGTAATAGTTTCTTTGTTGCCTTGCTACAGGCAAATATATCAACCCCTAACATTCGATCCTAAGATAAAAATAGATTAAGAACATTTGACCATGAGAGATAATAGGCTAAGAACATTCAACCAGCTGTGAAAAAATGTGAGGGAGAATTCTGCAAAGTACAAATAGAATAAAAGAAGGATAAGGCGCTATTACAACCAAATCACCACAAAATTACAAAAATTAACCACTTGCTGACTGCCTAACTGAAAATATACGTCATCATTTTTACATTAAATACCGTACCGGGGTTATGGCAGCGGCTAGATGGTATAACCCCAGTATCTTTTTTTTCTACAGTCGGTCGGCTTTCGCTGTGAGATCACTTTCAAAAGCAGCAGGTGCCCCCCTCCGCTGCTTCCAGGTGGTTCCCTGGCTAACGTTACCGATCAGTAACTTCAGGAACCATCCGGCATCAGAAGCAATTTTCCATAGAGATAATCGATGACTAGATGGCCACCACTCCTCTTTATGCCCCTGGAGGACCGGAACAACGTCAATGTTACATCCAGTTCCTTTTTTGCGCACAGTAGTGAACGCAGACGTAGGTCACGCCCACATATGCAAACAGTGTTTGCACCACACATGAGGTATCGCAACTGACATCTGAGCGACAGCAATAATTCTATCATCTTTTATATTATACAAAATATTGGGGTATATAATATGTTAAAAAAAATACTGATTTTAATTTGTAAGCAACAAATGACAGAAAAAGGCTGGGTCAGCAAGCAAATTACCCCTAACATTCCCTCCCTCTGGACGGGCATCATATGACATCAGCCCGTTCCCGCTGCTCTCACGCACCCCTGGGGGCACGCAGCTCCGCTATCAGGGATGAGGCATGTCCCTCAGAACACAGCCCATCCCTGATCAGGGTAAAGAGCCAATGAAAACGGCTCTTTACCATGTGACCGGCTGTGTGCAATCACAGCCAGTCACATGTGTTGTCATTAATTTTGCCACTCGTGCGTGCCCCAGGGGCCCGCATCGCAGAGATCGGGGATGAGGCGTGTCACTCTGACACAGCCCATCCTCGACCAGGGTAAAGAGCCAATGAAATTGGCTCTTTATCAAGTGACCGGCTGTGTCCAATCACAGCCTGTCACAAATGTCAACAAACAAACACTGATCCTGTGTGAGGAGGAGATTGGGGTAACAGGCAGTTACTGATTACAGTGCAGAGTAAAAAACATACTGTCCCCCAGTAATAAAGAGTACCTGTCACCAGCCCATCAGAGAACCCAAGTACCTGTCACCAGCCCATCAAAGAACCCAAGTACCTGTCACCATCAGAGTAACTGAGTCTCACACATGTGGTAACACCATACTCTGGAGGAGTAGCAGAATGTATTTGGGGGGGGGGGGGGGAGTATGTACAAGAATGCATATACTGTGTGTGAGAAAATTCCAAAGAATTGTTGGAAAAAAATGACAACTTCAAAAAACTCACAATGCCTCTTACTAAATACCTTGGACTGTCTAATTTCCAAAAAGTGGTAATTTTGGGGGTATTTGTGCTATGCTGACATTGCAGGGCCTTGAGAAATGAGGCTGTCAGTATATCAGGTGCGATCAATTTTCAATAATTGGTACCATAGCTTGTAGACTCTATAACTTTTTACACAGACCAAGTAATATCGTCTAAGATATGTAGCGTATTCATTTTGACACAAATTTTGCAAAATTTTATAATCGAAGTTAAAAAAAGTGTTTTTGATCAGGAGCAGATATTTTTTAAATGCTTAAAGTGAAAGATTAAAAATGCATACCTGGGGAGTGCCTTAATTCTGCCCTTGAAGGAGCACATCACCATGATGTACAGGAAGGATAAAAAAATGTGAGGGAGAATTCTGAAAAGTACAAATAGAATAAAAGAAGGATAAGGCGCTATTACAACCAAATCACCACAAAATTACAAAAATTAACCACTTGCTGACTGCCTAACTGAAAATATACGTCATCATTTTTACATTAAATACCGTACCGGGGTTATGGCAGCGGCTAGATGGTATAACCCCAGTATCTTTTTTTTCTACAGTCGGTCGGCTTTCGCTGTGAGATCACTTTCAAAAGCAGCAGGTGCCCCCCTCCGCTGCTTCCAGGTGGTTCCCTGGCTAACGTTACCGATCAGTAACTTCAGGAACCATCCGGCATCAGAAGCAATTTTCCATAGAGATAATCGATGACTAGATGGCCACCACTCCTCTTTATGCCCCTGGAGGACCGGAACAACGTCAATGTTACATCCAGTTCCTTTTTTGCGCACAGTAGTGAACGCAGACGTAGGTCACGCCCACATATGCAAACAGTGTTTGCACCACACTTGAGGTATCGCAACTGACATCTGAGCGACAGCAATAATTCTATCATCTTTTATATTATACAAAATATTGGGGTATATAATATGTTAAAAAAAATACTGATTTTAATTTGTAAGCAACAAATGACAGAAAAAGGCTGGGTCAGCAAGCAAATTACCCCTAACTCGCCGGTCATTCGCGATCGTCGGGTGGAGAGGGAGAAAGGCAGGCGGCTAATGTAAACAAAGCCGCCTGTCATTCTCCCCTGTGTAAAAACACAGATCATACAGTCCTGCTATGTAGGACCATTGATCTCTGCTGTTACACACACAGCCACGTCCAAGCACAGTTAGAAGCACGCCCCTAGGGACACACTTAACCCCTCCCTCTCCAATAAAGTTATCCCCTTCCCGCCCAGTGTCATTTTTACAGTAACAGTGCATATGTATAGCACTGATTACTGTAGTAATGTCACTGGTAACCCCAAAAGTGTCAAAAATGTCAGTCAAGGGTCCGATCTGTCCGCAGCAATGTCGCAGATCGCCGCCATTATTCGTTAAAAAAAAAAAACAATACAAATGACAAAAATCTTTCCCTTAGTTAGTAAACGCAATAACTTTTGCGCAAACCAATCAAAATACGCTTTTTGCGATTTTTTTTTTACCAAACATATGGTAAAAAAAAATTGGCCTAAAATGTTAAAAATTTAGATTTTTACATTTTGGGGGGGGGGGGGGGGGATTTCATATAAAAAAAAATGTGAAAAATATTGTTATTTTTGCAAAATTGTCGCTCTTTTTTTGTTTATAGCGCATGATCAAAAAATCGCACAGGTGATCAAATACCACCAAAAGAAAGCTCTGTTTGTGGGGAAAAAAGGACATCAATTTCATTTGGGTACAGCATTGCACGACCGCGCAATTGTCCGTTAAAATCACGCAGTGCCGAATCGGAAAATAGGCCCTGGTCAGGAAGGTGGCGGAAGGCCAGATTTTAAGTATTACCTTGGGGGATGCAGACTAGAATACTGCAATCACTGAGAAGCAAATGAGATCACCTGTGATGTAATTTAGTTATCTTGCAAACCTGGCCTGTTGGTGGGTCCCGAGGACCGGATTTGAGAACCACTGAGCTAGGGAGCTTAGGTTGTAAGCTCCTTGAGGGTAGGGACTGATAAGAATCTGCAAGTGCTGCATAAATTGCAGGTGCTATATATATTCCTGTAATAAATAAATAATAAATATATGGGTGCCCCCAGTTTCCAGTGACCCCAACATGAGTGCATAAGGGGTACATAGTATTGCTACTCCTTCACAAAAGTTAATGGCAGATAAACATACACACAATTTTTGACAAATTCTTTATTGAAAAAATGTCCTATGATGGAAATCCACCATCAATCATGTTGTCCATCGATGCAGACCCACTGGGTCAGGGTTGTAGGGTAGAGACCCTTGTCCTCATGAGTGTTTTGCCGGGGGGGGGCCCCGTGATGAGGGCATGTGGTCTAGTATAGTTTTGGGTGGGGGGCAACTCTTTCCTGGCCACCCAGGCTGCATACTCAGATAAAAATCTGGTATGCATTTTGGGGGAACCTCATGCCTTTTTATCTTTTTGATTGTTTTTTTGTGTGAGGTTCCCCTTTAAAGTCTAAGAGTCTCTTATGGAATTTGGGGAGGGATCCTATGCCATTTCTTTTATTTCATAGGGTCCCCTTAAAATCCTAAAGGACCTGGTATGAATTTTGGGGTGAACCTCGCACTTATTTTTTTTAAATGCTATCCCTGCTGTTTGCTAATTTCAGCTTTCAGTGCTCTCACACTTTGAATGACAATTACTCAGTCAAGCAACACTGTACCCACACAAAATTATTATCATTTTTTTCACACAAATAGAGCTTTTGTTTTGGTGGTATTTAATCACCACTGGGTTTTTTGGGGTTTTTTTGTGATAAAAGCCAAAATTTTAAATAAAATAAACGATTTTTAAAAAATGCTTGCATTGTTACATGCTCCCTAGGACAGTGCAGCAGGAAAGTGCTGCAGACACTGCTGGGGTTGTATAAATTCTGTATATTATTATTATTAATAATAATAATAATAATAATATTATAATAATAACCAATCAAATAGAGGGACGAATCTCCCCAAAGAGACACAGACAGCAACAAAAACCTGGCTCTTCCCACTATCAAAAACTTCTGATTGCCAGCATCATTGCCTGTGGGATTTCACAATCTAATGCCACAACAAGAATGTGCACGTGCCAATGTGCCTATCAATACTATAAGGAACAATTCTCACAGAGTATAGTAATTAGCTAAAGCAAGTCTTGTAGGTACCAAGGAATGCATGACCTTGAACAGAAGCCATGGCAACCAAAGACAATAGAGATTGCAAGTAAAACCTTCTGGCTAGGGTGTATGTAAGCCTCTTGAGAACTTTTCAGATCTGCTTCTGAACACAGGTTTCTCCATTCCTAACATTTTTAGGCAAATATAAATAGAGAATGGAGGGAATACCAAACCCCTGGAGCATATCTCACAACAATAAACAAAATGGGTATAAATCACGTGTATCCGTTTGCCCAGATTCTGCCCCTAGTTTCACAATGATTGAATGAGAATACTTCCACCACTAATAAAGAAAAGTAGATCTGAACCTAGTCATCACAATCTTATCTAAGCTTTAAAGTGGTTATAAACATACTTTTTTTTTAATAACAAACACGTCTATACTTACCTGCCCTGTGTAATTGTTTTGCAAAGAGCAGCCCCAATCCTCTTCTTCTTGGGTCCCCCACCAGTGCTCCAGGCCCCTCCTCTTCATCGGTAGCCCCCACCAAAACCAGCATTCCATGGGGTCACCCATGCGGGCTCGCTCCCGAGTCCTGCCGCTGCGTCCATTGACACGGTCCCATCCCGCCCCCCGCTCCCGTGTCACAGCTTTTAATTGACAGCAGCAGGAGCCAATGGCAGCCCCTCTACTTTAGGAGAACCTGTCTATTCTCAGCAGCCCCTTCAGAAGAGAATATTATATGGTAGCAGGAGCGTAACTACAAGGGTTGCAATTGCAAACGGGCCCCATGCTCCAGGAGGCCTGTGTGGCTCCCCTGTAAACCTGGATAGGAGGGACGATGGGGACAGCATGTAGAGAAATCACTGTCCTAATTTTTCCTCCTGTAGCCGCAGGAGGAAAATGGAGGAGATTGGTTCCTCTGTATGCTGCCCCCCCCCCCCCTCACTCTTCCTATCCAGTTCACTTGTGTTCTGCTGTCTCTGGGCCCCTGTGTGCTCCCCTGGTCCACCCCCCCTCCCCCTACTGTGCTCCCTTCCCTCTCCTTCCGGCTGCTGCAGGGGATGTGTCACAATAGAGAACCAGGAAGGGGTGGGTAAATATGTATTTTACCAGCTCCTTCCTTTTCTGAATGGACAGAGTCATAGTCAGTGACAGTGTAAAAAAATAAAATAAAATGATAAAAAATAATACAGTTAAAATACCAAAAAATAAAAACTACTGACACGAGTGGGTGAATTTCCAGGATCACAAAGGTCAAACTTGCGACCGGGCCCTGGCATTCCACCACCGTGAGGAGGCCCCAAGATGGCAGGAAGGGGGCCCACTGCAGAACTTGTGAAAGGGTCCCGCTGCGGGCCCCAGGATCAGTGGGAAGAGCCCGAGGCTTGAAGGAAAGGGCCCTGGCCAGGGGTCCGGGGGGCCCTTCATGGTTTCTTGCACCGGGGCCCTGAAGGTTCTAGTTACGCCTCTGTATGGTAGTCAGGCCATGTCTCTTAGTTCCCATGCTGTGATTTTTTTTCACTTGCTCCCTTTGGACTATTAAATATATCAGCACATGTGTTTTGTTGTATGTGTTTGATAGGAACAAAAAATGCCTGTAAATCATGACAGAAATGTAGAGCTCTCTTGTGGGTTGTGCACAATTCCCATGTTATGTCAAGGAGAGTAATTATCTTACAACTAAAAAATAAAACATAGCTTTTATGTTGTGGAGATAGGAGAGTGGGAGGGTCTGAGTAGTTTAGCAAAAGAAAACTAGGCAGGGCTGATAACAGTACAAAATATGCTGTGGGTTATCAGCCTACAACGAGATTTAGAAACTGAGTGCATTTCTTGCAGATTGATGAGTATTTTTCTGTAGTTGGTAGAAAATAGTGTTACATGAACTGGCCTCAATGGGCAAAACAGTTATTGGAGCATGCGCTCCTTCTTCAGACCTGCTGAAGAAGGAGCGCATTCTCCGATAACGAGTCGCCGTAGCATCCCGCATCACCGCCAGGAGTGACGTCAGGATCCCAGGACCCACGAGTGCCAGCGTTCCACCAGTTGACGGGGAGCCCACAGACACCACAGAGGCCGTCCCTGTACACACGGAGGTAACCCCCCCCCTGCCGCTCTCACCGGGATCCACTGCCTCCAACACCAGGACCCGCTCCAGTGATGCTCCTGATGATCAACATTACTTGACTAACTGCATCTTATTCACTGACTAAATGTGAGTGTAATACTGCTGCACATACTTCAATAAATGTCTTGCTGCACTTAGAAGGCGCTGCGCTGTCTTCCCTCCTATTTTTTTTGGGTGGTCTGGCCACCTTCCTGGGGTGGGGGCAGGGCACTAATGGCGATGGGGGCTGGAGGGGTTGCACCGGTGGCTGGAGGATTGATTGTGCGGGGGGGTTGTACCTGGTGGGGGCTCCTGCCAGGACCCCCCATCCTGTCTGGATCTGTCCTGGGGCCTGGTCCCCCCATTCTGGGTCCCTGTATGCCTTATAGTGCCGCACAGGGCCGCCATTTTGTTGTAGCCTGTGTGTTTCTATACATGGCGGCCATGTTTGTGTAGTCCAGTGGCCATTTTCTTGTGGTTTACCATTGCAAATAGCGGCAGCAATGACAATGAAGCCCTGTGGGTGGCGATTTTGGCGGTGGGAGCCCCTACTTATACCCTGGTGCTGACTCCTGGAACATTTAGCTTCCTGATTGCGGCACGTGTAGTGCAGTGCAGAATTTACTGATGCTTGCAGGTGCCTGTGTCGGCAAGTGGTGAGTCTGGTGGGGTCCTCTCACTCTCTGATGAGGAACGCTCTGTGCCTTGTGATTGGCGATCGGGTGGTGCTGCCAGCACAGTGGGGGTTGCCCCTTAGCAGTGTGTTAGACTTTTTGTGGGATCCCCCTGGTGACTCATGGAGTCCTTGGAGCATGTTTCCCCACCCGATATTCTCTCTGAGGCTGCGGGGCCCTCTGGGTCCCAACCACTCATCCATGCACTGACAACAGTTCTGGAGTCCCTTGTGTCCCAGGTGGAGGGGGCTTGAGGGCGACAGGCTAGCAAAAAGCACTCCCAGCCTTCTCCTGCCTCATCTGTTTAATCAGATCCTGAATCTGATTTGACCGCCGTGGACGGGGGTCACCCTGCTAGGTCTGCAACCACACGACTGCAATCCTCTGATGCGATGTGATGATTCCTCCACGTCTGCAAAAGGCACTGATAGATGCACTGATTCAATCTGCGTGCGAGACCCTGAAGGTGGAGGAAACTGCGATGGAGGCGCAGGTACACTTTGGTACTCACAAGCCATCCAGGGCAGCAGAGGTGTTTCCATTCCTCTCCTATTTAAGACAGAATTGTCGCTAAAGAATGGGGACAACCAAAGCGTCTCCTTGGGGTTCCTAAGCCCTTTAATAGGCATTATCCCTATGGGGAGTCCCTTCTTAAGAAGTGGACTGTGCGACCGGTGGTGGACCCTATGGTTTCCAAATTAAACAAGGCAACTGTCCAGGTCTTACCTTGCCTTCCTGTCTGTAGCCATCTTGAACATGTGCTGACTGCTGTCTTTTGCTGATTGCTTATCACTTTTTGCTGCTTCCTGGGCATCGCTTAGTGATGAGGTTGCACACAGGATATATATATCACCTGTTGGCTTGCAGTCCTTTGCTCATGTTTTTGTGCTTCTAGGTGCATCTCTGCTAGCTATTTTCTGTTTTCTGTGTTCCTCCGTGCATGACCTGGCTTTGGCTGACGACCTTTCTGGCTCTTGATTTCTGTTCTGGCTGACGACCTTCCTGGCTCTCGATTCCTATTGGCTGACGACTTTCATGTGACTATGCTTCTGTCTAATCCCTATCGGCTCACCTGCTACCGGATCCGAACTCGCTCACCCCATGGTGGGACGACCCTGAGTACCGCGACCTAGTGCCAGCAAGCAGCGATGTCCATCTCCACTATCAGGAGCTCCCGTGAACACCAGTTGGAGCTTAGACTCCACACCTAAGGTCAGCCTGCGTCTTCAACCAGGGTTACACCCTTTACACGTTTGGCTCAGCTATGGGAGGCCTGACAGCAACCATGATTCCGGTGGAAGAGTCCCCGGCCTTTAAGAATCCAGCTGACTGGAAGGCGGAGGCTGTGGCCTGCATTATGTACACATTAGTGGGTTCAGCAACAAGGCCAATATTTACAATTGCCCTAGTGTCGCACACTCTGACCGAGTGGACTAAGCTCCTATGCCGCGAACTGAAGGGTGAACAACTCCCTCCTGCCTTTGCTGTGCTGGCGGACCAGCTGGTCCAATGGTTGCAGTTTATCTGTGATGCCTCCTTGGATGAGGCTCCCCTAATGGCTTGCCTCTCTGTTTTGGCAGTGGTTCTTTGGCATGTCTTTAGGCTTAAAAGCTGGTCTGTGGACCAGACTGTTTCAAGGAGATCGTCTATTTGGAGCTACCCTGCATGACATCCTTAAAGGTCTCATGGGGGGGAGAGTACCTTTCTTCCACAGGCTACTAAGGGTAAGGAACCTCATCGTAGATGTGGACCTTCCTTCTCGGCTCATAAGAAGTTTTTTTGTCCCTCAGGGTCGACTGACAAGGGCTCAAAGCCTTTCAGGACTTCATCTATCGGCTTAAAACGAACCTGGTCTGGCAAGCCGAGAGTGGGCTTCTCCAGACCCACAGGCAAGGTTTCTTAAACATGAAGGTGACCCCCATCGGTATAAGGGGTGGGGGGACATATTCACTGGTTTCCGGACCCAAGGACTTCCCTGGTGCAAGACAAGTGGGAAAACTAAGTTATTCTGTCTGGTTACAAGATCAAGTTTCGCTCTTGTCCCCTGGCAAGGTTTTTACCTTCCAACCAGACCGGTTAAATGGTCTGTTTGCGATGGTACAAGACCTGTTCCTTTAAGGGGGGATTGTCCTGGTTCGGACCTTGGAACATTTTCAGGGTTTTTACTCAAACCTGTTGACAGTCCCCAGTAAAGAATGCAAAGTACGTCTAATCCTGGACCTCAAGGCTCTAAACTGCTTTGTGCGGGTACAGAAGTTCAGAATGGAGTCCACCCTCACATTCCAATATGTGCCAGTCACCAGTGTTTTCTCGCTTGCTGTAGGAGAGAAGCATTATCAGTTTGTGGCATTAAACTTTAGTCTCACCTTCGCTGCTCGGGCCTTCACAAACGTCTTAGCTCCAGTGCTAGTGTAAGATTCTGGTACCTCTGGTACCCTTAATAATTTATTTCCTTCCAAATATGCGTCCCACCTTTTCTTACTAGGTGGTAAGCATACACCTTTAAGACAGATGATGTCATCGCTGAGCGCCGCAGAGCGGCTATTTCAACCGCCGGCGTTCTCACTCACATCGTTCGTTCAACCTGCCTTGTGTATCCACATGCCTTCAAGCCTGTCTTGCTGTCGGAACCTCCAGCTGTTTGCTTCTACCAGGAGCAGACCGGAACCTCGCTACTGATCCCTGTATCTCGCTACCGGATCTTCCCCTCTCTACTGGACCCCTCTACTACTAACATTTACTAGTGATAAGTACCCCACAGGGGAATCCTCCATAACCTACTTACACTATCTATCATCTGCACTGTTGCATAGATTGCTAGCTCTTGAGCCTACTACCATCTATCATCTGCACTGTTACATAGATTGCTTGCTCTTAAGTCTACTACCATCTATCATCTGCACTGCTACATAGATTGCTAGCTCTTGAGTCTACTACCATCTATCCTTGCACTGGGTTAGTCTATCCTGTAATTGTCATCTGCTGTCCTTACCACCTGTCACCATACTCGATTACTAACCTATCTGCACTCTACCTGATACCATCTAGTACTCTCCTGAACAAACCTATCAAGTACTTACCATCTCTATCACTGTTCACACCTGTCCCTTCAGCACAACACCTTCATACTGTCATATACATTCTACCACTCCAGGAACATCTTATTGAGTGTGTATATATCTGTATGTTGAAGCTGACAGGCCCACAGTGATGAGTCTGGAGAGTTGGATCTGGTTATTCAACACATCTCTACATGACTACTGAGTGGAGATTTTGCAGCTGCATATCCAGCCTACTACAAAAATGCAGGAGCGTTACAGCTAGCTTTGCTACACTAATGGGGGTTAATGGTACTGGGCTACTTGGACTATCTCCTTCTGCGAGCAGAATCTCCATCTGCTCTGGTGGAGAACCTGGAGATCACAATACGAACTCTGGGGGAGTTCAGCTGGATTCTGAATTTTCAGAAGTCTGTCCTGGTTCCGTCCACAAAGCTGGACTATTTGGGCCTTACTCTGGACTTGGCCATAGCCAGAGTTTTCCTTCCTTTGGACAAACTTCAGAAATTGCATGCTGCAATTGGCCTCCTGCTATCCAACAAATGGTCATTCCTCCTGGCTTGCATGAGGGTGCTGGGCTTGATGGTATCTACCTTCGAGGCAGTTTCCGTTCGTGCAGTTCCATACGAGGGCGCTGTAAAGGGAGATTCTGACCAAAAGGAACAAGACTCCGCAGTCTCTTGACAATCAGATCCGGCTGAGTCGGGGAACAAAGGAGTCTCTGATATGGTGGCTTCGCTCTCCGACGCTTCGGCTGGGAAATCCTTCCTTCCCTTGTATTGAACAGTGGTCACCATGAATGCAAGCCTGTCTGGCTGGGGAGGCATCCTTGGCAAGCATTCTGCTCAGGGGATGCTCAGGGGATGCTGGAAGAGTCCAGACTACCGATCAATGTCCTGGAACACCGAGCGATCAGACTTTGGATCTTTGGACGGTTCGTCTTCAGGGATGCCCTGTGCGCAATCAATCGGGCAATGCTTATGTCAAAGGTAAATGCCCTTACATTTGATAAAATCAGTTGTGATGAAACGTGTCAGAACTTTGCCTTATGCAGCCAGGATTATGCAACAGATTGCCTGACCTGTATACCTGTATTCACTGCTTTTTAATAGTGTATTCTTTTACATTCATTAAAAATTTGTTTAAAGCGGAATTACACTATGTTTGTTTTGTCTGGGATTGTCATTTCCATGAGATCTGGAGAGAAAGAGGAGACTCGTCTCACTTTGACCCCTTGACTGCAAACCTGAATATCCGGTGTTACAGCTTGAAGAATCGCAGGGCATACATGAGCCTTTTTGACCCTTTTATCATAAGATAAGTTGGGTCCATTTGTTCCGGTGAGCGCTTAACCATTACCTCTCCTGTTCGTGTTGGGATCAGATGTCCTTCTTGGATTGCTTCTTTCACCTTGGATTATTTGTGTTTTCTCACTTGGGACTTTTCACTTCATATTCACTTTAATTCCTGTCATATATGCTTTTATTATGTATATTTTATAGCGCTGCACAGTATTTTTTATACAATTGTTAAGAATGACAAGAGTCCATCAATGAACGAAAAAGAAAATGGGATTTTTGACTTACCGTAAAATCCATTTCTCTGATGTTCTTTGACGGACACAGCACCCACCCCTCTGTGGAGGTATAATTCTCCTGACACTGCTTATAACAAAACTGTGTGACTATAGCAGGGAGAGGGAGTATACCCCCTAGGACTTCCCATGGGTGTAGCCAGAAGTTTTTTTCTGGCTAGTGTCCTACTGCTGAAGGGGGCAGTATAACACAATGGTCAAGAATGACATGAGCTGTGTCCGTCAACGAACTTTAGAGAAATGGATTTTACAATAAGTCAAATATCCCATTTTTTTTTTTTCACAATTGTTGGTTGTTCTTTGTTTAAAAAAATACCACCAAAAAAAAACTCTATTTGTGGGGAAAAAAGGACATAAATTGTATTTTGGTACAGTGTCGCATGACCGCACAATTGTCAGTTAAAGTAACACAGCGCCGTATTGAAAAAAATGGTCTGGTCAGAAAGGGGGGGGGGGGGGAATCTTCCAGTTAATTTGGTTAGCAATTAGCAAAATGTCATTTTTGAATATCATTCAATTATGTGGATCAACACGTTAATTGGACTTGTAAGGATAATTAGGAATTGGTGTCAGGTGGACATTATTTTTGAACAATAATGAATATGTATTTTGGTTTATCATTAATATTCTGCTGTTAACATTCTGCTGAGGGAGGTGTGGTGACTAAGTATGGATATTATTAGGTACTTTTGATTATATTTAGAAATATATCGCTATATATATATATCGGTATATAGAATTTACATTTTATCATTTGTTATTTCAGAATTTTTTTTAGAATTGATGTATTATGCTGGAATGTGCATTGTGTTCTCAGATCCTTTTTTGTATTTGTAGGATCTTAAAAGGGATGAAGCATAGAGAAATATTCATTATTGAAGAGATGTGCTACATTTTTTCTTATTTTGCCCTGACATACACTTTAATTATTTTAATAATTCAAAAGTAACTGGCCATGAAATGAAAATATGTTTATTTTCAGACTTCTCTAAATATTTCATTTAAACCTGTTAACAAAAAATATGGAAAATAGGCCAGCCTCCTAAATTTCTGCTGTCCGATATTGCTTTTCCATAAATCTTAACCTCTGTTGGCCTGCCAGGACGCTCCATCACACCCAACCTCTAACAGGTTGTTTCATGTGCATAGTGCACACTGTTTTATAGCTGTCATTTTGTAATTGGCTCTTCTAGGAATTATGCATTTGCATGTTACTGGGTGGATAACGCACTGATCTATTTGAGGAACTGCTGGATTGTTTTTTTTTTTTGTTAAATTTCAATCCATTGCTGACTCATGTATCATGAACTATACATAAAGTGAAGTGAGTTGTTGTCCTGAGTGCCGGATACCATCTTTTATTGCTGTCTTCTAGGAATGACAATGACTAAATCTTATGTTGATGCTGAACTCCAGGCAAATACACTGAGAAAATAAATATATGTGAGCTTTTCTACCTGTCAAAGGATTTGTACATGTGTCCAAACATTCATGAGATTTACATGCCTCTGTCACACAACATAGCCCTGTGTGTCTGAGCAGGAGCTTTGATTTTTCTCTGCTACAATTAGGTCTTACTTGGGTCCCTCCCCTAGCCTGTGACTGGATATTAAATGGAGAAGCAGAAGACTGATTAGCTCATCTCCCTATCACTCTGTTGTTTCCTCCTTTCAGCATGTTCCTTGTTAGTGTGGAGGCAGGTGCCTACAAGGAGAATTTTTTTTGTGAGTAAGCTAGTTCAGACATCCCAAGTCTCCCACGACCTGCAGGAGTCTCCTGCCTTTGGCCGTCAGCTCACGGAAACCCACCAGTGCTGTGCGATCTTCTGGCTGCCGCGGGAGACTTAGGATGTCTGCAGTCAGTGACAGAGCCACTGTTTCCTGTATAGTTCTGGCTCTGTCACAGGTGATATGAAATTCACTCCGCCTGTGACAGGAGCCATACAGGAAGCAGCGGCTCTGCTCTCTACTGCAGCCGCTGGACTAAAGCTCCTGCCTGGAATCAGTAAGCCTGGAGGACCAGCACAGCACACACTGGAACAACAGTCTGCATCGTCCTAGTTTACACGGGCACACTGAGCTTTGTATTCCTACCTAGCACAATTCAGATTACAGCAGGTTCAGTGTCCCACACAGCCGGGTAGCCAGGAATGCCAAGGGAACAGTCTCTCACTAGATCATGGTAGCAGCAACCACAGCTCTGGCAATTCAGTCCACACACAAGCAGGAGTGCAAGATAACAGACTCACAGAGGGGAATAAATGCACCAGCAGTAACACCAGCATTACCAGCCAGCAGTAACCACCAGAAGTACTCGCCAGCAGTAACCACCAGCAGTAACCACCATCACTACCCACCAACACTACCTGCCAGCAGTACCCACCAGCATTACCCGCCAGCAGTAACAGCCACAGTAACCACCAGTAGTAACCACCAGCATTACACACCAGCAGTAACCACCAGCTGTAACCGCCGGCAGTACCTGCCAGCAGTACCCGCCAGCACTACCTGCCAGCAGTAACTACCAGCAATACCTACCAGCAGTAGCCACAAGCACCTGGTGTCTGCCACCCGCCAGTCTACCAAGTACCTGCTGCCCTGCGTCATGATCCAGCCTGCATCCAAGTACGCACAGACCTCACATCTGCAGCCTTCACCATCGGAAATTCTTGGCACTCGTACCACTCCAGGCTTCCGTGCCTCCTGTTTACTTTATCAGTGATACCAGGCCAGAGGTGTAAGAGAATGCCTTCCTCTCCACGTCAGGCTTCATCTCCAGGTACATGACACAACCATTTTTGTAGGGCACCAGTTATGGACTACAATAATTAAAGTGGAAGTAAAACCCTCCTTATGTTTTCAGCCAAGAAAGCTGCAATCTTGGCCTCTGTTTGATCTTTAAAGCGGAGTTCCAGCCTCACACACTCACCTGTCCAACGGTCCAGCGATGCGGCCACCCGAAGCCTCGCTCTTCTCCGCGCCGCCGGCATCACTTGTGTGGGCACCCGGCTGTGACAGTTGTCGGCTTCACAGCCGGGTACGCACTGCGCATGCGCGAGTTGCGCTGCGCGTCGTGATTGGCTGGCAATCTTCTGGGACCTCTGACATGTCCCAGAAGATTGCAGGGAGGGAGGGGGAGAGGAAAACTTCCGCTCAGGGCGCCGCGGCGCTCCGAGCGGAAGTGGGAGCGGGTGCCTGTCAAAACTAGGTACCCGCTCCTCCCCCCAAAAAAATGACATGCCAAATCTGGCATGTCAGGGGGTTAGAACTGCCTAAAGCGGAAGTTCCACTTTTGGGTGGAACTCCGCTTTAACTGCCATGATGGTGCATATGTGATCAGTTATGACACCAGACATTGGATGGTTTGACAGTTTGGTTGAGAGCACAACTAATGTGACAGTTACATTCCTGGCACATGCTGAAAATGTAACTTTTTTTAAACTGTTAAATCGATGGGTTAGGGCTCGGTTCACACTGGAGCAATCTGTTAGAGGACTAAGTCGCACCCCATTCAGTGCAATGGAACCGTTTCAATCAAAGCCACTTAAGTCAGTTAGGGTTGGAACTATGTTACATCTGTTTGAATATTGCCACAAGAGTTCCTAGTAAAGATTCTACAATGTTGTAAGCCTGGTCTGAAGTTATTCAAGGCGTGCAAGAACAGTGGCACACACAGGGTACAGGGCAAAGCCACTACGAAGGTTAGCTCAGCAAGAGAGATGGATTCGGAGGGTAGTTGCTACGGGTAACCAGGAACTGGTTGGAAGTGTGTAGCAGCCATTTATGAAGCATGGTACCTGGTGTGGGTGACAAGCCCATTCGGTAGCGAGGGGGTTGGTAATGCGGCTCCCTCCCTAGTGGTCAGTTTCCTCAAAGTAACTGGGACCAAATCCATGGTACAGAGACCCCATATACCTAGTTGCATGGAAGGGAGTGAAAATGAGCTAATTCTGAGCATGCATGTGGTCCACGCTAGTGCTCAGTGGGACCCTATTTTGTCACTGGGAGTGAGGTGGCAGAGGTATGCTGGACTGGTGGAGTCGGCACAGGCTCAGTAGTGTCCCTCCTAAATGCAACAACACTAAGGAAGGTGTATAGTAACCTTACCCCTGGAGTCGCCCGGTAAGTGAGGATAGACAATGAGTGTGATTTGGAGATTCAGGCAGCCTTTAACCAAAAATCTAACTCTACGGATATTCAAAAACCACAAAAAATTAACTATTAAGTTCCTGAACAGAAAACGGGAAATATCTTGCCTGCAGTCCCATGTCCAGAATGGGATTGTGCCTAGGGGCTTAAGGGAAAGAGTGATCCCCGTTCAACATTTACACACACCAAGATTTTTGGAGAAGTGGGAAACCGAATGTACTGAGAGGGGAATTAAACTAATGCAATTAATTATTGAAGAGGAACAGGTACAACCTCAGGAGCTACAGGAACAGCTAGAGCTCAGTACTGTGGCCCTTGAACCTTTCAAGGAGGGCCAAGACTTTACTAAACTTAATGAGACTTTGAAAAAAGAAATAGAAAGAATTCAGCGCAACTTAAAAATCACAAAACAAGAATAATTTAAACAAAACATCCTTGACTGGGAGAAAGGTGATTTCTTTGATCCAACCAAGGAAAGAGGACACAGTAGGAATAGATACTCACGCTCTAGACAGAGAAATAATAGCAGACCTGTAGGGTCCTCATCTGAGAGTGAAACAGAAAATAGCACCAAATCAGTCACTTTTTTAGGGGACGCGGAAGGAGGGACAGAGACAGATCCCAACACGAGAGTCAACAGGAAAACCAAAATCAAGGACGGCCTGAGGGACATAGAAGGGGTAAAAGGAAAAGGAAAAGACTTAGAGGCAGGTTCCAGAAGAAATAATTACATCAGATAAGAGCTTGGATATGAAGGTTGTTAACATCTCTGATTTCAAACTGGAAGATAGACACCTTAAACTTTTACGTAAAGGACTTTCGTTTTCTCCATCTGCTTCAATGAATGAATTTGAAGTATTTAAAGATCTTAACCTGTTTCTCAGGAGGGTTCTCTTCCAGATCTGGCATCAGGGTAAACAACCCAAACTTGAAACCCCTGCTCTAACTGATGAGGATAAGGAAACCCTAGACACCCTCACTACTGGATGACAACTTTTCAGATAGCCAGGATGATGAGTGGAATCAACCTATTAGGAGGGACTCTGGCATACCCATTAGGTCTACCAAAATGCCATCTATTGCCCAGTGTAAGAACCTGAATCTATTTTTGGACTGTGTCCAAAGGGATCTCCATAATATAAATTGGAATTGGAAGGGATTTGATAGTGTAACCCGGGAGGAAAGGCAAGCATCACGGGAACTGGAGGAGGCACAAGGTCTGGTAATCAAGGGAAGCGATAAGGGGGAAAACGTTGTCCTTCTTAGTGAAACCCTCTACGAAGGGGAGGCTTTGCGCCAACTAAGGGATTGCTTAACATACCATAAGTTACCCTCCAACCCATTCCCGGCCCTGGTGTCTGAGTAAATATTGAAGATCAGCTTGGGTTTAGAGGCCAATCTATTATCTAAAAAAGAGGCAAAATATCTCACAATCGATACCTACAACATACCCACCTTCTACGCTATCCCTAAATTAAACAAATCACTCTCCAGCCCACCTGGAAGACCTATTGTCTCAGTGGTTAAGGGACCCCTGGAGAGGATAGGTAAGTTTGTAGATGCCCTTATTAAGGACATGGTATGCGAATTACCTTCGTACATGAGAGATACAAGAGATGTCCTTCTTAAGCTAAACAACCTTGAGGTGCCCTCCGATATTTTATTGGTGGGGATTGATGTAGAAACACTCTACACATCGATCCCACATGAATGGGGGTTAAAAGCTGTCTCTTCATTCCTTGAAACTAACTACTTTGCTCTAGCACAGCAGAATGAATTTATAGTGGAACTTCTTGGATTTATGCTTAAGAACAATTACTTTCAATTTCTGCAGAACTTCTATCAACAGGTTGGAGGCACCAGTATGGGGGCACCATGGGCTCCTGTCTATGCCAGCCTCCATCTGGGCCTCTGGGAACAAGACATTCTCTATCGGTCCTCAATGTACCTCAGCCACTGTACTATGTGGCTGAGGTACATTGATGACGTACTGATGTTGTGGGCAGGATCAAAAACATAACTCATGCTATTCATAGAAGAACTTAACCAGAATCAAAGAAATATCAGGATTACTTTTAACATGAGTGAGTCAATGATTCCCCATTCTTAAAGTGGAGTTCCACCCTATTTTTATACTTACCTCCATCTTCTCGCTCCGGGTCACCTGAAAAAGAAATGGATAATCGCATATTTTTTTTTTTTTTACTTACCTCGTAGCGAAGAAAATATACTTACCTTACTTCCTTCTTCCTCCTTCCTCGGCCGCGGCCCGTCGTCACTTCCTGGCTCTGCAATGATTCCTGGGAGCTGGACGTCATAGCTCCCAGGAATCATTGCGCCTGCACCGGCCCCGACGTCAGTTCCGGGTCGCGCGCGTCATCCCCTTCTAAACAGCTTCTGGGCATGCCCAGAAGCTGTGGAGGGGTGACGCGCGCGACCCGGAAGTGACGTCGGGGCCGGCGCAGAGCATCGTGGGACCACAGAAGGCGGAAGAAGACGCCGAAGAGGACGCGTTGGCTTCAAGCTGCCCACATCTGAGATGGCAGCGCTGGACAAGACGTTTGCAAGGTAAGTATTTCGTCTTGCAGGTAAGTGCAACCCGGGACAGATCAGAGGCTAGCCATTGTGGAATGCACTAGCCCTGACTGTCCCGGGGGTATTAAAAAAAAAAAAAACAAATCCAGGGTGGAACTCCGCTTTAACCTTCAGGTCTCTGTTGTAGACCATAAGATAGTGACAAAAACTTTTAGGAACGAGACGGCAGCCAATACCCTCCTGTTAGCCCAAAGCCATCATCCTGAGTCCCGAATCAGAGGTATACCTGTAGAGCAATTCTTTAGGATTAAGAGGAATTGTTCAAGAGGTTGTTGAGATGTACCAAAGGTTTCGGGAAAGGGGGTACTCCCAAAGAACTATTAGGAGGGCCCAAAGAAAAGTTTGTAAATGAGATAGATAATCCCTCCTCACTAAAAATACCCAGAACAGTGGTGACACCTCAGCGAAAACCTCCTCTTCCCCCTCCCTCTCACCGTATCATCACCAAATATGGGGCGCAGTGGATATGACGCTGAGCAAGTGCACTCAACTTCTTTGGTCGACCATGGCGAGGCCTGTTCTGAGTGGAACCTGTCCTGTTAAACCACTGTATGGTCTTGGCCACCATGCTATAACTCAGTTTCAGGGTCTTGGCAATCTTCTTATAGCCTAGGCCATCTTTATGTAGAGCAACACTTCTTTTTTTCAAAACCTCAGAGAGTTCTTTGCCATGAGGTGCCATGTTAAACTTCCAGTGACCAGTATGAGAGAGTGAAAGCGATAACACCAAATTTAACACACCTGCTCCCCTTTCACACCTGAGACCTTGTTACACTAACAAGTCAAATGAAACCGGGAAGGGAAAATGGCTAATTTGGCACAATTTGGACATTTTAATTTAGGGGTGTACTCGCTTTTGTTGCCAGCGATTTAGACATTAATGGCTGTGTGTTGAGTTATTTTGAGGGGGAAGCACATTTACACTGTTATACAAGTTGTACACTAACTACTTTATATTTAGCAAAGTGTCATTTCTTCATTGTTGTCACATGAAAAGATAAAATATTTAAAAAAAATGTAAGGGGTGTACTCACTTTTGTAAGATACTGTATTTACAAAAGAAGTGATTGTAAATAATTTATGAACAATTACTGCTTCCCCCAGGTGAATTGAGCCTTGGCCAGGCTTAGATTGTTTATGTTCATTTTTGATGCAGACAGTATTCTGCACCCTTCGCACTATAAATTACAGTATTTCTGGCCATATGACAACAGTAACTGTCACAGTGCCAGTATGTGAAATTTTTATGATAAACTAAGCTTGTAATGGGAATTAAAGTTTATACCACATTGTTTAAAACTGTACGTGGAAATCCTTTTACATTGGAATGTATATTTTTTTAAATGACAGGTAGCAAATTCCATGCTCAATGGCAACCAGGTATGTTACTTGTCATATCACCTAATCATAAGCTGAGATCATGTGATCAGTCTGCTGCTGCAGGAGGAAGCATTTCTCCAATCCCCTCTCCCCCAGTGATCTGATTCTATGGAAGGAGGTTGCAGTAGGGACTGATCTGTGCCAGACATGTCTAAGAAATGCATTGGCACCAGGATTTACATGACTGTTTTATCACTAAGCCAGCAAAAGTCCAGAAAATAGATGTCTTAGGTCCAATATGAGTGCCAAAGGAAGGGTCTGAGAATGCAGAAGTTTGTAATATTGATGTTTGTTCACTGAGAGAAAACACAGAACAGCCAACGTGTTTCAGGGATTTAAAGCTCTCCTTCTTCAGGACTACAAAGAGATATAAAAACATATGAAATCTTGGATTCTTTGGATTAGCACTGGGTTATATTAACTTTAACCAGAAGTAAACCCATTGATTTAACAGCTTCAAAAAACAGGCATGTGCTGGGAATATAAATGTCACATTGGCTTGTTCTGTCAACCAAACTGTCAAACCATCCAAAGGCTGGCGTCATAACTGATCATATGTGTAGCATCATGAAAGTTGAAGCTAAAAACAGAGGCTGAGATGGCAGCTTCCTTGGCTGAAAATTATAGGAGGGTTTACTTCCACTTTAAGTGTTTAGAATTTATAAAAATCGGAGTGTATGTGTAGACACACCTAGGCATCTCTGCCAGCACTCTGGCAGAGACACTTCAGCGTGTCTGCATATGTGCAACATCTGGAAAACTGGCTCCAGGGATGTGGGACATAGAATCCCTGTAGCTAATTGCAACACATGCCACAAGGATCTGCCAGGGTGCTGGCAAAAACCCCTGGGAGTGTCTGCACATGCATACGGGAACCCGCAGATCTGGCAGAGACTTGCGGCACGTCTGCACATTCACCGGATCTCAAAGAAAGATGCCAGTACTGGAGAAGAGGGGTGAAGTGAGAACCACTGCTTCAACCAAGACATCGTTGGACTCCATTATCTTGTAAATATGTTTTTTTTTTTCATTCTGGGAGAGGGACCAGTGTGTTTTTTGGGGCTGAATCAGTTAGACAGAGTGGAGTTAGTCTTTGGGAAAAAAAAGGTCATCAATAGAGTTGGGCTTAAAGTGGTTTCTAAAGTCTTGTTTTTTTTTTTTAATTTAAAAACAACAAACATGTTATACTTACCTCCTTTGTGCAGCGGTTTTACACAGAGCAACCTAGATCCTCCTCTTTTTGGGTCCCCCGCCGGCACTCCTGGCCTCCCCCTTTTGCCGACCATCCCCACAGCAAGCAGCTTTCTATGGGGGCACCCGAGCCAAGCCCCTGCTCTGTGTGTCCATTCAGACACGGAGCCACAGCTGGGCACTGCTCACTCTCTCTCTCCTCATTGGCTCACTGATTTTGACTGACAGCAGTGGGAGCCAATGGCACCTGCTGCTGTGTCCCAGCCATTTCGGACGGAGAGTCCTGGACTGCTGAGTCTCTCATGCAACATCGCTGGATCGAGATGGGGCTCAAGTAAATATTAGGGGGCTGAGGGGGGAGCTGCACACATGAGAATTCTTCTGCCTTTACCACCACTTTAACACTTCAATACTGGACACTTTCAGCTTTCAGTGCTGTCACACTTTGAAAGACAAATGCTTGGTCATGCAACGCTGTACCCAAAATGTTTGTAATTTTTTTCACACAAATAGAGCTTCCTTTTGGTAGTATTTAACCAGTTCTTGGTTAGCCCACCACATATACACTGTGGCAGGCTGGCCCTCCTGCGCGAACCGCGCGCCTGTAGCTAGGGGGTGCTCCCGCCCCCACTCGGCAGCAGGGACTCTGATGCACTGGACAGGCGGCTCCAATTGACGCCTGACACCCACGATCGCTCCCCGCTGAGAGAGAAGGACTGTCAGCTGTTGTAAACACAGCTGACCGTTCTTCTCCCTGGAATGATCACAGAGCTCCTGTGATCCTTCTATATAGGATCGCATGTCTCTATGATCATTTCACAAGCCCTGCCCCCATACAGTTAGAATCACTCCCCTAGGCTCACATTTAACCCCTTGATCACCCACAATGTTAACCCCTTCCCTGCCAGTGTCATAATTACAGTAACAGTGCATATTTTTAGCACTGATTACTGTAGTAATGTCACTGGTCCTCCCAAAAGTGTCAAAAATGTCAGTTAGGGGTCCGATCGGTCCGCCACAATGTCGCAGTCCCGCTAAAAATCGCAGATCACCGCCATTACTAGTAGGAAAAAAAAAACAATAAAAATTACATACATTTTTCCCATTGTTAGTAGACGCGATAACCTTTGAGCAAACCAATCAAAATACGCTTATTGCGATTTTTTATTTACCAAAAATATGTAGCTGAAAACAAATTGGCCTAACATATTAAAAAATTTTGATTTTTACATTTTTTTGGGGGGGATTTTATATAGCAGAAAGTGAAAAATATTGGGCTTTTTTTTTCAGAATTGTCGCATTTTTTTGTTTATAGCGCAAAACAAAAAATCTCAGAGGTGATCAAATACCACCAAAAAAAAGCTCTGTTTGTGGGGAAAAAAAAGACATCAGTTTTATTTTGGTACAGCATCACATGACCGCGCAATTGTCCGTTAAAGTAACACAGTGCCGAATCACAAAATATGTCCTGTCATTAAGGGGGAAAATCTTCCGGTCCAGAAGTGGTTAAACAGCACTGTTTTTTTTTTATTTTTTTCCCAAAGAAACAAAAAAAGGCCGAAAAGCTTGAAAAAAAAATGTTTCAGTTTGTTAAAAAATGTTGCAATCAACTAATTTTTCTCCTGCACTGATGTGTGCTGATGAGGCTGCACTGATGGGCACTGATAGACAATGATGAGGTGGCACTGATGGGCTCTGATGAGAAGGCACTGATGAGTCTGCATTGATAGGTGGCACTGTTGGGTACTGATAGGCAGCACTGATAGGCGGCACTAATGAGCACTGATAGGTGGCACTGATGGGCACTGATAGGCAGCACTGATAGGCGGCACTAATGAGCACTGATAGGTGGCACTGATGGGCACTGATGGGCACTGTTAGGCGGCACATTACATGTAAATTGATAGAGGCTTCATATCCCTCTTATTCCTAGACACAGGCTGGAGGGACGTGACACAGCTTGTGACTGGCAGAAATCTGACCACACTATGTTATTTCCACAAAATAATAAAGATTTTATTTCATATATATATATATATTTATATGTCAATTTAAAACAGTTTATTGATAATAATTATTTATTTTTACTCTGTATTCCATGAGAACAGCAACTCTCTCTGCTCGCTCCCTCCTCACGAGTCAAACTGAGGAATTGTATGATGAGGTGGGGGGGGGGGCGGCAGAGCCGAACCGAGCTGTGCTGTCTGTGTCTATAGACACAGACAGGGTGGCTTTGGAGCGAGCCCACATGAGTGCCCCCATAGAAAGCCACTTTTGGGCACTCATAGAATAGGAGGAACCCCAGAAGAGGAGGATTGGGGTTTCTTTGAGCAAAACCATTGCTCAGAGCAGGTGAAAATGACCTATTTATTATCTAATATTTAAAAAAATTAAGTTTTACTATCACTTTAATGCACCTTATGTAGTACAACCTCTCTTTATAATGTATTTTTTAAAAAGACTAATTTGGTCTTTGTTCATTATGCATCATGCCATACTATCAGGGAGGCATGTGATTGGCCTCAACTTTATTTTGCAGCAAGACATCGAACCTAAACATTTTGCCAATGTCATTAAGAACTATCTACGGTGTAAAGAAGAACAAGGGGTCCTGGAATTAATAGTTTGGCCCCCACTGAGCCCTGATCTCCACATCATCGAGTCTGTCTGGGATTAGATGAAGAGACAGAAGGATTTGAGGCAACCTACATCCACAGGAAATCTGTAGTTAGTTCTCCAAGATATGTGGAACATATTGCCGAACATTTTGCCAAGTTCCTTAGAAAACTGTGTGAAAGTGTACCTAGAAGAATTGAAGAACTGATGCTGGTTTGAAGGCAAAGGGTGGTCACACCAAATATTGTTTTTATTTGAATTTCTCTTCTGTTCATTTACTTTCCATTTTTCTTGATAAAAATAAACTATTAACACTTCTGTTTCTGAAAGTATTTTTTTAAATTTACAGCATTTTTCACACCTGCCTAAAACTGTGTGTGTACAATACAGATAAACACATGGTAAACATTATGGGCTAAGCCCAAAAAAGTTCCCGAATAAAATAGCCAAACATAGTTCCACAAATGGTGAAAGCAGATTTACAGAGAAACCGAAGAAAACAAACTATTTACCTCACATGGTGTGTGTGCAAGGGGACAGCATCTCCATGTAGTCCAGTACAGGCAGTCTAATCTGGATTACAAAAGACTCCTACTTACAAACGGAGGGAGACAACAGGAAGTGAGAGGAAATCTACCCTTAGGAAGGGAAATGCACTCCTGTAAGAGATCTCATGGAGAAAAAGGTGTCTCCACTGAAGCTTTATCACCAATCCTTGTTTCTACAACAACCCAAAATTTTCAAAATCCAGTTTTTATAGGAACAGAAAGTGAGGTGACATCTTCTGAACAGGGGCACAGACAGCAAAACAAATGATACAGGGGCGTTAACCCTTCTCTATGCTATCCAAAAAACGTAAAAATTATTATTTTGGCAGGAGCTACACTTGGAAAATGTACCTGTTCTGACATACAAACAAATTTGACCTAAGAACAAACCTACAGTACCTATCTTGTTTGTAACCCGGGGACCGCCTGTAAATGGATCCCAAATAGAAACAAAGCATTGTAGTGTGTTCCCTCATATGATGTCCTGTTGTGCCAGCATCAGACATCCAACACCAACAACGTCATGGTGCCAAAATTTTTTAACATTTTCGACCAAATTGTTTTACGCTACATATGTTTGGTAAAAAAAATCGCAAAAAAGCGTATTTTGATTGGTTTGCGCAAAAGTTATCGCGTTTACTAACAAGGGAAAGATTTTTGTCATTTTTGGTGTTTTTTTTTTTAACGAGTAATGGCGGCGATCTGCGATTTTTTTTGCGGTACTGCGACATTGCGGCGGACAGATCGGACCCTTGACTGACATTTTTGACACTTTTGGGGGTACCAGTGACATTACTGCAGTAATCAGTGCTATATATATGCACTGTTACTGCAAAAATGACACTGGCAGGGAAGGGGTTAACTGTATTGGACAGGGAGGGGTTAAGTGTGTCCTAGGGGCGTGATTCTAACTGTAGGGGGACAGGTCTCCTAGTGTAAAAACAAAGATCAACGGTTCTACATAGTGATTGGCCTCAATCATAGTAGAACATAGTAGAACATAGTAGAACCGTCTGATCTTCATTTTTACACAGGGGAGAATGACAGGCGGCTTGTTTACATAAGCCGCTCTGTCTTTCTCCCGCTGTACCGGCGATCGGAGTGTGACTGGCGGACATCGGGTCCACCGGTCACACGCCCACACTCCTTTGTGAACGAGCCGAGGCGGGCAAAAAGAGTGACAGGCGAGCGACGTAGACCTACGTCACTCTGCCTGGCCGGGGCTGACTGCCGCAGTAAATATACGGTGAGCAGTCGGCAACCGGTTAAAGGGAATTACATACATCTATGTAATCCAAGTTTTTAAAATGGGTGGAACTCCACTTTAATGGCTCCTCTAGGACTTCATTTTATATTAATCCATCTCAGAAAATGTGAATGTGTCTGTTATATGAGCATAATCAAAGCTTCAAAGTGTATTTTCCGGGAGGGCGCAAATGCAAGACGTTTGTATGACTTGAGCTATTTTGTTTCAATACACCCTCTCAATTCTAAAAGAGAGTTTGCCAAGGAAGAGGAGGAAGGAGGGGTGAGTTTCAGGGATGGAGGGGGCTGAATGAGGGTGGAGATAACAGGGGAATGCAGAGAACTATTCATCCAGAAAGCAGAAATGTGCAGGCAATCATTGGTGTGTGTGTGTGTGTATGTGTGTGTTTGTCTGGGTGTCTGTATAAATCCAGGAAGTGAACAGGCAGCAGCTTCAGCTGCCCACAGTTAAAATGGCTGCAGCCAGACTAAGTGGAGGGAGATTTCTGCAGCATATTTGGCAAGTACAGACTCACAGTGTTTATAAAAAATATGCAAAGTGGTTGGAGGGAAGCTTCAGAATGGCAAATATGTTTTTATTACAAATTATGTGAGCAGACTGCAGTTCCTCTTTAAGAGAATTGTTTCTGATGAAGAAAGGGAACTTTCAAGGGTGAATAGTTTGCAAAACTCTTCACAGCAATGGAAACAGGAAGAAGAGTAAATTGTTATTCAGAGGCCTGTTCTTCTCTGAAAGCAACAATAGATCAATTTAAAGATGACATAAACAGCATGAGGGAGTACACCTCGAGGCAAAGCAACTGTATTTTTTTTTTGTCTCCTCACTCTTAACAACAATTTACAGCCCACATTGTCCTTAAATAATAACAACTTTCAGAGAGCATGGTGTGAAATTATTCTGTCTTCGGAAGGTGAAAGGAGAAAGTTGAATGGTAGGCTGCATGGAAAAAAAAACTCTATCCATGCTTTACAGGACAGATGAACAAATCTTCCACTACAGCTATTGTATTTTCACAGACAGCCCCACTGGCTGTCAGGATACCCAAACAGTAGCCATATCTGAAAGGATGCAGCCCCTGTTGAGCCAACAATTTTCTGCCCAGCTGGATTTCCAGGGGTTGCAACAGGGCTACCCAAAAAGGAGCTGCACTAGGTACACACCGCTCCAAGGCACTCCACAGAGATCCTAAAGCTGCTGTACAAACCCAGGTACCTGCCTGGTCTGTCGGCCAGAGACCATGAAAGGCAGGAAGAGAGTAGAGGCACCATCCAGGAATAAAAATATTCCTATTTATGTCCATGAGAAAAGTACAACACGACCACATAGTACACAATGAATCAGAAAATACGTTTCACACTCCTGTGCTTAGTCATTGCTCAATAAGCTAATTCTCAGGAACCAGACAAAATTTGAGTATGGCCAGCTTAAGATTCAGAGAGAGGAGAGTGCTGTGGGGTAAGGTACAACAGAGAGGGAAGAGGTAATTTGTTGGGTAAAACAGAGAGAGAAGTGGAAATTATAGGGTAAAAAAGAAGGGAGAGAAGAAGGGTAAGGTAAAAGAAAAAAGAATAGAGCTGATGGGTAAGGTAAAAGAGAGTGGAAACCAGAGAGGAAAGAGGTGAAGAATAAGATAAAAAAGAGTGAAGAGTTAAAGGGTAAAACAAAAGAAAGAGGGGATATTTAACCACTTCCCAAAAGACGGCTACAGCACAGGCTTCCAATGCTGGGAGGGCATCCATGGACGTCCTCCCGTGATCTCGCTGCCAAGGTGATGCGCTCTGTGATCGTCGAGTCCTTTGGACTTGGCTGATCACTGATCGGGGTAAAGGGCCAATCACAGCGGCCCTTTACCACGTGATCAGCTGTCAGCCAATGACAGCCAATCACAGGATGTAAACACAAGCCGGTTATCATAAGAAATAATAATTTGGTGCAAACCAAAAAAGGAACTGCGCAAACGGAGTGATATTTGACAACTCAAAGTAAATTATATGTGAAAACAATTCATAAATAGATGATGGAATTCCTTCCACCTGCGAGCAATAAAAACGTGAATAACGTATTGATGAGTGATAGAAAGTGGATATTGCGCTCAGCAATAAAAGCTGAGCGCAACAAGCCGGTTATCGACTTTTCCTGCCTCACTCTGATGTGAGGAGAGAAGAAGTAAATGCCTTAAGTGCCGCCTATCAGAGCCTATCAGTGCAACCTATAAGTGCCCATCAGTGTCGCCTCATCGGTGATGCCACATCAATCCTACCTCATCAGTGTCTATCAGTGCAGCCTATTAATGCCCATAAGTGTCCATTACTGCAGCCTCATCAGCGCACATCAGTGAAGGAGAAAAATTACCTGTTTGCAAAACATTTTAACAAACTATGATACATTTTTTTAAATTAATTTTTGGTCTCTTTTTTGTTTGCCTAGCAAAAAATTAAAAACACATTGGTGAATAAATACCCCCAAAAGAAAACTATTTGTGTAAAAAAATAATAAAAAATTAGTTTGGGTTGAAGTGGTTGTAAACCCTTACATATGCCCAGTGAAGGGAATATCCTCAAATGATGCACAGGGATGAAACAAATCATCCTACTTAAGCTGTACCTGTTTATCTGCAGTCTTCCCTTCTCTACATCTGTAAATTCTGAATTTATTAAGCTTGTCTGAGATTTCAGAAAAAAGGAGTGAAGAGCAAGAGTTACACTATGCAGAGCTCAGTGAGGAGAGGTCTGAGAGCTGACTGGAGGGAAGAGACACAACCCTTTCACACAGCTCACACCCTTGTCACTTTTTTACTCTTGGTGTCAGGAAAAATTGTCAGAAGTGATTCATGCTGATAGCAGAGTAACAAAGCAGCAGACAAATTATATTTTTAAATGAGACAAGTAAACACTATAGAAGGATATGATTTGTTTATATTTCATGTCAGAGGTTTACGACTACTTTAAAAGGTAAGATAAAAGAAAGGGGAGAGAACTAAAGGGTTAGGTGAATCAGAAAAAAATAGGTAAAGGGTAAGGTGAAAGAGGAGGGATAGAGATGAAGAGTAAGGTATGAGACAGAGGAGAGAGGTGAAGGGTAAGGTAAACCAGAGATGAAAGGGCTAAAAGATAAGGTAAAAGAGAGTGAAGAGGTAAAGGGTAAAACAAGAGAAAGAGGAGAGATTTAAAGGGTAAGGTAAAATATAGCGCAGAGAGGTGAAGGGTAAGATAATAAAGAGAGAGCTGAAAGGTAAGGTTAAACAGAGAAGAAAGGGATGATGGGTAAGATAAAGCAAACAGTGAAGAGATATAGGGCAAGGCAAAATAAAGTGAAAAAAAGTTAAAGGAAAGGTAAAATAGAGATCAGATTGATGAAGCGTGAGATTAAAGAGAAAGGACAGAACTGTAGGGTAATGGAAAAGAGAGAAGAGAACTGAAGGGTTAGGTAAAACAGAGAGGTAAGAGATGATGAGTATGGTTAACCCCTTAGTGCCAGCCCTACGCATACAGTATATTACCCTTCACATGGAGACTACATCAGAATATGACGTTTACAATGAGACCTCACCAGAATGTGACATTCATATTGAGACTTCACCGGAATGTGACCTTCACATTGAGACTCCAACAGAATGTGACCTTCACATGGAGACTCCACCGGAAAGTGACCTTTACATGGAGACTCTATCAGAATGTAACATTGAGAATTCACTAGAATTTGACCTTCACATGGAGGCTCCACAAGCTTGTAAACTTCACATGGAGACTCCACAAGGATGTCAACTTCACATGGAGACTCCACCAAAATATGACCTTCACATTGAGACTCCAACAGAATGTGGAATTTACATGGGGACTCCATTAGAATGTGACCTTTACACTGACACTCCACCAGAATGTGACCTTCACATTGAGACTTAGCTAAAAGTGACCTTCACATTGCGATTTCACTAGAATGTAACCTTCACATGGAGACTCCATCAGAATGTAACCCTCACATTGAGACTCCATCAGATTGTGACCTTTACATGTAGACTCAGCTGGATTTCCAGGGGTTGCAACAGGGCTACCCAAAAAGGAGCTGCACTAGGTACACACCGCTCCAAGGCACTCCACAGAGATCCTAAAGCTGCTGTACAAACCCAGGTACCTGCCTGGTCTGTCGGCCAGAGACCATGAAAGGCAGGAAGAGAGTAGAGGCACCATCCAGGAATAAAAATATTCCTATTTATGTCCATGAGAAAAGTACAACACGACCACATAGTACACAATGAATCAGAAAATACGTTTCACACTCCTGTGCTTAGTCATTGCTCAATAAGCTAATTCTCAGGAACCAGACAAAATTTGAGTATGGCCAGCTTAAGATTCAGAGAGAGGAGAGTGCTGTGGGGTAAGGTACAACAGAGAGGGAAGAGGTAATTTGTTGGGTAAAACAGAGAGAGAAGTGGAAATTATAGGGTAAAAAAGAAGGGAGAGAAGAAGGGTAAGGTAAAAGAAAAAAGAATAGAGCTGATGGGTAAGGTAAAAGAGAGTGGAAACCAGAGAGGAAAGAGGTGAAGAATAAGATAAAAAAGAGTGAAGAGTTAAAGGGTAAAACAAAAGAAAGAGGGGATATTTAACCACTTCCCAAAAGACGGCTACAGCACAGGCTTCCAATGCTGGGAGGGCATCCATGGACGTCCTCCCGTGATCTCGCTGCCAAGGTGATGCGCTCTGTGATCGTCGAGTCCTTTGGACTTGGCTGATCACTGATCGGGGTAAAGGGCCAATCACAGCAGCCCTTTACCACGTGATCAGCTGTCAGCCAATGACAGCCAATCACAGGATGTAAACACAAGCCGGTTATCATAAGAAATAATAATTTGGTGCAAACCAAAAAAGGAACTGCGCAAACGGAGTGATATTTGACAACTCAAAGTAAATTATATGTGAAAACAATTCATAAATAGATGATGGAATTCCTTCCACCTGCGAGCAATAAAAACGTGAATAACGTATTGATGAGTGATAGAAAGTGGATATTGCGCTCAGCAATAAAAGCTGAGCGCAACAAGCCGGTTATCGACTTTTCCTGCCTCACTCTGATGTGAGGAGAGAAGAAGTAAATGCCTTAAGTGCCGCCTATCAGAGCCTATCAGTGCAACCTATAAGTGCCCATCAGTGTCGCCTCATCGGTGATGCCACATCAATCCTACCTCATCAGTGTCTATCAGTGCAGCCTATTAATGCCCATAAGTGTCCATTACTGCAGCCTCATCAGCGCACATCAGTGAAGGAGAAAAATTACCTGTTTGCAAAACATTTTAACAAACTATGATACATTTTTTTAAATTAATTTTTGGTCTCTTTTTTGTTTGCCTAGCAAAAAATTAAAAACACATTGGTGAATAAATACCCCCAAAAGAAAACTATTTGTGTAAAAAAATAATAAAAAATTAGTTTGGGTTGAAGTGGTTGTAAACCCTTACATATGCCCAGTGAAGGGAATATCCTCAAATGATGCACAGGGATGAAATAAATCATCCTACTTAAGCTGTACCTGTTTATCTGCAGTCTTCCCTTCTCTACATCTGTAAATTCTGAATTTATTAAGCTTGTCTGAGATTTCAGAAAAAAGGAGTGAAGAGCAAGAGTTACACTATGCAGAGCTCAGTGAGGAGAGGTCTGAGAGCTGACTGGAGGGAAGAGACACAACCCTTTCACACAGCTCACACCCTTGTCACTTTTTTACTCTTGGTGTCAGGAAAAATTGTCAGAAGTGATTCATGCTGATAGCAGAGTAACAAAGCAGCAGACAAATTATATTTTTAAATGAGACAAGTAAACACTATAGAAGGATATGATTTGTTTATATTTCATGTCAGAGGTTTACGACTACTTTAAAAGGTAAGATAAAAGAAAGGGGAGAGAACTAAAGGGTTAGGTGAATCAGAAAAAAATAGGTAAAGGGTAAGGTGAAAGAGGAGGGATAGAGATGAAGAGTAAGGTATGAGACAGAGGAGAGAGGTGAAGGGTAAGGTAAACCAGAGATGAAAGGGCTAAAAGATAAGGTAAAAGAGAGTGAAGAGGTAAAGGGTAAAACAAGAGAAAGAGGAGAGATTTAAAGGGTAAGGTAAAATATAGCGCAGAGAGGTGAAGGGTAAGATAATAAAGAGAGAGCTGAAAGGTAAGGTTAAACAGAGAAGAAAGGGATGATGGGTAAGATAAAGCAAACAGTGAAGAGATATAGGGCAAGGCAAAATAAAGTGAAAAAAAGTTAAAGGAAAGGTAAAATAGAGATCAGATTGATGAAGCGTGAGATTAAAGAGAAAGGACAGAACTGTAGGGTAATGGAAAAGAGAGAAGAGAACTGAAGGGTTAGGTAAAACAGAGAGGTAAGAGATGATGAGTATGGTTAACCCCTTAGTGCCAGCCCTACGCATACAGTATATTACCCTTCACATGGAGACTACATCAGAATATGACGTTTACAATGAGACCTCACCAGAATGTGACATTCATATTGAGACTTCACCGGAATGTGACCTTCACATTGAGACTCCAACAGAATGTGACCTTCACATGGAGACTCCACCGGAAAGTGACCTTTACATGGAGACTCTATCAGAATGTAACATTGAGAATTCACTAGAATTTGACCTTCACATGGAGGCTCCACAAGCTTGTAAACTTCACATGGAGACTCCACAAGGATGTCAACTTCACATGGAGACTCCACCAAAATATGACCTTCACATTGAGACTCCAACAGAATGTGGAATTTACATGGGGACTCCATTAGAATGTGACCTTTACACTGACACTCCACCAGAATGTGACCTTCACATTGAGACTTAGCTAAAAGTGACCTTCACATTGCGATTTCACTAGAATGTAACCTTCACATGGAGACTCCATCAGAATGTAACCCTCACATTGAGACTCCATCAGATTGTGACCTTTACATGTAGACTCAATCAGAATGTAACCCTCACATTGAGATTCCACCAGAATGTGACCTTTCCATGGACACTCCACAAGAATGTGAACTTCACACTGAGACTTCACCATAATGGGAAGTTCGCATTTAAACACCACCAGAATGAGACTTTCACATTGAAACTTCACCAAAAAGTGATGTTCACATGGAGACTTCACCAGAATGTGACCTTCATATTCACACTCCACTAGAATGTGCCCTTGACATTGAGACTCCACAAGAATGTGAACTTCACATGGAAACTCCATGAAAAAGTGATCTTCACACTGAGACTCCACCAGAATGCAACCTTCATATGGAAACGCCACAAGAATGTGAACTTCACATGGAAACTCCATCAGAATGCGACGTTCACATTGAAACTACACCAAAAAAAGATGTTCACATTGAGACTACACCAGAATGTAACGTTCACATTGAGACTCTACCAGAATATGACCTTTACATTGAGACTCCACCAGAATGTGACTTTCACATTGAGACTCCATTAGAATGTGACTTTTACATTGAGACTTCACCAAAAAGTGACCTTCACATTGGGATTCCACTAGAAATTGACCTTTACATGGGGACTCCAACAGAATGTAACCTTCACATTGAGACTTCACCAGAATGTGATCTTTACTTGAAGACTCCACAAGAGTATGAACTTCACATGAAGACCCCACCAGAATGTGAACTTCACATGGAGACTCCACAAAAAAGTGATGTTCCCACTAAGATCTCAGAATGGGAAGTTTACAATGAGACTTCACAAGAAAGTGAAGTTCAAATTGAGACTCCACTAAAAAGTGACATTCACATGAAAGCTCCACCAGAATGTGACCTTTGCATTGAGACTTCACCAGAATGTGACCTTTATATTGACACTCCACCAGAATACAACCTTCACATGGAGACTCCACAAGAATGTGAACTTCACATGGAGACTGCACAAGAATGTGAACTTCACATGAAGACTCCACCAGAATGTGAATTTCACATAAAGACTCCACAAAAAAGTGATACTCACACTGAGACTTCACCAGTGAACTCACACTGAGACTTCACCATGTGATGTTCACATTGAGACCACACCAAAAAATTGACATTCACAGTAAGACTCCGCAAGAATGTGATGTTCATCAGAATGTGATGTCCACATTGAGACTCCAACAGAACGTGATGTTCACATTGAGACTTCACCAGAATGTGACATTTATGTTAAACCTCCAACAGAATGTAACATTTACATTGAGACTCTACCAAAAATTCACGTTCATTTTGAGACTGCACCAGAATGTGACAATAATACTAAGACTCCACAAACATGTGATGTTCACGATGTGACTCCCTCAGATTGTGACATTCACATTGAGACTCCATTAGAATCTGACATTTACGTTAAGACTGCACTAAAATGCCAGGGGAACCTTGGGAACATCTCCTTCAGTGAAAATGGGGGCAAGGTTACAAGAAAGGCTAGGCAGATACTGGTGGTAGGGGATTTAGCTATTAGAGGGACAGACAGGGCAATCTGCCACTAAAACCGTTATTGCTGATCAGTATGTTGTTTTCCAGGTGCTCGGGTTCGGGACATTGCAGATTGCATGGACAAATTTCTGGGTGGGGCTGGGGAGGACCCAGCTGTCATGATACATATTGGTACCAATGAAAAATTTAGAGGAAGATGGAGTGCTCTACAGAATTATTTCAGGGACTTAGGAGCTACAGTATATTGACAAAAAGACCTAAGGCAGTATTTTCAGAAATACTGCCTGTACCCCAAGCCACACCAGAGAGGCAGCAGGAGCTTAGGAAAATTAACAAATGGCAAATGAACTGGTTTTCAGAGGAGGGGTTTGGCTTCATGGAGAACTGGGAAGACTTTTTGGTCAGTTAAAGACTCTATAGCAGGGACAGACTACACTTAAATTGGAGGGGTGCAGCTGGGGGAGAATATGACCAAAAATTTGGAAGAAGATTTAAACTACAGTACCTCACAAAAGTGAGTACACCCCTCACATTTTTTGTAAATAGTTTATTATATCTTTTCATGTGACAACACTGAAGAAATGACACTTTGCTACAATGTAAAGTAGTGAGGGTACAGCTTGTATAACAGTGTAAATTTGCTGTCCCCTCAAAATAACTCAACACACAACTAAACCACTAGCAACAAAAGTGATTACACCCCTAAGTGAAAATGTACACATCGCCGGTGACATAAGAGGGTGTGGCCTCATCTGGAGACCACGCCCCTAATGGCTATATAATAAGCTGCAGAGACCGGAGACCGGCATAATCACTGGGGACATCGTTGGAGGAGGACCGGAGGAAGAAGAAGACCAGAGGAGGCAAAAGAGCAGAAGGGCAAAAGAGCAGAAGAGCGGAAGGCAGAAGAGCGGAGAGGAGAAGACCAGGGAGGAGAAGACCGGATGAATATTTTTAATAAATTTTTTTAAAACGTCTCCTGTCATTATTTACATACACTGCCTTTTATGGGGTGAATGGGTAGGGGTACAATGTACCCCATACCCATTCACATAGGGAGGGGGTCTGGGATCTGGGGGGCCCCCTTGTTAAAGGGGGCTTCCAGATTTAGATGAGCCCCCTGCCCACAGACCCCCACAACCACCGGCCAGGGTTGTCGGAAGTGGCCCTTGTCCTCATCAACATGGGGACAAGGTGCTTTGGGGTGGGGGTGCAGAGCCCCCCCTGCCCCAAAGCAACCACACCCCCCCCATGTTGAGGGTGTGTGGCCTGGTATGGTCCAGGGGGGGTGGGGCCACTCGCTCATCCCCTCCCCTTTCCTGGGCTGTCGGGCTGCATGCTCGGATAAGGGTTTGGTATGGATTTTGGGGGGGACCCCACGCCATTTTTTCGGCGTGGGGCTACCCTCAAATTTCATACCAGACCCTAAGGGCCTGGTTTGGAACCTGGGGGGGGGGAACCCCACATCGTTTTTTTCCCATTTTGGCGTAGAGTTCCCCCTCAAGATTCTCACAGCGTAAGTCGCACCGCATCCGAATTGCGGTACGCCTTCCTTTCAAATCAATAGGCTCCCATAGGGAACCATTGATTTTGAATGGAGGCAGAAAAAACGCTGCTAAAAGCAACGTGGCCAAACGTGCAATAACGCAAATGGAAAAAGCTACTAAAAGCACGTTTATACAGCTGCTTTTTCCTGGCTTAGAAGTGGCTCTGCAGCTCGTTTTTTCTGACGCCCAGTGTGCATGAGGGCTAAATTTAACCTGGGAACATATATCTGTAGTGTTTATTATCTCTCTCCAAAGCCCTAAGTCCCGTGTCTTTCTGGTGCTCTGTTCCTCTGTTATCAGCATGATAACAAGAGATACACAGGAGATAAAAGCAGGCGGGGTGTGTGTGCCTTTCCTCCATTCAGCTGTCACACAGTGTATGCCACGACTCCACACCCAGTGCTGGAACAGGAAGAAAAAATTCTAACACAATGTTTACTTTCTAAATAGTGTAGAAAGCTGAAGACAGACGATATACTTATGTAGGGAGATTTGTTTAATCTCTGTGTCATCTGAGGCTGTTCACTTCACTGGATATATGTGAGGGTTTACATCCACTTTAGGGCTTAATGTGAGGTTCCAGTATATCCTTTCTGAGCTGAGAAAGCTGTGTTTTTGGCTTTCACTTGATTCTGTAAACGTGAATCAGGGCCTGGCGCTTAAAGGTTCCAAAGTGTCTTGGGTGGGACGGAACCTTTAATCCTGTGTCTGAATTTTACCTCATGCCTGCAGCCTGCGTGAGTACACAGGTGTGCAAGGTCATTATATACTTAAGCCAGAGGATAGCTCAGGGCACCCAGTTTAGAGACAGTCCCATATTGGAGACAGGGGGTCTAACCCAGGGTTGAGAGAAGCCCCAGCCAGGAGCCAGAACACAGGCGGTCTATTCCCAGGAGTCAGGTGGCTACTATTGGGGTGTCAGAAGAACCCCTGTCCGGAGGCCAGGAGTGGGCTGTACAGCAGGATCCCTGTGACTCAAAGCTAAGTGAGCCAAGTGAATCAAAAGAGTTGTACAATACAATCAGAGGGACTGGTAAGGAGAGCAGTAGTGCTGCAGACAAGGGAGACAGGCTGCTCAGCATTTTCAGTTGTCTGTTCATGCAGTGCTGATGTGGAAGAACTCCTGCATTTGGCAACTGATGTTATGTGAACTTTTCATTCTATTTAAGAAATGTAAGCTGCCATGCCCTAAAATACAGTTTGGATTGGTGCAACTCATTGGAAAAACACCTACCACATGAGCATAATCACTCAAACACCACAGATTTTTTTATGTACGTGAAGATTTCTCAATAGGTGATAGGAAAATGGGAATTGGGCATTACTTTCTAGTAATGGCATGGTGAATTATATAACAGAGAAACACAGAAGAGTGTTGCAGGACAGTAATCAATAAGGTCGATATCTAGAGACTGGTTCACTGGCTGTATGGGGGAAATGGCAGGCTGGCTTCTAGTATCTGAGTGACATGTGGGAGTTGCTAATGTGCAGGGACACTGCTCCCCCAAGTTATTGGGTCAACTATTCTAATTCAAGTTCTTCCCTGGTGACCTGTACCAGCAACAGCAGTGGGGTTTGGACTGGAAAGCTTTCCTAGAGATGGAAGTAGTATGGTGCTCCCGGTGTAACCAGTGACAATTGGGTCAGGGTATGGCCATGAACAGTTGTAGCTTTCCCTACCACCCCCAACATGGATAAGATGAGCCAAACTAGACTGACTGATAACTGCTCAAGGCCTGTTGTATATTACCACTAGTTACAGTAAAGGCTGTGGCATTCTGTCTGCAAAAAATGACTGATCTGTAATATACTAATGGAAAGGACTGTGCAGTTCTGTCGAAACTCAGCTGGTGTGCCTCTGCTGACCAAGACTGTAGAGCCATGTGTTATGGCTAGATCATTGTTTTTCTGCAAGAACTTGGTCTCCAATGATCACTTCAAAGGAAAATTGTACTGAGAGAAATTTCGGGTCTAACCACTTGTGGAAAATGCTATTTGCCGGGATGTCTATGGTTTCAACAGTTTGGGATGTTTTCTAGAATGAGAATGCAGGTCAGGAAAGTGAATGTGAAGCTCTGATCTGAGTATGAGCTAGTGTTAAGAAAGTGTTGAAGCCAGCATGAAGGCCAGGATCTAGTGATTTTAAAGAGTTAGTCGGCAATGGCAGCCCACATGTTTTTTTTTTACTGTAAGTTTTTCTTTAAAGCAGAGCTAAAACCAAAAACAAAATTAAAACGAATAGAACCCTAAAAGATAAAATAATAATAATAATAATAATAATAATAATAATAAAAACTTGCTTTTGGTAGAATAATTCTGTTCAAGCCATATATTTCCATTTTTTTTTTTTGCCACTAGATATTCTCAGTCCGGTGTCCAGCAACCCCACTTCTCCTGAGCCCAGGTCATCCTGGACCAGCCCCAGCCTGTAACTGGAGAGTAAAAGTAGGACCAGCATAGTGATGAGCTCATCTCTCTGTTACTCTGCTTTCTCCTGCTATCCACATTATTATTATTATTATTATTATATAGGATTTATATAGCGCCGACAGTTTTCCCAGCACTTTACAACTTGAGGGTAGACAGTACAAATACAATACACTTTAATACAGTAAGAATCAGAGGGCCCTGCTTGTTAGAGCTTACAATCCACCAGACTTGTATAAAGTATTCAAAATTTCTACTTGAGTAAAAGTACAAGTGCTCGATCAAAAAGTGACTTGAGTAGAAGTGGAAGTGTTCGCAGAAAAAGTTACTTAAGTAGAAGTACTAAAGTATTCAACATTTTTTTTACTTAACCACTTGCCTACAGTGCACTTTCACCCCCTTCCTGCCCAGACCGATTTTCAGCTTTCAGCGCTCTCACACTTTGACTGAGAATTACTCAGTCATGCAACACTGTACCCATACAAAAATTGTGTCCTTTTTTTCACACAAATAGAGCTTTCTTTTGATGGTATTTGATCAATACTGGGTTTTTTATTTTTTGTGCTATAAATAAAAAAAGACTGAAAATATCGTGAAAAAACACATTTTTCTTTGTTTCTGTCATAAAATTTTGCAAATTAGTCATTTTTCTTCACAAACTTTGGCCAAAATTTATACTGCTACTTATCTTTGGTAAAAAAAACCCAAATAAGTGTATATTATTTGGTCTTTGTGAAAGTTATAGAGTCCACAAGTTATGGTGCTATTCATTGAAAATTGATCACACTTGATCACACCTGATGTACTGAAGGCCTATCTCATTTCTTGAGACACTAAAAGGTCAGGAAAGTACAAATACCCCCCAAATGACCCCTTTTTGGAAAGTAGACATTCCAAGGTATTTTAATAAGGGGCATGATGAGTTTTTTGAAGTTGTAATTTTTTCCCACAATGCTTTGCAAAATGAAGATTTTTTTTTTTTTTATTTTTTTTTTTTTACAAATTGCCGTATTAACAGGTTATTTCTCTCACACAGCACATGTATACTTGCAACTACACCCCAAAACACATTCTACTACTCCGCGATACCACATGTGTGAGACTTTTTCACAGCCTGGCCACATACAGAGGCCTAACATCCGAGTAGCAGCGTCCGGCATTCTAGGAGCACAAATTACACATATCATTTCCTGACAACCTATCGCACTTTTGAAGGCCCTGGAGCACCAGGACAATGGAAACCCCCATAAAATGACCCCATTTTGGAAAGCAAACAGCCCAACGTATAATTTTTGAGGCATAATGAGTCTTTTGAATATGTCATTTTTTTCCACATGTTTTTGGAAAATGTGGAAAGAAAATGAAAACACATTTTTTTTACACAAAGCTGTCCATTTATGCAATATTTCTAACACATCGCATGTACATAGCAAAACTTGCACCCCAAAATACATTCTGCTATTCCTCCCGAGTATGGCGATACCACATGTGTAACACTTTTTCACAGCCTGGCCACATACATAGGCCTCACATCCAAGTAGCGCTTTACACAAAGTTGTCCATTTATCCACTTTAAGACTGGGCCTATTTTTGACACTTGGTATTTACAAGCTAAAATAATTTTTTTTGCTAGAAAACTACTTTGAACCCCCAAACATTATATATTTTTTTTTAGCAGAGACCCTAGAGAATAAAATGGAGATCGTTGCAATATTTTTTATCACACCATATTTGCGCAGCAGTCTTCCAAATGCGATTTTTTTGAAAAAAATTCACTTTTTTGAACTAAAAAATAAGAAAACAGTAAATTTAGCCCAATTTTTTTCCATAATATGAAAGATAATGTTACGCCGAGTAATTAGATACCCAACATGTCATGCTTCAAAATTGCGCATGCTCACAGAATGGCGCCAAACATTGGTACTTAAAAATCCCCATAGGCAACATTTTAAAAATTTCTGCAGGTTACTAGCTTAGAGTTACAGAGGAGGTCTAGGGCTCAAATTATTGCACTCGCTCTAACGATCGCGGCGATACCTCACATGTATGGTTTGAACACCGTTTACATATGTGGGCGGGACTTGCGTATGCGTTTGCTTCTGCGCGCGAGCTAACGGGGACAGGGCGCTTTAATTTTTTTTTTTTTTTTTTTTTCCTATTTATTTTATTTATTATTTTTTTATTTTTACACAGTTTAAAAAAAAAAAATGTTTTGATCATTTTTATTCCTATTACAAGGAATGTAAACATCCCTTGTAATAGAAATAGGCATGACAGGTCCTCTTTATTGTGAGATCTGGGGTCAAAAAGACCTCACACCTCACAACTACACTAAAAAAGAAAAAAAAAAAATTGTTGAAAGAGGGAAAAAAAAAAAGCAAAAAAAAAAAGCGGCCCTTTAAACCGGTTGCTAGGCAACGTCTTTTGACGTAGCTCCGGTCCTCCAAGACCATAGAGTTGAGTGAGGGCCATCTTGCCCTCACTCGACTTCCTGTCTCTGAGGATCCGGGACCGGATAGTTTTCCCCGCTGCCGGCGGGTCCGGTAAGCTGGGAAAACGTCTGGGACGCGGCAGGAGGGGGGGGGGCACCTCTTTCCCTGCACCGTAAGGGTAATTCCGCGGCGAATCCGCCACTGGGACCACCCTTATCTGAAAGCCGACCGCCCGCCGTTTCAAAAAATACCGGGGTTATGGGGGCTATCTGCTGCCATAACCCCAGTATTTAGCTTTTAATGGCCGACGCATATAGTCGTTAGGCGGTCAGTAAGTGATTGCATGTATATGGCAAACAGGTGACGATGACTGACGGGGTGACAGGTGACGATGACTGATGGGGTGACAGGTGACGATGACTGATGGGGTGACAGGTGACGATGATTGATGAGGTGACAGGTGACGATGATTGATGGGGTGACAGGTGACGATGATTGATGAGGTGACAGGTGATGATGATTGATGAGGTGACAGATGACGATGATTGATGGGGTGACAGATGACAGTCACTGACGGGGTGACATGTGACGATGATTGATGGGGTGACAAGTGACGATCAATGATGGGGTGTCAAGTGACGATGACTGATGGGGTGACAGATGACGATGACTGATGGGGTGACAGGTGACGGTGATTGATGGGGTGACAGGTGACGGGCGATGGTCACTGATGGGTGACAGGTGACGGGCGATGGTGCACGGCGGTACTGATGGCAGTCTCTGGTGACCGGTGAACTTTAGGCTATGTTCACATGTGAGCGTAGCGATCACGGTCAGAATCACTGCGATTCTGCCCGTGATCCAGAAATCATTGCAAATCGCGGGGCGCCTGTGCGTTGCCCGTGATTTGCAATAGCACCCCAAATGCTGTGCGATGTTGCTGCGATTTCCGCCTGCCGAATCGCGGTAACATCGCGCAAACAACGCATGACGCTCCAAAGAAACTCTTGTACCTTTTTTTGGGCATCATGCGATGTTTGCGCGATGTTACCGCGATTCGGCAGGCGGAAATGGCGGCAACATCGCACAGCGTTTGGGGTGCTATTGCAAAAAACGGGCAACGCACAGGCGTCCCGCGATTTGCAATGATTTCCGGATCGCGGGCAGAATCGCAGTGATTCTGCCTGCGATCGCTACACTCACATGTGAACGTTATGGGTGTCAATTTCTGGGCACTGATGAGGTGACTGTTGGGTGACAGGTGACATTGGGGGGGGGCTGAGGACTGTGTGGGGACATTTATTAGTGTGATTTTTACTTTGTGACATGTGTACAGAGCAGTAACTCACTATTTCTAGCTCTTCTCCCCTCATACTGGAAACTGTATGAGGAGAGAAGAGCTAGTAACACTGAGTTACTGCTCTTTGTTTACATTTTCTGATCGGCTGTGAATGGATTCACAGCCGATCACATAGTAAACAGTCACTGTCAGTGACTGTTTACTACCGCCGGTGACAGCTGTGTTCCTACGGAACACAGTGCCACCGACATGATCGCGCATGCGCGGTCATCTAGTGGGCGCCTTCATTGTGATCGGCTGTGTCATTGGAACACAGCCGATCACGTGGGAAACAGCCACGCCCATTGGCTGTTTCCCCCCTGCCGGTGACGGGGGGTGTCCCGGGGACACCCCGACACCGGCAGTGCAGGGCGGCGCGCACGCGATCGCGCGCCTGCCCTGCTTAAAGTGCCGCCGTCATATGACGGCGGCCCAGGATAATGGTCGCTCCGCTCCGCCGTCATATGACGGCGGGCGGGCGGCAAGCGGTTAAGTATTGCAAGTAGTTTTTTCAAAAAAATTGCTACTTAAGTACTAAAAGTAAAAAGTACCAGTAGTTTTGAAAAAAAAATTCTACTCAAGTACTGAAAGTAGAAGTAGAAGTACTGTGTTATGTAGTTATTAAAGAAAGAAGTCAAAAGTTTGAACATCATATTGTTTTTTTATTATTTCAAATGATTTATTCAAATGATTAACCTAAAGGACAATCACAATTCCTTAGGCTGTAACTTTTTGTAAACAAAAAACAGATAAAGTATGTCCCTCCCTTCCCCTTTTAAAGCATCCACCTTTTAAAGCCAGGGGTGGTCTCCTTCCTGAGCTTCCTCTCTCTCACAGCCAGGCAGATCACTTGAAGTTGAAGGGCCAGGGGTGGAAGGTGGTGTTTTTGGTTCGTCCATCTTTTCAGCTGATCAAAAGGCAGAACAGGAGCATGCGCAGTCTTCTTAATCGCGGTTTGATTTGATTTGCTCAATTGATGATGATGTGCCAGGCCAGCTTCATCAAACCTACAACGCTTAAAGTGAAAAATGCATCAAAAACTACTAACAAAGTTGCTGTGCTAAAAATGCTAATAAAGTGCCTGCAATTATATATATTCTTCTTGTATTCAAAATCATCGCCCACAGTATCAAAAATAAAGTGACATGTCTGTGCTAAATGCAGTGCAAATTATTCCCACAATGTAAATGTAATTCATATAAAATATATATGACAATACCAAAATAAAATAAGTTGTGATTGTGAATAAGTTAGGTGCAAGTTTAAGTGTGTAAACTAAACTTTATAACGAAAAGTCCATAACTGAATTCCAGTGTGCAATCTAAGAAGTTCTTGTCACTTGCTGTCAGATGCTTCCACCTTTCTTCTGTGATCTGCTGAAGTAAAGTGGTGGACTGGATAGCCTCTCTCTCTGCCTCTCACCTTAGTAGCACTGGCACTGCACTGGTTCAAAAAGCTGTCTATATTATTTTCATTATAAGAACTTGTCAGAACATGCTTCCACCACCTGTCCTTCACACTAGTAGTGCTCATTTGCTTTGCTCAAGTCAAGTGCCACTGCCAGTGGCCACTGCAGTGCAGGCACAGCCGCACAGGCAGAGGCAGGCCGCAGGAAGCACAGGCCGCACCACAACACAACACTTATGGTCCATGGACCATGGATGGTTGGATAATCATCATAGCCGTCAGTCTCACTCTTCTTGGTTCAAAAAAGCCACCCATGACCCGTGTGTATATAATATATTAATATTTTATATTGATTATTTGATTCTCAAATGGCACATTTGCCATGGCAAGGATTAGGCCCTCTCCACGGTCCACCTCACTCACCTCATAGAGAAGAAGATGAGATAACGAAGAAAATGCTCCGAGTCCCGCCGCCCGTGTCACAACTCCTCTCAGTAAGGGCCCTAAGGGGTGGAGTCTGAGTGACACACAACACGTTTAGAGGCGGAGACCTTGAGCGGGAAGACGTCAGCATGGCTCCTCCAGTGCGGTCTTAACTTGATGATCATGACAGTGATTCCGCGGGCCGCGGCGCGAGCGAGGCTGTGGGATTGATTAAATTGATTTGTGCTGCCTACTGCTACACGCTACCTACTACTACTACTAAATTGTGAGTCAGTATATTTTATTTCATTTTTATATATATAAAAGCGGTATTGTTGAGCACTACTAGCCACTAGATCTCCTGGCTGTCACTTTGTCACATGTTGGGGAATCACAGCGGCTCGGCTCCAGAAGTGGCGGGTGTCCCCGTCATCCTGCCAGGGCCGCCAAGAAGTTCATCCCCTAATCTTAAGTTATTAATATCTTATGAGGAGAGGACCTATGAGATTGAGAATTGAAATAATTAAATATATATATGGCTTTTTGAACCAGTGCAGTCAGTGCCACAGTGCCACCCAGATGCTATCCACCAGTGCCACCACCATTAAGTGTGTTGGTCGGTCACTCGAGCACTGAAGGAGGTGGAAGCATCTGACAAGTGAAGTGACACTTTAGATTTGCACACTGGAATTCATTTATGGACTTTTCGTTATAGATAGGTTTACACACTTCAACTTGTTGCACGCACCTGACCTAACTTATTTCAAAACTTATTTTATTGTGATTTATTGTCATATTTTATATGAATTGAATTTACTGTTACATTGTGGGAATAATTATTTTCACTGCATTTAGGCTTTAGCACATTCATGTCACTTTATTTTTGATACTGTGTGGAGTGTGGGCAGGGCACTGGGGTCAACAATGATATTATATCGATTGCACAGGCACTTTATTCGCACAGCCAAGTTGTGTTTGTTAGTAGTTTCTTGATGCACTTTAAGGCTCAGTTCACATTATAGCGTATGGATCACGGGCAGAACCGCCGCGGTTCCGCCTGCGATCGGGAGATTATTGCAAATCGCGGGACGCCTGTGCGTTGCCCGTTGATTTGCAATAGACCCCCAAACGCTGAGCGATGTTGCCGCAATTTCCGCCTGCCGAATCGCGGTAACATCGCGCAAAAAAAATCGCGGGACGCAATACGACCAAAAAAGTACAAGAGCTTCTTCGGATCGTATTGCGTCCCGCGATTTTTTTTGCGCGATGTTACCGCGATTCGGCAGGCGGAAATCGCGGCAACATCGCTCAGCGTTTGGGGGTCTATTGCAAATCAACGGGCAACGCACAGGCGTCCCGCGATTTGCAATAATCTCCCGATCGCGGGCGGAACCGCGGCGGTTCTGCCCGTGATCCATACGCTATAATGTGAACGGAGCCTTAGCGCTGTAGCACAATTTATTTGTTTGTTTCATATTTTCTTTTTATTGGAAAGATTTGGTATAGCAGCTTTTATTATACACAGCCTTTATTTTCGTATGCGCTGATTTACAAATGACATTATACACATTTTTTTGAGCTTTATGTAACCTGCCATCTACTGTTCTGGCAGTGGTAATTTTTTTAAAAGTAACGAGTAACTATGCAGCACAAAAAAAAATACTTGAGTAGAAGTATCGAAATCATTGAAAAAATGTAGTGAAGTAAAAGTAGAAGTAGGAGAAAAAAATTCTACTCTAGGAAAGTACAGATACCGCATTTCGGTACTTAAGTACAGTACTTAAGTAGTTCTACTTCGTTATTATACATCTCTGCAATCCACATGCAGTCAGCATGCAAACTCATTGGCTCCTTGTACTGTTTCTTCCTCTCACACTTTTGCCCTGCTCTACAGGGAAAGCATAAGGCTGATACCAGGTCAGATTTAGGTAGTTACATAAATTGCTTATAAATAAAAACATGATTACAGAGCTACATTAGTTTGTGCCTCTTATAAATGCTTAGAGTTCAGCTTTACTAGAGTGTGAAGTACATAGGCAAAGAGGAAAGTACCAAAAGCAGCTCATCTAAAATCAAGATTCAGTTTTATTCAGTCTCTTAAGTCATAAAAATCCAATGAGTTCCATGAGTTCCCAGTGTCCCTGCTTAGTATTTGAACAAAGTGTGTATTCAACTGATAAAATTGGAAGGCGTCTAACTGGCATCTGCAGCAATCAGCAGATTATTTACCCACCAAGATCCCTCCAATTTTGTCATTTTAGAACACATCAAAATTCATTGAACCTACTTGAGCAAAGAACTGAACTTCAGCCTCCATTTCTGAAAGAGCTGCCTAAAGCTGGATACACACTATCCAACTTTATGGTTAGATTTCCTTCAGATTCAGATACCTTTTCTATGTAGTGCAAGAGCCTGCCAGATTGCATACAAATTGAAAGTGTTTAGGTTTGACCTCATATTATATGGTTTTGGTAAGTCTAAAGGAAAAAGTCTTCAGAAAATCCTTTAGTGTGTATGGCCCATAAAGCTGTCCATAGATTAAAATTGTGAATGAAAATTCTTAAGAAAATAATGCTCTAAGAAAGTGTGTTCATTTTTCAAATACTGTAACGAGTGGATCAAATTTACATTTGTTTTTGACCAAAGTGACAAGAAAAAGGAACAGGATAGAAATATTTTCTTGAAACAAATACGTTTCTAACCATGTATAGGGTTTTTCTTTGGTAAAGTCCATTCACAAAAATCAAATGTTAAAAGCAAACAAAATCTTTCAAGCAAAATTCAAATATTCTGAGAATGTTTGTTTTGAGAATGTTTGTACAAATTATCTTAGGAATTTTTGTTTGGAATTCTAGTCATCTATAATAATACTGCCTACACTGCTTAAAGTGTTTGTAAACCCACTTAAAATACTTTTACCTATAGGTAAGCCTATATTAAGACTTACCTATAGGTGCTTGCACCGTTTAGGAGATATTTACAGTGCATGCAGCCGATGGTGTCATCGGCACATGCGCTCTGAAGGAACGGCCACCCGTGCCGTTCCTTCAGAGCACTGTGCCGTGAACGGCGGCTCCCTCGCGCATGGGCGGGAGTGATGTAATCGCGCCTCCAGCCAATCAGATGACCAGAGGACGCGATCCAAGAAGCAGGACGGCCGAACATGTCGACCATCCTGTCGGCACTGCGGGGGCTTTGTTTTTAGGTAAGTACTTCATAATGAGCTAGTATGCGATGCATACTAGCTCATTATGCCTTTGTCTTTACAGGTTTTTGTTCACATTTTTTTTCAGAGGGTTTACTTCCTCTTTAAGACCTGGTTCAGAGCATCTACTGCTTTAGGAGATCCAGTACCCAGCATTCTTCCACTTCCCTAGAGTTCAGATTTAAAACCCAACTCTGCAATTACTGCAAAGGGTTGTAAAGTCAGAAGGTTTTTTTATCTTATTGCATGCTATGCATTAAAATAAAAAGCCTTCTGTGTGGAGCAGCCTCCCCAGCACCCCCTAATACTTACATGAGCCCCCTTTCGATCCAGCGATGTTCACGAGTGTCTCAATCATCCAGGACTCTCTCTCCTGATTGGCTGAGACACAGAAGTGGTGCCATTGGTTAATGCTGCTGTAAATCAAACTCAGGCAATCAGGAGAGAGAGGGGATGGGACCAAATGGCAGCTCCTTGTCTGATTGGATACATGGAGCTGCAGCTCAGCTCGTGTGCCCCATAGTAAGCAAAAATATGTGGCAAAATACAAATTGGCCAAAAATGCTGAAAAAAAATTATTTTTAAATTTTTTTTATTGGGAATGTTATATAACATAAAGTGAAAAATACTGCTTTTTATTTTCAAAATTGTTGCTTTTTTTTTTGTTTATAGCGCATAATTGAAAAACCGCAGAGGTGAACGAATACCACCAAAAGAAAGCTCTATTTGTGGGGAAAAAAAGACGCAATTTTATTTGGGTACAGTGTCGCACAACCACGCAGTTGTCAGTTAAAGTAACGCAGCGCCGAATCACAAAAAATGGCCTGGTCATTAAGGGGGCAAATCCTTCCGGTCCAGAAGTGGTTAAGGTAGAAGTATAGCCAAAGTTCTTTTGGCTATACAACCCCTGGCAAAAAGTATGGAATCGCCACTCTTGGAAAATGTTCATTCACTTGTTTGAAATTATGTAGAAAAAAAACGAACCGCAGACATTTCTAAAAACTATTTTCATTTAACATGCCAACCTTCTGGCTTTAGGAAACACTTAAAAAAAAAAGAAAGAAAACTGTAGTCAATTGCAAATGTTTTTGCAGATCAAGCAGAGAAAAAAGATATGGAATCATGAAAAAAAAAAAACACTACAGTACACCACTAGCACTTTGATGCACCACCTCTGGCTTTTATAACAGCTTGAATTCTCTGAAGCATTGATTTAACTATCGACAAATAGTATTCTTCATCAGTCCGGCTCCAAAATTCTTCTATTGCAGTTGCCAGATCAGCTTTGTAGGCTGGAGCCTTGTCATGGACCATTTTCTTTCATTTCCACCATAGATTTTCAATTGGATTGAGGTCTGGACTATTTGCAGGCCATGCCATTGATATGATATGTCTTTCTTGAAGGAAAGTTTTCATAGCTTTTTCCCTATGACAAGATGCATTATCCTGAAAAATTATGGTATCGTCACCAAACATCCTTCCAATTGATGGAATAAGAATAATAATAGGAAAAATCCAAAATCTCAATATAAACTTGTGTATTTATTGACGATTTAATAACTGTCATCTCCCCCATACCTTTACCTGACATGCAACCCCATATCATCAATGATTGTGGAAATTTGCATGTTTTTTTCAGCCAGTCTTCATACATTTCATTGGAACGGCACCAAACAAAAAATCCAGCATCGTCACCCTGCCCAATGCAGATTGGTGACTCATCACTGAATATCACTTTCCTCCAGTCATCCACAGTCCATAATTGCTTTTCTTTAGCCCACTGTAAGCTTGTTTTTTTCTGTTTAGATGTTAATGATGGTTTTTGTATTTGCTTTTCTGTATGTAAATCCCATTTCCTTTAGACAATATCTTACAGTTCGGTCACTGACATTGACTCCAGTTTCTGACCATTTGTTCCTCATTTGTTTTGTTGTGCATTTTCAGTTTTTAAGGCATATTGCTTTAGGTTTTCTATCTTAATGCTTTGATGTCTTCCTTTGATGACTTCCCTTTAACAACCTTGCCATTTGATTTGTACTTGGTCCAGATTTTAGACACAGCTGAAACAACCAACATATTTTGCAATATTCTGTGATGATTTACCTTCTTAACCACTTAAGCCCCGGAAGATTTTACCCCCATTCCGACCAGGGGGTATTTTGCGATTCGGCACTGCGTGACTTTAATGGACAATTGCGCGGTCGTGCGACGCTGTACCTAAACGAATTTGGCGTCCTTTTTTTCCCACAAACAGAGCTTTCTTTTGGTGGTATTTGATCACCTGTGCAATTTTTTGATCACGCGCTATAAACAAAAAAAGAGCGTCAATTTTGCAAAAATAGCAATATTTTTCAAATTTTTTTATATGAAATTCCCCAAAAAAAAATTTAAAAATCAAAATTTTTTTACTTTTTCGGCCAATTTGTTTTATGCTACCTATGTTTGGTAAAAAAAATCGCAAAAGGCGTATTTTGATTGGTTTGCGCAAAAGTTATCGCGTTTACTAACAAAGGGAAAGATTTCTGTCATTTTTGTTGTTTTTTTTTTTAACGTGTAATGGCGGCGATCTGCGATTTTTTTTGCGGTACTGCGACATTGGGGCGGACAGATCGGACCCTTGACTGACATTTTTGACACTTTTGGGGTTACCAGTGACATTTCTACAGTAATCAGTGCTATATATATGCACTGTTACTGTAAAAATGCACTGGTAGTGAAGGGGTTAACTTTATTTGGGAGGGAGGGGCTGTGTGTATCCCTAGGGGCGTGCTTTCTACTGTGATTGGCTGGGGCTTGAGCTGTATGGACACTGATCAACGGATCTACATACTAGATCCGAGTGATCAGTATCCTAACAGCAAGGAGAATGACAGGTGGCTTGTTTACACAAGCTGGCTGACATTCTCCCTCTCCCCCGCCGATCGCCGAGTGACCGGCGGACATCGGGTCCGCCGGTCACACGCGCGGGGGGTCCGTGACCACGCGGGAGCGCGCCTCCGGGGGCGCGCGCTCGCTCCCTAGACCCTTACAAGCTAGTGACGTAGCCCTACGTCACTTTGCCTGTGAGGGGCTGACTGCCGACGTAGATCGGTGTTAGGCAGTCGGCAAGTGGTTAAAGAGGTTTTATAATCCTCTCCTTTGTTTCAACTGACATCTCTGTTGAAGCCATGATTCATGTCAATCGGGTTGTTGCAACAGCTCACCAAGGTACGCAAGCACTCTTTTTTTTAACTGCAGACTAATTAGCAGATGTAATCTGATGCAGATGTTTGTTTTAAAACTGCAAAGTACATGGTGATTCCATAATATTTTCCTCAGAATTTAGTGATTCCATATTTTTGCTTGATCTGCAAAAACAGTTGCAATTGACTACAGTTTTTTTTTTTGTTTAAGTGTTTCTTTAAGCCAGAAGGTTGGAATGTTATATGAAAACAGTTTTGAGGCTGATGATGTCTGTGATTAGTTTTTATTCTACACAATTAAACATTTAAATTAAAGTTTTCCAAGAGTGGGAATTCTATACTTTTTGCCAGGGGGTTTACTTCTCCTGGGGATCACAGGAGTGCAGCTCATTCTGCACTCCTGTGGCCCATTTTCATCCAACAGCGGGCTAAAGTCTGCTGTTGGCTGACATCACAAAGCCGGTCCAGGCTCTGAAAAGATCCTGACCAAATGGACCTAAAAAAGATTTACCCAGATGCCTGGACTGGAAGCTGGTTCAGCCTCTTTTTTGAGCCACTGAAAGCCTGAGCCAGTTGCTCCCGCCTCCTCCACAGCCTAGCGCTCCAGTGAGCAATGGAGGGGCAGAGGGACAGTGACCGATAGTCACTTGATCTCTGCAGCCTGAAGACCAAGAGCTGAGCGAGGTGTTTGATCACTCAGTTCTTGTTCCTAGAGCCGGAGGGGACAGATGCAGCATTGAACAGATGCTGCATCCAGCTAGGTTAGTAAGAATATATATATTTTCAATGAATCCCAAACTTATTGAAATATAAGGGTTTGCATAAGAGGCTCTAAGTGACTCCTCTCTACAGCAGGTTTCAGTTCTCTCCTCCTCTCCCCAAAGCTCTGGACTGTGGGAGAAGTCTTAGTGTCATCTCGTACATTACAATGCTATTAACTATATATTGTATGTGATGGAGGCAGGGGTGTGACCGTGGCCAGGAAAGGCTTACAGAAGAGGCTGTGGTGGACTGACTGCATTGATCAAAGGCGCCTACTAGAGCAGAGACTCAGTTTAATAATACATCCTTCTCTGCAACCCCCCAGACTAACGAGGGTGCTTTTTTGTTGTGCCTGGAGTTTGGCGTTAAACAGTTGTTTATTATTTTTTTTAACAATGTCATCATTTCCACCTAGAGTTTAATGTACCAATGGTACCAATGGTATTTTAGTGTGTTCTATGTGCCTGAGTGCCACATCCCTCCATCATTCAATATCAAATAACATGTCATTATAAAACAGCTGTGCCAGCAGCTACTGTATGTGTCTGATTATTACTGTATAATCAATGGCAACCTTTACCTTTTATCTAACTACTGAAACGTTAGCTTTACTTGTTCACATAAGTAGCATGAGTAGCATCATAGCTATGAATTCTTCAAGTTATTTTGGTCATTAGATATAAAATACTCCACCTTTTGTCTCCTTTGACACACTTCTCCCCCAAGCTGTGCATTTCAGTGCCGCAGGTGAACACGAGAACATTTTTTCACCCTGAATAATTTGTTATTCGTTGATGTGTCCCTCCCTTGCCTACCCTCCACTTCTGGTATTGCCTAGTAATCTGCTTTTATAACTGGGAATTGTGTCACATTTCAAGTTATGTATGAAGCATGGGCTACTGTGAAAATTTTCATTCTCTACTACCTATACTTAACCTCTTTGCATTGAGCGCATCCAAATCTCAGCTGCCTGGCCTTGGTGCCATGCACATTTGCATGCAATAGTGTTGATAGGGCTGTGCCGAGAGCACGTGCCCTGCGCGCTCCAGGCACAATTACTGGCAGCTAACTTAAAGCTCCCGTTTGCTGCTTGTAAACGGGAGCTAGCCGATCATGTGACCACCGTGACAGCCAATCATGGCAGTCACATGACCACAGGCCCCGCTCTGCCTCCTGGCATTCTGAAGCCCTTAAATGGTTGGCAGGAGCCGGCTCTAAGGGGTTAAGACCCCTTAGGCCCCTTTCATATGAACATTCTGACTGGGTCCACCTATCTGTTTTCTAAGCAGACCCCCCTGGAACCTCCATTCTCCATTTAACCTCCAATTGAGTGGCGAGTGTAAATGGGCATGTGTCCATTTATACCCACATACATTCAATCCGATCAACTAAAAACAGAAAGATGGGGATCAGTTCCTCTTCCGTCAAGTGGATTAGATCGAATGGCAGTCAGGTGTAAATGGACATCATTTACATCTGACGGCCCATAGAGTAAAGTGGTTGTGTCAGTGTCTGCTCTGCAAAAGCAGAGTGGACATGGGCCTGTCATCTGCACGCTCAGCAGGGATCAGCGGACGGATCCCCTGCTGAGCAAGTGGAACGCAGGCGCTCTGTGTGAAAGGACTCTTAAAGCGTAATTCCACTTTTATTGAGAAAAAAACATTCCCCTCTGGGTGATCTCTGTACATTGCGGGGATTTTACCAAACTTTGTTGCAGATTCCTACCTTTTGTTATTCTGAAGAAATCATTGTTTGTTCCTCTGTGCCTCTCCACTGAGTGGGTTAAATGGGAGTGGTTTCATAATTATTTATCAGCTGTGGCAGCTGCAGAGCTCTAATGAGGAAAGCTGCTGGGCCTGCATCCCTTTAGGCGTGTTCCTATTGGGAGTATATCACCAAAAATTGCATTTTTGTTGCAGGGGATGCCAGAAATCTCACTTGTATCGTAAGCAGACTTCTGTGAAAATTGGTGAGCCAATCACACAAGCAGGAAATTATGTTTCTGGGGTGTGGTCAGTATATATTCTGTGTACAGAACAGCTCCAGGTAGCCATATTGCATTGCATTTTCAAAAAATAACAGCTGCAGATTGAAAAGGAAAGGTCATTTTTAATACCATTTAATCACAATATGATTTTTGTTGCAATTGTATAGGCTATATTGTTTTTTCTTTATTTGCTGATTTTTTTCCCAACGAAAGTGGAGTTACGCTTTAAGCATATCTAAACCCAAAACCAAAAACGCTACATCTTGCACATTACTAGTCTTTAGTTGTGATGGCTTCATTTGTTTCTTTTTTCATTTTTTTTCATTTGGTGATCCTTCCAGTTAAACAATTCCTGCCCCAGGGTGACAATTCCAACTGCACAATATCTTTGGAGGTACATCTTTGTCCCCCCTAAGCGAGTCCTCTGATCTGGACTACTCTCTGCTGAGATTTGCTTGGTGCTTTGTGCCTGGCGACCGGGTGGTTATGCCAGCGTGGTGGGGGTTGTTCCTTAGCAGTGTTTTTGTGGGGTCCCCCTGGTGAATCATGGAGTCTTTGGAGCACTTTTCCTCACCTGATCCCCTCTCTGAGGCTGCGGGGCCCTCTGGGTCCCAATCATCCATCCATGCACTGACAGCGGTTCTGGAGTCCCTTGTGTCCCGGGTGGAGGTGGCTTGCAGGCGACGGGCTAGCAAAAAGCTCCCCCGCCTTCCCCTGCCTCATCTGTCTCATCAGATCCTGAATCTTATTCAGCCACCGTAGACGGGGGTCACTCTGCTGGGTCTATAACCACGTGTCTGGAATCCTCTAAAAGTGAGGATGATTCCTCCACATCTGTGACCGGGCACGAAAAGGTGCTGGTGGATGCACTGATTGTATCTGTGCGTGAGACCCTGAAGGTGCAGCTACCCTTTGGCACTCACAAGCAATACAGAGCAGCAAAGGTTTCATTTCCCTGCCTATTTTGACAGAATAGTCGCTAAAGAGAGGGGAAGACCAGGGCGTTCCCGGGGGTCCCTAAGCGCTTTACTAGGCGTTACCCCTATGAGGAGTCCCTTCTTAAGTAATGAACTGTGCCGCCGGTGGTGGACCCTCCTGTTTCCAGATTAAACAAGACAACCCTAATTCCAGTGGAAGAGTCACCGGCCTTTATGGATCCAGCTGACTGGAAGGCAGAGGCTGTGGCCCCCCCTTATGTACACTCTGGCTGGTTCGGCAATGAGCCCGTTATTCACCATTCCCATAGTATCGCAAACTGTGACTGAGTGGGCTAAGCTCTTACGCCATGACCTGGAGAGAGAACAGATCCCACCTGCCTTTGCCGAGCTGGCAGACCAGCTGATCCAGGGGTTGGAGTTTATCTGTGATGCCTCTTTGGATGCGGCTCCCCTGATGGCTCACCTCTCTGTTTTGGCGGTGGTCCTCCGGCGTGTCTTTTGGCTCAAGTACCGGTCTGTGGATCAGACTTCAGAAAAGGCTTTGACTGATCTTCCTTTCCAAGGAGATTGCCTGTTTGGAGCTACCCTGGATGACATCATTAAAGGTCTCACACGGCGGGAAAAGTACTTTTCTTCCACAGGCTACTAAGGGCAAGGAACCTCGTAGTAGACGTGGGCCTTCCTTCTCAGCTCATAGGAACTTTTTCGTCCCTCAGGGTCGACTGACAAGGGCTCAAAGCCTTTCAGGGTCTCTTCAGTAGGATCCAATCGAACCTGGTCTGGCAAGCTAAGATCGGGCTTCTCCAGACCCGTAAAGAAGGCTCCTTCAGCATGAAGGTGCACCCTCACCCTTATCGAGCTTCACTGGTTTCCGGACCCGTGGACTTTCCTAGTGCAAGACAAGTGGGTCCATGAAGTCATTTGGTTCGGCTACAAGATCAAGTTTTGCTTTTGTCCCCCGACAAGGTTTTTTCCTTCCAACTTGCGCCTGTCCCCAGACCGCTTACTGGGCCTGTTTGGGGCAGTACAAAACCTGTTCCTTCAAGGGGTGATTGTCCCGGTTCCAACTTAGGAGCGTTTTCAGGGTTTTTACTCAAACCTGTTCACAGTCCCCAGGAAGGAAGGCAAAGTGCATCCAATCCTGGACCACAAGGTGCTAAACTGCTTTGTGCGGGTACAGAAGTTCTGAATGGAGTCCATTTGAATGATGGTGGCATCCCTGCATCAGGGGGATTTTCTCACCTCTATTGATATCAAGGATGCCTACCTTCACATTCCAATATGTGCCAGTCACCAGCATTTTCTCCGCTGTGGGAGAGGAGCATTATCAGTTTGTGGCGTTATCCTTTGGTCTCGCCTCTGTTCCTCGGGTCTCCACAAAAGTATTAGCCCCAGTGCTAGCCTTGCTATGCCAACAGGGGATCGCGGTACTGGGCTACTTGACCAACCTCCTTCTGCGAGATTCTTCTGGAGATCACTCTGCGGGAGTTCTGCTAGATTCTGAACCTTCAGAAGTCTGCTCTGGTTCGATCCATAAGCTGGACTATCTGGCCTGACTCTCTCCCTCCTCGGAACAAACTCCAAAAATTGCAGGCTGTAATTTGCTTCCTGCTGTCCAACAGATGGCCTTCCCTTAGGACTTGCATGTGGGTGCTGGGCCTGATGGTGTCTATCTTTGAGGTGGTTCCGTTTGCACAGTTCCATAGGAGGTCCCTGCAAAGGGAGATTCTGGCCAAATGGGACAAGACTCTGCAGTCTCTGGACAATCAGATCCGGCTGAGTCGGGGAATGAGGGAGTCCTTAATATGGTGGCTTCTTTCTCCGGCACTTCGGCTGGGAAAATCCTTCTCCCCTTGTATTGGACAGTGGTCAGCATGGATGCCAGCCTGTCCATCTGGAGAGGTGTCCTCGGCAAGCATTCGCCTCAAAGGATCTGGACACTGGAAATATCCAGACTACTGATCAATGTCTTGGAACTCTGAGCGATTACTGTGTCTATATAATTGGATTGATCGTCTTCAGGGTTGTCCAGTGCACATTCAATCGGACAATGCCACGGCCGTGACTTAGGTCAATCAAGGAGGCACAAGAAGTGTCCTGGCGGTTCTAGAGGTAGCCAGCATTCTAAGGTGGGCAGAACGGTTTGTTTCAGCCCTCATACACAAAATTGGCAGGCGGATTATCTCAGTCGGCAGGTGTTGGATCACGGGGAGTGGTCCCTTCATCCAGAGGTGTTTCATCAGTAATATCTGCGGTGGGGCACCCCAGAGGTGGATCTGTTGGTGTCTTGGCTCAACAGAAAGGAGCAGAGGTTTGTGGCTCGGTCAAGGGATCCTCTGGTGGACACCACAGACGCGCTGGTGGCTTTGTGTGGTCAGTATCAGCTGATTTACACCTTCCCTCCCCTTAATCTTCTGCCCAGACTTCTACACAGGATGGAGGCAGAAGGGATTTCGGTCATCTTAGTGGCTCCAGACTGGCCTCACCGGGCTTGGCACACCAATCTGGTGCGGCTGGTCGCCAATGTTCCTTGGAAGCTTCCTCTCAGGGAGGATCTTCTGTCCCAAGGACCGGTTTTCCGCTGGCTTTGACGGCTTGGCTGTTAAACGCCAGGTTATGAATGATAGGAGTTTATCTGAGTCGGTGATTCCTACCCTGTTGAAAGCTAGAAAATCTATTTCTTGGAAGACCTTCCATCGTATGCGGAAGACGTACATTGCGTGGTGTGAGTCTATTAGGGTTCCTCCTCGCTCCTTCTCGGTGGCTCGAATTTAACCTTCCTTCAACGGGGGGTTGAGCAGAAATTGGCCTTGAGTACCATCAAGGGCCAGATGTCGGCTTTGGTGGTCTTCTTCCAACGACCTTTAGCCATAACACTCCCTGGTGTATACCTTTCTTCAGGGTGTCCGACATTTGATTCCTCCAGTGCATGCTCCGTTGCCGCCTTGGGATCTTAATTTGGTGCTTTCAGCTATGCAGAAGCCTCCTTTTGAAAATATTTGGGAGATTTCCCTGCTTACATTGTCCTAGAAGGTGGCCCTTTTGGTGGCTATCACTTCTGTGTGCAAGGTGTCAGAACTGGCTGCATTATCCTGTCGTTTACCTTACCTGATGATCCACAGGGATAAGGTGGTTCTTTGCCCCTGTCCATCGTTCCTTCCAAAGGTTGTCTCTGACTTTCATTTGAATGAAAACATTGTGTTGCCTTTACTGTATCCCAGGCCTAAACATCCGAAGGAATGTGCCTTTCATGCCTTGGATGTAGTCCGGCAATTAGGGTGTACCTGGCAGCTACAGAGTCTTTCAGGAAGTCATATTCTCTATTTGTGCTCCCGGATAGACCTCGAAAAGGGTTGTCCGCTTCCTCTGCGACCATTTCCAGATGGATCAGACAGACGGTGGTTCAGACCTATTCCATCAGGGGTCAGGTTCCTCCTTTCCCTGTCAAGGGGCACTCTACCAGGACGCTTAGTGCCTCCTGGGCCTTCCGTCATCAGGCATCAGTGACGCAGGCTTGCAAGGCGGCCACCTGGTCGTCGGTGCACACTTTTACAAAGTTTTATTAAGTAGATGTGGTGACTGCAAGGTTTTGCAAGCTGCTGTTTAAGAGGACCTGCTCCTCTTTGAGGGTGTATTGTTTTTTTCAGGTGAGCTCCAGTTGTTTGGTTGAGCCCCTGTGGTCTGGTTGGCTATTGTTTAGCCTTGTGGAATTTCTAGGGACGTCCCAATGGGTATGAATACCCGGAGCTTTGTCCATCAATGAACGAAAGGGAAAATAGGATTTTTGACTTACTGTAAAATCCATTTCTCTGATGTTCTTTGACAGACACAGCAACCACATCCAAGTTTATCTTAATTTTTCAGTTTTTTTCGGCCTATTTGATTGTCCCTCCTGCGGTTAACTGCACTATCAGCTATTACCCTTGGCCTTCAGGTTGGGACACTTCCATTTCGCTCCCTACTTCTTGATACAAGCTGGAGACATATTTGTGCTTAATTAATTCCTGAGAATTCTAGTAAGATGCCCCTGAACAATCTCTATGTATTTACTCATATTTAGAATTTTAAATTGTATCATGTGAGGGTTTTTTGAATTATTATATTTTCTCATACCTTATATTTTGGAGAATTACTTATGCTGTTTTATCCACACATTTTTGTCTATATGCTCAATTTAATATATCTTGTGTGTGTGTGTGTATATATATATATATATATATATATATATATATATATATATATTCTGTTCTCCTTTTTTTGACTTATCTGCCTAGGTGTAGTAAAATGTATCCCCTGAGGAAACCAAATAAATGGTGAAACATGTCGAAATTGCTACCTGCGACAATTCATTGTAATGAACTCAATCGATGGATATTGAACATGAATTTGTCTCATATATTTTAATATATGGTCTTTATTTGTCTTTTAAATGAAATATAGAAATACAATTTTGAATGCTAACATGTTTTGACTGTAGTTACTGGCACCTAAAAAAGGAGCCATTTCTATTAAAGATTTCCTTTAATCATTTTTTAGACTCCTAAGAGCAAGAAAGGATCTACTGGGACATAACAGCCTCCGTTTTTCTGGGAAAGGTTTCCTGCAAGATTTTTTAGTGTGTTTGGGGAAATTTGTACCCATTTAGCCAAAAAAAAAGCAATTGTGAGGTCAGGTACTGATGCTGGACCAGAAGACCCGACTCGCAATTGGTGTTCCAATTATTTTCAGAGGTGTTAAGTTAGGGTTGAGGGCTGAGACCTGTGAAGACTACTGGAGTCCCATCAAACCATACTTTTATGGAACTGGATTTGTACACAGGGCTACAATTATGCCGGAACAGAAAAGGTCCTTCCCCAAACTGTTACCACAAGGTTGGAAGTGCATAACTGTCTAAAATGTCCTTGTTCCCTTCACTAGAAACACCTGAACTCAGTCATTTGGAGACGTCATCACATACTTTTAACCACCTGCTTGTATTATAGGACTTTTTATTAATAATAAAAAATAAAAATACAACTAAATTTTACCTACATAATAAAAATTTGCCAAAAAGCAAGCCTCAGGATTGCTCAATCATTATTTGGTAAGTGTTTGTTGGACCTCTATGGTTTTATCACATAGACCTTTATGATGTTGGAGTTTCAAGCCCCCTCCCCCCCCCCCCACAACATCTGTGATGTAGACTTGTACTCGGTGATTGGAAACTTTTGAAAGCGAGATTGATACAGGACATGTACACACTGTATTGTTAAAAGTACTGGGACACCTGCCTTTACAAGCATATGAGCTTTAATGGCATTCCAGTCTTAGTCCATAGGATTCAATATTGAGTTGGCCCACCCTTTGCAGCTATAACACCTTCAACTCTTCTGGGAAGGCTGTCCACAAGGTTTAGGAGTGTATCTATAGGAATGTTTGACCTTTCTTCCAGAATCACATTTGTGAGCTCAAGCACTGATGTGAGACGAGAAGGCCTGGCTCGCAGTCTCCACTCTAATTCATCCCAAAGGTGTTCTATCAGGTTGAGGTCAGTACTCTGTGCAGGCCAGTCAAGTTCCTCCATCCCAAACTTGCTTATCCATGTCTTTATGGACCATGTGTTGTGCACTGGTCAAAATTATTTGGTGGAGGAGGGGGGGTTATGACTTGTGGTTGTTTCTCAGGGGTTGGGCTTGCCCCTTTAGTTCCAGTGAAGGGAACTCCTTAAGGTGTCAGCATACCAGGACATTTTGGACAATATCATGCTCCCAACTTTGTGCTCCCAACTTTGTGGGAACAGTATGGCGATGGCCCCTTTCTGTTCCAACATGACTGCGCACCAATCCACAAAGCAAGGTACATAAAGAGATGGATGAGCGAGTATATATTTAGCTGCAAAGGGTGGGCCAACTCAATATTGAACCCTACAGAATAAGACTGGGATGCCATCAAAGTTCATGTGCGTGTAAATGCAGGCATCCCAATATTTTTATAGGGTTTAGGTCTGAAGACATGCTTGGCCAGTTCATCACCATTACCCTCAGCTTCTTTAGCAAGGCAGTGGTCGTCCTGGAGGTGTTTTTGGGGTCGTTATCATGTTGGAACACTGCTCTGCAGCCCAGTTTCTGAAGGCAGGGGATCATGCTCTGCTTCAGGATGTCACAGTACATGTTGGCATTCAGGGTTCCCTCAATGAACTGTAGCTCCCTAGTGTCGGGAGCCCCAGACTATCACACCCCCACCACCATGCTTGGCTGTAGGTAAGACACACTTGTCTTTGTACTCCTCATCTGGTTTCCGCGACACATGCTTGACACTATCTGAACCAAATAAGTTTATCTTGGTCTCATCAGACCACAGGACATGGTTCCAGTAATCCATCTCCTTAGTCTGCTTGTCTTCAGCAAACTGATTGCAGGCTTTCTGTGGCATCATTTTTAGAAGAGACTTATTTCTGGGAAGACAGCCATGCAGGCCAATTTGATGCGGTGTGCAGCGCATGGTCTGAGCAGTGACAGGCTGACCCCCTCCCCCCCCTTCAACCAATGCAGCAATGCTGGCTGCACTCATACGTCTATTTCCCAAAGACAACCTCTGGATATAACGCTAAGCAGGTGCACTCAACTTCTTTGGTCGACCATGGCAAAGCCTGCTCTGAGTGGAACCTGTCCTGTTAAACTGCTGTATGGTCTTGGCCACTGTGCTTTAGCTCAGGTTCAGGGTCTTGGCAAACTTCCTATAGCCTAGGCCATCTTTATGTAGAGCAACAATTCTTTTTTTCAGATCCTCAGAGAGTTATTTGCTTTTAGCTGCCACGTTGTACTTCCAGTGACCAGTATGATAGAGTGAGAGCGATAACACCAAATTTAGCACACCTGCTCCGCATTCACACCTGAGACCTTGTAACACTAACGAGTCACATGACACCGGGAGGAGAAATGGCTAATTGGGCCCAATTTGGACATTTTCACTTAGGGCTGTACTCACTTTTGTTGCCAGCTGTTTAGACATTAATGGCTGTGTACTGAGTTATTTCGAGGGGACAGCAAATTTACACTGTTATACAAGCTGTACACTCACTACTTTACATTGTGGCAAAGTGTCATCTCTTCAGTGTTGTCACATAAAAAGATATAATAAAATATTTGCAAAAATGTTAGGGGTGTACTCAAGTTTGTGAGATACTGTATATATATATATATATATATACTGTATATATATATATATATATATACATTTCCATTCTATTTTCCAAAGAATCTGCATGTACCACACAGTAAAGAGCTCAAATCAACCATCAAAATCTAACCTTTGAACATGACAAAAATGTAAAAAATGACCTACTTTACAAGGCACAAAATCCCTCCAGTTAATGGGTTAGTAAACTGTGGGTGGCTGTTCATGAACCCATGATATATTGTATTTCAATATCCTTTGTATATAATGCTTGCAGCTATTTGGCTTTTTCTTTGTCGTCTTTCTCATTTTTTTTTCTATCAGCATCATGACCAGAGTGACACTCATAAATTTTCGTGTCAGTCTTTCTTGCACGCTATGTTTACACAATATCTTAGTAGATTTCTTTACATATTGCATGACATTTCTGTCTCCTGGCAGACCCCGGAACAATTTCTGAAAAGGTCAGAGATGGTGGTCAGATATTTCTTATATGTTCCATTGCTACAGGACAGGCCAGTTTTATGTCAACTAAGTTTAGCTCAATTAGCAATGTTGCCACAATTTTGCTCTTATGAGTGGGAGTGATAATGTTGAACTTGGGTTCTTTGTCATGATTTCCCCCCAAAAGTAGAAATAGAACAAGCAGCTCCCACTGCAATACCCCACCTCCAGTGCTCTCCCCTGCAGCAAGTGATCTCAGCCACTAGATGGTGCTACCCTTCTAGGTTGATTGACGCTCAAAAAAAATCTAACCCTTTTCCTGAGAGACTAGAGCAGTGATGGCGAACCTTGGCACCCCAGATGTTTTGGAACTACATTTCCCATGATGCTCATGCACTCTGCAGTGTAGTTGAGCATCATGGGAAAGAGTATGGGGATACTACATGTATGAGACTTTTTCACAGCCTAGCCACAGTGGGTCCCAAAATCCAAAAAAGCACATTCAGGCATTCCAGAGCATAAATCAAATCTAATTTATTGAATATCTATCACATTTTTGGAGGCCATGGAGCATCAGGACAGTGGAAACAACCACAAAATAATGATATTTTGGACAGTTAACACTCTATGGTATTTTTTAAGAGGCCTGGTAAGTCCTTTGAAACTTTTTTGTCACAAGTTTTTGGAATATGCGAAAAGAAAGTAAAAAGTGGTAAATTTAATGAGATATTTCTCACACACAGCATGGGCATGCTTATTACAGGCAACGAAAAACACATTCTACTACTCCTCCCGAGCATGGTGATATCACATGTGGGAGGCTTTTTAACTGCTTGGACTGATTATATACTCAACATTGTATCCTGTGTATCACATAAATCAACTAATTGTGTCCAATGCACTGTAATGGTCACCACTGTATGAGTGGTCAGGGAATATAGCTTAGTGTAGCGTAACATATAACAGTCCCAGTTCGTATAAGCCAAGCTAGCCTAGCCTACTGGTACATGGCCGTCCCCAAGAATGCCATGTTCACTGGCCAGGAAGTATAGGAGGATGAAGAAAGAAAAACTAAAGAGTTCCTGTGGGTCCAGGAGTGCGGTTGTTCGCAGGGGATTGCTGGGACTGGTGTCTCGCAGGAACACAGTCAGTGGGATGGGTCAGTTCAGGCTGCAGGCAGAGACATGGTCAGCAAACAGTCAAAGGATTAGTCCAGGCAGTAGGCAGAAGCATGGTCAATAAACAGGCCAGGGCTAGTACAAGCAGCAGGCAGCGACAAAACTGCACTGGTGTGATGGGGAATCAGGAACACTGTTGCTAGCTGCACTAGTCTGGTGACAATGGGATGACAATCAGGAACACTTGCTGGCTTACACTGGTCTGATGACACTAGAGACTATTGTGGCAACAATCAGGAAAACTGCTGCTAACTTACACTGGTCTGATGAGACTTGGACTGGTGTGGCGACAATCAAGGATGCAGTTACTGGCTGGCACTGGTGTGGCGGTGATAAGGAACACTGTTGCTGGTATACACTGATCTGATGATACTGGGATTGGTGTAGAGGTGATCAGGGACGATATGACTGGTGTGGCGATAATCAGGGACACTGTAATTGGTGTTGTGGGGATTAGGGACAATATGACTGGTGTGGCGGTGACTAGGGGCAATATGTGGTGGTTGGACAATGGGCATGGTGTGCCGCTGATCATTTACACTGTAACTAGTGTGGTGGTGATCAGGGACACTGGGACTGGTATGACAGTGATCAGGGACACTGGGACGGTTGTGACAGTGATTAGGGTCAATAGGACTGGTGCGTCAGTGATTAGGGATACTGACTGGGAGCACAGGTCTGGTGACATTGAACTACTGTGGTAGTGAGCTAATGGCTTGTGGAACTGGCATATAGTGATGTCAGAGCAGCCAGCCATTGTACATGATCACCACCACATGAGTATGATGTCCACCATAGTGATACTGCACTTGCTCTAGTGACAGTATGTAACTAAAAATATTATATATTTTTTACTAATTTTATTTTTACTTTTTGTTTTCTCATACTGTCACTGGAGCAGTGCAGTGCCACCATAATCACATTGTACTGCTCTAGGGGGAAGGGGGTCAATATTTTTTTTTTTTTTACACTCTGATTGCCTATACAGTGATGGTCACTGTATAAGCAGGCTATCTTCAACTGTCTTTGGCATCATTCATAATGCCATTGTTTGTGATTGCTGTGTTTGGGCACAGCTATCAAATGGTACAAGGCTGCAGTGATTGACCCTGTACCATGTGATCACTGTGTTCAATCATAGGGATCACAGTAGTAAGCAATGGTATCACGAATGACAGCCATTGTTTACTGCTGAAAAAAACAAATTTAAACCCGCGCTACACAATAGTGATAGGTTATTCTGTGAGAAAACTGTGAAGGTGTGCAGCTGCTGCAACACTAAGAAATTCTTAGAATAAATGAATAAAACCAAATTAATGCAGCGCTAGCAACAGATTAATATCAAAAATTATAAATTATTTAAATTGAAACCAATCTATATCATGTGAATACAATATGTAATAATAAAATATATTAATCACATTAAGGTGCATAAATTTCTATAGAAATATTTTAAAGTGCATATTTAGACTAAAAAAATAAATAAACATTCAAAATGTGAGATTTAAAGTGCAAAAATGGTGGAATAAAGTCCTTATTGATGATCCAAAAAAGGTGCCAAAGTGCCAAGTAAATAAAGGTGCTTGTGAGGTGAAGGTGCCCTCTTGGTTCCCCACTCACCGGAATTAGATAGTATAAAAGCCCTTGGTTTTATTGCACATTTGCCCAGGATCAGATATGGAATTCCTCCGATGTGTCCTCCGTATGGAAATCGTTCCCGATAATACCATTAAAAGAAAAGAGGGCCATACATCGTGAAGTACGTAAGTATAATTTTATTCCCCAAAAAACGATTGAATACTTACAAGATCAAAGAATAAAAATGGCATATAGCAAACAAAGCAAGTGGCGCCGCTCTTGGCGTGCGTTCCACATACAGGAAGTTCCCGACCGGAAATGACGTTACGTCCGCAACCGGAAGTGCGTCAACGCGTTTCGCCGTCACACACAGCGTCTTCAAAGGACATCACTTCCTGTTGACAGAGGCTCTTTATACTATAACCTCTCCTACATCATATCCGGATTTGTTTAGGGAACGTAACTTAACTTGTCTTGAAATTCATATGTAACATGTCTATTGTTGGTCTAGCGATATTAATCACCTAAACCAGAATTAAAAATAAACTTATTTCATGTCTTTAGAAAATATATGGACGTTTCTACATCCGGGCGTAACTTCCTGTTTACAAATATAACATCCTATTATACACTCGCAATAAATATTCCTTTAATATACAATAAAACTCATATAGCTCAAATTATTGTGATTCCTAGAGCTATTTATTATTTATGGTGATGGGTTTGGATTAATTATAATATCGTGCTATATTATAGATATAACGATAATTAAATAGCTTATTAACGGGGATAAATACCATAATTTTAAAATAACTTTAATAAGAATTATTAATATTAAAATTAATATAAAAACATACATTTTGTTAAAACCAAGAAAGGGAGAAAGAATAAAAACCTATTGTTATTTTAAAAAACTATTGTTATTTTAAAGAGGGGTTCTACAGAGCTGGAGGAGGTTTTGGTCTTATGTATTTTTATTAAAATAAACACAAAAAAATGTATATATATTAAATATAATTCTCAAGCTAGTTATAATATTTTGATGGAGCATTATTAAAAATATAACATATATAAAATAAATCAAATATTATAAAATTATTAAAAAATATTAAGGGAGGTAAAAATTAATATCAATAATTTTACATAATTAGTCTACCAATCAGATAAAAAGCAGTTCACATCTACATCCACATTTAACCCTTTGGGCTGGAGTGTTTCCAACCGGTGGATCCATTGTGTTTCGTTTTGTGACACTGCTTGCTTTAGGTTGCCACCCCTCCAATGGGGTTCAATTTTATCAATTGCACAAAAGGATAATAAGGTGGGATTGCTTTGGTGGACCAGTTTAAAATGGTGGGAAAGGCTGTGGTTTTTAAACCCTTTTCTGATGTTTGAGACATGTTCCCTAAGTCTTATCCTCAGCTCTCTGGTGGTTCTACCCACATACTGTAGCCCGCAAGGGCATGAGAGGAGGTATGTCACATGCGTGGATGCACAAGTGATGAATTTTTTTATTTGATATGTTTTACCGTTAAAAGCAGATTTGAAGGTGGTATGTTTTCTTTTCCTGAATTTAGAGGTCCTGCATATCATACATCTGCCACAGCTGAAAAACCCATCCTGATCCCAAAATGTCCCTATTTTTGTGGGTGGATTGACCACATTGTGAGCTAGCTGCAGTCTTAATGTTTTGGGTTTTGTATATATAAACTGTGGCTTGGATGGAAGGAGAGTTTTAAGAACATTGTCTTTTAATAGAAGGTGCCAGTGCTTTTTTAGAATTTTCTCCATTTGTGTATGTTGTCTCGAGAAGCTGGTCAGAAAGGCCATGCTGTAATCTTTCTTTTCTTTTATTCTCTTTTTGAATAAGTCCTTCCGTTTAATATTTTTGACTTTATTTTTAGTGTTTACAAGATCTTTCTTTCTGTATCCTTTTTCTTGGAATTTTTTGATGATTAGGTCAGCTTGTTCTTCATAGTCGCTTTCTCTATCGCAATTTCTCCTAATTCTCATTAGCTGGCTGTTAGGGATTGTATTCAGCCATCTGGGATGGTGACAACTGCCTATTGGGATGTAACCATTGGCATCTACTTCTTTAAAGTAAGTCTTAGTGCAAAGTCTGTTAAAATCCTTAAAAATACTCAAATCTAAAAAATTAATACTTTCGGGGCTGCTAGTGTGGGAGAAAGAGATATCATAGTGGTTATTACTCATAAAATTTAAAAACTGATTTAATGAGTTCTGAGTGCCCCTCCAAATGATAAAAATATCGTCTATGTATCTCTTGTAGCTCAAAAGCTCTTTTGGTCTGTTGTTAAAAATTTGCTCACTCTCCCACTTCCGCATAAAAATATTGGCTATTGAGGGAGCATATTTTGCTCCCATAGCTACTCCTTTCTTCTGTCTGTAGTATTTTTTCTCATGCCAAAAATAATTATGGCTCATTGCGAGGTCCAATCCTTGTAATAAGAATTCTTTTTGTTTGGTTTTTATTTCAGTTTGATCTAAGGCCCATTTGGCAGCTCTCAATGCGTGTTCCTGTTTTATATTTGTATATAGTGAATTGACATCTACTCCCACTAGAATGTCATTCTCCTCTATCTTAATGTCTTTAATGATTTCCATCAAGTGTTTGCTGTCACGCAAATAGGCCTGGCCTTCCTGTGCCAACGGCTGGAAAAAGCAATCCAGATATTCGCCTAAACGTGACAAGAGGGAATTCACCCCACTTACAATGGGCCTACCGGGCGGATGTTCTTTGTTCTTATGGATCTTCGGTAGTTGATATATTACTGGTATCTTTGGTGCATCCGGTACCAGGTATCTGCTTTCTTTCTTGTTTATAATATTTTCTTTTTTTGCCCATTTTATTAATCTCTTTAATTTTGCTTTATATTTCTTGGTGGGGTTCTCTTTTAGTTTTTCATATGTGTCCTGATCATTAACCAATCTATTGAGTTCATCTAAGTAATCTTTTTTGTTCAAAATTACAAGGCCGCCCCCTTTGTCTGCGGCTCTAATTACTATGTCTTTTCTTTTTTCCAAGGATTTAAGGCCTCTTTCTATGTCTTCTTTTTTTCTTGAATTTTTAATTTTCAGACTTTCCAGATCATTTTCTACCATAGTTTTAAAAACATCTAAAAACTGGTTGTTTAAAATTTTAGGATTAAAAACAGACTTGTTTCTCAATTGTGTGTATAAAAACTCTCCCGAGGGTATGATGTCTTCTTTCTTTTTTCCTGCATAATATTTTTTAATATTTAATTTCCTCACAAATTTTTGAATGTCGATATACGTATCAAACTTGTTTAGATTTTTTTCAGGTGCATATTTTAATCCCAGACTCAAAACTTTTAGTTCATCTTCAGTAAAAGTAGCACTGCTTAAATTGAAAATTCCATCCGTTAATTTGTTCTTTTTCTTTTTCTGCCCTCCTCTGCATCCTCTCTTTCTTCTTCTCTTTCCTCCCTTGTATATTGTGTTTGCTCCATCTGGGTCCATGGTCTCCAATCGTCTCTCCTGTCCAGATAGTAAGGATTTGCTCCTCCTCCTCTGTAGTTGGGGGCTCCTCTGCCTCTCCATGGGGGTCTGCCTGATCCCCTCCTCTGAAAATCCCCCCTGTAATTGTTGTAACCATAGTTACCTCTGCCTCCCCTGAATCCTCCATTGTATTGTGGGCGTCTTGTTCCGCGATGTCCTCTAAAGTTGTTACCATTATTGTACCCCTGTGGTTGGGGGTAGTGTTGTTGAGGATAATGTTGTTGCGGAGTTTCATCTCTTAGTGCTGTAAACCTATTGTTGGTCGGAACATTGTATTGTGGAGTGTATGGTTCAGATCTATTATAGGGGGTATGATTAGGGTTCGAAAACCTCTCTTCAGTATATCCCCCATTCTCATTGGGTTCCACTCTAGGGGTCAATGCTAGAGGGTAAGGGAAACCTCTTTCAGGCGATGATTCTCTTGAGGTTCCTTCTTGTGTGGTGGCCTCATCTTGCCATTTATAGATCTTATTGGACTTATAGTCATTAGAGTCTCTCATATATTTTTTCATTTTTTTCTTTTGTGTGTCTCTATCTATTTTCTCTACAAACTCCTGTACGTTTTTCATTTTTTCTTTTATTTCAGTTGTTTCTTCTAAATTGGCAAATTTTGCCTTGATACCATTAATGTTGGCCTCCAATAATTTTAATTTTTTTGTTTTTCTGGAGATGAGTAGTTCCAATAATTTTCTCTCCATGAGATTGAAAAAACTGAACCACTCCTCCTCCAGAGCTTTATCAGTGAGGCCGTCATTGGGGGCTAGATCCCATCTTAGTCTCCTGGGGGTCATCCCATCTTTTATATATTTGTTTAGTGTGAAGATGTCCCACCAGGTTCTGACCTGTTTATCCATATAATTTTTTAATAATTTAAAATCCTGGTTCATAGTTTGGCCTATATTATTAGATGAAAAAAATTCATCTGCATCAAGCTTTTTATTTGTGACAAAATTAAAAATTTCCATGTGAGCTGCTGGGGGTGGTTCCATGTGGACCAAATAAATGAAAAAAACAAATTTAAACCCGCGCTACACAATAGTGATAGGTTATTCTGTGAGAAAACTGTGAAGGTGTGCAGCTGCTGCAACACTAAGAAATTCTTAGAATAAATGAATAAAACCAAATTAATGCAGCGCTAGCAACAGATTAATATCAAAAATTATAAATTATTTAAATTGAAACCAATCTATATCATGTGAATACAATATGTAATAATAAAATATATTAATCACATTAAGGTGCATAAATTTCTATAGAAATATTTTAAAGTGCATATTTAGACTAAAAAAATAAATAAACATTCAAAATGTGAGATTTAAAGTGCAAAAATGGTGGAATAAAGTCCTTATTGATGATCCAAAAAAGGTGCCAAAGTGCCAAGTAAATAAAGGTGCTTGTGAGGTGAAGGTGCCCTCTTGGTTCCCCACTCACCGGAATTAGATAGTATAAAAGCCCTTGGTTTTATTGCACATTTGCCCAGGATCAGATATGGAATTCCTCCGATGTGTCCTCCGTATGGAAATCGTTCCCGATAATACCATTAAAAGAAAAGAGGGCCATACATCGTGAAGTACGTAAGTATAATTTTATTCCCCAAAAAACGATTGAATACTTACAAGATCAAAGAATAAAAATGGCATATAGCAAACAAAGCAAGTGGCGCCGCTCTTGGCGTGCGTTCCACATACAGGAAGTTCCCGACCGGAAATGACGTTACGTCCGCAACCGGAAGTGCGTCAACGCGTTTCGCCGTCACACACAGCGTCTTCAAAGGACATAACTTCCTGTTGACAGAGGCTCTTTATACTATAACCTCTCCTACATCATATCCGGATTTGTTTAGGGAACGTAACTTAACTTGTCTTGAAATTCATATGTAACATGTCTATTGTTGGTCTAGCGACTATGGTAAAACTATGGTAGAAAATGATCTGGAAAGTCTGAAAATTAAAAATTCAAGAAAAAAAGAAGACATAGAAAGAGGCCTTAAATCCTTGGAAAAAAGAAAAGACATAGTAATTAGAGCCGCAGACAAAGGGGGCGGCCTTGTAATTTTGAACAAAAAAGATTACTTAGATGAACTCAATAGATTGGTTAATGATCAGGACACATATGAAAAACTAAAAGAGAACCCCACCAAGAAATATAAAGCAAAATTAAAGAGATTAATAAAATGGGCAAAAAAAGAAAATATTATAAACAAGAAAGAAAGCAGATACCTGGTACCGGATGCGCCAAAGATACCAGTAATATATCAACTACCGAAGATCCATAAGAACAAAGAACATCCGCCCGGTAGGCCCATTGTAAGTGGGGTGAATTCCCTCTTGTCACGTTTAGGCGAATATCTGGATTGCTTTTTCCAGCCGTTGGCACAGGAAGGCCAGGCCTATTTGCGTGACAGCAAACACTTGATGGAAATCATTAAAGACATTAAGATAGAGGAGAATGACATTCTAGTGGGAGTAGATGTCAATTCACTATATACAAATATAAAACAGGAACACGCATTGAGAGCTGCCAAATGGGCCTTAGATCAAACTGAAATAAAAACCAAACAAAAAGAATTCTTATTACAAGGATTGGACCTCGCAATGAGCCATAATTATTTTTGGCATGAGAAAAAATACTACAGACAGAAGAAAGGAGTAGCTATGGGAGCAAAATATGCTCCCTCAATAGCCAATATTTTTATGCGGAAGTGGGAGAGTGAGCAAATTTTTAACAACAGACCAAAAGAGCTTTTGAGCTACAAGAGATACATAGACGATATTTTTATCATTTGGAGGGGCACTCAGAACTCATTAAATCAGTTTTTAAATTATATGAGTAATAACCACTATGATATCTCTTTCTCCCACACTAGTAGCCCCGAAAGTATTAATTTTTTAGATTTGAGTATTTTTAAGGATTTTAACAGACTTTGCACTAAGACTTACTTTAAAGAAGTAGATGGCAATGGTTACATCCCAATAGGCAGTTGTCACCATCCCAGATGGCTGAATACAATCCCTAACAGCCAGCTAATGAGAATTAGGAGAAATTGCGACAGAGAAAGCGACTATGAAGAACAAGCTGACCTAATCATCAAAAAATTCCAAGAAAAAGGATACAGAAAGAAAGATCTTGTAAACACTAAAAATAAAGTCAAAAATATTAAACGGAAGGACTTATTCAAAAAGAGAATAAAAGAAAAGAAAGATTACAGCATGGCCTTTCTGACCAGCTTCTCGAGACAACATACACAAATGGAGAAAATTCTAAAAAAGCACTGGCACCTTCTATTAAAAGACAATGTTCTTAAAACTCTCCTTCCATCCAAGCCACAGTTTATATATACAAAACCCAAAACATTAAGACTGCAGCTAGCTCACAATGTGGTCAATCCACCCACAAAAATAGGGACATTTTGGGATCAGGATGGGTTTTTCAGCTGTGGCAGATGTATGATATGCAGGACCTCTAAATTCAGGAAAAGAAAACATACCACCTTCAAATCTGCTTTTAACGGTAAAACATATCAAATAAAAAAATTCATCACTTGTGCATCCACGCATGTGACATACCTCCTCTCATGCCCTTGCGGGCTACAGTATGTGGGTAGAACCACCAGAGAGCTGAGGATAAGACTTAGGGAACATGTCTCAAACATCAGAAAAGGGTTTAAAAACCACAGCCTTTCCCACCATTTTAAACTGGTCCACCAAAGCAATCCCACCTTATTATCCTTTTGTGCAATTGATAAAATTGAACCCCATTGGAGGGGTGGCAACCTAAAGCAAGCAGTGTCACAAAACGAAACACAATGGATCCACCGGTTGGAAACACTCCAGCCCAAAGGGTTAAATGTGGATGTAGATGTGAACTGCTTTTTATCTGATTGGTAGACTAATTATGTAAAATTATTGATATTAATTTTTACCTCCCTTAATATTTTTTAATAATTTTATAATATTTGATTTATTTTATATATGTTATATTTTTAATAATGCTCCATCAAAATATTATAACTAGCTTGAGAATTATATTTAATATATATACATTTTTTTGTGTTTATTTTAATAAAAATACATAAGACCAAAACCTCCTCCAGCTCTGTAGAACCCCTCTTTAAAATAACAATAGTTTTTTAAAATAACAATAGGTTTTTATTCTTTCTCCCTTTCTTGGTTTTAACAAAATGTATGTTTTTATATTAATTTTAATATTAATAATTCTTATTAAAGTTATTTTAAAATTATGGTATTTATCCCCGTTAATAAGCTATTTAATTATCGTTATATCTATAATATAGCACGATATTATAATTAATCCAAACAAATCACCATAAATAATAAATAGCTCTAGGAATCACAATAATTTGAGCTATATGAGTTTTATTGTATATTAAAGGAATATTTATTGCGAGTGTATAATAGGATGTTATATTTGTAAACAGGAAGTTACGCCCGGATGTAGAAACGTCCATATATTTTCTAAAGACATGAAATAAGTTTATTTTTAATTCTGGTTTAGGTGATTAATATCGCTAGACCAACAATAGACATGTTACATATGAATTTCAAGACAAGTTAAGTTACGTTCCCTAAACAAATCCGGATATGATGTAGGAGAGGTTATAGTATAAAGAGCCTCTGTCAACAGGAAGTGATGTCCTTTGAAGACGCTGTGTGTGACGGCGAAACGCGTTGACGCACTTCCGGTTGCGGACGTAACGTCATTTCCGGTCGGGAACTTCCTGTATGTGGAACGCACGCCAAGAGCGGCGCCACTTGCTTTGTTTGCTATATGCCATTTTTATTCTTTGATCTTGTAAGTATTCAATCGTTTTTTGGGGAATAAAATTATACTTACGTACTTCACGATGTATGGCCCTCTTTTCTTTTAATGGTATTATCGGGAACGATTTCCATACGGAGGACACATCGGAGGAATTCCATATCTGATCCTGGGCAAATGTGCAATAAAACCAAGGGCTTTTATACTATCTAATTCCGGTGAGTGGGGAACCAAGAGGGCACCTTCACCTCACAAGCACCTTTATTTACTTGGCACTTTGGCACCTTTTTTGGATCATCAATAAGGACTTTATTCCACCATTTTTGCACTTTAAATCTCACATTTTGAATGTTTATTTATTTTTTTAGTCTAAATATGCACTTTAAAATATTTCTATAGAAATTTATGCACCTTAATGTGATTAATATATTTTATTATTACATATTGTATTCACATGATATAGATTGGTTTCAATTTAAATAATTTATAATTTTTGATATTAATCTGTTGCTAGCGCTGCATTAATTTGGTTTTATTCATTGTTTACTGCTGTTCATGTGATCTCTGTGATTGGTCACAGTGATTACATGGTATTAGGGCCAATCACCACAGCCTAGTACGCCGATCAATGATCCAATCTGTCCACTGGACAGGACCCCACCTGATAAAGAGAGGTTATGCCTAGAGGTAGGGACAGGTTCTGTACAGGAGAGAAAGTGCATACTGTGGGCAGGAAATCAGGGAGAGGATAGCATAAAGAAAGTTGTACAGAAAGCAGCTGCGTGAGGACAGAATCCCATGCTGAGATAACGTTACCCTAGGAATTTCCTGTTGAAACAATGCTTAAGGAAGTACACCTCTCGTAACCTAATTGTAGAGGAATCTGGTATGTGTAACTGCTGGCTATTCCTATATTAAATGCTTAAAGTATAATTGGTGTTGCCTTTGCCCTTTCTAACCCCTGTAACAAGCTAAGCACCTTGCTGCAAGAAGATACTGTAGAGTTAGGATCTGAGCTACAAAAAATGTATACAAAAGAAGTTGAGATTTGTACATTTCAGTTACATACAATATCTCACAAAAGTGAGTACACCCTTTCACATTTTTGTAAATATTTTTTTATATCTTTTTATGTGACAACACTGAAGAAATTACACTTTGCTACAATGTTAAGTAGTGAATGTACAGCTTGTATATAAGTGTAAATTTGCTGTCCTCTCAAAATAACTCAACACACAGCCATTAATGTCTAAACCGCTGGCAACAAAAGTGAGTACACCCCTAAGTAAACATGTCCAAATTGGGCTCAAAGTCTCAATATTTTGTGTGGCCACCATTATTTTCCAGCACTGCCTTAAACCTCTTGGCCATGGAGTTCACCAGAGCTTCACAGGTTGCCACTGGAATCATCTTCCACTCCTCCATGACGACATCACGGAGCTGGTGGATGTTAGAAACCTTGTGCTCCTCCACCTTCCGATTGAGGATGCCCCACAGATGCTCAGTAGGGTTTAGGTCTGGAGACATGCTTGGCCAGTCCATCACCTTTACCCTCAGCTTCTTTAGCAAGGCGGTGGTCATCTTGGAGGTGTGTTTAGGGTTGTTATCATGTTGGAATACTGCCCCTGCGGCCAAGTCTTCGAAGGGAGGGGATGGTGCTCTGCTTCAGTATGTCACAGTACATATTGGCATTCATGGTTCTCTCAATGAACTGTAGCTCCCCAGTGCCTGCAACACTTATGCAGCCCCAAACCATGACACTCCCACCACCGTGCTTGACTGTAGGCAAGACACATTTGTCTTAGTACTCCTCACCTGGTTGCCGCCACACACGCTTGACACCATCTGAACCATATAAAGTTTATCTGGGTTTACCAGACCACAGGACATGGTTCCAGTAATCCATGTCCTTATTCTACTTGTCTTCAGCAAACTGTTTGCCGGCTTTCCTGTGCATCATCTTTAGAAGAGGCTTCCTTCTGGGACGACATGCATGCAGACTAATTTTATGCAGTGTGTGGCGTATGGTCCGTGCACTGACAGGCTGACCCCCCACCCCTTCAACCTTTTCAGCAATTCTGGCAGCACTCATATGTCTATTTCCCAAAGAACACCTCTGGGTATGACGCTGAGCACGGGCACTCAACTTCTGTTTTGAGTGGAACCTGTCCTGTTAAACCTCTGTATGGTCTTGGCCACCATGCTGCAACTCTGTTTCAGGGTCTTGGCAATCTTCTTATAGCCTAGACCCTCTTTATGTAGAGTAGCAATTCTTTTTTCAGATCCTCAGAGTGTTCTTTGCTATAAGGTGCCATGTTGAACTTCCAGTGACCAGTATGAGAGAGTGAGAGCGATAACATCAAATTTAGCCCACAGATACTGTATATCTCCAAACCTATTGATTGCTTGATATGAGTGTTTCATTGAAATAAATCTATGCCTATGCATTATTTTATCACTCTTTTATCATTTGAATTGCAGAGGCTTATTTTAATCTGCAAACTGTTGTAGTGTTAATTTGCTAGGGCAGCTTTCAATAAAGAAATTCAGCGATGTACAGAATTTGTTTAGTCTTCTGACATGCTTGAGCTAAATCTATGAGTCTGGATTGTAAAATATTTCAAGGGAGTTATACAACACCCATGCCTCCTTGTGGAAGTATAGCGTAATGCATCCCTATTAACCACTTAAGGATTAAGCCTCCTTCTGGCACATGTTTACAAGTTAAAAATCAGTATTTTATTCTATAAAATTACCTGGAACCCCCAAACATCATATATTTTTTTTTAGCAAAGACACTGAAGAATAAAATAGCGGTCGTTGCAATATTTTTTGTTACGCGGTATGTGCACAGCGTTCTTTGAAACACAATTTTTTTTGCAAAAAATACATTTCACTGAATTAAAAAAAACTAAACAGTAAGGTTAGCCAGCTTTTTGTGTATATTGTGAAAGATGAGTAAATAGATACCTAACTTGTTATGGTTTAAAATAGCGCACACTCGTGAAATGGCGGCAAACTACTGTACTTAAAAATCTCCATAGGCGAAGTTTTAAAAATTTGTAACAGTTATCTGTTTAGAGTTACAGAGGAGGGCTTTCTAGATTTATTGTTCTCACTCTGATGATCGCGGCGACACCTCAAATGTGTGATTTTCACACCGTTTTCATTTGCGAGCGCGACTTACGTATGCGTTTTCTTTCATTTTTTTTTTCCTATTTTATCTAATTTATTTTTTATTTTAAACACTGTTTTTAAAAATAAAAAATCTGATCACTTTTATTGCTGTCACAAGAAATGTAAACAGCCCTTTTGACAGTAATAGGCAGTGACAGGTACTCTTTTTGGAGGGGTCTGGGGTCTAAAAGACCCCAGACCCCTCCACTGCACTTCAAAGTATTCAAAATGCCAAAATCTGCATTTTTTTAAACTGACCAGACCAGAAGTGACATTGTGAGTTTCCTTGAGGGTTACATAATCGAAGACCAGATCGAAGCCGAATCCGGCTTCGTTCGGTACTCCAACCAGCCGGCGGACGTGCCAGCTGATTGCTCAGGTGTCCTGGTGGGATGGGAGACCCAAGCAGAGCCACGGAAGGGAGCGGGAGGGGGGACGTCCTCTACCCACTCGGTGGCTGCTAAGCCGCATCGGTTGTTATCTCCTAAAAGCCGATCGCCGGCTCTAAAAACGGTACCGGGTTGATGTCTGCAGCTGCAGGAATCATCCAGGGACAACAACTTCTCTGATCCGATGTACAGGTATGTCGGTTTGTGGGAAGTGGTTAAGCTACAACTAAGAGAAAGTTTGTGTACTTCAGTGTTTTTCATTCTGTTATATTGTGCAAAATAAATCAATGGAGAATTGGACGCTCTATGTATTTATTTATTTTTTTCTCCTTAAAATTCAATAGAGAGAGTGAAAGACCGCTCAAGGAGTCCCCACTGTCCTCACCATTACTGCACACTAGGGATCGAACAAAGCCGATATATCGAGGGCCGATATGCACTTTTCTCGGTATATCGGAATATTCCCCAGAGGTTACCGATATTGTCGATATTTTGGGAAAATGCATGTACCGGAGTGATGCCTGCAGCTAGAGGCATCACCCCCGTTACCGGCGTCCATAGCCGATGGTCGGCTGTCTTGTAATGACAACTGATGCGGCTGAGAAGCCGCTCGACTGTCATTACAAGGAGTAGGAAGGGACATCCCCCCCCCCCCCCTCAAGCCGCCTTCCGTGGCTCGCCTGGGTCTCCCATCCCACCGGAGCAGTATAAAGGTAGATGAATAGGATAAGCAAATTCAATTAGTTATATCAGCATCAGGGGCCTGATAGCTCTTGTTGATCCAGGACTGGTTCATTTTGATAAAAGTCAGCTGAATCTGTGAACAGACGCACTCATTTGTCCATCACAAACCTCCAGCAGCACTGAACATCCGTTCGGGAAAGGACGCTGGAAGCAGGACAGGCCAGTAGCTCCATTGCATATTGAGCAAGTTCTGGCCAGTGGTCCATTCACAAGACCCAGTAAGCAAGTGGATGCTCAGCTGTAAAGGTCTCTAAGTCTGCTCATGCGCCTAGATAATCATGCACCATATGATGAAGACACTGACGATGGTTGCTTAAACCTTACAGCCCTGGGTGCTGCTGAGGACAAAAGAACTGTTTAAAGGCATCGGTCAGCCGGCCGCATTCTCCACCGCTCCTCCTTTGGCTGAACGATGCCTCAGAAACACCTCTGGAGAATGTTGACCTCCCAGTGTCTGGAAAGGTGGTACACAATTTTTTTTTCAAGGCCTCCTCAAGATGTTTCAACCTCTGCTCCCTCTGCGAAGGCAGGATGAGCTAAAACTTTACCCTTGTAACGTGAATCAAGAAGGGTTGTCAACAAGTAATTATGCCTCTCCTTGAAAGCACAAATCCTCTGGTCCTTTCACAGGCTTTGCAGAATCAGGGAGACCATGCAACATAAGTTGGAGGAGGCATAAGCTTCTGAGTCCCCTGGGTCACTAAGGATGACATTGTCATCTAAGGATGACATTGTCTCCCCAACCACGTACAACTCCTGTGGTTTCTAGGGAAACAAAACCATCTCTTGAAGACTTCTGTATGCTATCCCCTTCCTCGACATCCATGCTGCCAAAATCCTCTTCCTACTCCTCCTCTTCCCCCTGTGAGTTTTGTGTCCCTGCAGGAATGATATCTGCATAAAGGGGGCCTTGTGAGGAAAGGAAGTCCTCCTCTTCCTCCCGCTGTTCTGCCTCCAGTGCCCTGTCCATGATTACATGCAGCGTGTGCTCCAGCAGATAGACTAGCGGGATAGTGTCACTGATGCTAGCAAAATCCTAGCTCACCATCCTTGTGGCCTCCTCAAATGGTGACAGGACAATGTATGCATCCTTAATCAAAAGCCACTGGCGTGGCGAAAAAAAGCCAAGCTCCCCTGACCCTGTCCTTGTGCCATACTCACACAGGTACTCATTGATGGCCCTCTGCTGTGTGTGCAGCCGCTGCAGCATTGCCAATGTTGAGTTCCACCTGGTGGGCATGTCACAAATGAGGCGGTTGGTGGGCAGGTTAAATTCCCGTTGAATATCAGATAAGCGAGCACTGGCATTGAACGAACGGCGGAAATGGCCACAGACTTTCCTGGCCTCAAGTGATCTTGGAAGCCCATGTATCTGCACAAGAAATGCTGCACCACCAGATTCAGAACATGTGCCAAGCATGGAACATGTGTCAAGTGTCCCTGTCGGAGGGCGGAGAGAAGGTTGCTGTAATGGAATACAACCATTCCTGGCTCAAGCTGTCGTGGCGTCAAGCATCTCTGAGCCTGCCCCTGCAGAGATGACAGAATCTCTGCAACGGTGTGTCTCCTATCCCCTAGACAGACCAACTGAAGCACAGCATGGCATCTTTTTGCCTGACTGCTTGCATAGCCCTTGAACGCTTAGGGAGCACTGCTGCTGCAGAGGAGAATTGAGCAGAAGAGGACATGGAGGAAGAGAAGGAGGTGGTGGAGTAGCCAGATGTGGCAGAATTAGCACCAGCTTTTTGGAAGCGTGGTGGCAAAACGAGCTGCAACACCGAACCCTGTCCTGCATCTTTCCCAGCTGCCAGCAGAGTTACCCAGTGCACCGTGAAAGAAATGTAACATCCCTGTCCATGCCTGCTCGACCAAGAGTCAGCAGTAATGTGCACCTTCCTGCTCACTGCTTTGTCCAAAAAGGCCCAAACACTACCTTCCACATGACGGTAGAGAGCCGAAATGGCCTTACGTGAAAAGAAATGCCTTTTTGGGACCTGCCACTGTGGTGCAGCACATTCCACAAATTCGCAAAAGGGAGCCGAGTCTACCAGATGAACAGGCAGAAACTGTAATGCTAGCAATTTGGCCAAGCTAGCATTAAGACGCTGAGCATGTGGATGGCTGGGACAGCATTTCTTTCTACGGTTCAAATACTGGGGTAGTGAAATTTGCCTGCTGCTCAAATCAAGCGGTGGTGTACTGCTAGCAGATTGGGTGCAAGTCTCTGTGCCACTCATTGCTATACCATCATCCCTCTCAATTCTGGTATTTGAGAAGGCATGAGGTATAGTAGGGCTAGAGATCACAGATGAGGAGCAAGGTGATGTATGCTTGTTTTGATCTGGTGCCTCTCTCAGGTGCTGTTGCCAACAAACTGCATGGCAGGTCGTCATATGCCTTGTCAAGCATGTGGTGCCCATGTGGCTGGTGTTCTGGCCATGCTTGATCCGCTTTAGACAGATGTTGCAAACAGCAATGCTGCGGTCTACTGCACAGATACTGAAAAAAGCCCACACTAATGAACTTTTTGGAGTCCGCGGGGATTTTGCAGCTCCCTGCACCTGTGGAGCTCTTGGCTTTGACGCAATTGATTGGCTACTGCTATGGTGGCCCCTGGAGCACATCCTGCCTCGTTGGAGTTGTGAATCCTCCTCATCCTCCCCCTACTTCTGCTCCTCCTCTATCCTGTCAGGCACCCAAGTACAGTCAGTGACCTCATCATCCCCTCCCTCCTCATCACTGGAGCAAACTTGGCAATATGCTTCAGCTGTGGCAACATGACTGCTTGTTTCTTATCTGTCAATGTCACCCCCTCTCTCTCTAGGCTCACGTTATTCCCTTCATCAACCTGGGAACAAACATCACTGCTTTCAAATTGCTGTGCATCCTCCAGGAGCATGTCACTGTGATCAAATAGTTCAGGTGACTCCTCCGTGCTTGATGGTGGGGTGACTGAAGGAGTAGCTGTGGAGTAGGAGCCTGTGGAACAGGCCGCTTTGGCAGCTGCAGTGGAAGGCAAACTACTGGGAGCGTGGGTGTCAGAGGAAGAGGAGGATGAGAACGGCTTATTGATCCACCAACTCTTCCACATTTTGTGGCTGAATAGCACGGGCAGCACCGGAAATAAAGGATGGGCATGCCCGGCCTGCAGAGGATGCACTATGTTGAATGTGACCACCACTTTTCACAATGGACACAGAGGCTGTTTGCCCTCTTTTTATGGCCTGTGAGCGTCGGCCTCTCCTTGTCGGTCTTTCGGACATGATGTTGATACAGATCAATATAGGGTATACGCAACTGACTAATAGATACTCAATTACCTGATATGATGTAATTGATAGCCCTATAGATGAGCTGTGGTGGTTATAGATGCACGCAAGTGAACTGTTAACAATACTCTCACTGATACAGTATCTGATGTAAACTATAATCCTATAGATGGATGATCTGTGATGCTTATAGAATATTCCACAACTGACCAATGAATACTCTGACTTATATCTGAAGTGATCTTTAATCCTATAGGTCTGTTATGCTTATAGAATGTTCCACAACTGACCAATGAATACTTTCACTGATATCTGAAGTGATCTTTAATCTTATAGGTCTGTGATGCTAATAGAATGTTCCACAACTGACCAATGAATACCTTCACTGATATCTGAAGTGATCTTTAATCCTATAGGTCTGTGATGCTTATTGAATGTTCCACAACTGACCAATGAATAATCTGACTGATATCTGAAGTGATCTTTAATCCTATAGGTCTAATGTTCCACAACTGACCAGTAAATACTCTGACTGATATCTGAAGTGATCTATAATCCTATAGGTCTGTGCAGAGGCATAACTAGAACCTTCAGGGCCCTGATGCAAGAAACCATGAAGGGCCCCCCAGACCCCTGGCCGGGGCCCTTATTTCAAGCCCAGGGCTCTTCCCACTAATCCTGGGGCTCTTTACACTTGTTGCATGGCCTTTTATTACGGTCCCGCAGCAGGATTCTTTCACAAGTTCTGCAGTGGGCCCCCTTCCTGCAATCTTGTGGGCCCCCTTCCTGCAATCTTGGGGCCTCCCCACAGTGGTGCAATGCCAGGGTCCGGTCGCAAGTGTGACCTTTGCGATCCTGGAAGTTCACCCACTGGTTTGCTACCAGGCCCCCTGGAGCATGGGGCCCGGTAGCGATTGCAACCCCTGCAACCCCTGTAGTTACGCCCCTGGGTCTGTGATATTTATAGAATGTTCCACAACTGACCAATAAATACTCTGACTGATATCTAAAGTGATCTTTAATCCTATAGTTCTCTGATGCTTATAGAATGTTCCACAACTGACCAATGAATACTCTGACTGATATCTGAAGTGATGTTTAATCCTATAGGACTGTGATGCATATAGAATGTTCCACAACTGACCAATGAATAGTCTGACTGATATCTGAAGTGATCTATAATCCTATAGGTCTGTGATGCTTACAGAATGCTCCACAACTGACCAATAAATACTCTGACTGATATCTGAAGTGATCTTTAATCCTATAGTTCTCTGATGCTTATAGAATGTTCCACAACTGACCAATGAATACTCTGACTGATATCTGAAGTGATCTTTAATCCTATAGGTCTGTGATGCTTATAGAATGTTCCACAACTGACCAATGAATTCTCTGACTGATATCTGAAGTGATCTTTAATCCTATAGGTCTGTGATGTTTATAGAATGTTCCACAACTGACCATTGAATTCTCTGACTGATATCTGAAGTGATCTATAATCCTATAGGTCTGTGATGCTTACAGAATGCTCCACAACTGACCAATAAATACTCTGACTGATATCTGAAGTGATCTTTAATCCTATAGTTCTCTGATGCTTATAGAATGTTCCACAACTGACCAATGAATACTCTGACTGATATCTGAAGTGATCTTTAATCCTATAGGTCTGTGATGCTTATAGAATGTTCCACAACTGACCAATGAATACTCTGACTGATATCTAAAGTGATCTTTAATCCTATAGTTCTCTGATGCTTATAGAATGTTCCACAACTGACCAATGAATACTCTGACTGATATCTGAAGTGATGTTTAATCCTATAGGACTGTGATGCATATAGAATGTTCCACAACTGACCAATGAATAGTCTGACTGATATCTGAAGTGATCTATAATCCTATAGGTCTGTGATGCTTACAGAATGCTCCACAACTGACCAATAAATACTCTGACTGATATCTGAAGTGATCTTTAATCCTATAGTTCTCTGATGCTTATAGAATGTTCCACAACTGACCAATGAATACTCTGACTGATATCTGAAGTGATCTTTAATCCTATAGGTCTGTGATGCTTATAGAATGTTCCACAACTGACCAATGAATACTCTGACTGATATCTGAAGTGATCTATAATCCTATAGGTCTGTGATGCTTATAGAATGTTCCACAACTGACCAATGAATTCTCTGACTGATATCTGAAGTGATCTTTAATCCTATAGGTCTGTGATGTTTATAGAATGTTCCACAACTGACCATTGAATTCTCTGACTGATATCTGAAGTGATCTATAATCCTATAGGTCTGTGATGCTTACAGAATGCTCCACAACTGACCAATAAATACTCTGACTGATATCTGAAGTGATCTTTAATCCTATAGTTCTCTGATGCTTATAGAATGTTCCACAACTGACCAATGAATACTCTGACTGATATCTGAAGTGATCTTTAATTCTATAGGTCTGTGATGCTTATAGAATGTTCCACAACTGACCAATGAATTCTCTGACTGATATCTGAAGTGATCTTTAATCCTATAGGTCTGTGATGTTTATAGAATGTTCCACAACTGACCAATGAATTCTCTGACTGATATCTGAAGTGATCTTTAATCCTATAGGTCTGTGATGTTTATAGAATGTTCCACAACTGACCATTGAATTCTCTGACTGATATCTGAAGTGATCTATAATCCTATAGGTCTGTGATGCTTACAGAATGCTCCACAACTGACCAATAAATACTCTGACTGATATCTGAAGTGATCTTAAATCCTATAGTTCTCTGATGCTTATAGAATGTTCCACAACTGACCAATGAATACTCTGACTGATATCTGAAGTGATCTTTAATCCTATAGGTCTGTGATGCTTATAGAATGTTCCACAACTGACCAATGAATACTCTGACTGATATCTGAAGTGATCTATAATCCTATAGGTCTGTGATGCTTATAGAATGTTCCACAACTGACCAATGAACACTCTGACTGATACCTGAAGTGATCTTTAATCCTATAGGTCTAAGATGCTTATAGAATGTTCCACAACTGACCAATGAACACTCTGACTGATACCTGAAGTGATCTTTAATCCTATAGGTCTAAGATGCTTATAGAATGTTCCACAACTGACCAATGAATTCTCTGACTGATATCTGAAGTGATCTTTAATCCTATAGGTCTGTGATGCTTATAGAATATTCCACAAATGACCGATGAACAATACTCTGACTGATATCTGAAGTGATCTTTAATCCTATAGGTCTGTGATGCTTACAGAATGTTCCACAACTGACCAATGAATTCTCTGACTGATATCTGAAGTGATCTATAATCCTATAGGTCTGTGATGCTTATAGAATGTTCCACAACTGACCAATGAACACTCTGACTGATACCTGAAGTGATCTTTAATCCTATAGGTCTAAGATGCTTATAGAATGTTCCACAACTGACCAATGAACACTCTGACTGATACCTGAAGTGATCTTTAATCCTATAGGTCTAAGATGCTTATAGAATGTTCCACAACTGACCAATGAATTCTCTGACTGATATCTGAAGTGATCTTTAATCCTATAGGTCTGTGATGTTTATAGAATGTTCCACAACTGACCATTGAATACTCTGACTGATATCTGAAGTGATCTTTAATCCTATAGGTCTGTGATGTTTATAGAATGTTCCACAACTGACCAATGAACACTCTGACTGATACCTGAAGTGATCTTTAATCCTATAGGTCTAAGATGCTTATAGAATGTTCCACAACTGACCAATGAATTCTCTGACTGATATCTGAAGTGATCTTTAATCCTATAGGTCTGTGATGTTTATAGAATGTTCCACAACTGACCAATGAATTCTCTGACTGATATCTGAAGTGATCTTTAATCCTATAGGTCTGTGATGTTTATAGAATGTTCCACAACTGACCATTGAATTCTCTGACTGATATCTGAAGTGATCTTTAATCCTATAGGTCTGTGATGCTTATAGAATGTTCCACAACTGACCAATGAACACTCTGACTGATACCTAAAGTGATCTTTAATCCTATAGGTCCAAGATGCTTATAGAATGTTCCACAACTGACCAATGAACACTCTGACTGATACCTGAAGTGATCTTTAATCCTATAGGTCTGTGATGTTTATAGAATGTTCCACAACTGACCATTGAATACTCTGACTGATATCTGAAGTGATCTTTAATCCTATAGGTCTGTGATGCTTATAGAATGTTCCACAACTGACCAATGAATTCTCTGACTGATATCTGAAGTGATCTTTAATCCTATAGGTCTGTGATGTTTATAGAATGTTCCACAACTGACCATTGAATACTCTGACTGATATCTGAAGTGATCTTTAATCCTATAGGTCTGTGATGCTTATAGAATGTTCCACAACTGACCAATGAATACTCTGACTGATATCTGAAGTGATCTATAATCCTATAGGTCTGTGATGCTTACAGAATGCTCCACAACTGACCAATAAATACTCTGACTGATATCTGAAGTGATCTTTAATCCTATAGGTCTGTGATGCTTATAGAATGTTCCACAACTGACCAATGAATACTCTGACTGATATCTGAAGTGATCTTTAATCCTATAGGTCTGTGATGCTTATAGAATGTTCCACAACTGACCAATGAATACTCTGACTGATATCTGAAGTGATCTTTAATCCTATAGGTCTGTGATGCTTATAGAATGCTCCACAACTGACCAATAAATACTCTGACTGATATCTGAAGTGATCTTTAATCCTATAGGTCTGTGATGCTTATAGAATATTCCACAAATGACCGATGAACAATACTCTGACTGATATCTGAAGTGATCTTTAATCCTATAGGTCTGTGATGCTTACAGAATGTTCCACAACTGACCAATGAATTCTCTGACTGATATCTGAAGTGATCTATAATCCTATAGGTCTGTGATGCTTATAGAATGTTCCACAACTGACCAATGAACACTCTGACTGATACCTGAAGTGATCTTTAATCCTATAGGTCTAAGATGCTTATAGAATGTTCCACAACTGACCAATGAACACTCTGACTGATACCTGAAGTGATCTTTAATCCTATAGGTCTAAGATGCTTATAGAATGTTCCACAACTGACCAATGAATTCTCTGACTGATATCTGAAGTGATCTTTAATCCTATAGGTCTGTGATGTTTATAGAATGTTCCACAACTGACCATTGAATACTCTGACTGATATCTGAAGTGATCTATAATCCTATAGGTCTGTGATGCTTACAGAATGCTCCACAACTGACCAATAAATACTCTGACTGATATCTGAAGTGATCTTTAATCCTATAGGTCTGTGATGCTTATAGAATGTTCCACAACTGACCAATGAATACTCTGACTGATATCTGAAGTGATCTTTAATCCTATAGGTCTGTGATTCTTACAGAATGTTCCACAAATGATCGATGAACAATACTCTGACTGATATCTGAAGTGATCTTTAATCCTATAGGTCTGTGATGCTTATAGAATGTTCCACAACTGACCAATGAATACTCTGACTGATATCTGAAGTGATCTTTAATGCTAGAGGTCTGTGATGCTTATAGAATGTTCCACAACTGACCAATGAATACTCTGACTGATATCTGAAGTGATCTTTAATCCTATAGGTCTGTGATGCTTATAGAATGTTCCACAAATGACCGATGAACAATACTCTGACTGATTTCTGAAGTGATCTTTAATCCTATAGGTCTGTGATGCTTATAGAATGTTCCACAAATGACCGATGAACAATACTCTGATTGATATCTGAAGTGATCTATAATCCTATAGGTCTGTGATGTTTATAGAATGTTCCACAACTGACCAATGAATACTCTGACTGATATCTGAAGTGATCTTTAATCCTATAGGTCTGTGATGCTTATAGAATAGAAAGAAAAGGGGGGTCTCTATGGCCCCCCTTTTCTATATGGGACAGTGGCAGGTAATCTAGACATGACAGGAATTAGTTTTGGCGGGCTTAGAGAGGAAGATTATAGTTACTAAGGGGTAACAGGTTTTCTAGTTGATGGTTGGCTGAATAAGCCCCTATCAAATTAGAGATAACAAGTAGCTGGGGAGATTGTGTGAGGTACCAGTTTTTTCTAGTTAGCTTCCCGCCTTCTGAGCCTGTTCCCAGCCCTATTTAAGGGGGCTCTCAGGTAGCTGGACCCTCAGATTACCTCAACATCCCGGATCGTGCGGTTCCTGTATCATCTAGACCGTCCATCGAGATGAGCCTCCTTCGCCGTCTGATCGAGCGAGCTGGTGCTGAAGGGGGAGAAGAATGGGTTAAGCGGTGTCTTGCTATCCCTAACCCGTCTACAGCGGAGCTGCCGGAGCCGTTACCTGAGCCGCCGGCGGAGTTGGAGCCCGTCGCCGGCCCGAGCTGGAGGAATGAAGCCGTGTCCGTGGCGCAGGGAAGTGCGCATGTCGTGACCCCGGCGAGAGGAAGTTCCCAGCAATTGACCCCGGCAAGAGGAAGTTCACAACAAGTGACCCCGGCCAGAGGAAGATCGTCGTCTACCCCGGAACCGGATGAAGATCATCGGGTGACGTCGGAGGTGCGCAGGCGCAGCTCATCAGGCCCGTCCGCCGAGGAGGCCGGTGCCAAGAAGAGGAGAAGACTCCCCTGCCGGAGATTCTCACCGCCCGCCGGGGACCGAACAGCGGCAAGACGTCCAGGGAAGTCCGCTTCGCGTGGCAGAGGTGCCAGTCAAGACCCCATCCCCGTCACCGGCAGGCTGGCCCGTTCCAGGGCAGCGTCTCCACGGCAACCACAGACTCGGGAGCACCCGTCCAGGAGTGGAGCTGATCACGCTGCAGGTGAGCTTTTAAACCCTGTGAGCGCAGTTGTACAGAGCATGTTATTTTCTGCCCCTACAAGTGGTAGCGGGGGGGAGCCTTTGATGTCCAATGCGGGGGATGGGAGTGGGGTTTCTTATGCTCAGTCCTCCACAGGTGATATTGCTAGTGTACTGCAGAATTTTTTGACAGAATTCAAAAGTTTGATCAATCCTCCTAATTCGGTTCCCTCAGCTACAGAGGTTCTACAGCCTGTGACTGCTTCTATTGTTGACGTGTGGGCGCCATCTAGCGGCCAGTCCGCAAATTGCGCTCCAAGCAACAATAATACACTTTCTGTACCTGATTCAGTTATGTTGCAGGATTTAAATGTGTCTCACGGTTCTTCTGCTTTATCTGCTGAATCCAATTCTTTTTTGTTAGCTAAAGCACAGAACTTGCCTGAAGTTTGTCTAAAAGAAGCTCTGACTTGTGAAATGTCCCCGCTGGGATTTCACTTGTCCGATGCTGTTAAGGAAAAAATTTGGAACGGTTGCTTTGTGGACATGCTCTCCCTCCTACCCTCAGCTAGGGATTTCGTGTCCAAAAGTGACAAGAAAGAGGATGAGGAGAGGAAACGCCCTGTTGCAAAAAATTTCAACAATTGGTTGCAATCGTTTTTTATATATTCCGCTGTGTTATGAGAAAGATTCCCGTCCAAAAGTACTGGTCTCTTTCAACACTTGGACATTGTTCTGGAAGCCTTTAAAAATTTTGGTGGCACAGCGTGGTACAACTACGATGTGGCTTTCCGCCAAAAGTTGGCTGTTCAGCCGAACCTGAAATGGGGGGTTAAGGATGTCAGCCTCTGGCTGGATCTGTTTCTCCCTCAACGGCCTATCCTTAACCGGCAGTCTTTTCCTGGCCAGCAGCCTCAACCAGCAACTTCCACCTTTCGTAAGGGAGTGTGCTTCAATTATAATGAAACACAGTGTCGATGGCCTGGGACCTGCAAATATAGGCATGAATGTGCCTTCTGTGCAGGATCCCACCCCGTCCACAAATGTTTTAAGAAATTACAGTGCGCTCAGAACCCAGGAAATATTCCAAAAAGCCTCAACGCCGGTGAACCTGCTCGCAATGCTCCCATGGTTGCAGCGGTACCCCGACAGGGTGAAGGCCACCTTAATAACTGAGGGCTTTAGAGATGGTTTTGTTTTACCCAGGTTTTCAGGACAGGGTTGTTCTTTGGTCCCTAATTTGAAGTCCGTTATGTATTTGGAAGATATTGTTAAAGAAAAAATTAATAAAGAATTACAAGCCGGAAGGTTTTCTGGCCCTTTTGTTTACCCTCCTTTTGTCAACTTCAGGATTTCTCCTCTGGGCATTGTACAGAAGAAGGAGCCGAATACTTATAGGCTTATTCATCACTTATCGTTTCCCTTCGGCGGGTCCTTAAATGATGAGATAAGCGAGGACCTGGCTTCTGTGCAATACTCAACATTTGATGATGCCCTGGTTATACTTAGGCGTTTAGGCAGGGGTGCGCTCATGGCAAAGACGGACATCAAGTCCGCCTTTCGCTTGCTTCCGGTGCACCCTGAAGCATTCAATTCTTTAGGTTTTTATTTTTTAGGCCAATTCTTTTTTGACAGGTGTCTCCCCATGGGCTGCTCATTGTCTTGTTTTTATTTTGAATGTTTTTCATCCTTTTTAGAGTGGGTAGTGTCCTCAGTATCTAATTCTGCTAACATAGTTCATTATTTAGATGATTTTTTGTTTTTAGGTTCAGCTGGATCTTCAGATTGTCTGCATTTATTACATTCTTTTTTAAATATGTGCAGACAATTTGGCATTCCATTGGCCCACGAAAAAACTGAGTGGCCGTCAACGTGCATTCAGTTTTTGGGTATCACTATTGATTCCAACATGATGGAATTCAGGTTACCGTTAGAGAAGGTGGTTAAACTGGAACATTGCCTTTTGACAATGATGCGCAGGAAGAAAGTTTGCTTAAAGGAGGTTCAGTCTCTTTTGGGCTTGCTCGCCTTTGCATCTCGGGTCATTCCCCTTGGCAAATTATTTGCCAGAAAGCTTTACTCTGCAATTTCCGGTTTAAAATCTCCTTCAGCCCATGTCAGACTGTCAGCTGATATTAAAGAAGATATGCTAATTTGGATTCAATTCCTGATACATTTCAATGGTAAGTCTGTCTGGCAAGAGGACTTTATTTTAGATAGGGATTTTCTGTTATCCACTGACTCAGCAGGCTCAGTGGGGTTTGCCGCCATTTGGCGCAATCATTGGTGTGCTGACTCGTGGTGTCCTAGGTGGATTTCTTTAGGATATACCCGGAATAGTGTGCTTCTAGAGCTCTTTCCCATCATAGTAGCTTTAGAGATATGGGGTCATCAGTTCCAGAACAGGCGCTTGATGGTCAGGACAGATAATAAGGGCGTTTTATTCGCTATAAATTGTCTGTCTTCCAAGTCCCCGCCTGTCCTGAAGTTGTTGAGATATCTAGTTTCTAAGTGCTTACTTTTGAACATTTGGATCAAAGCTACTTTTATTGCGGGCAAGGACAACACATTGGCAGATTCTTTGTCTCGCCGACAGATGGATCGTTTTTTCCAGCTGTTACCAACCGCAGATCAGACGAGTCATCAATACCCGGCCCGCCTTTGGGATATTGTTTAAATTTAGTTTCAGACAACATATCAAATTCATTGGCCCCAGCAACCATGGCTGGATATCAGTCAGCTTGGTCTCTGTGGATATCTCATTTGAACGACATGGGTGAATGTCCTGATGTTTTTTCTGAAAATCTTTTACTGTTTTTTCTGAATAAATTGTTTGCACAACGCTACTCTTGGTCCCATATTAATAAAATCCTAGCGGGGATATCTTTCTTTGGTAAACTGCGTAATTGTCCCCCATGTTCGTCCTTTTTTTCAATAAGGCAGGCTATGAAAGGTTACCGTAAGTGTACCTGGCAAAGAGATTCCAGGCAACCTATTACACCGGAAATTTTGGAACGCCTATGCGAAGCCACTACAAAGGTATGTTTTTCGTTTTATGAATCTGCTCTTTTTCAAGCTGCCTTCTCCATCATGTTTTTTGCTGCTCTAAGGGTTTCCGAGTTAGCCATGGATGTGAAGTATGGCAGAACTGGTTTGTTAATGTCTGATATCCTTTTTTATGATAATTCACTGAGCATTTTGTTGCGCTTTTCAAAAACCGACCAGTTGGGAGTGGGCAAATGGATTCACCTAAATGTCTATAAAGATTCTTGTATCTGTCCAGTTTTCCTGATGAAACAGTTCCTGCTGATCCGGTGCCCCAATACTGGCCCCTTTTTTGTTCATCAATCCGGAAAACCCTTAACAAAGTTCCAGTTTGTTGCTGTGTTTAATAAATGTTTACGTTTTTTGAAACTTGATCATTTGAAACTGTCTTCCCACTCTTTTAGGATTGGGGCAGCGACGGAAGCTGCGAGATTGGGTGTTGATACTGAGTTATTAAAGAATATTGGTAGATGGCGATCAAATGCCTATTTGTCATATATCCGACCTAATTTTATGTCTTAATACTTCTAGGACGCAGGGTCTCAGTGTGGATTGTGGGCCATTCTTTCATCCACTGGGCCCGGGCGAGAGCTAGAAGACGCAGTTACACGGAGAATATCGGTTTGGATCCACTTCATTTTCAGGTCAACTGGTTCAGCAAGAGGGGCATGAAATAGTCCGAGCTTATCTTTGAAGTTTGTAGGTTAATGCAGCTCCTTTCCCCTCCAGATGTTCTCATCATTCATCTGGGGGGAAACGATGTGGGCAACGTAAAGACTCTTGATCTAATTTTTAGGATTAGGGATGATTTTTCTTTTTTGCAATCCTTTTCACCTCACACGGCTTTTGTTTTCTCGGAAATTATCCCAAGGTTGTCTTGGTTTAAACATGCACACTTGAAGCCGTTAGAGAAAGTCAGGAGGCGTATCAACAGGGCTTTAGAAAAACTGCTAGGAGGTATGGGAATTGCGTCCTTCCGACATCTGGAGTTGGAAGGCGGAATTCCTGGTCTTTACAGGAAGGATGACACGCATTTGTCTGACTTGGGTTTGGACATTTTGAATGCTAATCTGGGCACTTGTGCCGAGAGGGCCGCGCTGTGGGGTGGTGACAGGCGGGTGTGATGCCGCCTGTCTATTGGATATGTTTATTGATTATTTATTATTATTGTAAACCTGGATCGTAGTGGTCGGGTTTATTATTTATAAGTTGAAAGCTTTGAGTTTTAAATGTTATTTTATAAATAATAAACGGCCGCGGCCTTTTTATCCAACAGTTTTTTGTACAGTGTCATCCTTTCATAGATAAGTTTAGCTTTAAAAGGTAAAGAATCCTGTCTACTGTCCCATAGAAAGAAAAGGGGGGTCTCTATGGCCCCCCTTTTCTATATGGGACAGTGGCAGGTAATCTAGACATGACAGGAATTAGTTTTGGCGGGCTTAGAGAGGAAGATTATAGTTACTAAGGGGTAACAGGTTTTCTAGTTGATGGTTGGCTGAATAAGCCCCTATCAAATTAGAGATAACAAGTAGCTGGGGAGATTGTGTGAGGTACCAGTTTTTTCTAGTTAGCTTCCCGCCTTCTGAGCCTGTTCCCAGCCCTATTTAAGGGGGCTCTCAGGTAGCTGGACCCTCAGATTACCTCAACATCCCGGATCGTGCGGTTCCCCTCCCCCCCCCCCTTTTTTGTTTTGTCGCGGCCAGTTTGTTATTTTGGGTCACCTTTGTCAGTTTGCAAAGGGGAACGATATGTTATATTTATTGATGAGTTTGATGGATATGTTTATTGATTATTTATTATTATTGTAAACCTGGATCGTAGTGGTCGGGTTTATTATTTATAAGTTGAAAGCTTTGAGTTTTAAATGTTATTTTATAAATAATAAACGGCCGCGGCCTTTTTATCCAACAGTTTTTTGTACAGTGTCATCCTTTCATAGATAAGTTTAGCTTTAAAAGGTAAAGAATCCTGTCTACTGTCCCATGTTCCACAACTGACCAATATATACTCTGACTGATACCTGAAGTGATCTATAATCCTATAGGTCTGTGATGCTTATAGAATGTTCCACAACTGACCAATGAACACTCTGACTGATACCTGAAGTGATCTTTAATCCTATAGGTCTGTGATGCTTATAGAATGTTCCACAACTGACCAATGAATTCTCTGACTGATATCTGAATGATCTTTAATCCTATAGGTCTGTGATGTTTATAGAATGTTCCACAACTGACCATTGAATACTCTGACTGATATCTGAAGTGATCTTTAATCCTATAGGTCTGTGATGCTTATAGAATGTTCCACAACTGACCAATGAATACTCTGACTGATATCTGAAGTGATCTATAATCCTATAGGTCTGTGATGCTTATAGAATGTTCCACAGCTGACCAATGAATACTCTGACTGATATCTGAAGTGATCTATAATCCTATAGGTCTGTGATGTTTATAGAATGTTCCACAACTGACCATTGAATACTCTGACTGATATCTGAAGTGATCTATAATCCTATAGGTCTGTGATGCTTATAGAATGTTCCACAACTGACCAATGAATACTCTGACTGATATCTGAAGTGATCTATAATCCTATAGGTCTGTGATGCTTACAGAATGCTCCACAACTGACCAATAAATAATCTGACTGATATCTGAAGTGATCTATAATCCTATAGGTCTGTGATGCTTATAGAATGTTCCACAACTGAACAATGAATACTCTGACTGATATCTGAAGTGATCTTTAATCCTATAGGTCTGTGATGCTTATAGAATATTCCACAAATGACCGATGAACAATACTCTGACTGATATCTGAAGTGATCTTTAATCCTATAGGTCTGTGATGTTTATAGAATGTTCCACAGCTGACCATTGAATACTCTGACTGATATCTGAAGTGATCTATAATCCTATAGGTCTGTGATGCTTACAGAATGTTCCACAACTGACCAATGAACACTCTGACTGATACCTGAAGTGATCTTTAATCCTATAGGTCTAAGATGCTTATAGAATGTTCCACAACTGACCAATGAACACTCTGACTGATACCTGAAGTGATCTTTAATCCTATAGGTCTAAGATGCTTATAGAATGTTCCACAACTGACCAATGAATTCTCTGACTGATATCTGAAGTGATCTTTAATTCTATAGGTCTGTGATGTTTATAGAATGTTCCACAACTGACCATTGAATACTCTGACTGATATCTGAAGTGATCTATAATCCTATAGGTCTGTGATGCTTACAGAATGCTCCACAACTGACCAATAAATACTCTGACTGATATCTGAAGTGATCTTTAATCCTATAGGTCTGTGATGCTTATAGAATGTTCCACAACTGACCAATGAATACTCTGACTGATATCTGAAGTGATCTTTAATCCTATAGGTCTGTGAATCTTACAGAATGTTCCACAAATGATCGATGAACAATACTCTGACTGATATCTGAAGTAATCTTTAATCCTATAGGTCTGTGATGCTTACAGAATGTTGCACAACTGACCAATGAATTCTCTGACTGATATCTGAAGTGATCTTTAATCCTATAGGTCTGTGATGCTTATAGAATGTTCCACAACTGACCAATGAATACTCTGACTGATATCTGAAGTGATCTTTAATGCTAGAGGTCTGTGATGCTTATAGAATGTTCCACAACTGACCGATGAATACTCTGACTGATATCTGAAGTGATCTTTAATCCTATAGGTCTGTGATGCTTATAGAATGTTCCACAAATGACCGATGAACAATACTCTGACTGATTTCTGAAGTGATCTTTAATCCTATAGGTCTGTGATGCTTATAGAATGTTCCACAAATGACCGATGAACAATACTCTGATTGATATCTGAAGTGATCTATAATCCTATAGGTCTGTGATGTTTATAGAATGTTCCACAACTGACCAATGAATACTCTGACTGATATCTGAAGTGATCTATAATCCTATAGGTCTGTGATGCTTATAGAATGTTCCACAGCTGACCAATGAATACTCTGACTGATATCTGAAGTGATCTATAATCCTATAGGTCTGTGATGCTTATAGAATATTCCACAAATGGCCGATGAACAATACTCTGACTGATATCTGAAGTGATCTATAATCCTATAGGTCTGTGATGCTTACAGAATGTTCCACAACTGACCAATGAATTCTCTGACTGATATCTGAAGTGATCTTTAATCCTATAGGTCTGTGATGCTTATAGAATGTTCCACAACTGACCAATGAATTCTCTGACTGATATCTGAAGTGATCTTTAATCCTATAGGTCTGTGATGCTTATAGAATGTTCCACAAATGACCGATGAACAATACTCTGACTGATTTCTGAAGTGATCTTTAATCCTATAGGTCTGTGATGCTTATAGAATGTTCCACAAATGACCGATGAACAATACTCTGATTGATATCTGAAGTGATCTATAATCCTATAGGTCTGTGATGCTTATAGAATGTTCCACAACTGACCAATGAATACTCTGACTGATATCTGAAGTGATCTTTAATCCTATAGGTCTGTGATGCTTATAGAATGTTCCACAGCTGACCAATGAATACTCTGATTGATATCTGAAGTGATCTATAATCCTATAGGTCTGTGATGCTTATAGAATGTTCCACAACTGACCATTGAATACTCTGACTGATATCTGAAGTGATCTTTAATCCTATAGGTCTGTGATGCTTACAGAATGTTCCACAAATGCTCGATGAACAATACTCTGACTGATATCTGAAGTGATCTATAATCCTATAGGTCTGTGATGCTTATAGAATGTTCCACAACTGACCATTGAATACTCTGACTGATATCTGAAGTGATCTTTAATCCTATAGGTCTGTGATGCTTATAGAATGTTCCACAAATGACCGATGAACAATACTCTGACTAATTTCTGAAGTGATCTTTAATCCTATAGGTCTGTGATGCTTATAGAATGTTCCACAACTGACCAATGAATACTCTGACTGATATCTGAAGTGATCTATAATCCTATAGGTCTGTGATGCTTATAGAATGTTCCACAACTGACCAATGAATACTCTGACTGATATCAGAAGTGATCTATAATCCTATAGGTCTGTGATGCTTACAGAATGCTCCACAACTGATCAATAAATACTCTGACTGATATCTGAAGTGATCTTTAATCCTATAGGTCTGTGATGCTTATAGAATATTCCACAAATGACCGATGAACAATACTCTGACTGATATCTGAAGTGATCTTTAATCCTATAGGTCTGTGATGCTTACAGAATGTTCCACAAATGATCGATGAACAATACTCTGACTGATATCTGAAGTGATCTTTAATCCTATAGGTCTGTGATGCTTACAGAATGTTCCACAAATGATCGATGAACAATACTCTGACTGATATCTGAAGTGATCTATAATCCTATAGGTCTGTGATGCTTATAGAATGTTCCACAACTGACCAATGAATTCTCTGACTGATATCTGAAGTGATCTATAATCCTATAGGTCTGTGATGCTTATAGAATGTTCCACAACTGACCAATGAACACTCTGACTGATACCTGAAGTAATCTTTAATCCTATAGGTCTAAGATGCTTATAGAATGTTCCACAACTGACCAATGAACACTCTGACTTATACCTGAAGTGATCTTTAATCCTATAGGTCTAAGATGCTTATAGAATGCTCCACAACTGACCAATAAATACTCTGACTGATATCTGATGTGATCTTTAATACTATAGGTCTGTGATGCTTATTGAATGTTCCACAACTGACCAATGAATACTCTGACTGATATCTGAAGTGATCTTTAATGCTATAGGTCTGTGATGCTTATAGAATGTTCCACAACTGACCAATGAATACTCTGACTGATATCTGAAGTGATCTTTAATCCTATAGGTCTGTGATGCTTACAGAATGTTCCACAAATGATCGATGAACAATACTCTGACTGATATCTGAAGTGATCTTTAATCCTAGAGGTCTGTGATGCTTATAGAATGTTCCACAACTGACCAATGAATACTCTGACTGATATCTGAAGTGATCTTTAATCCTATAGGTCTGTGATGCTTATAGAATGTTCCACAAATGACCGATGAACAATACTCTGACTGATTTCTGAAGTGATCTTTAATCCTATAGGTCTGTGATGCTTATAGAATGTTCCACAAATGACCGATGAACACTCTGACTGATATCTGAAGTGATCTATAATCCTATAGGTCTGTGATGCTTATAGAATGTTCCACAACTGACCAATGAATACTCTGACTGATATCTGAAGTGATCTATAATCCTATAGGTCTGTGATGCTTATAGAATGTTCCACAGCTGACCAATGAATACTCTGACTGATATCTGAAGTGATCTATAATCCTATAGGTCTGTGATGCTTATAGAATATTCCACAAATGGCCGATGAACAATACTCTGACTGATATCTGAAGTGATCTATAATCCTATAGGTCTGTGATGCTTACAGAATGTTCCACAACTGACCAATGAATTCTCCGACTGATATCTGAAGTGATCTTTAATCCTATAGGTCTGTGATGCTTATAGAATGTTCCACAACTGACCAATGAATTCTCTGACTGATATCTGAAGTGATCTTTAATCCTATAGGTCTGTGATGCTTATAGAATGTTCCACAAATGACCGATGAACAATACTCTGATTGATATCTGAAGTGATCTATAATCCTATAGGTCTGTGATGCTTATAGAATGTTCCACAACTGACCAATGAATACTCTGACTGATATCTGAAGTTATCTTTAATCCTATAGGTCTGTGATGCTTATAGAATGTTCCACAGCTGACCAATGAATACTCTGATTGATATCTGAAGTGATCTATAATCCTATAGGTCTGTGATGCTTATAGAATGTTCCACAACTGACCATTGAATACTCTGACTGATATCTGAAGTGATCTTTAATCCTATAGGTCTGTGATGCTTACCGAATGTTCCACAAATGATCGATGAACAATACTCTGACTGATATCTGAAGTGATCTATAATCCTATAGGTCTGTGATGCTTATAGAAAGTTCCACAACTGACCAATAAATACTCTGACTGATATCTGAAGTGATCTATAATCCTATAGGTCTGTGATGCTTATAGAATGTTCCACAACTAACCAATGAATTCTCTGACTGATATCTGAAGTGATCTTTAATCCGATAGGTCTGTGATGCTTATAGAATGTTCCACAACTGACCAATGAATACTCTGACTGATATCTTAAGTGATCTTTTATCCTATAGGTCTGTGATGCTTATTGAATGTTCCACAACTGACCAATGAATACTCTGACTGATTTCTGAAGTGATCTTTAATCCTATAGGTCTGTGATGCTTATAGAATGTTCCACAACTGACCAATGAATACTCTGACTGATTTCTGAAGTGATCTTTAATCCTATAGGTCTGTGATGCTTATAGAATGTTCCACAAATGACCGATGAACAATACTCTGACTGATTTCTGAAGTGATCTTTAATCCTATAGGTCTGTGATGCTTATAGAATGTTCCACAACTGACCAATAAATACTCTGACTGATTTCTGAAGTGATCTTTAATCCTATAGGTCTGTGATGCTTATAGAATGTTCCACAACTGACCAATGAATACTCTGACTGATATCTGAAGTGATCTATAATCCTATAGGTCTGTAATGCTTATAGAATGTTCCACAGCTGACCAATGAATTCTCTGACTGATATCTGAAGTGATCTTTAATCCTATAGGTCTGTGATGTTTATAGAATGCTCCACAACTGACCAATGAATACTCTGACTGATATCTGAAGTGATCTATAATCCTATAGGTCTGTGATGCTTATAGAATGTTCCACAACTGACCATTGAATACTCTGACTGATATCTGAAGGGATCTATAATCCTATAGGTCTGTGATGCTTATAGAATGTTCCACAACTGACCAATGAATTCTCTGACTGATATCTGAAGTGATCTTTAATCCTATAGGTCTGTGATGCTTATAGAATGTTCCACAACTGATCAATGAATACTCTGATTGATATCTGAAGTGATCTATAATCCTATAGGTCTGTGATGCTTATAGAATGTTCCACAACTGACCATTGAATACTCTGACTGATATCTGAAGTGATCTTTAATTCTATAGGTCTGTGATGCTTATAGAATGTTCCACAAATGACCGATGAACAATACTCTGACTGATATCTGAAGTGATCTTTAATCCTATAGGTCTGTGCTGCTTACAGAATGTTCCACAAATGACCGATGAACAATACTCTGACTGGTATCTGATGTAAAGAAAGAAATCTCTCCCTACCTCACACACGTACCTGGCCCTCCCTCCACTGCTAGCAATATATCTCTGCACTGTCTGACAAACTCCAAAAAAAGCTACTCTCTCCCTGCCTCACACACGTGCCTGTCCCTGTCTCATCGCCTGCACGATGACACTACACGCTGCAGCTGCGCAAACAGCCTTTATGTAGTGTGGGTCGTATACTTGGCCCCTGAGCAATGATTGGCTAAAGGCAGCCTGCCTTTAGTCCAATCATGGCAGAGATCATTTGATTGGCCAAAGCATGAGGTCAGGGTGCATGCTTTGGCCAATCACATAACGTGCTGCACACGCGGCGTGCGTGCAGTGCATTATGGGAAACTCAAATTTCCTCAAGCAAAAAGGAATGACCGCACTTCCGATGAAATTCAGAAAAAGGAGTGTCTTTATTCCACATCAATCAAATGGCAAATACAGGTACACACTGTGAGTGCAGGACAAAAACGGTAGACGCGTTTCACGACTGGATGTGTCGCTTACTCATTACCAAGTTCACTCTGGCTGTGCATCGGCCATATATACACCCCATACATACAGCTGGCAACAATTGGAGTCATCAAGCTATTTGTTCATCCCATCGGTCAGCTGTTGGGAATCTACGGCTAGATTGCACAGACAGAGTGACCCCAACGAAATCCAAATTTAAACACACTTGTGCAGAAAACATTTTCATATATATAAATGTAAATCAAATACAATAGATATCCTAGTGATAAGTGCTAAAGTGAGGGAACAATCAAGAGTAAAGGAACCCATATTTGATATTTTGGTGCATTTATCATATATAAAAAATGAAGGTATATATATGTATATATATAAAAAAAGCATAAAATAAATGAAATAAATGTGTATGGGAAACCTTTGATGGTGACATAAAAGTAAAAAAAAAAAAATGTAAAAAGTGATCATGATAATAAAAATGATGAAAAAAGTCTATAAAGTGTCACGAGAGATTTCTTGATTTCTAAAAAAACGTTTTGACCGGCTGCAAAAAACGATGTAGTGTATTCAAGATAGGAGCATTATAAACATCAAAGAAATTTTCAAAAAAATCAAAAAAACTCCAATCTGTGATTTCTGCCCAACAATCATATGTGGAACAATATGATAATATATGTGGAAGGATGGAAAGTTCATAATGCATGTAAATCACTGCATAGATGTCTCAAAAATACATTTTCCATAGACAACTATGAGTAGTGAACATTAATAAAATTGCATGAGAAAAAGTCACATGTGTGAACCATGTAAAAAATATACAAAACACAATTATTTCCATATATAAATGGGTATACCTGGTTCACATTAATCAAATATGACATATATAAAGTGCAGTGCACACTGATGTAGCTTGTGTTCTTATATAATTGTATAAATATGTGTATAGGCAGCAATAAGTGTCAATCAATGTAAACACATTGTAGCAACCCGTTGTTGTATTGAAAGATGCTACAAATACCAGTATGCACATACTTTCTCATGGACTAAATTCCTTACATAGTATTTAAAACCACAAAAACATCTTTCTAGAAAGAACTTTCCAGAAAAGGTTTTCCGAAAGAGGAAGAAAATATTTGGGAAGGAGAGGAATACAAAAACAAAAACAAAATCGGGTGCAGATCACTACATACCAATTGGCTAAATTTGGCTAAATATAGCTCTCCATCTATATTAGAGTGGCCAACCATTGTTATAGAGAACCCGATATATTAAAATCGGCCGGTCTATGGGTTAATGTGGGAATTTATCTTGTCCAATTCAATCCAAGCAATCAAAGCAAATGATTGTTATATTGTTGCTATAAAGACTGACATCACCCACGGATCCCAGAGGCGGGGGAAAGAAAATTCGGAAACGAACCTCCAATGTGATGTTATATTTGTATATCTTATCACTGAGGATCCATGACAGTACAGATGGCTTCAGGACTCTTGATCAAATATATCAAATAATATATCACATGTGCTTATATCCCACACAAGCATATAGAGTCCAAAGTCATTTCTTTGATCATCATGGATCCTGAGAAAAACTTAATAAGTGCTATTAGTGCTCTTGTGTATGTATATACATCCTGGCTAAATGAATAAACGCCTCGGATATTCCTGTGTAAAAAAATATATATATCACAGGATATCTGGTGTAAAATTACCAAAATAGGGAAATATGTGCATTGTAATAGTCCTGTTTCTGGACAATGTTTATGCTGGTAAATATTAGGTGTAAAAGTGTGTCACGTCCCACTCAAAGTTCATGCCTTCAGGTATTCTTGTACGGAGTTTAAATATCCAGAAAACTTCACGTTTGCAAAGTATCTGAAAAATATCTCCTCCTCTTTTGGGTTTTAAGATTTTTTCAATGACCTGGACCATGACCAGAGAAGTGTCCCCTTCATGTAGATCATTGAAATGACGAGCGACATTGGTTGATTTGAAACAACGAATGTCGCTTAAATGTTCTCTAAATCTATCCTTTAGTCTCCTAGTTGTTCTGCCCACATACTGGGTTAAACACTTTTACTTTAATACATATCAAACTTTAAAAAGTGATCCGACTAACAAATTTAAAAATGTCTTAAAGCATCTTGTCAAGAAAGGGGCAGCCATAGGTGCTTTTTCCATCAAGGAATTTGAAAATATGATCCAGAAGTTCCCAATAACACCAATCTTCCATCACTTGCCGAAGATACATAAGGGACTGGATCCAGTACATGGACGCCCAATTGTATCAGGCATTGGCTCCCTCAACGAACGACTAGGTGAATGGCTGGACGGACAACTCCAGCATATAGCAATGTAGTAAATTTGTCCCAGCGGAGCCTTACATCAGATGAAATATCTTTACTATCTAAAGGACTGAATTTTTGTCCCCATACTCACTTTGACCCGTTTGATACTACACTACATATTAACAAATTTATACGAAATTTAACCTTAAAGAGACATTTCTTTGTGGACACAGAGGACAATATGATTGAAGAAACCAATTTGGACTCCAATCCTCCCGATAACAGCCAAACACACTCTCCCATCTTGTCGTTTCGAGAACAATGTGCTGTTTCGGAACTAGAGGAGCTAATCCATGAATCACATTCATCATACCCCGACAGGTATGAGGGAACACATCGGGTTAATTTGAACATACCATCATCTTTCTATCCCATACAATCCCGGTCGGCTGAAATGGATAAATTCCAAAAACTAGTCGAAAAGGACATTTTTAAACTGGCTTCAAACCTATCTACATATGTTAAAATCAATGCAGATAATTTGTCCGTGAATGAAAGGAAATCGTTGAAATTACTACAAGAAGATGATTCTATCATCATTAAAAATGCGGACAAGGGAGGAGCCGTAGTTGTCCTCGATAAAACACACTATAAGGCGGAAGCTATGAGACAACTAATGGACGCAAATACATATCAAACTTTAAAAAGTGATCCGACTAACAAATTTAAAAATGTCTTAAAGCATCTTGTCAAGAAAGGGGCAGCCATAGGTGCTTTTTCCATCAAGGAATTTGAAAATATGATCCCGGAGTTCCCAATAACACCAATCTTCCATCACTTGCCGAAGATACATAAGGGACTGGATCCAGTACATGGACGCCCAATTGTATCAGGCATTGGCTCCCTCAACGAACGACTAGGTGAATGGCTGGACGGACAACTCCAGCATATAGTACAAGTTCTTCCAAGCTATTTGAAAGACTCAAACCATTTGTTAAAAGTCATGGATTCTTTCGTGTGGTCCGAGGAGTACAGCTGGATCACGTGTGACGTGTCCAGTATGTACTCCTCCATTCCACACACATTAGCACTGGAAGCAGTTGGTTACAGTCTAGAAACATATACGGAGATGTCACCTGTTTTACAGGCTTTTGTGATAGAAGTCCTTGACTACTTATTAACACATAACTATTTTGCTTTTGATGGTGTGTTCTACCTCCAAAGATGCGGGGCGGCGATGGGAGCCAAATTCTCACCTTCCCTAGCCAACCTTTACATGGGTTGGTGGGAGAGGTCCCGCATCTTTGGAGGTAGCAACCCATACAGGGATAATACTTTTTTATACCGTCGCTACATTGACGATTTACTATTTATTTGCCATAGATCTGTTGATCTTGAATCATTTTTATCGTTTTTGAACAATAACGACTTGAACCTCTCCTTCACGGGTGTTTCCAGTTCAGACAAAATTATGTTCCTGGACATAACTTTGAACCATGCAGGTGATAAAGTTATTTCCTCCCTATATAGAAAGCCCCAGGCGGGTAATAGTTTGTTACATGCCAAGTCGGGACATCCTCTCCACACAATAAAAGGAATTCCTGTGGGGCAGTTTTTAAGGCTCAGAAGGATTTGCAGTGACAATGACACCTTTAAAGAAGAATCATATTCCTTATACCAGCGCTTTCTCCAGAGAGGCTATCCCAGGTGGATGTTGGATAGAGCCTATCGACTAGCCCTTGAGAGAAACTGCACTGATCTCCTGCAACTCACTGCGCCTAATCACACTGCCCCCAAAAATCAGGAGTCCGATCCCAGCTTTGCACAAGCGAGAAAGGGTCCCTCTAGTGACAAATATATAAGAAACAAAAAAGATAAATTTACACCTTTGGTCACATTGGCACTCCCATACAGTCTAGAATTTAACAACATAAAATCCATAATAAGGAAACATCTACCTATTTTACATCTAGACCATGCATGTAATGAAATTTTGGGGAAGGGATTCAATATTGTAGCTAAGAGAGCGGCCACTTTGGGAAATGTATTGTCCCCCAGCATGTATCAAACCAAAACAACCCCCTCATCGCAAACGTGGTTACACTGTAGAGGAAACTACAGATGTGGGGCACAGGACTGTGTCACCTGTCCCCATATTCTAAAAAGTCCCCAATTTCAATCCACTATCAGTGACAGAATTTACAAAATAGATAAGTTATTCAATTGCAATTCTGAATACATTATATATTTGATTACCTGCAAAAAGTGTTTAACCCAGTATGTGGGCAGAACAACTAGGAGACTAAAGGATAGATTTAGAGAACATTTAAGCGACATTCGTTGTTTCAAATCAACCAATGTCGCTCGTCATTTCAATGATCTACATGAAGGGGACACTTCTCTGGTCATGGTCCAGGTCATTGAAAAAATCTTAAAACCCAAAAGAGGAGGAGATATTTTTCAGATACTTTGCAAACGTGAAGTTTTCTGGATATTTAAACTCCGTACAAGAATACCTGAAGGCATGAACTTTGAGTGGGACGTGACACACTTTTACACCTAATATTTACCAGCATAAACATTGTCCAGAAACAGGACTATTACAATGCACATATTTCCCTATTTTGGTAATTTTACACCAGATATCCTGTGATATATATATTTTTTTACACAGGAATATCCGAGGCGTTTATTCATTTAGCCAGGATGTATATACATACACAAGAGCACTAATAGCACTTATTAAGTTTTTCTCAGGATCCATGATGATCAAAGAAATGACTTTGGACTCTATATGCTTGTGTGGGATATAAGCACATGTGATATATTATTTGATATATTTGATCAAGAGTCCTGAAGCCATCTGTACTGTCATGGATCCTCAGTGATAAGATATACAAATATAACATCACATTGGAGGTTCGTTTCCGAATTTTCTTTCCCCCGCCTCTGGGATCCGTGGGTGATGTCAGTCTTTATAGCAACAATATAACAATTATTTGCTTTGATTGCTTGGATTGAATTGGACAAGATAAATTCCCACATTAACCCATAGACCGGCCGATTTTAATATATCGGGTTCTCTATAACAATGGTTGGCCACTCTAATATAGATGGAGAGCTATATTTAGCCAAATTTAGCCAATTGGTATGTAGTGATCTGCACCCGATTTTGTTTTTGTTTTTGTATTCCTCTCCTTCCCAAATATTTTCTTCCTCTTTCGGAAAACCTTTTCTGGAAAGTTCTTTCTAGAAAGATGTTTTTGTGGTTTTAAATACTATGTAAGGAATTTAGTCCATGAGAAAGTATGTGCATACTGGTATTTGTAGCATCTTTCAATACAACAACGGGTTGCTACAATGTGTTTACATTGATTGACACTTATTGCTGCCTATACACATATTTATACAATTATATAAGAACACAAGCTACATCAGTGTGCACTGCACTTTATATATGTCATATTTGATTAATGTGAACCAGGTATACCCATTTATATATGGAAATAATTGTGTTTTGTATATTTTTTACATGGTTCACACATGTGACTTTTTCTCATGCAATTTTATTAATGTTCACTACTCATAGTTGTCTATGGAAAATGTATTTTTGAGACATCTATGCAGTGATTTACATGTATTATGAACTTTCCATCCTTCCACATATATTATCATATTGTTCCACATATGATTGTTGGGCAGAAATCACAGATTGGAGTTTTTTTGATTTTTTTGAAAATTTCTTTGATGTTTATAATGCTCCTATCTTGAATACACTACATCGTTTTTTGCAGCCGGTCAAAACGGTTTTTTAGAAATCAAGAAATCTCTCGTGACACTTTATAGACTTTTTTCATCATTTTTATTATCATGATCACTTTTTACATTTTTTTTTTTACTTTTATGTCACCATCAAAGGTTTCCGATACACATTTATTTCATTTATTTTATGCTTTTTTTATATATATACATATATATACCTTCATTTTTTATATATGATAAATGCACCAAAATATCAAATATGGGTTCCTTTACTCTTGATTGTTCCCTCACTTTAGCACTTATCACTAGGATATCTATTGTATTTGTTTTACATTTATATATATGAAAATGTTTTCTGCACAAGTGTGTTTAAATTTGGATTTCGTTGGGGTCACTCTGTCTGTGCAATCTAGCCGTAGATTCCCAACAGCTGACCGATGGGATGAACAAATAGCTTGATGACTCCAATTGTTGCCAGCTGTATGTATGGGGTGTATATATGGCCGATGCACAGCCAGAGTGAACTTGGTAATGAGTAAGCGACACATCCAGTCGTGAAACGCGTCTACCGTTTTTGTCCTGCACTCACAGTGTGTACCGGTATTTGCCATTTGATTGATGTGGAATAAAGACACTCCTTTTTCTGAATTTCATCGGAAGTGCGGTCATTCCTTTTTGCTTGATGTAATCCTGGATTGCGGATCCGACCAGCACCTGATCCCAGTCTCACCTGGAGCGGTCTCCCCAGCTTGGACTCTACCTAAACTCAAATTTCCTGCCAAGAAGCCCATTTGTTCGGCATTCGACGAATGATCGAACAAGCAATGTTCGAGTCAAACTTAGCCTCGACTCGAACTCGAAGCTCATCCCTAGTTAGATGTATGCTATATCCCTCATCTGTACATTGTGGATTGTCCTTGTGAATTTCACATCAATAAGGGTGATTTTATGAAAGTGCGGCCAGCCAGACTTTCTTCACATTGGTCAGAAAACTTGTGCAATGCACCTACCGCTGTTTTATGTGGGGTTTTGCTGGCAAAACTAATGCAAAAAAAACCATAACATACATCAATCTCTACCTTTATATACCTTACTGTCATAGCTGTAATGTTCAGCCAGTGAACCTCTTGTCTATGCAGTGTGGAAGAGGTTTGTGAATCTAAGAGCAGCTAACCATGGCTGAAAACTGTATTGCTGGTATAACATTTAACATACTGTATATGCATTTCCATCATGAATTTAAAATGTTCTCGAAAGTTTATCTGTTTGTATACTGATGTTTTAATATAGTTCCTTAACCACTTTAAGACTGGAAGGATTTACCCCCTTAATGACCAGGCCCTATTTTGCGATTCGGCACTGCGTTACTTTAAGGGACAATTGCGCGGCCGTTCGACGCTGTACCAAATACAATTGAAGCCCTTATTTTCCCACAAATAGAGCTTTCTTTTGGTGGTATTTGCTCACCTGTGCGATTTTTCTTTTTTGCGCTATAAACAAAAAAAGAACGACAATTTTGAAACAAAAAAACAATATTTTTCACATTCTGCTATATGACATTCTCAAAAAAAAAAAAATTTAAAAATCTAAGGCCAATTTGTTTTCTGCTACATATTTTTGGTTAAAAAATCGCAATAAGCGTATTTTGATTGGTTATCGCGTCTACTAACTACGGGAAAGATTCATGTCATTTTTAATGGTTTTTCTTTTTTTTTTACTGGTAATGGCGCCGATCTGCAATTTTTTGCGGCACTGCGACATTGCAGCGCGCAGATTGGACCCCTGACTGCCATTTTTGGCACTTTTGGGGGTATCAGCGACATAAATATGCACTGTTACTGTAATAATGACATTGGCAGGGAAGGGGTTAACAGTATAGGTGACCAAGGGGTTAAATGTGACCCTAGGGGAGGGATTCTAACTGTATGGGGGTTGGACTTGTGAAATGACCATAGAGACATGCGATCATATATAGCAGGATTACATGAGCTCTGTGACAATTGCAGGGAGAAGGACAGTCGGCTGTGTTTACAACAGCCGACCGTCCTTCTCCCTCAGCGGGGAGCGATCGCGGTTGTCAGACGGCAATCGGAGCCGCCTGACACCCGCATCGTCTTCCCCGATGACGATTGGGAGCGGGAGCACGCTGTTGGCGGCGCGCGCTCGCTCCCTAGCTTCTCCCAGGCAAGCGATGTATCCCTACGTTGGTTTGCCTGTACGAGACAGCTTACCGCCGTAAATATAATGTAAGCGGTCGGCGACTGGTTAAAGAGTAACCAGTTGTCAAGCTTATTTGGGGAGGTTACATTTAAAAATAGAAATAAAATGTTATATTTTGTTCTGTATAGAAATATGAAGCAATGACATCCATTTTTGTTAGGTTGCTGAAAGGTTAAATCTCTTTAACAAAAAGTGCCTATTCAACAGGTTTACCCCAAACATGCTGTGTTGACCTAAGGTAATAAATAAATAGTCTGTTTAACTTTCTTTAAGATAAAGTCTAGCTGACGCTATACCAGGATAATCTTGTCTGTGTGGTAGTCATAAAACATTAGTCAGTATTTTCGGTGTTTTAGACCCATTTAAAAATAAGATTTACAGATACGTTATAATCTTATATGTAACATAATATTAACAATGAAATATATATATATAACTAACATACATAGATATGTAGAAAACCGTTATATATTATAATTGTTTCATCCTTGCTAAAGAAAGTTATACTGATATTGATGACTCATCTCTGTATGTCAAGAGAGGCTTCAGTAAATATTTGTAAATTGTAAGTTGTAGAAAGCATCATAAAATTTTGTTTAACCTTGCCAGGATCTAGAAGGTCTGAGATTGTAAGCTCTTTTTCAATATAAGGTTCGAAGTTTATTTGTAGGTAAATAATGTTGTCATACTGAACCTAAGAGCAACACAATACTGCCATCTCTGGTGACTGACTACTACTAATTGAAGTCTTAGGTTAAAAAGTAATTTCCAATATATATAGATATATATATATTAAATAAGATATATTAAATATTAAAACGGTGTTACCAGATTTAATCTTTATTTAGATACATGGTGGATATTAAATGGACATGTAATAGATGAGAGCATGGATACTTTTTATGTTATTTTATGATACTCTTAAATATGGAGATATCATCATTTAATTTTAATATACTGGTCAACCAAGAGGTGTCACCCAATGACATCACCAGTTAATGAATAAGATGTCCCAGGCAATGGGGATAATGTCACTCCTTCTGGGTTTAACTTATGGTAATTTTAATAATCCTTTGTTCTATACCATATAAATAGGAAAACTCAGATGAGAGAGGGACACATCACACATGACATTTGCCCAACATACATCACACATACAATACACACGCTACTACAGCTATGCATAGACTCATCTGTACAGACTCCATTTTGCTCCATCATGTATCTGAATTTTGAGGAACGCCAAATGAAACTCCTCCCAAATTGGCCACCATTTTGGAAAGGCAGCCATCTTAAGGACTCTGGTAACGACCATTCTAAGCTAGCAGCCATTTTAAATATGGTAAATATGCCTTGCTGTTTATTTGATCATTATTCAATATTGTTTATGTACTTCCTTAAATGTTTTACATTTCATATTTAAGGGTAACAATATTACAATCCCAGCCGTATTAACCATATGTAGATTTTTCTCTAAGAGATCATTTTTGCTTTTTATAACATTTTTATTAATATCAGATTTAGCGTATTCTCGCTTCATCTGCAGTAGAGTGACTATCAGACTGTGCATTGCGCAGACAATTGTGGTCTGATTATATAGAACATTAATTTATGGTTTATACTATACCTGGAGAAAACGTAATCTTGCTTTATTTTTACTTTCATCATTGAGCTACAAATCACATTGCATTTATTGTTTGAAGTTCATATTTTATGTAAAGTTATTTTTTTTGTGTCATCTCAAGTCTGATCATTTATCATGATTACATGTCTCGTGAATAAATATGTCTTATATATTCCATACTGTAGACTGTTTTCACTAAGATTGGTATATGCTTTTAAAAAGAAATTAATCAATAAAAAGAATTCGCTACATATTCATTTGTGGAAATAAGTTGAGATTCTCCTTCCGCACAGATCTTTGCTTATTGACATAAATAGACACTGTTATAGTCAGAGCAGTATAAACATTCTGACACAGTGATGGGAATAACAGCGTTATAAGTAAAGGGCATTACTACCGGCGTTACTTTTTACAGTTACTAGTAATCAAATGAATTACTGTTTACCCGGTAGTAACACCGTTAACATTACCGACAATAAAAATGCGGCGTTACTTCTGCGTTACTTCTGTATTTTAGGCCACTGGATGTGTATACAGAAGCTTCGGCTACTTACAGAATGTCCCGGGCTCCTTGTGCTGTAATACTCTATGTACAATCACGGCAAGCCGTGTATTCTATGAATACATACAAAGCCTGCTCGAATTAGCAAAGGTTGTATAAGCCCACCTCTCTGACTCAGCCAATCCGAGCAGGATTTGTATGCACTAATAGAATACACCGCTTGCCGTGATTGGCTCAGTGCGGTACATAGAGTATTACAGCACAGGGAGAGAACAGCGATGAGCTTGAAAAGTCAGCTTGTGGCCCTAAATGCATCTTTTCTGTAGTGGGACAGCAGGATCTGATCTATCACCGTGCCAACCTGCACCGCTGAGCTCAGGGCTAGGTGAAAATTACTGCAATATCCTTCCACGCTGGGAAGTTACTCTAACCGCTCAGGTCGAATTCATATTTTTTTAACTTTTCCATCGCAGTTTTACGGATTTTTAAAGGTAAATCCCCCAGCAGTTCTATAAAAAAAAAGCATCTCATGCAGTCCAATATTCATTAACCCTTTTGAGCTGGCACTTTAAAAGTCGGTAACCTCCAAGTCCTTACATTGGTGTCTCGATCATGTGATCAAGTGATCGAGAGCCTGTTGGTGACAGTGTGATCACAGTGCACGGGGGAGGCTTGTTAGTCCGTTCCCAGCACAAAACAGTGACGCCGGCTATAAGCATGTATGTGCCAGCTTGGCGTTAAGGCTATCACTGTGCTGCCATATTTATATATACGGCCAGCATTAAGAGGTTAAATAATAATACAAATGTTGACTGCGCTTCACAGAACAAATGTGAATTTTTTTTTAAAGTAACGCAATACTTACTTTCCCTGGTAATTAATTACTTTTTTACTGATGTAACTCAGTTAGTTTTTGTGAGAAGTAACTAGTAACTATAACTAATTACTTTTTACATGCCCAACACTGAGAGTTTTGTTGAGAACACCCCATTTTTTGCGATTCAGCACTGCATTAATTTAATGGACAATTGCTCGGTCATGTAACGCTGTACCCAAATAAAATTGATGTACTTTTTTTCCCCACAAATAGAGCTTTCTTTTGCTGGTATTTGATCACCTCTGCGGTTTTTATTTTTTGCGCTATAAACAAAAAAAGAGCGAAAATTCTGGAAAAAAAAAACAATATTTTTCACATTCTGCTATAGAACATTCCCCCAAAAAATCTAATTTTTCAGCACTTTAGGCCAATTTGTATTTTGATACATATTTTTGGCTAAAAAAAATCCCAATAAGCATATTTTGATTGGTTTGCGCAAAAGTTGTCGCATCTATAAACTAGGGAAAAGATTTGTCATTTTTATTTATTTATCATTTATTTATTTATTTATTTTTTTACTAGTAATGACGGCGATCAGCAATTTTTAGTGGGACTGCGACATTGGGGCAGACAGATTGGACCCCTAACTCACATTTTTGACACTTTTAGGGGGACCAGTGGCATTATTACAGTAATCAGTGCTGAAAATATGCACTGTTACTAGAATAATGACACTGGCAGGGAAGGGATTGACCCAGGAGCGATCAAAGGGTTAAATGTGAGCCTAGGGGGTGTTTTCTAACTGTGAGGGGGTGAGTTTGTGACATCAACACAGAGACCTGTGATCCTAAATAGGAGGATCACAGGAGCTCTGTGTTGATAGCAGAGACAACAACAGTCTGCTGTGCCATTTTCTTTTCACAGGGAGCAATCGCGGCCACCGGCCCTGTGGATCAGCTTCTCCACTGGCGAGTGGGCCCCCAGTATCGCTCCCGCGAACCACTGTACAGGTACGGCGATTCGTGGGAACCTGCCGCCGTATATCAACGGTGGTTGGTCGGCAAGCGGTTAAAGAGAAAAATATTTGAAAGAAGAAAACCACTACTAATTGAATTATACAAACAGGAGGAGAATGGTCCATATGGGGTTTGAACGAAGCATATACATATAGGGTAGTAATAGACAGTAAGAAATTTTTAATGTAAAATGGTAAATATTTATTAAACATGTAAAATAGAGAAAGAGGCTGAATAGACAAAGCAATACTCAAAACCTCATAAAATACACATCATTTCAAATGACAACAAAATACAGGTGTCTGTGCAACATGGTTACCAAATTAACTAAACGTCACCCAATAAATGTAGGAGCCTGTGAGGTAGTGATTCGAACCAGTTAGTCCCAACATGTTTCAAAATCCAAAGATGATTTCTTCATCCATAGAAAGGAAAGCACAGAGTTGTCTATTTTTAGGAAATAATGCAAAATGTTAGTGAATCAAATCAATATATATATAGGTAAATACATATAATGGGTATGCAGTAATCAATACCGTAATACAGGTTTACAATCAAGCATGGATCAGCAACATGTAAATGCATTCAACATAGTATTTATATAGAAATAATGCTTACCATGATTAAAATATGTCGACAAAAATGGAAAATCAACCGGCAAAAGGATATCATATTGGCCAAGAGGGATTCCTATGAGGTCAAGAAACCTCCCCTAAAACAAAAGATAGAGGCTCACAAATATAGGATTATGGATTTTCCCTATATGTCTTACAGTCACAAGTACACAACCTAAACTGTAAAGGGTCAGATCCCAAAGTTGGTCATGATCCCATGGGAGATAAGTATCGGTATCAATTCCAGGTAGGGTGCCATAGATGCCGTGTCATGCCCCCAGATATCTCACAAGGATCCTTCACAAATAGAAGGGAGATCAAGGTCTTCAGAGGAACTATAAACAAAGAACAGGGGAGAAGTAAAAAGTATAAGTAATGTAGTGTAATGATAAGAACCTCTAGAAATATTGGAAAAGCAGGCTATATCTAAGAGTAAATGGAGCAGGATAGCTGTTCAAACTCACCTATTCCACATAGAATGAGTGACCGTCTCCCTCAATCCCATAGGGCAAATGGTAGCCAGGTAGGGAGGGGCAGTAAAGGTCAATCCATTTATGTGGTTAGTAATCAAACTCACCTGTGTATGCTTAGGCCTATGTCAAAATTCTTAATTGAATAAGGCCTGCATTCAGAGAAGAGAGGGGGGGGCGCAGACCCCCCCCCCGGGACCCCCAATCTATTCCTCTCTGGAGACAGCCATGTCCCCCATGTGAACCCACAGTCCCGTGCTGTCCGGCAGGACCACGTATGCACGTACGCAGTGACATCAGACGCCGCCGGACCGCTGACATAGGAAATGGAGCCACAACTCGCCCGGGAAGAGAGGGGTGGAACGCAAACCAGAAGTGATGTCTACAAGGCGTCACTTTGGAATAGGGAGGAGGCGGGATCCATATACAACAGAGGCCGCTCTGCAACGAATCACGGAGTGGCCTGTGTGTGTCTGGGAGACAAACAGGGGACACAGACACAGCAATGATGGAAGAATGGGTCCTTCCTATCCTGAAAAGTAGAATTCACCCAAAGGGAGGGTGAATACAGGTTGTACAATGTATTCTCATAGATCTAATCAAAAGTAATATTAGATCAATAGAGAATCCCATTTTTAAATGGAAAATTGTATCTACAAGAAATATGGGGCCATTTATTATCCTCTGTAGTTAAAAATATGAAAGACTTTCAGTCAATCTAAACATGGTTATATAGTTGTTTCAAACAAAACAAAATCAAAAAATGAATAATATAAGGATATACATGTTATATCCTACAGAAAAGATGAAAAATCAAGATTAAACTTTTCATCAAAATACATGTTGAATACATACACGTGGATGTTACAATAGCAGAAAAATGAATACAGACAATAAATAGAATAAGATAAAAAATAAATATAAAGCAAATCCTCAACGAGCTGGCAACATTCTAAATTTTATCTGGAACACATTTAGGGAGTACAGGTCACTATCTTGTCCCAATATACATATATACCAGAAACGGTAAAGGACCTATATGAGATCAAAGGTATATATAGCTAGAGATCTCTATCAAAACCTCCTGAAGCCTTGGAGGAAGGGTTTGAAATTGCAAGCCTCATTCAAACCCGGACGTGATGTCGCCTCCAGGTTAGGGATCCAACTCAGTTCACGTTGCAGTAGAGCCATGTTGAAGTCTCCACCTTGTGACCTGGGGTGGATTCGATCTAATACCATAAAAGAGAAACATGGAAGTGACCCCCCATGTACCTGTAGGACATGACGTCCCAAGGGGAGCTCAGGGTTGTTTTGTTTCATACTCAGCACGTGGCGGTATATGCGTTGCCATCATTTTTGCATTGTTTTCCCTATATAGAAGCAACCGCATTCGCATTGCATAAGATAAACCACCGTGGTGGTCTGGCAATTGGCAAAATGTTTTAGCCATGAAGGTGCTTCCATTAGGCAACTGAATCTGGTATCTTCGATCAATGTACCCACAATGCTTGCAGGATCCACATGGGAAGGTCCCCTTGATCTCACATGGGTCATCCCATGTTTGACCCAGGAATTCACTATGAGTAATCCTATCTCTCAGGGAGGGAGCTCTCCTAAATGTAATGGGCGGTATTTCTGGGACCAAAGAGCCAATATTAGGGTTGGATGTAAGAAGGTGCCAATATTTCTTAAGAATAGAAGCAACTTTTTTATGTTCATTGGAGAAAGTTGTAATGATTCTTGTTATGTTATCTCTTATTGGTTTTGGCTTGGGAAAAATTAGATCATGTCTATCCAATTTTTGGACCCATTTATATGCCTTTTTCAAGGATTTCTGACTGTATCCCCTTTCATGGAATCTTTCCCTCAGGATATTGGCTTCTCGGGGTGAAGGATTTGGGGGAAGTACAGATCCGTTTGGCCCTAAGGTACTGGCTGTAAGGGATGGAGGTAATTAGTGTGGAGGGTTGGGAACTCTGGGTATGCAAAATATTGTTGCCTGCCGTAGGTTTTCAGTATAATTCACAAAAAAGGTCATCCATTTTGGATATTTGAACATCAAGAAAAAAGCGATTGTATGGTTGTCATATTCCATCATGAATTTTAGGTTAAATAGGTTGGTATTCAGGGTCTGTAGACATTGTTGCTGTAGGGCTTCTGTACCATCCCATAATACAAAAATATCATCTATGTACTGGATTGGTACCATGCAAGTACATGGTCCGAGAACATAAAGAAGTCTCCATCCCCAAATAAGGTACGTTCCCACTCCCCCAGGTAAAGGTTGGCATAGGCCGGGGCACAACAAGTGCAAATGGCCGCGCACTGTGCCTGGAGGTAGTGGGAACCAGCAAAAGAAAACATATTATGCCGAAGCACATATTCCAATGATTCCACAACAAATTAATTGAATGGTTATTCATATTTGTTAGTTTGTGAAAGTATGCGTTTGATAGTAGCTATACCTAAGTCATAGGGTATTGAACTGTACAATGCCTCTACGTCAATGGTGGTGAGTATAGTAATAGTCGTAACATGTATTTCATCTAACATTTGTAGAAGATGAAGCACGTCATGTACATACGAGGGTAAGTTAATTAAGAACGGTCTTCAATGTTCCCAGATTCGATGGGCCTGCCTGGAGGGTTATTGAGATTTTTGTGCATTTTAGGTAGTGCATAAAAAGTGGGAATTTCAGGATAGGTTGTACGTACAAATTCCCACAGCTGTTTAGAGATGATATTCTCATAATATGCAGAGTCAACCAAGGTATAGAATTCAAGGTGGGACTTGTTAATATATGACTGATCAATGCATTTATACCATTCCTGATTTTTAAGATACATATTAATGTATTGGTCATTGTCCATGAGGACAATGTTATCTCCTTTGTCTGCCAATTTAATTGTGAGTGAATGATTTTGTGCCAGGGATTGTAACGCTTTTTTCTGTTGTGGAGTAAGATTACTGTTAGTGTCAGAATTCATTTTTAGAGTTCTAATGTCTCTGCACACTAGTTTAAGGAAAGTGGCCACTGCCTGATTGGAGCTGGGGGAGGGATACAGACTAGACGGTTTTTTAAATTTTGTGTTGGGTGGTGTGGGTGTAGAAGATGGTGTGTCCATCTCCAATAACGCATTGATAAACGATGTCAAGTTTATCAATGAGGTCTGTGGGTTCATTTTCTTCTAACAATGCAATTAAATTCTCAAGCGCCTGCCGTTTACTTAAGGTGTGTTCATCTTTGTGGATTTCTTTAGAAAAAGTGCTTCAGGAGAGAATGTGTGATGAAAGATTTATGATGTTTAAATGAGTGGAATGGTCAAATCCCTGTGCTTTAGCTCCCATCAGGTCAATGGGACTTGAGTCCCTATTTTTTTCCCTAAAAAAATCAATGGGATTTTTGGGGTTGGAGTGTATTTCTGGCGTATTAGAGCCCTTACCAGGTATATCATTCATATGTGTGTGAAGAATGTAATTCCGTGTGGGGTTAGATACATCACCGGACCCTGTTACCGATGATGGGAGAGAGTTGAGGGGTTCAGTGACCCAGACCTTAGAAGTATTGTTAGGAGATCCCTCACCATGGCGTCATCGTTTTGGTCGTCTCGTCCGTTTTGTCTGTTTGGAAGTGGGATGAGAAGAGTTAGAGGAAACAGAAGAATTGCCCAAGGCAAATAAGTATGTTTTTCTGTATCCTTGATATTGTGGGTTCCTGTATGTTTGTGATCCCTGTTGCTATTTGTATGCTTTGCCCTCAAGAAAGGCCTGTCTGTCTCTAAGGAATTTGTGTTTTTTTTTATTGACAGAATCTCTCTATTATAATGTTCCAGATATTTTTTCAGTTTAGTATTTAAATCAGTATACAATGGATGATACTTGAATTGAACCAATTCTAGGTAGGTTCTATCAATGTATTTATTAATATGTATCAATTTTTTTCGATATTCCTCCATAAGGAGGTCCATCATATTTCTTGAACATACATTATGGTTGGCCTCCCAAGCTTTTTTGAAGGCTGGACTAGTTTCCTCAAAAGAAGGGAAGATCTGAATGCTGAGACCCAAAGGGTTCAGATCCTCCCTCTTATATTCCTCAAAAGTTTTTATGTGCCAGAAAATAGAGGACCTTTTTTCCAAATATTTGGTGAGGTTAGAAAAAATATATGAGAGTTCAGACTGGGCTGATTCCTTCTGGCCAAAATCCTGTTGAAGATTGGCCATAAAATCTTCCCAGGCCAAACCCTGGTACTCTGCCATTTGAAATGCAATTTGCAAACCAAAAATGATTTGAGGTTTAGAAAAGCATATCACCCAACACAATTAGAGGGGACCTTGCAGGGATTTTCTACTCAAGAAAATTGGTACAGGGAAAGAGCTCGTGAAAGGGTGATAAAAAAACGAATTGAACTATAGTAATTTGGGACTGTCACATTTGTTTTATTTTATTTTATTGTGCACAAGAAAGTTTGTCACTGAAAACTAAAAATAGCAGTTTTGTGGTTTGAATGTAAGGTTTTGGTTTAAAAAGATTAATTGGATCATACACGGATAGGCGCAGCCAACATTTTTGATTTTATTACTAAGTTGAACAAAAAGAAAAAGCAAGCAAATGTGGGAAAAACAAAAATAATGTTAAAAAGTGCATAGAAAACAAATTGAAAACATTTGAGAGGCTTCATAAACTGGAGTTAAAATGGGCACAACAAGAAAGAGAATTTTGCACTGCCCCCAGGTACACCAGGGGACCAAAAGTCCCATAAAAAAAGCACACGGAAGAAATTTGAAAGCATAAATGAGAATATTTTAGGATTGCGCTGCAGGGAAACTTGATTTATTTTTAACAGTTATCACGTCACACACAAAAACACGTCTCAGCGGAAAATAACAAATAAACATTCCAGTGTCGACATTTGAAAGAAATATGATTCATTCCTGGAAATTATGAATCAACTGTGAGTGAGTGGGCCTCTCAATAAAGTATATCTAAGGTCAAAATATAGAATAATGTAGTGCTCACTCCCATAGGAGCCGCTGGAAATATGGCCAGGTTATTCCCCAGTGGATTGTCCCTGCAGCCAGGCACACAATCTCAGCCACAATTTTCCTCAATAATTAAACTAGGGATGTTGTTTTTGTTGTTTTTATTTTTTGGAGAAATTGGCTAGGGATGAGGAAATTGAGTGGGAAACTCCAAAAAAGAGAACCTATGTACAACTTGAGAACAATTAACTCCTATCTGAACAGCTGAAGCAGAAGTCCTTGCTTGTAGCAAACTGTCGACTTGGCTTTTCAATGGAAACAAAGACCTGAAGCATATGTCCTTGCATTTAGCAAGCTGTGCACTTGCCTTGTAATAGAAGCAGCTAATAGTAGACTTTCTTCTTAAGAGCACTAAGAGCAGAGTCCCTTCACAAAGAATCAGATAGCCCGAGCTCTTCAGGACACCAGCCAATATCCCCTGTAGCAAACACACAGCTGACTCTCTAGCACAAGAGGGGTGGCAGCAGAACAATTGATTCTAAGATCTCTGACGGTAGTCATTACTCACAAAATGTCCAGGGACAGTTGGTTGCCCACTTTCAACATCACACTTTCCTCCGGTGATACCAGACTAGATCTTCAGCAGACAGACCCTCAGTTAGCTCTCTGTAGCTTTAACATCCAGGCCCTCAGCAGGAAAAGACCCAGAAGCCCAGTCTCTCAGAGTATTTATACAGTTTCCTAGCAGCCTTAAGGGCCCTGCTCCATGGGATTGGCTAGGGCAGTGTAAATAGTTATACTGCCATCAGCATAGCTCCACACCTATGTTCCAGAGACTTCTATCTTCACTCTCTAAAAGGCATAGTGAGCCAGCAGGCTAGCAGTAACTGAGAACACTGAACTGACCTAAATAATCAGCTGCACTGGTTACTGAACAGTGGGCCCAACTAAATTTACCTAACACAATGATTACAGCCACACTGATTACAGTGTGCCCAACTAAATTTACCTTATAAAAACACCCAGCTCCACTGAACAAAGTGAGCCAGCACTAAATCTAACTAATCCTAACACCTATCTAGGAGGGTACTGCAATCATATAGAGGCATTCTCCGGGTTACAAACAAGATAAGGTCTGTAGGTTTGTTCTTAAGTTGAATTTGTATGTAAGTCGGAACAGGTACATATTTTAAATGTAGCTCCAACCAAACAAATTATTTTTAAGTTTTTTTGCATAGCATAGGGAAGGGAGAACTCTCATGTAAATTTTGTTTTTCTGTCTGTGTCCCTGTTCAGAAGATTTCACATCACTTTCTGTCCCTGTGATAATGGATTTTGAAAATTTTGTGGTGTTGTGGAAACAAGTATTGGTGATAAAGCTTCAATGGGGACACCTTTTTCCCATGATAAATCTTACAGGAGTGAATTTTGCTTCCTATAGGTAGATTTCCTCTCACTTCCCATTGTCTCCCTTCGTTTGTAAGTAGGAGTCATTTGTAAGTCGGATGTTTGTAACCTGGGGACCGCCTGTATTCATTTCCATATTGTATTTCAGTTATTTCTAGCCTACTCCTATGGGAACCTTACCCAGTTCCTTACAACTCAGCCTTCACCTCCAGCACTTCAGATCCAACATTAGAAATTTACCTCAATACAGTTCCAACATGAACATAGAATGGCTGTCCTCTCTTCCATCCTCCTCACTATGGGGATGAAGGGTCCACTTCCTCAGGCTACAGGCTTACATCTTGATATAAAAAAGGGTGGCTGTTTCCATCACCCTCTGCTCCAGGCCCTTCATGCTCTAAAGAATACATAGGGTGGAAAAACTCCACCCACCACACCCACACAGGGGAGTGACCTCTCGAAAAGGGGTATTAACCCCTGCTTACAACTGCTTACAAGTGTCTGCTGTGACCATAGAACTCCTTTCTGAAAGGGGTATTAACCCCTGCTTACAAGTGTATGCAGTGACCCTAGAACTCCTTTAACAAGAAATTGGAATTTATTGTTCTTAGCTAATAAGTCAGTGAAAGTCAGCCCCAATGAGCAAAGAGAAGCTAAAGGTTCGTTCACAAGAGCCATACACCATGAGCAATGGGAGTGTTTGCATTTAGCCGTGGCTGTACGCGGGTAACCACATATCCAAGTTGTTACTTGCTTACAGGGACAAATGGGTGACCCCAGATGAAAAGTGTAAATGCTGTAAAATAAATGCTTGGATGTGCAGTTATCGGCATAGGGCCACAGCCTGTCACTATTATCTACAGATGTCTGTAGGCAAACGCCTGTCACTCCCAGGCATAGCAACAAACGCTTTCTTCATGATTATGTCTCTGTGCACCCAAATGAATGAGCCTTAAAGGGTAACTCCACTTACCTGGGGAAAAAAATAGCAAGCAAAGAAAAAACAATATAGCGTATACAATTGCGACACAAATCATATTGTGATTGAATGTTATTAAAAATGACCTTTCCTTTTCAATCTGCAGCTGTTGTAAATTTTTGAAAATGCAATGCAATATGGCTATCCGGAGCTGTTCTGTACACAGAATGTATACTGACCACACCCCGGAAATATCATTTCCTGCTTGTGTGATTGGCTCACCAATTTTCCCAGAAGTCTGAAGTACTGCAGATTTTAGTCAACTAAATACAACTACAACTAAAACAACTCAGATGACTAAAATACAACTAAAACTAACTTGGCACTTTAGTCAAAAGACTAAGACTAAAACTAAGTCAAAATTTGATGCCAAAATTACCGCTGATGGAAACAACTACTTTCATACATTTCATATAAAAGCCAAAATACTTCTGCAGTGGCCTTTAAAGGGGGAAATAACTAGTTGCATAGACATTGCTAGCTGTCTAAGCAAGGGGGTTTATTATCATACCAGGAGTAAATGCAATAAAAAAAACTGAAGTTATGGACATTGTAGGCCGATGCTGTCGGCTCAGTTAAACGGTTATCTTAAACACTAGAAACCTTGTAAGACAGGGCATCTAGTATTCTTTTTTTTTTTTTTGCTAATATGAAAATGTAAAATTTCCGAAGACATTTCATTGCATAAAAACCTTTTCAAGGTGCATGCACACTGGCTTAGAAAAAAACACTGGTTCTGGCCTCCTGTACACGGGCATCATAATTTACTGATGTTTACGCAGCAACTTGTTATGCCCATGTGAAAAGGGGCCAACAATTGTGTGTTAAGAGCTAAGTAATGTTGAGTATAGGCGAGTAAGGTATGTAAGCGTATAGACGAGTAAAATTCTTCATTACCAGTATTGTAATATACTCATTGATACTCACGTAAACATGTTTATAGAAGAGTATACACACATATGCGAGTAAATTACTGCACTCAAATGAAAACATTTCTATTTTTGTTTTACTGTTTTGTATTCAACGTTGTATTACTGATCTTTACACAGCTGTTTGCAATGTCCCATACAAAACAATGAATCTCATTTCAGATCAGTAAAAAAACTCAGCATTTTTTATTTCAAGTTCAAGTGACCTCTAGAGGAGTTTGGTGTTTTACCTGTAAAACAGCAATAATGCCAATTGTATTAGTACTGTGAACAAATATGTGAAGGGTGCCCTGATATAGGATTAAAGCTGCAACCAAAGATCCAAAAACCCTATATGGATTAATAAAATGAAAAATAGTAGTCTGGTGCGCTATAAATAATACCAAAATTCTTCCGTGTATAAATGATAAATAAAGTTGTGTATCTGTGATCAAATGCCGTGATCCAAATGTATCAAATGAAGTAAAACTTAATAGTGACTAATGTCCAAATAAAGTCCACAAATATCCATGGTGTATAAAAACACAAGTCCTTAAGTGGAAATTGACATGTGGATCCAAATGTGAAACGGTGATATCCAACAAAACTGCAAAATACGGTGCAGGGGAATCCCACCATCTCTAGGGCTATCTCCTTACCAGACGGATTAGTTTAAGGTTCAATGAACTCCCCCAAAAGTGAATCCCTGTACAGTGGAAGGTATCCCCCGCTCTTATTTACCCTGTGAGAGAGACAGATGTGCCAAGCCTCTTACCCGATGAATATTAAAGGACGCATGGATCCATCCCCTTGGAGGACCTCCCTTCCACCGGCAACAGTAGATCAACTTAGGATATCTCAGAACAGTCTTCTATGGCTCCTGCACTTCTCCGTGATATTTTCACAGACTCTCCCCATACATGTGATGAAAAATTGCAGCCAATAGTGCATTACCCCAAAATACTTTATTAAAATCAAAACAGTATGCACTTACATTTATTCACTGAGATATAGTCAGATTGCCAGATACCCTCAGCTGTCCGTGGCCGCCTGCAGCGCGGACCGTGGATGTTGTAAGTGACGGCGTGGTGCCTTCTCTCTGACGCGTTTCCTCCGAGCTGACTTCTACTGAGATAGGAGGGTGCCCGCGCCATCACTTCCGCCCTTTTATGCAAGCTGCAGACATGATTCTTCCGGTGTCTGCAACAAAACACGGATGTGAGTGTAAGGGACATCAAACTTGACCTACATGCTTCTCCCAATGTAATGATATAAATTTAAAAGTGACGAAGCTATGTCTTCCCATAAAAACCACATGAATTATGGCTCTAGAAATTAAAAATTCTTGACAAAAATAAGGCTATGTGTTTCCATAATGTGACATGTATAATCTAATGCTGACACCGGAAGTATCTTTCTTCCCCTTACAACCTCATAGTGACACCATAATGGATGAATACAGGTTGGTGCAACTATAGACTATTGGAACGCAGATCTAATAAATGTATATAAACCAGAAATGCATTCAATTTATGTAAATTTTCAAATTAAATATAAAAATATTTGAAAATTAAAAATTTAAGTTTTCCTTAAAGGTGCAATGTATTACACCCAAAATGAGGAAACCCATATGTTAAAACTATAGAGATGCAAAAATAACATTAAAAAGGAAAGATCAAGGAAATAAATTGTCAACTATTTTTGATATAGGCATTTATGTCCCATTCAATATTATGTCCCAATGGGCGGAAACACTTAAGTTTGTATATCCAGAAAGTCTCCCTTCTGGATATTGACCTTTTTAAATTGCTTTCTCGCCAATGTGGAACATATTTTTCTATAACAATCACTTTGAGGTTTGTGGGGTCTTTGTGATGACACTTAGCGAAATGTTGTGAGAGACTGTGTCCTACAAAGCCTTTACAGATATTGGCCAGATGTTCCCCTATGCGTATACTAGCAGTATGAATGGTCCTCCCAACATACTGCTGTCCGCAACTACATTGGAGGAGGTACACAACTCCTTTAGTATGGAAGGAGATGACATTTTTTATTTGGTATTTCTTTCCCATGACTGTTGAAGAGAACTTATTAGTTCTAATGGTTTATATATTTATAGAAGAGTATACACACGTATGCGAGTAAATTACTGCACTCAAATGAAAAAATTTCTATTTTTGTTTTACTGTTTTGTACTCAACGTTGTATTATTGATCTTTACACAGCTGTTTGCAATGTCCCATACAAAATAATGCATCTAGTTTCAGATCAGTAGAAAAACTCAGCATTTTTTATTTCTGAGTTCAAGTGACCTCTAGAGGAGTTTGGTGTTTTGCCTGTAGAAACAGCAATACCGCCAATTATATTAGTACTGTAGCGCCCTTCCCCTCCAACCTCCAGAGGCCTGGTGGTGACCCCCAGAGACAGAGAGGGCTGACATTCCTCCTCAGGGTGCAGGTTACTAGGCATGGTGGGTAGTGTACAAGATAGAAAGATGGGCGCCAGTCAATTTTATGCTTGAACAAAGAGAATTTTATTTATCACAACAGGAAAAATGTGGGGGAGAGGGGTAAGCACAGGACACCCTTAGTCAAATACAGCAGATCGGCAGACTCCTTAGATTAAAATGTAGAAAAGGTAGACAGCTGTACAGAAAAAGATCCTTTAACCTGGAACCGGCAATCTGTACTTTGTAGCATAACCTGTCTCCTATAGCAACAGTATTCAACTCATGGAAGGTGCAGGAACTTTCTGGATGATTCTATCTTTGTGCTTTTCCAGGCTCTCCATGATTCCCCAGTTCATGGCAGTCACCTCTGGTACTTCATCTCAGGTCTCCATCCTTTTCCTTATGCTTCCAGATAATGTGCAGTCTCTCCCATACAGAGCCCTGAGCACATGGCTAGGCCTCAGGCTTCAGGCCTACCCCAGCAGTAGCTGTTCCACACACCCATCTAGTCTGGGTGGAAAAGGACAAAGACCACCTGACTTCCTCCAAATAGATACCTTCTCCCAGCATGCTCAGCAACCAGTGTGATTGGCTGAGAAAAGTGTACATATTCATAACATAGACTCACTCTAGACATCACACTAATACCAAAGGTAACAGTGCCACTTATTGACAAAAGGGAGAAACCACAGCTAAACCAGGCTTAGGAGGAAAATCCATTAATCACAAAGACTACAAAGTAGCCAGGCTAGCTACCACCTAGCACAGCTAAATTTATTAGCAACCCTGTTTAGGACAAGGGTGCTACAGTACAATGATAAAAAGGGGCAATGATAAAAAGGAGCAAATACAAACCTTAATAACAAGTAAAGCACATACAACAATGTGCTTGTTTATGTGCTTTACTTGTTATTAGGACTTGTATTTGCCCCTTTTTTTATGATTGCACTAATAAAATTGTCATTATTGCCTTTTTAAAGAAACTTACCTTTCACATATAAACATAAAAGTGAAGTCAGCGCCTTAAAATAAAATACTTAATCAGCAGCTTGCAAACAATGTGAATATACAAACATAAAAAACATGTGAAAAAATAGGTTGCAGCGCTAAAACATAAAATTAGTGAACATATAGTGCATATGATCAAAAATAATGAACTCAGTCCATAAAACTACAAAAAAAGTCCATATGGATAATCAGTGTCAGTGTAAACAAGGTCAATCCTCCACCAGTGGTCCTTCACCCAAAAACAGAAATGCGCAGTCACCAGACCATGTTGCTGTCTTATGAGGACAGCTAATGCGTTTTTGTATCTTATACAGCAGGTCTTGAGCCAGAAAGTAAATCAGAAGAGATGATGACACCGGAAAAAATTCCTTCAAGTACTCCAACCAGCAGGAAGTTATATCAATAGATATGCAAGAGAGAAAATGCTTTCCATAGTGTAGTATTTATTAAAAACAACTAAAAACAAGAAAAAGCCAAATACAAAGGTCCAATCTTCAGAGCATCACTTACATGAAAAGCCACCAGAACCCACAATAGCACTGGTGGCTAGGACCTCTGGCATGTAATACTGCTCTACGGCCGTTTCGCATGAAAACGCTTCCTCAGGAGGCATCCATAGCCACACTGAAAACGAGGCTTGGAGTGCAAGCCGACGCCATTTTGGGCTTGGTGTGTCTGCACAGTAGGCATCTTCTTATTGGGTGACTTATTACTACTTAGATTATTAATAAGTGGCTTTTGTGGGTGTTTGGCTGGCACTATATTTTGAAAAAAGCATTTATGCTGAAACGCGTCAAGGCCACGCTGCTGACAGCCTACCCTTGCATCTGTATACGCTCTGTACCACGAGATGTTTGTAAGTGCAAATTGGTGTATTTTTATTTAAAAAAAAATTTAGCAGTGTTACACTATTTTGTGCTCCCTTGTTTTTTGGTTCCTTTCTGGCCATTTGACGGAGTGAGAGCCTCTCTGGTGTGACGGTTCATATCTGCTATTACCTCTTCACCTCAACATCAGTGACCTTAGTCATCCCTTCGGATTATCCATCCATTGTACAACAAGCTGATTTGACTCATATGCTATATGGCATTTTGAGTCCTATCGTTCTGGTGAGCACATTATATCTCTATATCTTGTTGGTGTTGGGATCCAGTGAGCACTTCAATTATCACCGTTGTGGACTGTTTTTTTTCACTTCACATATGGGACTGTTGATTTGATGTTCACTTTTATTCATTTTGCAATTTATTTGTATTTACCTTTCTTGGTTTATATATATACATGTTTATATTGCTAGTATTTATTAGCGCTGCACTTTTCTCCACATTTTGCTATTCACAATTTTCTTGTCAATTGTTTGGTGTAGCAGCTTTTTTATGGTTAGCGCAATATTTTTGCTTTTCACTTTCTGGAGACATGCTTGACCAGTCCATCACCTTTACCCTCAGCTTCTTTAGCAAGGCAGTGGTCGTCTTGGAGGTGTGTTTTGGGTCATTATCATGTTTGAATACTGCCCTGCGGTCCAGTCCCTGAAGGGAGGGGATCATGCTCTGCTTCAGTATGTCACAGTACATGTTGGCATTCATGGCTCCCTCAATGAACTGTAGCTCCCCAGTGCCAGCAGCACTCAGGCAGCCCCAGACCAGGACACTCCCACAACCATGCTTGACTGTAGGCAAGACACACTTGTCTTGGTACTCCTCACCTGGTTGCCACCACACACGCTTGACACCATCTAAACCAAATAAGTTTATATTGGTCTCATTAGACCACAGGACATGGTTCCAGTAATCCATGTCCTTAGTCTGCTTGTCTTCAGAAAACTGTTTGTGGGCTCTCTTGTGCATCATCTTCAAGAGGCTTCCTTCTACAGACCAATTTGATGAAGTGTGTGGCATATGGTCTGGGCACTGACAGGCAGACCCCCCCCCCCCCCCCTTCAACCTCTGCAACAATGCTGGCAGCACTCATACGTCTATTTCCTAAAGACAACCTCTAGATATGACACTGAGCAAGTGCATTCATCTTCTTTGGTCAACCATGGCAATGCCTATTCTGAGTGGAACCTGTCCTGTTAAACCGCTGTATGGTCTTGGCCACTGTGCTACAGCTCAGTTTTAGGGTCCTGGCAATCTTCTTATAGCCTAGGCCATCTTTATGTAGAGCAACAATTCTTTTTTTCAGATCCTCAGAGAGTTCTTTGTCATGAGGTGCCATGTTGAACTTCCAGTGACCAGTATGAGAGAGTGAGAGCGATAACACCAAATTTAACACACCTGCTCCCCATTCAAACCTGAGACCTTGTAACACTAATGAGTCACATGACACCGGGGAGAGAAAATGGCTAATTGGGCCCAATTTGGACATTTTCACTCAGGGGTGTACTCACTTTTGTTGCCAGCAGTTTAGACATTAATGGCTGTGTGTTGAGTTATTTTGAGGGGACAGCAAATTTACACTGTTATACAAGCTGTACACTCACTACTTTACATTGTAGCAAAGTGTAATTTCTTCAGTGTTGTCACATGAAAAGATATAATAAAATATTTACAAAAATGTGAGGGGTGTACTCATTTTGTGAGATAATGTATATTTCTCTATGTTTATTCTGGATTTTGGCAGCCCATTACACTCTATCCCTAAACAATATTTTTAGAAGTTTCCAGATCTCATCAAGCATCAAGGATCAATCTATGTAATCAGCTCAGTTAGATACAAAAGGAAACACCATATTGCTCATCGCAAATCCAAATATTTATTAAAAGAGAAGTGCAGGAGCATAAAAAATATATATACTTACATACTCACCTATGTAGATATAGCATTAATCCGATGCTGCAGCTGTTCCCTGCCAGCTCTTCACTAAAAAGGGGTGATCAAAAAACTGATCGCTCAGTTCTCAGGTCCACTCTGAGCACAGAGTGGTGATTGTCAGTCACCGCAATGTGCTCTGCCCCTCCAGTGCTCTCTGGAGTATCGGACTGTGGAGGGGCGGAGAGCGACTGACTCAGACTCTCAGCAGTGCACTGGAAGGATGAGCCAGCTGCTGGTCAGGAATATGGGCAGATTCTGACATTATTGTCGGGATACCTGCAGAGCCTGGATAGGCTCTGTGATGTCAGCCAACAGCAAATTTTAGCCCACTGTCAGCTCATTTTGAGACAAAAGAACTTTGGCCATACTTCTCATTTAATAAACAAAATTGCACATGAAGACAGATCTCTTTAAATCAGAAATGCTGGGGAGACAATTTTTATTATTATTATTATACAGGATTTATATAGTGCCAACAGTTTGCACAGCGCTTAATAAAATGAAGGCAGACATTACAGTTACAATACAATTTGGAACAAGAGGAATCAGAGGGCCCTGCTCGTTGGAGCTTACAATCTAAAAGGGAGGGTCAATTGATACAAAAGGTAATAGCTGTGGGGGGATGAGCTGATGGAGAAAGTGAAACAGTATTAGTTAGTAGCTGGATAGGCTTCTTTAAAGAGAAGGGTTTTCAGGGATCGTCTAAAGATTGATAGATTAGGGGACAGTCGGACAGATTGGGGTAGAGAGTTCCAAAGAATGGGAGAAGCTCTGGAGAAATCCTGGAGGCGAGCAAGGGAAGAGGTGACAAGGGAGCTAGAGAGCAGGAGGTCTTGGGAGGACCGAAGAGAGCGGCTTGGTTGATATTTTGAGATCAGGTTAGTGATGTAGCTGGGGGCAGAGTTGTGGATGGCTTTGTAAACTATTGTTAGCACTTTGAATTTTATTCGTTGGGTGAGTGGAAGCCAGTGAAGGGATTGGCAGAGAGGGGTGGAGGACACTGAATGGTTGGTAAGGTGGATAAGTCTTGCAGCAGCATTCATTATAGATTGAAGGGGGGGATAATCTATGTAAAGGTAATCCAATGAGGAGGGAGTTGCAGTAGTCGAGGCGAGAGATAACCAGGGCGTGAATTTAAAGCTTGGTGGTGTTGTTGGTTAAAAAGGGCTGCATTCTAGCGATTTTGCGGAGGTTAAGGCGGCATGATTTGGACAGGGATTGGATGTGAGCCTGACAGTGCAGAGTCCAGGGTTACCCCTAGCACCCTGGCATGTGTGGAAGGTCAATGAGCCTGGTATTTGTAATACAGCTTCCTCTCTGCTCGTTTCTCCTCTCTGTTCAGCACTTCCTCTCACCAGAGACCTCTCTTTTGCTCCGCTCAAAAATGTTCTGTTGCTACAATCTTATCAGGAGTGTAGCAGGGGTTTAGCGTAATGCAATGGCAAAACACACTCAGTCCCAGTGTGATAAAAGAACTTGTATTGAAATACCTGGTGGTAAGGCAGCCCAGCTGGGAACACATTTACAGTTCTAAAAAGTGTAGAAAGCAGCATTTGGTCAAAATGACAGCACCTGTTGAGAGGGGCAGAATGCAGCCTGGATGTCTTATGCCCAAGCAGGAACATGTCCAGAGAAATTGTAAGCTCAACACTTTCCCTTCTCATCAGAGACCTTTCCCTGCTGCTAGTTCTGTCCCTACCAGATGGTGTATCTGTCCCTACTCTACCAACTCGCAAAATGCACCAGATCTGGGAGCCATGGCCTTAAAAAGTCTCTGCCTGATGCAAGATGGCTGCTGGAGTCACATGGGGCAGCAGCATCGAATAGGATAGCTTCTAGCTTCCCCAGTGACTCAGAAAACCATAGAGGAACCATATTCCTCTTGACTTCCTTTCCAACTGCAGTTCCACTGCAGAAGAGCACCACCTGCAGTGGAGAAAGTAAACTGCATCTGCCTACAGTAGTATGTTTGCATCCTTGCATTACAACCCCATATTTGTTTTCTGCCATTTCCCTTTGTCTCTAGTCTCAGGACACAGCCCCATATAAGTCTTTAAGGCTGAGTAGATACTGTCAAGACAGGGAGACTTGCATTACAGGATATAAACAAGGCCTTGGCCCTCAGTTTGAGGTTAGCATGCAGCTCTAGAGGAAGGGTGGGCTAGGATAGGTCAGGGTAAAGGGGCAAATAATAAGTGCACTTGGTTTTAAAGTGGACTTATCCTTTAGATTTCACACAGTAATTTGTGTCTACCACCAGATGGTGCTGCAGCTTTGCAGAGCATACTGCTAAAGGCAGAGCTGAGTTATGAAACCAATGTTGTATCAGTGACAGTTGATGACAGGTGACCTTTAATAAAACACAAAGGTGATATATGGGAATATAATCAAAATGCATTTATGACATGACTGATGATTTTTTTCATAATTGCATGAAAAATAACACAGAAAGCATTCTACTTTCTGTTTCTCTACCATCTCATAAAGTCCTCTGTATACTTATACAAGGTAGCCAAACTCAGTAGGAGCTTAGAACTTGTGTAAATTTTTCTCCACAGATTTATTAAACAAAAAATAAAATAATAAATTTGTATTGACATGATAATTAGATAATATATCATTTTAACATGATAATTAAATAAACACGATAAAAATCATGCTGGTTTGTCATCTCTTCCATTTTCTACTATTGTCCTTGAAACAAAACATGGTTACCCCAGAGCTGGTCAACACTCAATAGCAACTGTCATTTCTGTATCCTACATTTGCCCAGTAGGTACAGGATTCAGAAATGTTAGGCAGGAAAGCAACATCTTCACCTTGGGTCCCAGAGGACCTTGTTCCACCTGGTTCCAAGTGAGACAGACACCCCCCTCCCCAGGCTTTATCTATCTCCCGGCTCTTTCCCCCTTACGTTCCCTTCCTCCCCTTGCTTTTACCCCCCTCACTTTCTCTTCCTCTCCTCTCCTCTCTCTCTCCCTTTCATGGCACATGCATGTGCATGAGCAAAGTCATGCCACTGGTACCAAATGGGCTATTTAAGGCTTGGGTTGTGCTCATGTTTACTCTGTACCTGACCTGTACTTCCTATTGTATGTGCTTTTTGTTCCAAACCTGGATTCTCTTCTTTCTGATGCCATCTCAAATCTCAAACTACTTGTTACTGAATTTGGCCTGCTTGACTTAGCTTTTCCTGCTGATTCTGTACTTTGATGCATACCTGATGCTGATCTTAGTCTTTTTTATGACCCTCAACTGGTCTGTAGCTGGTGTGGTCTACTTTCTCAACTGCAGGTGGAGCTAAACCGCAGCAGCATAGCAGGGGGAGAGGAAGTCATAAGGAACTTGGTTCCTCTATGGTTTCCAGGGTCACTGAGGAAGCAATCTGATTGGATGTCCCCCCATCTGACTCCAGAAGCCATCTTGGGTCAGGCAGAGCCTATTTAAGGCCCTGGCTCCCAGATTTGGTGCGCATTCACGTATGAGTAGTAAAGAGACAGGTTACCCCTCTGCCAGGGACAGTATTAGCAGCCGAGAAAGGTTCCAGATGAGAAGGGAAGGCTTAGGGTTTGCAATCTTGTTGGATTTGGATATGGGACAGCCAGGCTGCATTCTGCCTCTCCAGACATATGCTGCCAGTTTGACTGATACCTCCTCCGCTACACGCTGTTGGCACCTGTGAGTGTTCCTGGTTGGGAGTTCGCCGACCTGGTTTGTTGTTAACTGTTTTTGCCTTTAATACAATACAAGTTCTTCTAATTGCACTGTGTGGGAATTATTGTCACAGCAGCACGCTGCACCCACCCACAAGTCCCTGCTTCAATACTTTACTGCACATCTGCTGTTGACCATGGCCTGTTTTATATTATGCATTGGCCATGTATTCAGCCTCATCTTTTATGGCTACCATTGGACTTTGGCCCACCTACTGCAACTGCAGAATCCCTGGCTTCATCTGGAGCCACATTCTCAGTCAGCTCCACCAAGTTCCAGTTACTGCTATGACTTACCACAAGCACTAGTGCCACTTCAATCCCGTAGTTATACTTCTCACACAGTCCAAAGAGAACTGGGACTGGAGGTACAGGAGAGTCCCCTGGCATCATCTCAGCTTAACCAGATAGGTGACAGTTCTGCTGTGATTTTTCCATGTAGAAAAGTAATTCTCAAAGAATATCTAATGTCAAAACATGTTTTCTTGTGTTTGATAGAGTGGAAAATGGCTATAAAATTGTCGAGGGGGCGTGGCTTGGCTTGCATGGGAGATGGCTGCTTGAGACCAGAGCTCCTCATGTAATCTGATCCCTATAGCACACACAGGCTTACCAAAGAAAAATATGGGCAAAATCAGCAAAGCAGGACCCAGTACCGGAACCCTGAGGCCCGGATCCAACAACTCTTCTAAGCATATCCAGGATTTCATCGGATCCCAGCACTCAGGCAGAAGAGGATCCCTAGGCCTCAAGATGGCGCGGGCAGCAAGGATGGAGGAAGACAGGGATTATGAAACCGATTCTCTTGCTGACACAGAAGAGACGGTAGGTGATCATGAATCCCTAGACCACCCCTTGACTTACAAGGACATGACAGCGATTGCAGCTGATATCAAAGGATCTTTTGCAGCAGCAATCATTGATCTGAAGGCAGACATCACTAGATTATCTGATCAAATGGCTGCTGTTGAGAAAGTTGAGACATAGAGACAAGGCAATCAGAAAGTCAGAAGATGTGACCATGACTCATTCCTCTCACTTGATCAGCATGAATAGACAAATAGAGGATTTGGACAATAGGGGTCTCAGAAACAATGTGCATATTAGAGGGAGTCCTGAGACAGTTGTAAGAGAGCAAATTTAACCAGCTCTGCAATCAGTCTTTAACAGTCTGCTAGAACGACCAGAGGAATCCCCTATTGATTTTGAGAGGGCACACAGAGCCTTACACCCCAAAGCCCCTGATGGTGCCCTTCCTAGAGACATTATCAGCTGTCTAACCAGCCACCCTTTAAAGGAGGAAATTCTGGCTAAGGACAGACAAAATTATCTCATTCTGTTCAATGAGAACCCAATACAATTATTTCAGGATCTCTCACCTATAACCCTTAAGAACAGAAGAGCTATAAACCTTTATACTAAAGGCAAAAAACATCCAATATCCCTGGAAATTCCCCTTTGCGTTCCAGGTCACCGTTGGCGGTAAACAACATTTACTCCGCACACCTGACTAGTTACCAGATTTCTGAGCTAATTTGCACCTAGATGTGATCGACTTACTGGACTGGTACGTGGAATTTCTGCTTCCCCAATCACAGGGTTCTTCCACAGAAGATCCAGAAGCTTCCACTTCACACTCTCCACACCATAGGAAAGGGAAACAGCAGAGGAAGCGCAAATTAAATTCTCTGTTCGGTTCTTCCCCTAAAACCCCCAAAAACAGAGAACGCATGTGATAAAAACGAAAGAATGGTCCATACTGGGTCCATCCACTCTGTGGTTCGCATTTCTTTTTTAGTTATTACATTTATTCTTCTTACTTCGCATCTAATTTGCTGAGTTGCCCATATAGAAAAAATCTTTTTTTTTTTTCAACCTTGACTGAGAATTCCCTGTCTTACAATTACATCAGGATACCACTAGATGGAAGCAGATATTCATATATGCCTGTTTTTTCAGCTAGAGGATTTCTTCTAATGGCCAGAATACACGATAAGAAAATCGAAAATTTCCGTTCATCGAAGGATTGGCCGATATTCTACTTAATGCCCAGCCATCAGTGACCGATATCGATATTGTGAAGAAAAATCCCGTTTGAAAAAAACTAAAAATTCTGTCGTCTCGTTTGCGAACGAACGATAATCTATACATTGGTGTTAAGGTCGTTCATTTAAAATCTGTAGAACATCATCACGCATGCACTGTTTCGATGGTCAGCGGTCAAACGGTCGGGCGATATTCGGCCTGTGTATGTTGGCAACGTTTTCGACCAATGAACACTTTTTCATAAGTCGGTGGTCGAATGATCGGGCGATATTCGGCCCGTGTATTCCAGTCTTAAGTTCTTAGTGTGAGCTCCACCCTCCCTCTTCCTTACCTGGAAATAAATAATATGACTCTTGTTCTCACACTGCTAAATAATCTTGAATAATTTTCTCTTCAATATTATTCTGGACTTATGCTTCTCCAGCTCCCGGATTTGGATTGGTCAGGCAACTTCAAGTTATCCTATGTAAGACTAGCAAATACTGGCTCCTTTCCCTGTGGCTCTACGGTTCATACCTTTCTTATCAGCAAATTCCCTCTGTTGGAAGTAACACAGCCTATGTAGCTAACACAATATTATAGAGAATCCCACTTGACAATAAGCTCACACTCAGTGACATTGATCAAAGAAATCCATTGCACCGGATACCCCAGTAAACATTAGCATTAGGACAGAATTGAGTCCACTGATCTCTATAGAGCCAAGCTTCAATCTAATTGGAGCACATTCTGGAATGCTAACTACCTACTTGTTTACGAAGAAACATCATCTCATACAGACTCTCTTTCAACAAGGGGACAATGTCATATTGGTGTCTTGAGCACAACCCTCAGGTTTACTCGCTCTATTTTTTCTTTTTGTCCATTATTAACTCTTATGTTACTTTACAGACTCTTTTGATATGTACGGTTCTCTAGCTTCTCACTTCATTGATAACCCACAACGAGGACATTTACATTCAGAAGCTGAAGGTATCCCGGTCTCTTAAAATAACAGGGTTTTCTTGTATCAGTTGAACTTGGCTATGGGTATAAGTGAAATACATTCATAACAAGGAAATTGGATATTGGAGGAGGGAGGGGGGGTTGGTTGCCAACATTCCCTGTTGCTGTTTATCATGAGGTGGGTGGATTCGGAGGGGTACACCTATGTGCCTATCACAGACACCTTTTGCGGTTTCTGGGTCTACCCATCTTGGATGAATGCGGGAGGTCAGATCAGACCATATCTAGCTGATTATTTCAAAGATTTATGAAAATGTTATCACCTAGGAATATTGAATCCACTTCATATATAAGATATAATTGAAGATTTTTTTTTTGGAACTCAAGCTGGAATGCTGGCCCTGTAAGTCACATCACGGGAGTAGCATTTCTTTACTATTCCGGATTTCAAGGTTTTATCCCAAACATTTGAGGTATGCCTGTTGTAAATTGTTATAACTTCTTTGTTTCCTTCATGGAAATTCCCTTATATTAGGGATAAAGATTACCGAGGACTCACAATAGCGACTAACCCTTAGTCTAGTTTCTGGAGGCTGTCATCTTGTGACTCCTTCCAAGCTCCTAAAAGGATTTAAATCTTATTGTTTATTCTGGTATTTTATACTAATATCTCCTATTGTTATCTGTGCTCGGTTTGATCACACTACAGTGTCTAACCGACCACGTGCAACTTTGAGTCTTTTTTTTTTCTTTTTCTTTTCTTTCTCCTGTTTTTATCTCTCTCTTCCTCTCTTTCTTCCTAAACCCCTCCCTTTCTGCTTGCCTTCCCCCTTTCACCCCCTCCCCCCCCCTTTCATCGCACACTCCTAACTGGTTCCTCAAACCGGTTACCTTCCCCTGTGTGGAGCCCAAGGTTATAAGACACAACCTGTGGCAACATGGTCTACACACAGCTAGGCAAAAACCCATTGGTAGTTTCTTACAATGTCAATGGCTTAAACATCCCTGAAAAAAGGAAACAAATTCTCTACGAACTGAAAAAATGTAAACCCCAGGTGGTGTTCCTTCAAGAAACACACTTCAAGGGCCCTTATCACCCTGAGCTGACCAACAAATTCTTCCCAAAGGCGTACTATGCATGCAGTGAACAGACAAAAACAAAAGCTTGACAATTAGCGGACCCAGAGGGTAGATTTGTGTTCATCTCCGGCACTATACATGACAAGTCTGTCACCTTGTCTACTTTCCCAACAAAGCTCACGTATCGTTCTGTAACTGAATGATCTCAGAGCTTAAAAGCTTTGCCCGCGGATGTGTCATTCTGGGAGGAGATTAAACTCAGTCTGCAATCCCTCACACTGATTGACACTTGGAGAACCCTACACCCTTCCGCAAAAGATTTCACCTTTTATTCTGCCCCTCACAAACGTTACACGAGAATCGACAACATTTTCATCTCTCAGAGGGATCTGGCCGAAGTACGAGGAGCAGAGATCGGATTGATCACTATCACAGATCATGCTCCGATCTCTCTCCATCTGCAATTCTCTCCTGTGCTCAACAGTGATCGTTCATGGAGACTGAACTCTTCTCTTTTACTGGACCTCCCAACTCAAACTCACATTCAAACAACCAATAAATAACTAATTTACTGAAATCTGCTCGGATGAGATCTCTCCTCTCTCAGTATGGGAGGCTCACAAGACAGTTATTAGAGGTGAGATGATCCGCATAGGAGCACAGAAGAAACGAGAGAGAGAACAAATAAGGGCCAAACTGCTCTCTAGGGTTGCCGATTTAGAAGTGAAGCATAAACGTTCCTTAGCCATACAGGTGGAAGAGGACCTGATCCAATTAAGGAAAGAACTCCGCTCACTCTTAGAGACTAGCACTAGGAGGATCCTCTTCCTTAAAAAATCTATATACTACGAACACGGGGACAAATCGGGCAGGTTTCTTGCTAGAGCGCTCAGGGAGGCACAAACAGCCAGTAACATCATAGGCATTAAAAACTCACAAGGACAACTAAGCCAAGACTCCAGAGCCATTGCCAATACTTTTCGGGACTTCTATGCGAACCTATATAATATACCCCACAGAACAAACCTGAACACGTTACATCCCACAGAACCCAGGCCATAAGAGAATACCTGACTTAAAGTGGTCTCCCCACCCTTGACGCAGATAGTTTAGCCTCCTTAAAGTCAGAAATCACTAATGAAGAAGTCATAGATGCCATTAAAGCCCTAAAACCTGGTAAAAGCCCGGGACCCGATGGCTTTACGTCACAATACTATAAACTTAATATAGACTCCCTCTCCCAATATTTAACTGACGCCCTCAACGTAATTAAAAACAAGCACAAACCCTCCAATGAATTCCTAATGGCACACATAACAGTGATACCTAAACCAGATAAAGATGCCAGTGTATGCTCTAGTTATAGACCAATCTCGTTACTAAACATCGATTTAAAAATTCTAGCGAACATTCTGGCGGACAGAATACGCCCCTTCCTGGAGAAAATCATTGGCCCAGACCAAGTCGGATTCATGCCTGGCAGGGAAGCCAGGGACAACATAATTAAATCCCTAAACTTGATCCACGGAGCCAGAACGGTCGGTTTTGAAGGCCTCCTGCTGTCCACAGACGTAGAGAAGGCCTTTGACCGAATCGCATGGGACTTTCTTTTTGCTACATGTAATCACATTGGTTTTGGCTCAAATATGATGTCCTGGATTCAAGCACTTTACTTGAGCCCACAGGCTAAGGTAAGGGTCAATGGGGTTTATTCTAGCCCCCTAGAATTGCATAATGGAACAAGACAAGGGTGCCGTTTATCCCCTCTTCTATTTATCCTCGCCCTGGAACCTCTTATCAGATCCATAAACCTAGACCCATCTATACAAGGAATCAGAATACAAAAGAAGGCGTTTAAAGTTGCAGCTTATGCTGATGACCTACTTTTTTACATTGCTCAGCCACAAATTTCAATTCCCAACCTAAACAAGCAATTCAAGATGTTCAGATACCTTTCCAATTTTAAAATAAATAACTCAAAATCAGAAGCCCTTAACTTAACTCTTCCACCACATATGATAGATTTGACTAAGGCAAACTGCCCCTATCGTTGGGAATCAAAGTCTCTGAAGTACTTAGGCATTAGACTTCCATCTAATCTGGAATCCCTTTTCGATATCAATTATCTTCCCCTGTTAAAGGCTTTAGCTAAGGATCTTAAAAGATGGGATAGGGGCTGTTGTGGAAATGAATAGGGCTTGGAGCATAGAAACCCGCTTAATGCGCGGAAGATTATTACGCACCAAACTCCATTAATAGCTTGTACTGAAAAGTACAATTGTACCACTCTTTTGTATAAGGATTTACCAAGCGTTGGTAGCAAAGAAATGAACAGACATGCTTGCTGTAGTCACTCCAATGCTCTCTGGAGGGTCCCTCTGAGTAAACTGCACTCCTCCAGGACACATCAGCTTTATTTAACAAAAGGGAGTTACAATGGGCAGTGCTTATGTAGAAACACAGCCATGTGCAGAGATGAGCAGAAATGGCTGCCATCTTATCACTAACAAGTCTTTCCTGCAACAACAGTTAAAGCAATAATCACTGTGAACAGAGATTATCGGTAAAACTGACACTGGGAGACATTATGACTATTTAACTAAAGAAATGTCTATCAAAATTTCCACAACAGCCCCTCCTCTTTGTCATATGCTCCCATGTGTCCCTTGATGAATCTTCTTCTTCTTCCAAATAAACAGAACAGTTCTTAACACGATAAAACAATCCATTTCAAAAAGTTTTTAAAAAGAAAAAGATAACAGGTAAAAACAATCCATCGAAATGAAACGACACTTGGGTTCCGTTCTTCGGGAGATGACTTCAGAGGGAGGGCATGAGACGATGGGATGCGTTGACCAGTGGTCGGGCTGGAGTCCTTGGCATCGGATGCAGGGGGGGAATCTTGGGGCGTCTTGTCTCAGCAATCAGGACAAGGTCATCTGCTCGGGCTTTGGTGACTCATTCGACCAGATAACAGGATCATATAGGAGCAATAGAAACAACAACATAAGTATATATAGTTCTATTTCCCTCAACCAAGATCCAATGGAGAACAAAAAAATCCCCAGAACCTCCCAAAGCATTAAAAGGATTCCAACCCTCGCTAGCAATAGCTCTGGCTCTGCCTTGCAATGAAGTTACCTTATGCACATGGGCTTGGACCTTATTACTGGTGTTTGCTATACCGGAACAGCAGTCTTCCCCTATGAATTCACAGAAACCCCCTTGGAAGCTAAAAGAAAATCTTTTTTTTTTTTTTTTCCAATAAAAAGCTTTATTGCAGAAATTCTCAAATACAAACAATAGCTTCATTAAAAACAAAAAAAAAATTGAACATTGCAAGTCAAAGCGTAATGAAACATGGAAATAACATAAAAATGTACACGGAAAACAGGTCAGAGAGGTGCAATAAATAACAATACACAAGTAAGTATCGCAACTGCAGTGACCAGACCATGAAAATGTAAACAATTCACATGAATTAAATGCCGCAAACCGCGGCCACGGCAAGTGAGCCGTGAAGAAAGAAAGAGAAGGGGGAAGAAAAGGAAAAAAGCAAGGTAGGGGAGCAAGATAGGGGTCGGGGTAAGGAAAGGAGGAGTGTGCAAGATCATGGGAATTATATGAAGGGGGCTCATTAACCGTCCTCATAATCACGTGTAAAGCCATTGGTTTTGGATCCTCAGTTAAGGTAAGGTTCAGGCTTAATGGACAGAGAATCTTTTGAAGGTATCAGAAAGTGTGAATTCTAGCCAGGGTCGCCAGATTTTGTGGAAGGCTGAGTCGGTTTCCTTTTTAATGGCAATTATCTCCTCCATCTCATAAAAAATTTTAATTCTGTCAATCCATTCCTTTATAGAAGGCCCAGACTGGGCATTCCAATGTAGAGGAATGACTGCCTTTGCAGCATTAAGCAAGTGTCTAGCAAGAGATCGTTTATATTTCCTGTAAGATACATTATGCACATGTAAGAGACAGCAAGCGGCATCTAACGGTAAATTAGTGTTAGTAATGAATTTTATAAGATGTATGACCTCACTCCAGAATTCTTGTATGATAGGACACTCCCACCACAGATGCAAGAAAGTCCCTCTCTCCTTTAAACACCTCCAGCATCTGTCTGAGACCTGCGCGGACCACACCTTTAGTTGCACTGGGGTGATGTACCAGTGTGTCAAAATTTTAAAGGAAGTCTCTTGCACTCTCATGCTTAAGGAGCACTTATGTGTGAAGACACACGCTCTTTCCCATTGCTTGTCGGTAATTGTGCAATTTAAATCTTTCTCCCACAGTGATTTGTTTTTGTCAGACAAGTCTCCACAAGGCAGGGATAACCATTGATATGCCTGTGAAGTAGTTTTGGTGCGCCGTGTCTGTCCGAGGCAGATCTCCTCCAGAGCTGTTAGAGGGGTGCTCAATTGCAATTTGGATTTTGCGTTACGGAAAAAGTTATGAAGCTGCAAGTAGTTCCAAAAGGAAAGACGAAAATCTTTGGGTTGACGATTGTTAAATTCTTCGAGAGAGAGCAACCTACTGCCAGACACACAGTCAGCAACTCGCAACTGCGCCCTGTGGTGGTCCCCATCACCGACTCCAGACTTAAAATCAAGGCCCGGGGTGAAATCTGGGTTGTTTGAAATAGAGGTCATCAACCCAGATTTGGTAATCAAATGATGTTTGGTTGCGACACGATTTATGATGTCCAGGGTAGTGGATATCAAAGGGCGCTGTTTAATTTCCAAAGGGTAATTCTCAGGATTTGTCCATAGAAGGTTTTGTGTATGGAAATTAGTGCAGTCTCTTTCTAAGGCAACCCAATCTTTTTGTGATACGTGAAAGTGCCAGTCCACAACTCTTGTGATGTGAGTGGCTTGATGGTATTTAGCAAAATTTGGCAGACCTATACCTCCACTATGTTTAGAACGTTGTAGGATCTGAAGTTTGATTCTCTGTCTTTTATGTGCCCATAAAAATTGTCTCTGGATAGTGTTGAGTTTACGGAAAAAACACGATGGGATCTTGATCGGCAAAGCATGGAAAAGATATAGTAGGCGTGGAAGAATTACCATCTTCAAGATAGCCGCCCTCCCAAACCAAGAAAAGTTCTTTGTATTCCAGCTCTTAAGATCTCTACCAATGTCCGCTAACAATGGGGTGAAATTGGCATCATAAATCATGTCAGTTTTGGGTGTTAATTGGATACCTAGATATTTCAAAGATTTAGGCACCCATCTATAGGGGCAGTTGGCACGGGTTAAAGATTTAGTACTTTCAGATAATGAGATGTCCAAAGCCTCGGACTTCGAGTGATTCACCTTGAAGTTTGATAGAAATCTGAATTTTTGGAAGTGTAGATTAAGGTTAGGGATAGAAATATGCGGTTGGGTAATATAAAATAGCAGGTCATCGGCATAGGCCGCAACCTTAAATTCTCTGTCTCCAACCTGGAACCCATGAATTGCATTGTCTGCTTTAATATGTCTAATTAGCGGTTCCAACGCTAGAATGAATAAGATGGGTGACAAGGGACAGCCCTGTCTCGTCCCATTTTTTAAGTGTAAGGGCGTAGAGAAAACATTATCATCTAACAGCGACCTAGAGAGTGCGGGCGAGCGAAGCCGTCCGGCCGGCGGCTGCACATTTTCTGCCTGACTTTTCGTGCTACACTGTAAGTGTTACTCCTTTTTATTACCAATAAATTGTACGGTTTTACGCTATGGGAGCCTCTTTTCTTCTTTTTTGATTGGGCAAATCTATGGTTGAAAGCGAGGATTTATCCCAGAATTCATGTTTGGACCCTGACTATTGATTTCCATACAAGCTTGACTGAGTTTAACATCTGGTAAGAGGCGACCCCTACTGGTGCTTATCTGGTATTGCATCCTGTGTCACTTGGATTGATTTCTACACACTTGCTTTAACTTATTTTTGGTAAGAGGCTGATCTAGCTGGTGATGGTCCAAACACATACCTTCAACACTTTATTTTCACTTGGGTTATAAGTTAATTTTGTCTGGTAAGAGGCAACTCCAACTGGATTATTTTTTGCACCTTATCCTGCATCTGTTTTGGTAGGGGTATTTACCCCTTAATTTTTTTTTTTTTTTTTTTTTTTGTTTTGTTTTACCTTGCTATCTTGGTGGCAGCTATTTACACGTTTCCCAATCTCCATTTTAAGTCACACTCAAGGTGATATTATATTAGTTGTTGGGTTTTACGCTATTGCGTTTGTTTGTATTTTTTACATGATCCAATGACCTCCGAGTTCGCTGCTCACACGGGCCTGGATCATTTATCAAAGTGACAAGACTAAGCATATCCGCTTCATTCTTACCTCAATCTGGTAAGCGTACACTCTTAAGGGAGTCGGGTTCAGGATCTTACCCAAGATATTTTCCATCTGTCATCAATATTGGGACTTTGTGGACTTTATACCTCCATAGATCACATTAGCGCAACTTGATTTACATATATTCTTTAGGGTGTGGTCACACTTGAAGTTGCTGCTTGTTTGTTTTATTCCTTTAGCGCGGTTAATTCCCCATTTTATTGTAGAGAAAACATTGTTGACCTTAACCCTAGCTATTGGTTTAGTATAAAGTGATCCAATCCATCCCATCATGTTGTCCCCCAACCCGAGATGTCGACAGGTGGCAAGGAGGTAATCCCACGCCACCCTGTCGAAAGCTTTCTTGGCGTCAGTGGACAACATCAATCCCTGCAATCCTTTGGTCTTAACAGCATGGAGTAAATTAAGGGATTTGATAATATTATCGCGAGCTTCGCGTCCCGGCATAAAGCCAACCTGTTCTGGGCCTATGATGTTATGTAGTAGAGGCCTAAGTCTATTTGCAAGAATTTTCGCCATGAGTTTAACGTCTAAATTGAGTAACGAAATCGGTCTGTAGCTAGGGCAGAGAGTCGGGTCCTTGTCTTTTTTGGGAATAACCGTTATGTGGGCAGTCAAGAAATCAGGTGAGGGACGTGTCAATTTGGAAAGGTCATTCAAAGCTTTGGTTAGAGGGCCCACCAATAAAGGATGTAATAATTTATAATATTGAGAAGTTAGGCCATCCGGTCCCGGGCTCTTACCACACTTTAAAGAGTCAATCGCTTGTTGAACCTCCTCCCGTGAAATGTCCTTTTCTAGAAGGGCAATATCTACTTGTGAGAGACAAGGGAGCCCACTGTCGTCAATATATTGAGAGATTAGTTGTTCTCTAGAACCTGAAAGATTAGCTGGGCGGGTCTGTTGGGGAAGATTATATAGGGTTTCGTAATATGAACGAAACGATTCCGCGATAAATCTGGGATCGTGTATTTTGATGTTTTTCCTGTTTCTCATAAACGGAATTTGTGAAGCCGATTGTAGGTCCTTAAGGGCTCTAGCAAGAAATTTGCTGCCTTTATCACCGTGCTCGTAATAGATAGCTTTGCTGAGGTAGATTGATCTTTTAGTTTTATTATTAAGTAAGTCTCTCAAATTTTTCCTAGATTCCGTTAGCTCCTCTAAGATGGAGCCGGCCGCAGAGATCTTATGTTGCGCCTCTAAAGTAGCGATTTTGGAGACCAAATCGTCCAACAACCTCTCTTTCTCTCTTTTTTTCCTTGCTCCGAATTTAATGAATTCTCCTCTGATGACGCTTTTGTGAGCCTCCCATATTGTCATAGAGGACAACTCAGGAGAGGAATTCTCTCTGAAATAATTAGAAATAGCATCCTCAATTTCCTTTTTAATAACTGGATCGAGAAGAAGCGAAGGATTCAGTCTCCAATTAAAATCAGGTTTGCACTTAGAATCAGTGTTAAAGGTGATAGAAACGGGCGCATGATCGGACAAAACTATATGCCCTATCTTTGCTTCCACCAGATCGGGCAAGTCCCTTTGTGAAATCATAATCATATCAATTCTAGCATATTTGTTGTGCGGGGCAGAGTAGTGGGTATAATCTTTGTCTGTCGGGTGTAATGCCCGCCAAGAGTCCACAAGGTTAAGAGATCTCAACAGATCCTTTATTTTTTTAAGTTTTCCATATGCAATACTAGTTTTGCCCGTGGATGTATCCCTCAACGGTTCAAGGGGAACGTTAAAATCCCCCCCAAGAATAATACAGCCAGAAGCAAAACTTTTGAGTTCCTTAATCAATTTTGTACAAAAGGTGACCTGGGCCCTGTTCGCCCATATGGAAGAAAAATATATTTCCAATATATTTAGGGAACAATTTTTCGAAATATATTGAATATGGCCAAAAGTGTAGCATTTCAAATATATTTCTAATATATTTAGGGAAAAAAATTAGAAATATATTGAATATGGCCAAAATTGTAGCATTTCAAATATATTTCCAATATATTTGGGAGAAAAAAAATGAATTTTTTTAAAAATATATTTTAAATATATTTTTCTTCCATGTGGGCGGGAAGTATACATTTGCCAAAGTCAAGGGGCGGCCATTCATGGATCCCGCCAGGAAAATAAATCTTCCCTCAGGATCCGCCAATTCCCTATCAACTACAAATGAAGAGCTTTTACTAAGCAGAATTGCCACACCCTTGGTTTTTGCCAACTGGTTGGAAGCTGTGTATGATTTGGTAAAGTGTCTGTCTGTGAATTTGGGGATGTGATCTGCTTTAAAATGTGTCTCTTGAATAAAAGCAACATGAGCCTTACTTTTCTTCAATTCGCCCAGTAATTTTCTTCTTTTCTCGGGGATGTTGAGTCCGTTGGCGTTGAAGGAGACGACCAATGGTTTTCTGCCTAGGTGGGCGAAAGCCATGCTGAAATTGCACACTCGCGGGGGTGGGAAAAAGGTTAGGGGGGTAAGGGAAAGGGTTAGCAGATATAGGTAGGAAGAGAGAGAGAGAATAAAGAAAGACAAAATATGACCAGTCGACTAGAGATCAAACTCCCTGTCAACAAAAAAAAAAAGGCTATACCGCTGGATTGAATTACAACCAAACGGTATGGAAGCCTGGTAGGAGCACTGGAAGTAGCACAGCGTGAAATGTAAAAATTAAGTACTTGAGTCAGGTAATACCCCAACCCGTGTGAGGTGGCAATATTGAAAAATGCAATAGTATAAACCTTATAACAGCTCTACAGCATATAAACAAAAACATTTGCAGGATTTAAGATAATCTATAAGAACCATGGCTATGCAGTCAAAAATGGCATGTTAAGGCCGAAAAAGTGGCAAAAAAGAAAAAAGAAAAACCAAAAAAAAAAAAGAAGGGAACGCATCCGCTTCTTAAGAAAATACCTCATGTAAAATTGGCAGTTTTTAATAAAATTTCAAAGTGAATGCTAGGTTTCGAAGCAGACCGGAATTTCTGCAACCACTCGAAGTCTGAAAGCCTTACTGATTTGCAGGCCTCTGTGTGTGAACCTACAACGTGTTGTCACAGTACCTTAGGGGATCTGAAGAGAAGCGGTCAGTCATCATGTGTCGTAGCTCAGACTGAAGAATAATCTTAGAAAACATCCTGAGAGAAATGTAAGGAGGAATGAGGCTGATTGTTGAGACCTGAAAATAGAGCATAGTCAGCATGCATAACACCCAAACGTGAACTGAATTTGAGAGAAAGTGTCCTCCAAAGCAATTCTAGTTCTCTCTCTTAGAGCAAAGGTGACCTCTAGTGGCGAAAAAAAGGAATTGTTATCCAAAAAGTGATTTGGTTTCCAGAGCCTCATTTCTGTAGAACAAGGATTTCACTTTATCACATGACTCCATGAGGGAGGTAAATCTTCTAACACGCGGCAGCGGCCAAAGTCAAACATAGTCAAATGCCATGTAAAAGAAAAAACAAAAACCGGCATAACAATCAAGGAACAATGGTGAAGCCCAAAAAAAAGAGAAAAGGAGTGTCGTCAGGAAAAAAAAAAAAATGAGGGCAAATCCAGGACATTAATGTCTTTATACTTTATTTCGGGTCTCTCATCCTCGGGGTTTTAGGAGGTGATGCAAAGGGTAACTGTTGATTTTTAAATTTTGTCTTAGTCCCCCCTTTGGAGAAAGGAGATTTGTGAGCAGAGGTTGAAGGGGAACTTTCGTATGCGTGGTGATTGACAAGTGAAGAGGGCAATAGAAATTCTGCATACCAGTCTGGCAAACTTCTAAATGCAGACTTGTACAGAAGGATTGTAGGTCTTCGGGTGTTCGCAGAAGATAATTTTTCCCTCTAAAGGTAGCCTGTAGCGCGAAGGGAAATTTCCACTTATAAGGAATATTTCTTTCCTTCAGAACCTCTAACAAAGGCCTCACCGCTCTTCTATTTTTCAGGGTGATTGGTGACAAGTCCTGAAAGAGTAAAATTGGGACCTCATTGAAAAGGATCTGTTCACTTTGCCTTGCTTTGGCTAGTATCTCCTCCTTGAGAACATGGCTAGTGAGACAACAAATTACATCTCTTGGTGGCAGAGTGTCAGGAGCCCTTTGTCTGAGAGCCCTATGAGCTCTATCCATTTCTATGGGAGACTCAGGAGGTCTTTCCAGCAGATTGTTGAATATGGATGTAAGCGCTGCTCTAATGTCACCCCCCTCCACAGATTCAGGCAGACCACGCACTCTTATGTTATTTCTTCTGCCACGATTATCTAGATCCTCAAGGTGGCGATTCATAGAAATTAAGTGGCCAGCATGGGTACAAGTCACCTCTTCTAGTCTTTTAATTGCCTTGTCTCTGTACCTGCCAGCTTTCTCCACCCCCACCATCTGGTCAGTTAATCTCACCACATCTGTCTTTAGGTCAGTGATGGCAGCTCCCAAGGAGCCTTTTATGTCGGCTGCGATAGCCATCATGTCATTTAGAGTCACCTGTCTGTCTCTGGGGGAAGCTGAACTTACATTGTCCTCAGATGCTGTTATGGAGTCATTATCGATCTCCTCTTCATCCTCAGAGGCCGGTCTCCGCGCCATCTTGTGCCCAGTGGTTTGCCTCCTGGAGAGTGCTGCCTGGGCCTTGAATATGTCGGCGATGATTTTACCCTGATTCGCTTTGGAGGGCTTCACAATCTTGGCCGAGGAGTTCGCCTTGCCGATCCTGCCCATAATGTGACCCAAATCAGCTTATGGAATGCTGTAGAGCTTGTGCAATGCCGCCTCGGGTCCGGAGCTCAGGGATCAGGCAGCCATCCACGCTGCGCGCCAAGCCACGCCCCCAAGAAAATCTAGTACCATTTTCTCCTACAGTAAAAACACCCGGAGTTTCATTGGTGAGATGACTGCTATACCTGTCCCACGGGTTGTAGATCCTACAAATCTAGTCCCAGTGGCAAAACTAAAGTTAAAGCCCATCCGTGGACTACCTGATTGTCCCGATACCCAAATTGTATTGACCAGAAAAGAACAGGAGCCAGAGCTAACATTAAAACTGAAATTGATGTTCCCCTCTAGGAATCTGTCATTAAAATCTGTGGACAAGTGTCTCTTGGTTGTCTTCATGATGATACGAACGTCTGCCATTGCTGGGGTGTAATAGCTAGGTGGGGGTTTGGAGCACACACAGCCATTAGACCTGTTTGCCGTCTTGGCCAGCTGAAAATGCATTACCCTTGCTAAAACACACTTGCTAAATATGTAAATAAAAATGATACTGCTCATTATCATTCTTGGATGGAGTTGAACAGCTTTTTGCAGTGGCTGGCATGGATCCAGAACCTCAAGGAAGTCGGCGTTGTCAGCTGAACCTGGTAATACCTCAGAATACCTCCGCTCCAATCCCGTCCCTTGATGTTTCCTCACAACGACTCAGTCACCTGGTTGGACAGAATGTACACCGGTTATCGTGTCAGGGTACGGGAGAGACTCCCGAACCCTATGATGGACCTTTTGGAGCTCCCTTTGCCAGGACTGCACCCACCCCGTCAGCTGAGAATGTAAAAATGACAGCTGCTGAGGAAAGCACAATCCAGGCTCTGGTTGACTCCCAAACAAAACTTTGTAGGGTGATAACCCATGGGGCATTCCTGTTGGGGTAAAGAGCAATGAGAAAACATGAGTTACAACAACTTAGTTACAACAAAAGTGAGACAAAATACACCACAAAAAACAGCTTAACCAAAAACCTACAAAACAAAAAAATAGTTACCCCTGAAAAACAGACAAAAACACAAAAAACAAAAACTGATGGGTTGGATTTGTATATATATATATCTATGCTAAATATGAACAAAAAGATGAACAAAGCTAGCTAGAAAAACAACGGCAATGATCCTGTAAAAAAATCTTCCTAGATGCCGAATTTCAATTAAAATGAAAAAAAAACATTACTTTTAAACTGAAATACAGTGCAAAAATAACATCACAAAGTTGCCCTTTAAAACTACCAAAAAAGAGAAAAATGTTTGTTAAAGCTTAAAATAGCATTTCAGCCACATGGGTTTCAACACCATTTAACAAAATGGTAATGTGGAGTCCAAACAGAGTGGCTGCCACACAAAGGAAATAGCATCACAAAATGGCTGCCATCCGAGCACATGGTCCACACGAAATGGTGGTACAAAACAAAGAGTTTGAGCAACCGTGTGGTACTTTGTATACAACAACAAAGATATACAAAAGACAAGAAAAACAGGTTTTACAGGATCAGCTGTATTCAGGAGACAATAGCTATCCTGGTGGAATGCTGATTTTAGGCTGCACAACACAATCTGCTACTTGAAACAGAAACTTAGTCCAAAACCATCTGCTATATGCTCAATTCAAACCTCAGAGTCCAAAGCAAAAACCAGTTTCACTAATAAACGAGTTCCCGCCAAAAAACAATTTAGCACACACACCAACCAATCTGCCGCCCAAACCAACATTGATCGATAATATATTGTTATCCCATCGAACTAAGCTGATATTACAACAGAGATGTTACAAGGCAATATTTAACACATATATCTCACAACCCCAGGATGTATTAACTGGGAACCTTGTATACGGGTTCCTCCCCCAATTAATAGACATGATCCCCAGCCACAAATATTAATAGAAATAATCCCATCGTTATACAAAAGAGCGAACGCTGCAAATGAAAAGGTTCTTTGCTAAGCTTTGTTTCTAGCTTCCACAGCGGACAAAGAAAGTAAGCCTTGGTTTATGTGCAGAGATGAGCAGAAATGGCTGCCATCTTATCACTAACAAGTCTTTCCTGCAATGACAGTTAAAGCAATAATCACTGTGAACAGCGATTATCGGTAAAACTGACACTGGGAGACATTATGACTATTTAACTAAAGAAATGTCTATCAAAATTTCCACAACAGGGGCAAATTCTCATGGTTTGGAAGAGCAGTAATAGTCAAGATGGCTGTTTTGCTCAGATTACTATATCTCTTTCACGCTCTACCTATTCATATCCCTGCCTCCTTCTTCCACAAACTTACCAATATGAAATCTGAGCAAATAAACATCCAAGAATCAGCTTTAAATATCTCCAACTCAACAAAGAAGATGGAGGCATGGGCATCCCAAACTTTCAAAAATACTATTTGGCCACACACGTGACAAGGATAATAGATTGGCATTGCCGCAGTCTAACTAAAGACTGGGTGAACATTGAGAGACATTGGACTAGATTTGATTCACATTTTCTACTCTGGTCCAATCAATCCTCATACCCTCCAGAAATCAAAAAACACCCCTTGATTAATACCACCCTCACTATTTTTCAAAAACGAATGCATAAATATAATCTCTCCACTAGTCCTGGCCCCCTCACTTCACTTCACAATAACCCTGAATTCCCACCAGGAGTGGAAAACAGATCGTTTGTTAAATTCCTGAAAGGAAAGCCAAAAGTGGTATTGGTTTTCAACTGCTTCCAAAACTCCAAAATCCTAAACTTCCCTGCAATGAGAAAAAGATGCTCAACTAGCCACCCTCTATCGTACTGGAATTATGTGCAGATGCATGACTTCCTCCATAGGGGTAAAGACAAGACGCTCTTTTACAGGGATCTCACAGGATTTGAAAAATGCTGTCTGCTTCAGACTCCAATGAGGAAAGTAACCTCACAAGCCTATAAAAGGTTAAACGAATCCCCTTTGGATTCTACAGATCCATTCAAAATTGCCTGGGAGAAAGACTTAGGTAAAACCTTTACGGCCGCACAATGGAGGAGGTCTTGCATCTTCTCACATAAATGCTCTCTTAGTACCCAGATGCAAGAATCAGCGTTTAAGATTAGAACCCAATGGTACAGAACTCCGGTAAAACTCAAACATTGGTATCCCACGTTGTCAGACACTTGTTGGAGATGTGGAGCTGGACAGGGCAACTTCATTCACTTATGGTGGTCATGTCCCCGAGTGCAGACATTTTGGTCATCAGTCGCACATTGGATAAAACACATAACAGGGGTCAAACTGGACTTTGACGCCCCTACTTTCTTATTACACATAAACCCGTTCTCTTACAGAAGATATAAATCCTCTCTGGTTCGTCACCTACTAAACACAGCAAAAAGCTTAATCCCACTACACTGGAATTCTAATCACACACCACTCATTAAGGACTGGATTATTAAAATGGACCAAGTATACGAGATGGAAAAAACATCTGCTATGAAATTGGAAAGAAATGATAAGTTTCGGAAATTATGGTCTCTCTGGCAACACTTCTCAGTATCTCAGGAATACTGATTTAAAACCTTACTCCTTTCAGATTGGGCTTCCACACCGGGGACCTTGTGTCCCCTCTTCCTTCCCCCCCCCCCCCCCCTCTCTTTCTCATGCTGTCCCCTGCCTTTATCTTCTTCTTCCTTTTTGCTATCCTTCTACTTCAGTTGACTCTAAACCACCTTCTTACCTCTTAAGTTGGTGGTTTATAGTGACTTAACAACATCCGATACAGATTCATGCCTGTACCATTGCGAGTTCACTATTCACTTGTTTGTAGACTTCATACGCTTTCAACACTCTGAACTCACGAAACAAGCAAGTTGTTTTTCTCTCACGTATGATATAGGCTAGATCCTATGCATTTAATGAAACTTTATAATACCTAATGTTTATCTAATGTTATTGCTGTTATTGGATATGCTTATCCATATATTCTATGTTACGTGATTGTTAATTTTCATTACTTCAATAAAGCACCTTTTTGTGAAAAAAAAAAAAATAAATAAAATTGTCAGGCTTTTTTAGCTCTCTGAGTTTCATTGGTAGATTTGCCTTCACTTCCATTTTTGACACAGCAAGTAGTAAGTTTAAATCTCTCCAAATTTAAAGAAAATCCTCAGTTAGACAGCTATTATTATTGTCACTATTGGAAGATTTCTATCTATTCCTGTTCCAATGATAAAATATTGATCTTAATGGCAATGGCCACCAAGACAAATAGAAATGGTGACTCTTCCCACCAAGGATACAGAAAGCAATAAAAGTCTGACAAAGGTTTTAGCCCTTTCACATTCTCTCGTAAATTTAAAAAAAACATTCCGCATTCAGATAAACTTTAGAAAGCAGTTAAATTCTCCTATATAATCTAGTTACCAAGAATTTACATCCTGCCAAGGACATGCTTGCCATGGCGCAGCCGAAGCTCCAAGGCAAAGGCCAATCCACATGCGCAGATGCATTTTAGCCATTATCACTGGCCCCAAATGGCCTATATCAGTGCAGCAGCTGCACTGGTACATTGCTGTCTGATCTGCAGCTTTACCCATGTACCTGTTCCTGTGATCTGTGCTTGATTCCTGTGTTTGACCCAGCTTATCCTGACCATGCTTGCTCTCCGCCTGTCCTGACCTCAGCTTGCCTTAGACTTAGTTTATCTCTGCTCACCTGCCTGATATCCTGTTGCCAACCTCTGCCAGTATCTTGGCCACTCTCTGCCTGTCGTTTATGCTTACACCTGATCGTCCGTTGCTGACCTGGCTTGTCTAACTCTGCATCCAGTCATCCATATGTCCTACTTTGAATTGTGCCTGGTGACACTAGTCCTCCATCTGCTGTATGCTGTCAGCCTTCCTGCATCTGCTACCAGCTGCTGCCTACCCAGCCTGGGGTCTGCTGTTCCTGCTGCCAATCGCTGCTTCAGCTATCCAGCCCAACTCTGGGGACGCACCTGCCATGCACCTCTGCACCCAACGGAAGATCTTACAGGCACTCTTAGCTCACCGCACTCTCACAGCCACTGTCGCAACATCAGTGGTCCTTGATCCTGGGCTGTATGAGAGGTATCCCTCTACACGTCAGGCTCCGCCACAAGGTACGTGACAGATCCCCAGAAAACATGACAAGGTTGAAGCTATTTGCACTTTTCAGAGAAATGTGATTTGACCTCAGAAGAGCAAATTTATGCCAAACTATCGTAGCGTCACCCCTACAGGAGTCGCAGACTGAAATGGGTCCTGTTTTTTACCCTGTACATCTCTGATGTCTCGACCTCTTTGACTCACTTAATTTATTGCAGATAACAAGGCAGGTAATATACACTCACTAGACATGAAGACTGAAAAGCTGTATGTGTCAAAGCAATCCTGCAGCCATCCTCTGGAGGGTGTCCTCTGGTCACAGGAAGCCGTATGCAGTACTGTCACTGGCGGTGGGAGGGAAAAAAGCCGGCTGTCTCCCACAACATGAGCGGTGAGCGGTCAAGCGGCTCGGATCTGCGGCTCCGTGTTGCGAGTGATGGATGGAGGCACTCTCACCCACAGGGATGGTGGGATCTGTCCAATGTGTTACGGCATGCACGACGCGTTTCTGAGCATGCGCGGGGTCCTCTGCACCCGGCGCGCTCTTTCATCAGGTGCTAGAGTGCCGTAGTCTCTGTGGGGCTTTTTGTAGTGCTGAACAAGAGGATAATTGGGCACAGCTGAAGTAAGGGGATGGCAACCGCCCACAGCACTGAGCAATAACCTAACCAATCAAACATTTTTTGTAGCAATGGGAGAGAATAAAAACAACTTAGAAGTGGAGTGTGATCGGTCGGCTGCCCTTAAATACACATGTATGTGGGCTAGACAACCGCTTATCACAGTGATAGCAAACAATTAGGCAATAAAAAACATATAATAGATATAAAATAGGGGTAAGCCCGGGTTCATCAAGGCTTCTAAAGAACATGTAAAACGTTCCAGGTTTAAAACGGATACAATTATAAAAATATAAAAGTTAATAAAAAGCATCTTTAAAAGGTATATTTTAAGAGCTAATGCATAATACCTATACAGGCTGTGGTATGGAGAACCATTTAGGCAGATGAAGTAGTAAAAAAAGAGGGGGGGAGAGGGGGGGGGAGTAAAAACGCCTTATATATTGGATAAGAAAATGGAGGATGGATATAACCCATATATAGGTGTACATATGTATATCCTAATAGGAGTATTATCTCCAAGGGTTAGAAAGGCTGGATTCATCTCTTTTTCATGGATAGTGTAGGACCCACTGATAATGGGGTACTTTGACGCAGTAGTGGGCTTGAGCACGATATGGCCATATGGTGGGACCAAATCCCCATTTTTATTTATGGATTGTCTTCAGATTTGGTAGTAATTTCTTTTGCATTTGCGCGCTATTCTTTTTTAAATATACTTGTCTTTTGGTTCATAGCTGCAGCAGCTTTAGAAATACATGGGTATGCCCCCCCAAATTTTTTGCCTGTTTATTATGTATTCGGTCTGACCAGACTATCGCGGTTGAGCAACCCTCCCCACCCCCCCACACACACCTGTACTCAATCAGTGTCCACCATCAAGTGGATATAGGAGGAGTCCCCTGTAGTGCATTTGCACATCTTTCCCAGCAAGGAGTATTATCTCCAAGGGTTAGAAAGGCTGGATTCATCTCTTTTTCATGGATAGTGTAGGACCCACTGATAATGGGGTACTTTGACGCAGTAGTGGGCTTGAGCACGATATGGCCATATGGTGGGACCAAATCCCCATTTTTATTTATGGATTGTCTTCAGATTTGGTAGTAATTTCTTTTGCATTTGCGCGCTATTCTTTTTTAAAAAAAGGTGTACATATGTATATCCTAATAATTCTATTTTCTGTATAAAGGATTTTTATATGGATTACCAACTACGGTACCACATGTATGATATATAGGGAAATAAGCCTTCTGATTGCTCAGTAGGTAAGACCATATGAAGTTTATATAAAAGATTTATATACCAGAACCATGGCCAAAGTGTATATATTAAAAAATCATCTAATATGATGCGATGAAAAAATAGAGACCAACAGAAAACCCTGATAGTAATTATAAGATCGACGGTTTTGTCAGCCACTGCAATAACAACTCTTTGGGCCTATCGTTCACGTCAGTCTCACATCCAGATTCTATGCCTTTTCTAGATCTGGAATTGGGACATGAGCTACATCAGATACATGCTAAAAATGATATCAAACCCATGGGGGGTAATTCATATCTCCATTATAAGAGTTGCCATCACCCCCAATGGACGAAAAATATACCAAAAGGCCAGTTCTGTCGACTCAGACAGAACTGTACCAGAGATGGAGATTATTTAACTCAAAGTGAACACTTAAAGAAATAATTTTCAGAGAAGGGCTACCCCGATGATTTGGTAAACTCAGCCTATGAGGCCTATCTTCCAGGAAAACATCCTAGCTCTAAGGCCAAGAGCGAATATCATCCTGTTCGTTTTGTCACTAAGTTCCATTGTCAGTATAGAAAAATGGAAAAAATTCTATCAAAACACTGGGATATGCTAAAACAAGACCCCCACTTGAACTCGGTCATTTTGGACAAGCCAAAAGTTACTTATAGGAGGGCTACCACTTTGAAAAACAAAATAGCACCCAGCAAATTAAGGAACATCAAGGCCACTAATCATCTGTCATGGATGATCCCCCTGAAAGGCATGTATGCCTGCCGTAAAAAGTTATGCAAAATGTGTAGTTTTGTGCGACATGGCCAAAAGAACTTTACACATAATGACAAAACCTATGTCTTGGACAATTTTTTCAACTGTTCCACAGACTATGTGGTGTATTGTCTGATATGTCCCTGCCAGTTGCTCTATGTAGGTCGAACCATCAGACCAGTCAGACAACGATTCGGCAATCACCGCCGTCTTATTGAAGGTGGATGTGACCTTCATAGTGTCGACATTTTTCAGAAGTCCATGGAAAATCCACCGAGGGACTAAAAATTTGGGTTATCGAATCCATTCCCAAAGACTTGCCGGAGGGAGAACGTTTTTCCAAATTATGTATGCGAGAGACTTTCTGGATCTACACGTTAGATGTTCTCGCTCCTCGATTATTAAATGAAGAATTAGACGTGCACACTATCTTATAATTACTATCAGGGTTTTCTGTTGGTCTCTATTTTTTCATCGCATCATATTAGATGATTTTTTAATATATACACTTTGGCCATGGTTCTGGTATATAAATATTTTGTATAAACTTCATATGGTCTTACCTACTGGGCAATCAGAAGGCTTATTTCCCTATATATCATACATGTGGTACCGTAGTTGGTAATCCATATAAAAATCCTTTATACAGAAAATAGAATTATTAGGATATACATATGTACACCTATATATGGGTTATATCCATCCTCCATTTTCTTATCCAATATATAAGGCGTTTTTACTCCCCCCCCCTCTCCCCCCCCCCTCTTTTTTTACTGCTTCATCTGCCTATATGGTTCTCCAAACCACAGCCTGTATAGGTATTATGCATTAGCTCTTAATATATACCTTTTAAAGATGCTTTTTATTAACTTTTATATTTTTATAATTGTATCTGTTTTAAACCTGGAACGTTTTACATGTTCTTTAGAAGCCTTGATGAACCCGGGCTTACCCCTATTTTATATCTATTATATGTTTTTTATTGCCTAATTGTTTGCTATCACTGTGATAAGCGGTTGTCTAGCCCACATACATGTGTATTTAAGGGCAGCCGACCGATCACACTCCACTTCTAAGTTGTTTTTAATCTCTCCCATTGCTACAAAAAATGTTTGATTGGTTAGGTTATTGCTCAGTGCTGTGGGCGGTTGCCATCCCCTTACTTCAGCTGTGCCCAATTATCCTCTTGTTCAGCACTAAAAAAAGCCCCACAGAGACTACGGCACTCTAGCACCTGATGAAAGAGCGCGCCGGGTGCAGAGGACCCCGCGCATGCTCAGAAACGCGTCGTGCATGCCGTAACACATTGGACAGATCCCACCATCCCTGTGGGTGAGAGTGCCTCCATCCATCACTCGCAACACGGAGCCGCAGATCCGAGCCGCTTGACCGCTCACCGCTGATGTTGTGGGAGACAGCTGGCTTTTTTCCCTCCCACCGCCAGTGGCAGTACTGCATACGGCTTCCTGTGACCAGAGGACACCCTCCAGAGGATGGCTGCAGGATTGCTTTGACACATACAGCTTTTCAGTCTTCATGTCTAGTGAGTGTATATTACCTGCCTCGTTATCTGCAATAAATTGTCTGCACTTAGAGCGCTTCTCCCCTCTTCTTTTTGTCTATACAGATTCTTCCTCCTCATCTGTGGAAGAGCAGCTCAGTGCCTATGGACTTTATCCCTTTTAGGATCATCAACCTATTTATGGTATCCCATTGTCCCCTATTGTATGGTACCATTTTATGCTTATGTCCATTTGCAGCTACACCCCTTTTATTGCCTGTGTTTATTTTTTCCTTTTTTATTTCTTATTTTTTCTTTTTTCCTTCCCTCCCCTCCCCCCCTCCCCCTTCCCTTCCCTTCCCTGGATTCAGCTGCTTATTAGTTTTGTTTATCCACCCTTCATATGCTGGAGGTCTTCGTAGCGCTCTGTGTTTTGTTTTTTATTTTCTTTGACTCACTTGGTATGGTGATGGCCCTTATAGTTTCACAAACTCACCAGGCAGTATAAGTCCCCCAGTAGTAAGGTCCAACTGTGAAGATAAACATAGCGCCAAATAGTAAAAGACATTGATTTGTATTTTGAATAGGATTGATAGATGACCAAATAACTACCACATGGATTGAATAAAGCGTTAACATTAACAAATATACAGAGTATCATTAGCTAGCAGAGTTTAGGACAGTATTTACCTTCCAGGTCTGGTCACCATAAACAGTAACAATGACCGAAAGTGCAGCGATGAGCAGTGAACAAGTTGGAACTACTAAAGATGAGGCTATGCTGCAAACATGCACTAAAGATGGCTATGCCAAGCCTAAACTGACCAAAAAGTCATCATTTATGAAATTATTAAACCATAAATAAAAAACTAATGGGGAGAAATAAAAGTGATGGGAGGGGCACTCTCTAATATATATCTCTTGCTAGCTACTGCTGGGGCCCTTTAAACTGTTGGTGCACTTAGTAAGCATCTCCTTTAAATCCTATAGGTGTTGGAATGCAAGGTTGACTGTCTGGGTGTAGTACAGTTCCCGAACTCTGCAATCAGTAGCAGCTGTAGTTTAGCATCTCTGAGGCACTGAAACTTTGGGTGGACATACAGCAGTGTCAATAGCTGGGAGACTTGATAGGCATAAGTGTCTGCTGTGTAGATGTTATGCTTTCTACAGAGGGTGTATATAGTGACAAGAAAAGCAGGCTCGCAGCGCTATCACTGACTCCTGGACTCAGCGTTCTGTCCTGGAGAGGGAAATGGGCCCCCTTCAATCAAACACATAGATGGCATTAGTCCAGCAATCTGTACCAGTGGGTGTATACACCCACGATATCCCAGAAGCACTGGAGGAGAAGTTGTGTGCTCAAGAAGGCTTCTAGCATTCTTGTCCTTCCTGTGACTGATATACAGCCGTGGACAAACGTTTTTAGAATGACACAAAAATGTATTTTCACAAAGTCTGCTGCCTCATTTTTTATGATGGAAATTTCCATATACTCCAGAATGTTATGAAGAGTGATCAGATGAATTGCAAAGTCCATCTTTGCCATGAAAATGAGCTTTATCCTATAAAAATATTTCCACTGTATTTGTGAAGAAGGCTTTGGGGTGCCCAAGAAAGTCCAGCAAGCGCCAGGACTGTCTCCTACAGTTTATTCAGCTGTGGGGTCGGGATACCACCAGTGCAGAGCTTGCTCAGGAATGGCAGTAGGCAGGTGTGAGTGCATCTGCATGCTCAGTGAGGCAAATACTTTTAGAAGATGGCCTGGTGTCAAGAAGGGCAGCAAAGAAGCCACTTCTCTCCAGGAAAAGGTACAGGGATTGGACTGCTGAGGACTGGGGTAAAGTCATTTACGGAGACATGGTTTAATGAAAGAAATGACTGGGACATAACCATACCAGGGTACTCTTTATACAGAAGAGACAGAGAAGGCAAGAAAGGAGGAGGAGTGGCCCTGTATGTGAAAGATAGCATTAAATCTAACCTAATACAAGTTGGTGAGGCCAACATAGAGTCAGTTTGGGTTACGTTGCAGTTTGCTAATCATGCAGTAACTCGTGTAGGTGTGATATATAGACCACCTGGTCAAGTTAAAGAACTAGATGATCTACTAGTTGAAGAAATAGCTAAAATGACAATGAAAGGAGAAGTTATCATTATGGGAGATTTCAATCTTCCAGATATAAACTGGAAAACCAAAATAGCAAGTTCTACCAGGAGTACAGATATTCTAAATTCCCTACTGGGGTTGTCTCTGCAACAAGTGGTTGAGGAGCCAACCCGGAGGGAGGCCATTTTGGATTTGGTATTCACAAATAGGGATTCGGTATATGATGTCATTGTAGGCGAAACCTTGGGATCTAGTGATCACCAGTCAGTGTGGTTTAATATAAGAACTGCGAAAGAGTCACACCACACAAAAACAAAAGTTTTAGATTTTAGAAAAACAGACTTTTCAAAAATGAAATTAGTCATAAATGAGTCCTTATCAGACTGGAACGGATTACATGGAGTCCAGGAGAAATGGGACTACTTAAAAGGTGCATTATTGAAGGCAACAGAAAATTGCATTAGACTTGTCAGTAAAAGCAAAAAAAGGAAGAGACCACTGTGGTACTCAGCAGAAGTGGCCCAAATCATTAAAAATAAAAAGCTAGCATTTTGTAATTATAAAAAAACCCAGAGCAATGAAGATAAGGAAATCTACAAGATTAGGCAGAAAGAGGCCAAGCAAGTTATAAGAACTTCTAAAGCGCAGGCAGAAGAAAAACTAGCTCAGTCTATGAAAAAGGGGGATAAGACATTCTTCAGATATATAAATGAAAAAAGGAAATTAAAACAAGGAATAACTAAATTAAAAACAAAGGACGGAAGGTATGTAGAAGAGAATAAAGGGCTAGCCGACTGCCTTAATGAATACTTCTGTTCAGTTTTTACAGAAGAAAAAGAAGGAGAAGGACCTCCACTTGAAAGGATGACTAATGAATCATTTGATGCATGTGTCTTTACAGAGGAAGAAGTTCTAAGATTGCTGTCTAAAGTGAAGACAAATAAGTCACAGGGTCCTGATGAGATACACCCAAGATTATTAAAAGAGCTTAGTGGTGAGCTGGCAAAACCATTAACAGATCTATTTAACCAATCATTAGTAACAGGAGTCGTCCCGGAAGATTGGAAATTGGCAAATGTCGTGCCCATTCACAAGAAAGGTAGTAGGGAGGAATCGAGCAACTATAGACCAGTGAGTCTGACATCAATAGTAGGCAAATTAATGGAAACCCTATTAAAGGATAGGATTGTGGAACATCTTAAATCCCATGGATTGCAAGATGAAAAACAACATGGGTTTACTTCAGGGAGATCATGTCAAACAAATCTTATAGATTTTTTTGACTGGGTGACTAAAATAATAGACGGTGGAGGTGCAGTAGACATTGCATATCTAGATTTTAGTAAGGCTTTTGACACTGTCCCACATAGAAGACTTATCAATAAACTGCAGTCATTGAGCATGGACTCCCATATTGTTGAGTGGATTAGGCAGTGGCTGAGTGACAGACAACAGAGGGTTGTAGTCAATGGAGAACATTCAGAACAAGGTCATGTTACCAGTGGGGTACCTCAGGGATCTGTACTGGGACCAATTTTGTTTAATATCTTCATAAGTAAAATTGCAAAAGGCCTCGATGGTAAGGTTTGTCTTTTTGCTGATGACACAAAGATATGTAACAGGGTTGATGTTCCTAGAGGGAAACGCCAAATGGAAAAGGATTTAGGAAAACTAGAAGAATGGTCAGAACTCTGGCAACTGAAATTTAATGTGGATAAGTGCAAGATAATGCACCTGGGGCGTAAAAACCCAAGGGCAGAATATAGAATATTTGACACAGTCCTGACCTCAGTATCTGAGGAAAGGGATTTAGGAGTAATTATTTCAGAAGACTTAAAGGTGGGAAGACAATGTAATAGAGCAGCACGAAATGCCAGCAGAATGCTTGGATGTATAGGGAGAGGTATAAGCAGTAGAAAGAGAGAAGTGCTTATGCCGCTGTACAGAACACTGGTGAGACCTCACTTGGAGTATTGTGCGCAGTACTGGAGGCCATATCTCCAGAAGGATATAGATACTCTAGAGAGAGTTCAGAGAAGAGCTACTAAACTAGTACATGGATTGCAGGAAAAAACTTACCAGTAAAGGATAAAGGACCTTAACATGTATAGCTTGGAAGAAAGAAGAGACAGAGGGGATATGATAGAAACTTTTAAATACATAAAGGGAATCAACTCGGTAAAGGAGGAGAGCATATTTAAAAGAAGAAAAACTACCACAAGAGGACACAGTTTTAAATTAGAGGGGCAAAGGTTTAAAAGTAATATGAGGAAGTATTACTTTACTGAGAGAGTAGTGGATGCATGGAATAACCTTCCTGCAGAAGTGGTAGCTGAAAATACAGTGAAGGAGTTTAAGCATGCATGGGATAGGCATAAGGCTATCCTTCATATAAGATAGGGCCAGGGACTATTCATAGGATTCAGATATATTGGGCAGACTAGATGGGCCAAATGGTTCTTATCTGCCGACACATTCTATGTTTCTATGTTTCTATGTTTTCTGATGAATCCCCTTTCTGATTGTTTGGGGCATCCTGAAAAAATCTTTTCCGGAGAAGAAAAGGAGCGCTACCATCAGTCCTTTGTCATGCCAACAGTAAAGCTTTCTGAGACCATTCATGTGTGAGGTTGCTTCTCAGCCAAGGGAGTGGGCTCACTCACAATTTTTCCTAGGGACACACTTATAAATAAAGAATGGTACAAAAATATCCTTCAAGAGCAACTTCTCCTAACCATCCAAAAACAGTTTGGGGATGAACAATTTCTTTTCCAGCATGATGGAGCGCCTTATCATAAGGCAAAAGTGATAGCTAAGTGGCTTGGGGAACAAAACATCAAACTTTTTGGTCCATGACCAGGGAACTTCCCAGAACCTAATCCCGTTGAGAACTTGTGGTCAATCCTCAAGAGGTGGGTGAAGATAAAAAAAAGCCACAAATTCTTACAAACTCCAAGCATTGGTTATACAAGAATGGGCTGCCATCAGTCAGGATGTGGCCCAGAAGTTTATTGACAGCATGCCAGGGTGAATTGCAGAGGTCTTGAAAAAGAAGGGTCAACACTGCAAATATTGACTCTTTGCATAAACCTAATGTAATTGTCAATAAAAGCCCTTGAAATTTATGAAATCCTTGTAATTATACTTCATTATACCATAGTAACATCTGACAAAAAGATCTAAAAACACTGAAGCAGCTGATTTTGTGAAATGTAATATTTGTGTCATTTAAAAACTTTTGGCCATGGCTGTATAGTTCAGAAGCTTATGCTCTTCATTACTTGGTGGTCGCTTGGAATACACCTCCCAAAATTTCCAGCGATCTGCAAAAAAACGTATGGGTTCCTTCAGCTTTAGATCTCCCCCTGCTGACTGGAGGTAGGATGGCTCAGCAGCATGTCTTTAGCTTCATAGAAAAAAGAAAATAAAAAAAGACACAACATGGCACCATCTCAATCTTTAGGATTTTGTAGTCCAGGGCCTGGCTACACTATGAAACATGTGAGGTCTGTCTGGAAAGTACCTAGTCATGTAAAATCAGAGACATTTATTGAAGAAGATACAAGAAATATTGTATGTAAGGCAATGACGCCTTAGTCCCCTTCAAAGATACAACTTCAATTTGGACAACTGGGTCTTTTTTTCCAAGTCATAATCTTAACCCACAATTCATCTCTGGTCATGACCTTCTTAACAAAATTTGGTTCATTGGTAGTGGTTTAAAGTAAGTCCTTAGCAACTTCAGGATGATTTTCCTTTTGCTCTGGTAGCAGAACTAATTTTGGCACGATATGTTTCATGCCAAGATCCCGCATCAAAATCTCAGACACAGTAGTTTTTGGAATCCCGAGATCAGCTTCTAGTTCTCCCACTGTCAGTCACTGATATTTGTTATTTGCAGACCGTACACGTTCAACATTCTCAGGTGTTCCGGTTCTTGCAGGCTTTCCAGATCACTTTTATTAGATACACGACCATCTGTGCCCCATTTTTTTCTGCACTCATTGCATTATCCCTAAAAGCTTTCTGAATCATCCGAGCAGTTTCCACACAAAATTTGATGTCGATATTTTGCTCTACTGGCTCAGTCATTTTGATTGCGATGGCCAGTGGCCACACAGTACACATGCTCACTGACTAGAGCAGTGAATTTGTTATTGCTCACGCGTGTGCATTACAGAATATTCTCCTTGGCTGTTAGTCTACATGGATGTCACGCAAACTGTTCTCGTTATATTAACAATGACTGGACTTTTTCCGGACAGACTTCGTACATGCACAAGGTAATATGCTCTTAAACAATGGTAGTTGTCTGAGTCACCACCACGTGAGTCACATGAACACTATCAATGACAATGACTAGCACAGGGTGGAGCCCTTTCTTGGTTGTCTCTTAACGTCACATTTTTTCAGCTGTGATTTATAAAGATGTTTATAATACAACCTACAAAGTTGTATAACCAAGGGTCAGGAAAAGCACACCAAAATTACAACAAACGGCTCTTTCTACTTGTTATACTGTAATAATCCCAGTGATCTCACTGGAGAAAACACTACACCTAATGCAGAACCTAAGGCAGTGCCAACAATAGGCAAGCCTGAATAGGGGTTTTAACCCCTCTCTAGTCCATCTAAAACTTTACAAAGAGTTTTGGCTTTAGATAAATTAAAAACCAATGTGTTACTGTGCCTTAAAGTGTGCTGTGTTATGGTAGCACATTCTTTTAAACAGGCTGGTAGCACAGGTTAACCGCTTCCGGACCGCCCGCCGCCGATTTACTGCGGCAGGGCAGCCCTCCTGCGCAAAACGACGTAGGTCTACGTTGGTCGCGCGTCTGCAGCTAGGGGGCGAGCGCGCATCGCCGGTGGCGTGCTCCCGTCCCCACTCGGCAGCGGAGACTCCGATGCATGGGGCAGGCGGCTCTGATTGCCGCCTGACACCCACGATCATTCCCCGCTGAGAGAGGAGAACAGTCAGCTGCTGTAAACACAGCCGACCGTTCTCTCTGAAATGATCACAGAGCTCCTGTGATCCTTCTATATAGGATTACAGGTCTTTATGGTCATTTCACAAGCCCAACCCCCATACAGTTAGAAACACGCCCCTAGGTACACATTTAACCCCTTGATCACCCACAGTGTTAACCCCTTTCCCGCCAGTGTCATTATTACAGTAACAGTGCATATTTTTAGCACTGATTACTGTAATAATGTCACTGGTCCCCCCAAAAGTGTCAAAAATGTCAGCTAGGGGTCCAATCTGTCCGCCGCAATGTCACAGTCCCACTAAAAATCGCAGATCGCCACCATTACTAGTAAAAAAAAAAAACAATAAAAATGACATAAATCTTTCCTGTAGTTAGGAGACGCGATAACTTTTGCGCAATCAAAATATGCCAAAAAGTATGTAGCAGAAAAATATGGCCTAAAATGTTAAAAAATTTAGATTTTTTTTTTGAGAATGTTAAAAAATATTGTTTTTTTTTTTCCAGAATTGTCGCTATTTTTTTGTTTATAGGGCACAAAATAAAGATCGCAGAGATGATCAAAAACCACCAAAAGAAAGCTCTATTTGTGGGGAAAAAAGGACATCAACCTTATTGGGGTACAGAGTCCCACAACCGCGCAATTGTCCGTTAAAATAACACAGTGCCGAATCACAAAATATGGCCCTGTCATTAAGGGAGAAAATCATCCAGAAGTGGTTAATGAACGAAAACACATGCATGCACTGTTTTTTTTTTTTTTTAACACTCCACAATAAACAGGTGGTCCCTGTCTTTGCATTACTTTTTGTTACAACGCAATCCTCTTGTGCTACACTGGCTATATACATGGGTGACCTTTAAATTGAGTGTAACGCCTTTTGTTAACGCTCATTATATCAATACAGTAGTTGGAATTGGCCTGAAAACATAAACTCTTGACCTAATGGCTATTGGTGGACTATTGGAGTAGAATACTGTGCAAAGTAAATGTTCACTGAGCTTTGTAAATTAGGTGCGTTCACTACAATTATCCAATCATGTGCTAAAATCCTGTTTATTTTATTTCCGTCACATAGGCTTGGGTACTTATAGTGCTTGCAACTTCACTATGGGGTTTATTTACTAAAGGCAAATCCACTGTGCACTACAAGCGCACTGCAAGTGCACTTGGAAGTGCAGTCGCTGTAGATCTAAGGGGAAGCTCTGCTAACTTCTATTATCCAATTATGTGCATGCAAAAATGCTGTTTTTATTTTCTTTGCATGTCCCCCTCGGATCTACAGTGACTGCACTTCCAAGTGCACTCTCAAGTGCACTTGCAGTGCACTTGTAGTGCAGAGTGGATTTGCCTTTAGGAAAAAAAAACTCCCTATGTCTTAAGCTCAGCCATCATTGACTTACAAAGTAAACAGCCTCTACTACTTCAGTAGATCAACACCAAATTATTTTGGAATTCACTTATTGGCCCCAGGGCTTTTCCATAGTGCTAACCTACACACTAAGGGGGTCTAGCTTTAATTAATGTGCTGTGCAAATGTATCAGCATTCATGCAAAAATTACGAGTAACACTCTTATAAATGTTTTGATTATGTGCAAAAAATTATTTTCTGATATTCAAGTTATGTTTCTCAAGGTGAACGTAATATTGCTTAGCCCTTTCCCATACGTCAGCAGCAGCGGTGGGGTAGGGATCGGATTTACATACACTCCCGCCTGCTGCAGCAGCTGACTGTGAGCTGCCAGATTCCTGATCTTTCCTTCTACTAAGAACCTGGAAGTGACATGTAAAATGGTCTGGCTGTCACTTTCTGTGTTCCATTACCTTCAATAAAATGCAAGTGAGACTTTAGGGCTCTAAAAACCCCTATTGTCTCACTGAAAAAAGCATCGCACAGGGGACTGTTTGTCCCCTGTTATGAACAATAAAGTTTAGGAAAAAAAAATTGAAAATAATTAAAGTTACATTAATAAACCTAACTTCGCCCAAAGATTTTTGAGCCCCCCCCCCCCCCACACACACACACATACGCACAAGAGAACGCAAACACGTGCGCTAGGGATGCCTGAAAACATCAGTTGCACTACACGTTACATATCGCTGCTCATGCCAGAGTGATAACAATAATTCTAGGCCCATCATTTACAATTAACCCTAAACTGATGGCCTTAGGGGCATTTATTGCATTGCCTATGCAAAATTTAGGGTACTGAAATATGTCGCTGTTTCATAGTCATGGACAATTCTAAAATGTTATTAAACCCAGACTATGAAAACTCTCATTATGTGCTAGATAACAGAGTGTTCGTACTCACTAAGCCTCTAAAGCATTCATTTTGTGTAGAGTGCAAAATACCTGGTTCATCCTGCCTTCAGCTGTCCCTCATATCTTCTATGTGTCCCTACTGCAGCCTGAGATTGTGTACACTGGCTGGTGTCCTCTACTGAGCATGGTTAGTTTCAGTTCCCTTCTAAGCTCTTCATTTCCTCCTTCTTTTTCTTATCTCTGCAGCCCCCATAATTATAAAGTCACATATGTTTGCGTAGACACAGTGGTAAATGACACTCCCCTCACTCCCCCCCCTCCTCCATGTCCTCCTATTGCTAAACACTATAGGGCAGGATATAGTATGCTGATTGATTACATAAAAAAAAACTCACAAGGAAGTTTAGTTGTAATATAAATAAGTATTAAATATATCAAATGTAATTGCTAATACCAGTAAAATAAAAAAGACCCTTGGATGCAGATGCCATCGAAGCAAAATGAAAGCTAGTGTCAATCATCCTTGACTCCACCTACACCATATTATTGCACAGACAATACATTTTGATGTTCAATAAAGATTTATCGGAAGCTATCCGTTTTTTGATATTTATAAATTAATTTGAATTGCTTTTCTGAAACTTTTCTTTTTTCTTTTTTTGTCATGTGATTTATATGATTTATGTAAATGTCCAGTGTTGGGCATGTCACTTAAAAAAGTAATTAGTTATAGTTACTAGTTACTTCTCACAAAAAGTAACTGAGTTAGTAACTGAGTTACAACAGTAAAAAAATAATCACCAGGAAAAGTAACTACTGTGTTACTTTAAAAAAATAATCACATATGTCAAATACCGTATATAGCCATGTTTTATTATGCTGAAAAAGCCCCCCTCGGCTTATACTCAAGTCACCGTCTCACTTACCTTTTCCCCGCTCAGTGCACATTCAAAAATGCCCCCCCCCCCCGGCGCCAACATGTCCCCGCACCTGTGCCATCTGCCTGGGAATAGCCGAACGTGTTGGCGCCGAGTGGCGCCATTTTTAAATGTAAGGCGCCTCACCGACAGGTAAGTGAGACTCCTCCACAGCCCCTGCATTTCCTCATGCAGTGCTGTGGGCATGGTACAGGACATTCTCCTGTACCATGCCCGCAGCACTGCATCGCCTGTACCATGCCTGTACCACCTGTGCCATGCCTGTACCATCACCTGTGCCATGCCTGTACCAGCACCTGTGCCATGCCTGTACTATCACCTGTGCGATGCCTGTACCATCTCCTGTGCCATGCCTGTACCATCTCCTGTACCATAACCTGTGCCATGCCTGTACCATCTCCTGTGCCATGCTTGTACCATCACCTATGCCATGCCTGTACCATCTCCTGTGCCATGCCTGTACCATCTCATGTACCATCACCTGTGCCATGACTGTACCATCACCTGTGCCATGCTTGTAGGATCTCCTGTACCATGCCTGTACCATCTCCTGTACCATGCCTGTACCATCTCCTGTACCATCACCTGTGCCACCTGCGTGATACACTGGTACCTGAGTGGTATTTGCTGAGTGGTACCTGCGTGGTACTGGTACCTGAGTGGTATTTGCTGAGTGGTACCTGAGTGGTATTTGCTGAGTGGTACCTGCACGGTATTTGCTGAGTGGTAGCGGCTGCATGGTAAACTGGTATCTGAGTGGTATTTGCTGAGTGGTACCTGCGTGGTACCTGGGTGGTATTTGCTGAGCAGAACCTGTGTGGTATTTGCTGAGTGATACCGGGTGCGTAGTACTGGTACCTGTGTGGTATTTGTTGAGGAGTACCTGCGTGGCACCTGTGTGGTATTTGCTGAGGGGGTACCTGTGTGGTACCTGGGTGGTATTTGCTGAGGGGTACCTGTGTGGTACCTGAATGGTATTTGCTTGCTGAGTGGTACCTGCGTGGTACCTGAGTGGTATTTGCTGAGTGATACCTGCCTCCAGAAGCGCTGTTCTCTAGGACTCCAGGAGTCAGCACTCAGGCCTCAGTCAGGAGTCTCAGTCAGGACCGAGGAGCAGACAGCGGCAGGCCGAGTGCCTGGAGATGACGTCAGCTAATCATCATAGAGAAGTGTTAATTTTCTACTGCTAGTACTACCCTCTAGTGGTAGATTTGAAGTTTGCAAGTCTGCATAATTGTAATTACAGTAACGCCGCATTGGTAACGGTAAAAGCGCTACCGTGGGGAAAAAAGTAATTCATGTGATTACTCGTTACTTAAAAAAAGTAACGCCGTTCGTAACGCCGTTTATTTATAACGCCGTTATTCCCATTACTGTAAATGACTTATGGTAAAAAGTGCAAGTGATGTTGGGACCGGCGCTACCACATAAATATTGTGTCTGTGCAATTCCATACACTGTATAATTCATATAAAACATATAAAAGTGCATATAGTGCTTAAACCAAAGTGCTTCGTGCTGTAAACCTTTTATATATTCGCATGGGCTGTGCTCAGTGTACCATATAAACACATGTATACATATAAAGTGCTGAGTGCTATTGATAACCACGTGTGTGATTGCGTGCTAAACAAAGTTTGGCGCCAGTGGGTGTACCACCAATTGCACCGTTGCTTACCGCACTCTTAGGAAGGTGGCTCAGCACTCCCTGGTCACTAGAACAGAAAACAAGCCTCCATTGCGTAGTATATCCTTGTTAGGGTAAAACAACGTAGCATCCACTCACATTTAGGGAGTTCACTATCAGCTTGAGGTGTTCGCCGGGTCGCTTCCGCGTTCCACCAGCTCAAACCACCGTTCCCGGAAGTGACGTACTGACGTACGCAAACCACGCCCTACGCGTTTCGTCATACAACGTCATCTGGAGCGTGCCATCTATCGCTACTCCCGGTCTTTTTATAGGCTGGGTCGGCGCCATCTTAGTGTACTGATTTGAGGCCGGACACGGCGGCCATCTTGGTGCACCCATACCGCAGCCTAAACAGCTTAATTCATCATGTGAACTCCCTATTTGTTACGTGTGCCGTATATATAAACATACATTTTATTTAAAACTTAGAATACGACTCCACATATTAAAACCCTGTAATATAATACATTATGTTTTGTACTATATTGTGCGAACCAGTGATGTGTCTGATTTGATCGGGGTGAGCCGATAATCAGTGCTGCCGATAAAAATCATAAATTATGTGAATCAATAGTAAAAGTGATTCAGTGATGATGTTGACTTTTTGATATTTAATAGTGGGCCCAAGTGACTGTGCGATTAATAGACTATAAAAATAAAAAATTATAAAAAGTGCCCATACATGTAACAATAATATCGGTGAGAAAAAAATCGTACAAAAAATTAATTTATTACTAAAGATATATATAAAAACTTTATAAGAAGAAGTTCTCTATACAAGTCCATCCATAGATATAAGTCCATGTTGCTTGTGACTTTGTATTTTCTGGGTTGAAACCCATAATTTATGGGTAAAAATAATGCAGTTCCAGACGAAAAAATATATTAAAAGACTGAAAGATGATACCCAATAGGATGAAAACAGGATGACGTAATAAATTGGTGAAACTGAAGGTGATAGGATACTTGCAGTTGGTTATTCCCATGAGGAAATCTTTCTTGAAATGAGGAATTTTCAGCGAGAAGTTAAAGATATAAATATTTTATTATGGTAAAAAGGCTTCACTTCATAAAAAGTCTTGGAAGATGATGAAGTTAGATGCGTTAAAACATGCATTAAATGCATTAAAACCGCATCTAAAAAGTACAAAATTACAAAAAATTCAAAAAATCCGACGATGAAACAGGAGTGTGTTGATACTAAAAATATTTCTAAAACATTCCAAAAAGATACTTCAAAAATGTTTATAATACGGAGATTCTAAAAGAGGATCTAAAAAGGTCAAAGGAGGCTCCTAAAAATTAAGGATCCCTTAAAAGCTTGTTAAAACTCTTAAAAAGGCTCTTAAAACTGTACCTTAGAAAAAGCTTCTTAAGGAAGGTGGGTCGGAGAGGTTTCCTTAAAAATCGGTGATGAAACAGTTTAAGTCAATATCGATATTCAGGCCTTTAGGCTGAAGGGTCTGCATCAGATATATCCACTTCGTTTCGTTTTTAGATACATCTATTCTCTTGTTACTTCCTCTCCAGTTATTCTTTATTTTGTCTATGGCATAAAAATTTGACTTATGTCGAGTAACACCTCCATGTTTGGTATCACTTTGGCGCTTGACATTTTGGGTATTTATTACTAGCAACTTCATCTTTTACATTTTACTACATTAATATATTGTGTTTGTGTGCTCTAAAATGAACTTTGCACTTGATAAACTGCTGCGCTAATAATAACATAATATCAACCATAAAAAATTAAAAAAAACATAAGAACTTGACAATACAACTGTTTAATTCTTCAGGTTGTCTGCTTTCAAAAAATATATAATCTTGTGGAGGGTTTAACCAGCGCTGTAGCCGATAGATGGCTACTTTGGGGTCGTTCTAGGAGGGTGTCTATTGACATTCTCCCAGAACCCCGTCCCCTTCAGACACAGCTGATCACAGATTGAGGTAAAGGGCTCTAAAAGCAACCCCTTATCATGTGATTAGCTGTGCCTAATCACAGCTCATCACTTTTAAACAAATGCCGGTGTAACGTGAGAATTACCTACCCCGTGAGAAAAACCTACCCTCGTCACTTCCGGCGAGGAACAGCTGAGCAGCACAGCAGTGCGCATGCTCACAGCCGCGGATACCTAATAGAGCAGCTGAGAATCAGACTAGTGCGCATGCGCACTAGCATGAAACGAGCACGGTGTCCGTGAAAAAAACCTACCTACGCGGGGGTTACATTAAAACAGCTGTGCTGCAATATGACTCATCTCTGCTCCTGTCCCTGTCACTTCCCTGCTCTCGGCTAGTAAATATAAAAGCGGCTTTTATATTTACTATCGGAGATGAGGGAAGTGACCGGGACAGGAGCGCGGATGACTCATATTGCAGCACAGCTGTTTTAACCTCCTAGGCGGTAATCCCGAGCGTGACTCGGGGTTGGTTTTTCATATCAGGAGCGGTAACCCCGAGTCACGCTCGGGGTGGATAGGCAGAGAGCGCAGCGGTGTTCTCTTACCTTATCCTGGCGATCCAGCGATGATCTCTCATTGCTGAGATCGCCAGCAGAGAGTCCCGCCGCTCCTCCGTCCACCGTCGGTCTGATCACTTCCTAGTTCCGTTCCCTGCAGCAGCAATGCTGCATGGGAGCGGAACTAGGGAGGGAAATTAAAAAAAAAAAAAAAACGTTGCACAAAACACATAACACATTTTATATTATATATATATATATATATGCATATATATATATATATATATATATATATATATGCATATATATATATATATATATATATATATATGCATATATATATATATATATATATGCATATATGCATATATATATATATATATATACATACATACGCATATATATATATATATATATATATATATATATGCATATATATATATATATATATATATACCGGTATATATATATGTATGCATATATATATGTGTATATATGTATATATATATATATATATATATATGCACACACACACACATATATATATATATATATATATATATATATATATATATATATAAAATTATATTATTGATTCAATTATAATTCATGCGTTATATATTACACATATATATATATATATATATATATATATATATATGTGTGTGTGTATATATATATATATATATATATATATATATATATACATACACACATATTTATATATATATATATATATATATATATAATATATAATGCATGAATTATAATCTAATCAATAATATAATTTTATTATATATATTAAATAATAAAATTATATTATTGATTTGATTATAATTCATGCGTTTGTGTTTCAAATTTATCACTAGACTCTTGTTTTGGTCAGGTTTAAGTCAGTAATTACTAAGAATTGTAGGCCTATAATACATAACGCCAAATTTCCATGAAAACAATTGTACCGCTTTTGGTATGTAATTCCTGACATAATCATACCGCCAGGGAGGTTAATGTAACTGCTCGTGTTACATACACTGCCGTGAACCGGAAGTGAAGAGGGTAGGTTTTTCTCACGGGTAGGTAATTCTCACGGAACACCGGTTATCGGCATTTCCTTTTCTCAGTGCTGTCACTATGTGAGGAAAGGAAAACTGATAATGGCCAATCCTATGACAGGGGACATTTACACTGATAATCGGGGCACTGATGATCAGTGCCCCGATTATCAGTGCAGTCCTAGCAGTGCCAATCAGTATCTATCAGTGCAGCATAGCAGTGCCCATCAGTCCTGCCTTATCAGTGCACCCTTATCAGTGCCTCCTCATCAGCGCCCATCAGTGCAGCTTGTCAGTGCCCATCAGTGCCACCTCACCAGTTCTCATCAGTGCCGCCTCATCAGTGCAGCCTCATCAGTGCCCATCAGTGCCACCTCATCAGTGCAGCTTCATCAGTGTCCATTCAGTGCAGCCTCATTAGTGCCTATCAGTGCAGCTTCATCAGTGCTCATCGGTGCAGCCTCACCAGCGCCCACCGGTGAAGAAGAAAACGTACGTATTTGCAAAAAAAAATTGACAGAAACTAAGAAAACTTTTTTTTTTCAAAGGTTTTGGTCTTTTTTATTTGTTTAGAAAAAAATAAAAAGCCCAGTGGTGACTAAATACCACCAAAAGAAAGCTCTATATGTCTCAAAAAATTATAAAAATGTAATTTGGGGGCAATGTTGCATGACCGCGCCATTGTCATTCAAAGTGCGGCACTGAAAGCTGAAAATTGGCCTGGTCAGGAAGCGGTGAAATTGGCCAGTAGGAAAGTGGTTAACCACTTCAGCCCCAGAAGATTTTCCTGCTTAACCACTTGCCGACTGCCTAACGCCGATCTACGTCGGCAGTCAGCCCCTCACAGGCAAAGTGACGTAGGGCTACGTCACTAGCTTGTGAGGGTCTAGGGAGCGAGCGCGCGCCCCCGGAGGCGCGCTCCCGCTCCCGCGTGGTCACGGACCCCCCCTCGCGTGTGACCGGCGGACCCGATGTCCGCCGGTCACTCGGCGATCGGCGGGGGAGAGGGAGAATGTCAGGCAGCTTGTGTAAACAAGCCACCTGTCATTCTCCTTGCTGTTAGGATACTGATCACTCGGATCTAGTATGTAGATCCGTTGATCAGTGTCCATACAGCTCAAGCCCCAGCCAATCACAGTTAGAATCACGCCCCTAGGGATACACACAGCCCCTCCCTCCCAAATAAAGTTAACCCCTTCACTACCAGTGTATTTTTACAGTAACAGTGCATATATATAGCACTGATTACTGTAGAAATGTCACTGGTAACCCCAAAAGTGTCAAAAATGTCAGTCAAGGGTCCGATCTGTCCGCCCCAGTGTCGCAGTACCGCAAAAAAAATCGCAGATCGCCGCCATTACACGTTAAAAAAAAAACAACAAAAATGACAGAAATCTTTCCCTTTGTTAGTAAACGCGATAACTTTTGCGCAAACCAATCAAAATACGCTTTTTGCGATTTTTTTTACCAAACATAGGTAGCATAAAACAAATTGGCCGAAAAAGTTAAAAAATTTAGATTTTTACATTTTTTTTTTGGGGAATTTCATATAAAAAAATGTGAAAAATATTGCTATTTTTGCAAAATTTACGCTCTTTTTTTGTTTATAGCGCGTGATCAAAAAATCGCACAGGTGATCAAATACCACCAAAAGAAAGCTCTGTTTGTGGGAAAAAAAGGACGCCAAATTCGTTTAGGTACAGCGTCGCACGACCGCGCAATTGTCCGTTAAAGTCACGCAGTGCCGAATCGCAAAATACCCCCTGGTCGGAATGGGGGTAAAATCTTCCGGGGCTTAAGTGGTTAATGACCAGGCCCTATTTTGCGATTCGGCACTGCGTTACTTTAACCTTCCTGGCAGTATGATTATGTCAGGAATTATGTACCAAAAGCAGTACAATTTTTTTTCATGGAAATTTGGCGTTATGTATTATAGGCCTACAATTCTTAGTAATTACTGACTTAAACCTGACCAAAACAAGACTCTAGTAGACATCCCAGATGTGATAAATTTGAAACACAAACGCATGAATTATAATCTAATCAATAATATAATTTTATTATATAATATATATAATAATAAAATTATATTATTGATTAGATTATAATTCATGCGTTATATATTATATATATATGTGTGTATATATATATATATATATATATATAATTATATACATATATATATATGTGTGTGTGTGTGTGTATATATATATATATATATATATATATATATATGTGTGTGTATATATATATATATATATATATATATGTGTGTGTGCATATATATATATATATATATATATATATATACACACATATATACATATATATATATATATATATATATATATATATATATATATATATATATATATATAATATAAATGTGTTATGTGTTTGTGTTTTGTGCAACGTTTGAATTTCCCTCCCAGTTCCGCTCCCATGCAGCATTGCTGCTGCAGGGAACGGAACCAGGAAGTCATCACACCGACGGACGAGCGGCGGGACTCTCGGCTGGCGGTCACATCAATGAGAGATCATCGCTGGATCGCCAGGAGAAGGTAAGAGACACCGCTGCGCGCTCTGCACATCTACCCCGAGCGTGACTCGGGGATACCGATCCTAGTCTAAAAAATCCACCCCGAGTCACGCTCGGGGACACCGCCAGGGAGGTTAATGGACGATTGGGCGGTCGTGCGACACTGTACCCAAATAAATCTAAAGTCCTTTTTTTCCCACAAATAGAGCTTTCTTTTGGTGGTATTTTATCCCCTGTGCAATTTAAATTTTTTTTGCGCTATAAACAAAAAAAGAGCCACAATTTTGAAAAAAAAAAAAAAACTGTATTTTTCAGATACTGCTATATAACATCGCCAAAAAAAATTTTAAAAATCACAATTTTTTAACATTTTAGGCCAATTTGTTTTCTGCTACATATTTTTGGTAAAAAAAAATTGCAATAAGCGTATTGGTTTGCACAAAAGGTATCATGTCCACTAACTAAGAGAAAGATTTATGTTATTTTTATTGTTTTTTTTTTTTTATTTTTTTACTAGTAATGGCGGCGATCTGCGATTTTTTGCGGGACTGCGACATTGCGGAGGACAGATCGGACCCCTAACTGACATTTTCTGACACATTTGGGGGTACCAGTGACATTACTACAGTAATCAGTGCTAAAAATATGCACTGTTACTGTAATAATGCCATTGGCAGGGAACTATTGGTGATTAAGGGGTTGAATGTAAGCCTAGGGGAGTGATTCTAACTGGGGGGGTTGGGCTTGTGAGATGATCACAGAGACATGCGATCCTATATAGCAGGATCACATGACCTCTGTGATCATTGCAGGGAGAAGGACGGATGGCTGTGTTTTGCGTTTACATCAGCTGTCCGTCCTTCTCTGTCAGCGGGGGGAGATCGCCGATGTCAGGCAGCAATCGGAGCCACCTGACACACGCACTGTCTGTCGAGCGGAGGCGGGAGCGCGCCGCTGGTGGCACGCGCTCGCCCCCTAGCCTCTTGAGAGCGAGCGAAGTAGAGCTACGTTACTTTGCCCAGGAGCGGGTGCCTGCCGCAGTAAATCTGCGGCGAGCGGTCATCTAGTGGTTAAGTAATCTTCAGGCCTAAAATGATTTTATAAACATATGTGCAAAAAAAACACAAACATAACTTTGGCAGCGAAAGGATTGATACCATGAGAACATTTCTTCCTGAGAGAAAATAGCCTAAGAACATTCAACCAGAAGAGAAAATAGTCAAAGACCAAAAGAGCATTTTTTTTTTTACCGCATTCAAACAGCCACAGCTTTAAATATTGTACAAAAAATCCCTGAAACTAATGGGATAATGCTGTTTTTTCACGTAGAATTTTTTTTTTTTTTTAAAGACTTGACAGACTTGACATTTTACTGGCATACTCCCATTCTCTAAAAAAAAATCTACTTTTCTGGTAATCTTTGACATTAGGATCTCTAGTATGTTTCAATTGTCCAAGAAAATGTCACTGTACCAGTTATGTTATCACAAGGTGATGCTCAAATCCTGAAATACTGGAAATGCTTCATAAAGTAAGTTTCCTTTTCTTAAACCAGAAAACCAACCAACAAAAAAATCCTAGCAACATTCACAAACCAATGTTTAAAGATAATTTTCCTCTCTGACATGAGAAAGCTCAAATAAGATTAAAGGAAAACCCATTTTCTTCATATAAAACAAAATAGGGAATTAAAATAAGTCACCCTCTTTGAAAAATATGGGCACTATATTTACTGTGATGGCATACTGTCCCGGAACTTACACCCTAAGTGCCCATTTAAACCTCTTACCCAATAACCCAACAAATGCCCCCCACATCCATTGTTTTATATAAATATAACATTTAGAAAATATTATATATACTGCTATCCTCTTCCATAACTCACCACCAGACGGGTCCACCAAACACCCATTGTCTGTCCTCAGTCCTCCTGTCACTCCTGTGTCTCCCACCACCCTAGATCCAGCCTGCCATGAACGAGATGGAGTGAGCTGATGTCTGACGTCATTGCGCACACCACGATCACGTGAGGGACGTTCCCCGGAGGAGACGCTCTGCCTCCACATACTCATCAGTTTGCACTACGGGCGACAGTATGAGATTGGGAAATGCCTGCCGTAACACGCCGCAAACTGATGACACACAAAACTGCTGGAAAAAAAATCTTGGGAGTCAATTTGCTGCCCCTCTCCAAGTGCTGCCTGGGTCCAATGGACCCAGTGGGACCCATGGTAGGGCCGGCCCTGACCCAGCCTTTCCACCAGCCCCTTGGAACAAACATGACCACTGTCACTGTAGCTAGCTGTAGCATTACCCCTGCAGATTGGGAAAAGTGTTTTAGTTTGACCCACAAATTATCGCTTGCGATCAAGACTCAGGAAAAAGGGTTCAAACGTATGTGTCACCCTATAGTGTGTGCTACTAGAAGTGTAGTACAGGCAAAACATAGTCTTATTCTGCGATAAACCTGAGTCATTAAATCTGAGTCAGAGTTTCTTGGAGGCTCTTAGAGGCTAGGGCTGGATAACTCATCCTGGCAGCTCTCTGGTGCCTCCCCCTGGTATCTGGAAAGTTGGAGAACATTCTTGAACTAGTGGGTAAAGTTGGGGAGGAGCTGCTCTGCATATTTATGGACCTTTGGCCAATCCCCTGGTGGGGCGCCTGGCAGGGAGCCAAAGAAGCCCATAAATAGACATGAGTCATGCTAGCAGGGGGTTGGGTGGAAGATAGAGAAGCAGTGCTGAGGGAGGCTCTCTGTGGTCCTTGAGGGACCCCCTCCCTTACCAGGGGGGAGGGGGATATACCTTGGGCTAGAGCTCGGGAGGCTGGTCTGGAAGGATCCCACCACAGGAGGCAGTTGGGGGGACCATAATTGGAGAAGCAGCAGCATAGAGAGCAAGGGGGGACAGTGAGTAGGGACAGACAAACTTGCCCTGGGGAATCTCAATGTTTGTGTCAGTCAGGAAGACAGGGAACAGAGAAGCAGCCAGGTGCGTCTGGTGGCAGCCAGGCAAACTAGCATTTTCTACAGCGGTAGAACTGGTCTCAGTGTCTACAAGAAAGCAGAAGGTTATGAGAGATGCCGTTCCATTTCACATGTGCTACTTTATCCAAAAGGGGATGGAAAGTCCCTAGCCTGTAATGAGCTATTGTTGAATTAACTGTTAGTTCCATCAGGAGTGATCATCAGGTGCTGTACATAGTGAACCAAGCTTGTGCAGGTGGAAGGAACAGAAGAGGAGTTTGTAAATAGGGAGGAAGTTGTCCCTAAAGTACTATTGTTGGTGTCACGCTTGGCATCCCATAATACCCTACCCTACCCAAGCTATCATCCCCTAATAAAACTACAAAAAGACTGATTTCTGTGTCTGGATGAAAGAAGAAAATGATGTGCGACTGGCTGTGTAGCAGTGGGGAACCGTGACTTCAGCAACTCCTACAGGGGTAGTGCTACACTTATAACCATGTGGTATACACTGCTTTGAAATTTTTAACATTTTGTCAAGTTACAACCAAAAAAGTAAATGTATTTTATTGGGATTTTATGTGATAGACCAACACAATGTGGCAAATAATTGTCAAGTGGAAGGAAAATGAGAAATGGTTTTCACATTTTTTTACAAATAAATATGTAAAAAGTGTGGCATGCATTTGTATTCAGCCCCCTTTACTCTGATACCCCTAAATAAAATCTAGTGGAACCAATTACATGTACTATATGTTCATTCTTTCAAAAACTATTCAACAGAAACTTGGTAAAGGAAACCTGCCATAGAAAAAATCTGGAGGATGCCATTTTGGATCCCTCCTGAAAATGTTTGTTGCCAGCTGCAGCAGACTCAGAGTTGTCACTCATATACTACACACTCTATAGCAGGGGTCTTCAAACTATGGCCCTCCAGGAACTACAATTCCCATCATGCCAAGTCATGTCTGTGAATGTCAGAGTTTTGCAATGCCTCATGGGACGCGTAGTTCCGCAACAGCTGGAGGGCCGTAGTTTGAGGATCCCTTCTCTCTAGCATTTATATTCTCTCCTCCCCCAGGAACTACATAAAAGAATTTGGAAGGGGGCGGGGGTGAGCAAAGGCAGAAGAGCTGGGGCAACAAAGACAGTAATCAGACATTCACAGAAGGTGAGAGGGCTATGACATGCAAGGAGGGAGGGGCTATGCTAGGCAATTGAATTCCTGAAAAAGTAAGCTTTGAAGTAGGTTTAATACATATTGCAAGTAAATTAAAAAATAATTTGTGGAAAGGAAAATGGTGCATTGAAAATACTAGATTTTTCTGTGCTTTTACGTGCAATTTTGTAAAAGTATAACTAAAGGCAATTTTTTATTTATTTTTTCGTTTTGGATAGAATGGAGAGGGATTAGAACAACTATCAGGTTATTATTGCTGTCTGTGTCCCCTTAACAGAGATTCACCCTCTTTATGTGTCATATCACCGAAAAGGAAAGTTAACCACTGAAGGACCACCTATCGTACATATAAAGTGGTAGGGAAGCCCTTAAGTGTAAAAGCATGTACATGTGCGTGATTTTGCTATAAGGCTCTAGGGGGTGCACACGCTGCCGTTATGATTAGACCGCGCAATTGTCAGTTAAAGCAATGCAGTGCCATATCGCAAAAAGTGGCCTGGTCATTAAGGGGGTAAAACCTTCCGGGGCTAAAGTGGATAAAGAAAATTCCAAATTTTGGTGTGTCCACAGAGCACTAATGAAGGGAACATTTTCCTATGGGGACATCCAGGGATTCCCTCACTTTGGAGGGATCTCCTCTCACTTCCTGTTTTAGCTATGGGACAGAAAGTGATAAGAAATCCCCCCAAATGGGATACAGATGGAAAAAAAACTGTCAGGGGTCACACCCTTTCCCTACACTAATCCAAATAAAAAATAAAAAAAGTTGTGTCTTTAGTTCTTTAGCGGTAGTAAAGTTTAATGATAAATAAATAAAAAAACTTTCCCCTACAAGGTAATGGCATAATGTGCTAGTATGACCTATTTTAAAACTAAGCCCTCCAGCGGCACACTGTCACTGCTGCCCGGTCTTCCATCTTCACTAGGACTTCATTCTGGGTTCTTGGGCTCCGCGTTGATATCACTCCCACGCATGCTCAGGGCAAATGCACTGTGATGTCATCGGCTGCAGAAGTAGTGAATATCTCCTAAACAGTGCACTATTGGGACATATTCCTTGTACCTAGAGGTAAGGTTTATTATAAGCTTACTTGCAGGTACAAGTGAGCAAGCTGTGTTTACTAATACTACCGCTTTAAGTTGGTGAAAGGTTGTCTTAACGGGGTAACATGTGGCCCAAAAAACAATAGTTACTTTAAATTCTTTCCATCAGAAGAGCATTTGGGGAATACACATTCACATAGGGGGCGGGATCTGGGGGCCCCCTTGTGAAAGGGGGCTTCCAGATTCCAATAATCCCCCCACCCACAGCCCAGGGTTGTTGTGAAGAGGCCCTTGTCCTCATCAACAAGGTGCTCTGGGCAAGGGGGGGGGGGGGGCAGAGCGTTTTTTTTTTTTTTTTTTTTAATCTGCATTGCTGGGAGGCAACAATATACACTGCCTGGCCAAAAAAAAAGTTGCCAGCAAAAAAAAAAGGTCACACACTCTAATATTTTGTTGGCTTTGATTATGGCACACATTCGCTGTGGCATTTTTTTGATAAGCTTCTGCAATGTCACAAGATTTATTTCCATCCAGTGTTGCAATAATTTTTCATCAAGATCTTGTATTGGTGATGGGAGAGTCGGACCACTGCGCAAAGCCTTCTCCAGCACATCCCAAAGATTCTCAATGGGGTTAAGTTCTTAACTCTGTTGTGGCCAATCCATGTGTGAAAATTATGTTTCATTCTCCCTGAACCACTCTTTCACAATTTGAGTCCGATGAATCCTGGCATTGTCATCTTGGAATATTCCCGTGCCATCAGGGAAGAAAAAATCCATTGATGGAATAACCTGGTCATTCAGTAGATTCAGGTAGTCAGCTGACCTCATTCTTTGGGGACATGCAGTAACTATCTAATAGGATAGTTACTGCATGCTTTGTTTAGTTAGTTGCTTAGTAAATTCCAGGTGGCAACTTTGTTTTTGGCCAGGGAGTGCATTACAGCCGCAAGCAAGTTTAAATTACATGTTTTTCCTTTAGAGATGTCAGAATCGTTTATGGACCATGTGCCTTCAGACAGCAGCTATCTGGGCCATGAGATATAGCACTAGAGTGTGCCCCTATCCTTAAATAGTTTATTAAATGGAAGGATTGGGAAACAAGGATTTCGGGCACATAGATTATATAAAATCACTTTTATTTAAAGAATCATTTAAAATCATAAAGAAATACAGGCAGGTAATTATGTATTGAGGACCAGACCAACGAATGGTCTGTGCTGTAGTGTATCCTAATTCATGAGATATTAAACAATGATTTACATACAATTCAAGGTATGAGACAGTTTGTAGTCATATGATTCTCAAAGCTATATACTTGGTATCAGAAGATCCCTGCCGACGGATACCAGAAAAGTAAGGTGCCGGTCAACAGGGTCAACTGAGATCGTAGTCTAGCTTTCACCGTACAATATTTGACCTTTGCTCAACATGTTTCGCTTTCTTATGAAAAATCTTCGTCTGGAGCATATCATTTGACTTGTCTGCATGAAAAATATGACAATGTTTAGACAGATTGCATATACATTACATTGTTTGTACATAGTTATACATCAGTTTTTCTCAATTATTTCACATAAATACATTACATGTATACACAGGTCCTTATATTTTGTATCAACACAATATATCATTGAGTATTGAGTTACATCTAGAGTCCGGGGAGGTTGTAGGGAGCATGGAGAAGCCAATAGTGAGCGTATGTGGGGACCCACACCGTATCTTCATTTTAACCATAGTGTATCTATATTACAGATTTTATGAAGGAAAGGAGGAATACATACCTGTACATTATGTAGTAAGGCACATATCTCAAATTCCGTAATTTTTAACGAGGAGGACTGTTGTGCGTTTTAGAGAGCTCATATATTGGCACCTAAGTAGTTACATAGGAGTGAGGATAGTCACTCTATGTTCAATATCTGGGTAGAAAAAGAGTTTTTTCAAAACAGATTATATATATATTTGTAATGTCCCTTGAAGTAAAGAGTGTAGGTTTTCCAGGTATGCAAACACCACGTGTTGAAACGTTATAGAATGATACATGTGCTGCATGCATATATATTAAATAAAGTAAAGAGCACAGTGAGGACCATTCATGTACCCAGATTGAATAGAAATCCACAAAGATGTTAAGTAGTTCAGATAAAGAAAAAACAGAAATTTATCTTATAGGAAAGGCCACATACATACAAGTATATGTTGCTCCCTTAGACACCACAGGGACACTCAAAATACCACATGCATATTCCATTGATTTATATTTAATCGATCGTTGGAAGGGATATGAGTAGCATTCCTTCCCCTAGAGCTTAACAGCCCATAAATAGAGTCCCATGGTAATATCCAATTTAGTACATGCTTGTTTGTAGAGGAGTAACCCGAGGTGTATGGGAACAGAGTAGGTGCCTCATAGTACCTAGTGTTAATGCATATGCAACAAGTATCCCAGAGAAACAAGAAGGGAATAGAATGCCCAAAAGTATAGTAAGTGCACATAGGGTAAAAGTGCCAGGAATGGTTTATTTAAATGCTCACAAGACACTGTATAGGAAGGAGCCTATTATGTAGAGCATATCTCCTATGGTCATTTAAATGCTGTAGAACGAGGTAAAATTGGGATGTAAAGAAAGGCTCATAATCATAAGCAATGTAATAGAAAGTGCCTAAAGAGCGCATACTGGTGTGTAGTAGACTTACCCCGTGCCGAGCTTCTCCAAAGTTCATACAGTCCTCACCGGATGGGGAACCGCCGCCATACAAGGGTGCGTATCCGGCGCCCTTAAATGGCGTGGATCCCGGGCGGTTTGTCACATGACGTCGCCGCCCCGGCCACTCCCACCGGACGTCGCGATCAAGCCAGTGCGGGGACACCCCGCAAGAAGCTCACCGCTATGTCACGGGGGTGATTGGACTACGGAGAAACAGGATCTGCCTCCATAGTCCGCTCAGGTGCCACAGGAAGTTCCGCCCTGACGGGGCGGAGCCGCACTGTGGCCTATCTGGCCGCACATACCTCACTAATTATGGCAGATCTCCCTCGTTACCCCACAGTGCCCCCACAGGCTCGATCAGCAACTGCACAGAAACTACATGCCTGTAATGGAAACAGAAACAGAATACAATCAATTTAGCATTTTAAAAGCACATATTTATTCAGGTTACAAACTTCTCCTGGTAAACCAGGAGGTACACACCAATAATGTATTTGTTTTTTCAAAGATAATTCATCCTTTTTATATTATAGATGAGATGGTAAGGGTATTCTATCACTTAATATTGTAGTGATTGCCCTAATGGAAGGATGGGGCTTGCTGTCCATTATTTGAAACTTTCCTCTATTTTCATTCCCCCAATAGAGGGGAGAAAAGGGGAGAATATCCCAGATTATTCAATGGAAATTAAGTTTTTGAGCCCATTCCATTTTCAAGAATTAATACATATTTTTTGAGGGGAGGGGTTTTTTGCCCAAACTCCCAGTTATACCCAAAGGGAAAGGAAAATGAAAATAAAATAAAAATAGAAATGAATATAAATATAGTTTGGGTATCCGAGCTAGTGAGTTCCCGGGGAGAAGGAAGACCACACCAAACTGAGCATCCACCCACACCCACATGCCACATAAACTGGTCAATCCCATATCAGGAACATACAGGTTTAAACCCATGGACTTGACTCCATGAGGTAAATGGATATTAAGTGTTACCAACTTTTATAGAAAGGGTCTATATGACTGGGTTTCATTCAGGCCCGGCCTACATGTAGCACTGAGTCGTTCTATCCAGAGGGTCTCCCTCTGGAGAATTTTCTTGTCCCAGTTGCCTCCTCGAGGATCCTGAGGAATAACCTCAAGTACATAAAATCTTGCCTTTTTGGGATTGAACCTGTGGTATAGGTCTAGGTGTCTGCTCACGGGTGTGATCATCCTCCCCCCGCTGATACGTATATGTGATCGTTTATCCTCTGGCGTAGTTCTCTTATAGTTTTACCTATGTAGAACATACCGCAGGTACAATGCATGATATATACTACTCCACGAGTACTACAATCAGCCCGAAACTTTGGGGAAAACGTTTCACCATTAGGTAAAACATATTGGGTCCTCTCCTCTATCCAAGGGCAGAGGGCACACTCGCGGCATTTGTAGGTTCCCCTAAGAGTTGTTTTGTTATTTCTAATAGGTTGATAGTGATTTGCTGTTAGCTGGTCTCTCAAAGACCTCGTTTGCCTAAATACGATTTGAGGATGTTCACCTACGTATTTACTAATAACTGGGTCATCACATAAAAGATGCCAGTTGCGCTCAAGGATACCTCTCAAAATGTTTTCATGATTAGAGTACTTGGTTATAAGCTTTACCGTTGGTTGTGTGCTTACTGGTTTAGCTCTGAAGATAAGACTGTTCCTATTTTGGGAGAAGGCTTTATTAAAAGCTGTTTGTAACAAACGTTTACTATACCCCCGAGCTGTTAAACGTTCTCGCAAGAGGTTGGCCTGTATTTTAAAGTCATTGTCAGATGTACAATTTCGCCGTAGGCGTATGTATTGGGCATATGGGATGCTACGTATCAGTGCCCCTGGATGGGCACTCGACGCATGCAATATTAAATTTCCTGACCTCTCTTTACGATATAGGTTAGTGGTCAGGTGTCCATCTGCATGTTTGACCACCGTCCAGTCAAGAAAATTTACCCTCGAGTCATTGATCGTAGATGTTAGCTTTAAATTAAAGCCGTTTATATTCAACAAGGCAATAAATTCGTCCAGCAATGATCTTGAACCTGTCCAGACAACAAAAATGTCGTCTATAAATCGAAACCATACTGCTACATGTAGAAAGAAATTGGATAGAGTTTCGTCGGATGTAATTTGTCGCTCCCACCCCCCCAGGTACAAGTTGGCGTAGGCCGGGGCACAACAAGTGCCCATGGCCACGCCTTGCCCCTGGAGGTAGTGGGACTCATTAAACGTAAACCAATTATGTTTCAAAATAAAAAGTAGCAGTTCTAATACAAAATCACAGAATGGCCAGGTGTGATGATCTTGTTCGTATAAGAAGGTGCGTATCGTCCCGACGCCCTGCTCGGGAGGGACCACCATATCTTCGATCATTTTCAAGAACTCGAGTGTATCCTTGACATATGACGGTAGCCGAACTACGTGAGGTAGTAAGTAGAAATCGACCAGGCGACTGGCATTTTCAGTTAGATTTCCAATGCCCGATAAGATAGGCCTCCTGGGTGGAGTGGTCAGACTTTTATGGGTTTTTGGGAGTGAGTAAAACGTTGCTTGTCTTGGAAATTTGTTGTTAAGATAGTTGTAGCAGTCCTTATCTATGAGAGCCATTTGATATGCACGTTCGATTATATCCAAGTACTCTGCCTGAAATTTTGTTGTAGCCGATAAAGGGATTATTTTGTACCATGTTCGGTTTGTGAGAATATCCAAACACATTTTTTCATATCCTTCCCGGGTCATTAGTACTAGGTTTCCTCCCTTATCCGAGGGTTTTATGACTAAATCTGTATGATTCTTTAGCCTATTTATTATTTGAAGTTGTTGTCTTGATAGGTTATTTTGTGTAGATCGTAATTCGCAATTTTTAATCTCACCCACCACTGTGGTCAGGAATGCCCATAGATTAGAATTAGTGGTCAAGTCAGGGAAACTATTTGATTTTGGTTTAAAAGATGCCTGTCTTGCGCTTGGAGTACTTATTTGTGGATATTGGCTGGGGGATTGTGTTTGATTTATTATTAATAATAAAATTAGATCCCGTAGGGCTCGAAACTCTTGCATCGTGAAATGTTTTATTTTCTCCGAAATTTCTTTATCTTGTGCATTGCGTCGTCTCTCTGGATCATAAATGTACTTGTATGTCAAATTCCTCACAAACATATAGATGGTCTCGTATCTGTCCATGGGAACCGATGGACAGAATGTAAGACCAAGTTCGAGGACTTCTTGTTCTTGGGGGGAAAGTTGGTAAGGAGTTAAATTAATAATAGATAGTTTTAGGTGGGAAGGTTTAGTGATGTGTTTAAGGGAAAATTTGAGGCCTGTGCCTGTGAGGCCGCAAAGTGACCATCAATGGTGGTTTGTCTAAGAGTGGTAGTGCTGGGTGTGCTTGAAGGTAATGTATTGTTAGATAGAGTAAGTGAGTTAGCCCCTAGGGGTTGAGTAAGAGAATTAGAGGTGAGTCCATGTGCTACTGAAGTGATTGAATTAGTGTTAGTGGATGACGGTTGCAGCATTTGTATAGCTTGGAGGGCAAAGCCCCCCAAATAGGGGTCCTGTGCTTCCAAGATTTCTTGTGTCAATGTGTCAGCGGACCTTGATGTCTGTCCAACCTGAACCCCCCCTGTCGCTGAGGGTTGGAACTTGAATGTTTTGTCTGGTCGCTTTTTTGAGCGTGGTGTATAATTGCCTCCTTCCTGTTGTCCTCGTTTGCGTGTTCCCAGGTCTGTTTTTGGTCTAGTGTCTTGATTCAATCTCACCGACGATTTGGATCTATAAGATTGTGCAGAGATCGAGGAAGAATCCGATTCCCAATCGGTTTCCCTTGATCCTGTATTAGGTGGATGTTCACGGGGCCACGTGAAAAACGTGGTCGCCTTGAACTATTTGGTCCTGGTCAGCGATATGCATAGCCTTCCGTGAAGGCCATCCTATCCTTTAAAAATTTTGTTTGCTTTTTGCAGATGATATCCCTATTTAGCTTGATTCCATACTCCTTCACCTCCTTCCATCTAGATTCGTACTGTGTATGTTTCTTTAGATTTTCGTTTTTGGTGTATAATGATGACAATTCTGCATCTAACGTAGCTAGGTCTAGTTTGTATTGAGACACTAAAAGTTGACACAAGTCGGTACTACATTTAGTTAAGATGCGTTCCCAAAGAGTTCTGAATTCACTCGATGCGTTGTCGAAAGGAGGGGAATAAGTGAATCCTCAAACCCATAGGGCATACATTTGCTTGAATATACTTCAAGAAAAACTCTATATGCCAGTACAAGTTTGATTTTTTCTTTATTAATTTTTTAACTGTACTTATGTACTGATTTAAACTGATATCATCTTTGGCCGGGATGTTACAGGTAGATTCAATTTCTGTCATAAGACCTGTCCATGCATTCCCAATGAAATCCATGGTTGTCTTTTTGTGTATATAGTTTCCCTTTCTTTTGTTGTTGTTTCTTACAGGGGCCTTTGGTTCCCTAAACTTGAGTTTTTTGTGGGGTACATATGTTGTATTAAACTGACTTACAGGGTGGGAGATTTAGGTCAGATGTTCATCATCATCGCTATTTCCATTCTTACACTAGAACCCTGGATAAATTAGGAGGTTACACCTAGGAAGGTGTAACTGTTGTTTTGGGGGTTGATATAGGGAATGTTTCAAAATCCTTCCATATAATAATTATTAATTGAAATATATAAGGGAGGTAGCAATTAATTCATAAATTATATATATCGCTGCTGCCATTTCCCAAAATGGCTGGTGCTTCCACCCTAATATCAGAATCGTTTATGGACCATGTGCCTTCAGACAGCAGCTATCTGGGCCATGAGATATAGCACTAGAGTGTGCCCCTATCCTTAAATAGTTTATTAAATGGAAGGATTGGGAAACAAGGATTTCGGGCACATAGATTATATAAAATCACTTTTATTTAAAGAATCATTTAAAATCATAAAGAAATACAGGCAGGTAATTATGTATTGAGGACCAGACCAACGAATGGTCTGTGCTGTAGTTTATCCTAATTCATGAGATATTAAACAATGATTTACATACAATTCAAGGTATGAGACAGTTTGTAGTCATATGATTCTCAAAGCTATATACTTGGTATCAGAAGATTCCTGCCGACGGATACCAGAAAAGTAAGGTGCCGGTCAACAGGGTCAACTGAGATCGTAGTCTAGCTTTCACCGTACAATATTTGACCTTTGCTCAACATGTTTCGCTTTCTTATGAAAAAGCTTCGTCTGGAGCATATCATTTGACTTGTCTGCATGAAAAAATGACAATGTTTAGACAGATTGCATATACATTACATTGTTTGTACATAGTTATACATCAGTTTTTCTCAATTATTTCACATAAATAGATTACATATATACACAGGTCCTTATATTTTGTATCAACACAATATATCATTGAGTATTGAGTTACATCTAGAGTCCGGGGAGGTTGTAGGGAGCATGGAGCAGCCAATAGTGAGCGTATGTGGGGACCCACACCGTATCTTTAGCATTACCCCTGCAGATTGGGTAAAGTGTTTTAGTTTGACCCACAAATTATCGCTTGCGATCAAGACTCAGGAAAAAGGGTTCAAACGTATGTGTCACCCTCTAGTTTGTGCTACTAGAAGTGTAGTACAGGGAAAACATAGTCTTGATCTGCGATAAATCTGAGTCAGAGTTTCTTAGAGGCTCTTAGAGGCTAGGGCTGGATAACTCATCCTGGCAGCTCTCTGGTGCCTCCCCCTGGTATCTGGAAAGTTGGAGAACATTCTTGAACTAGTGGGTAAAGTTGGGGAGGAGCTGCTCTGCATATTTATGGGCCTTTGGCCAATCCCCTGGTGGGGCGCCTGGCAGGGAGCCAAAGAAGCCCATAAATAGACATGAGTCATGCTAGCAGGGGGTTGGGTGGAAGATGGAGAAGCAGTGCTGAGGGAGGCTCTCTGTGGTCCTTGAGGGACCCCCTCCCTTACCAGGGGGGAGGGGGATATACCTTGGGCTAGAGCTCGGGAGGCTGGTCTGGAAGGATCCCACCACAGGAGGCAGTTGGGGGGACCATAATTGGAGAAGCAGCAGCATAGAGAGCAAGGGGGGACAGTGAGTAGGGACAGACAACCTTGCCCTGGGGAATCTCAATGTTTGTGTCAGTCAGGAGGACTGGGAACAGAGAAGCAGCCAGGTGCGGCTGGTGGCAGTCAGGCAAACTAGCTTTTTCTACAGCGGTAGAACTGGTCTCAGTGTCTACAAGAAAGCAGAATGTTATGAGAGATGCTGTTCCATTACACATGCAGCAGTTCCCTGTGGACTTGGTAAGCCCTGCTCCTCTGGACTCAGATGCTATGCTAGCCAAATTCCGGGCTATCGTTAGGGATGAGATAGCTATTGCATCCCGCAAGCTCTCCTCTGACCTCATGCAGGGGTTGAAGGAGCTTGGAGGCCGCACTAATCAGCTAGAACACAGGATGGACTTGACCACAACTGTACTGGAGGGCCAAGAGGACGAAGTGGACAGGCTTACTGGGGAACTTAATACCCTCCGTGATAAACTGGAGGATGCTGAAAATAGAGCCCGCAGGGATAATCTCCGGATCCGCGGATTCCCAGAGACTGTCACTGACTTACAGGGCACAGCTACAGCTTTTTTTCAAGAACTGGCTCCTGATATTCCCCTGGAATGCCTGGAATTTGATTGGATTCACAGGTCTCTGGCACCTAAACCTACTGAGGGCCCCCCTCGGGATGTCATTATCAAGTTCCATTACTACCGCACTAAGGAAAGACTCATGCAAGCAGCCAGGGAGCATCCTGATCTCTCTTTCCAGAACTACTCACTCCAACTGTTTGCGGATCTTTCCCCGGTCACCATTGCCAGGCGGCGGTCCCTGAAGCCCTATCTGCAGATCCTGCAGTCCCACAAAATTAAATACCGCTGGGGCTTCCCCTTCAAGCTCTCGTTCACGGTGCAGGGCCGTCAATTCCATGCTACCTCCCTGGCTGATCTGCGTAGCCACTTTCGGGAACTGAATTTGGATCTCCCCTCCTCACAGGTGACACCCAGGTCCTCATCCTCGGCTTCCAAGACGAAACCATCCACGTCTACATCCTCCCCACCTTCCAAGTCGTCTTCTCAGGGATCTCATCATGGCTCCCAGGCCCTTCGCTCCCTTCAGGCTCAACGTTTCCATGAGGTTCCTATCAAGTGATAACCGCTGAACTCCATTTTTGGGCCCTTTTTGCCCTCCTTTTTTCTACTTTCCGGATATATCCCGCCGTTGAATGACTGTTTAGGGGTCTCGGGGACATCTTGTTAGGTTGGGTGCCCCCCCCTGTGACACCCCTAGTGTACTGGGGGGCTGGGGGTTCGCACTCTGCCCCTGGCTGCACTTTTTGTTCTACGGACAGTGTTGTCCCCTTTTTTCCCTGTTTTTTTTTCTGTTGTTTTTAATATTATTATTATTACTTTATCTTTTACCGTTATACTGTGCCATTTTGCACCCACTGGGTATGACTCTCTCCGGTTTTTGATAGTGTATCTCACTTATTCTATTGCAATGTTGTACTATTGAGGGGTCTTTTTTTTTTTGTATCACCTTTTTTTTTTTTTTTTTTTTCTGTTTTTTGGTGCCTTATAATGTTTACCTGATGATCCCTTTCCTTTTTTGATATTATTGAGCTGTCGTCGCTGCAGTGCTAAATTTTTTCTTCTTTTTTATGGGGCCTTTGCGGTGCCTGGGGGTTTGGTACTTTTGTGCCCCCCTGGGTGTCCGCGGAGGCTCTCCTTTATTTTTTTCATGCGGAGGGGTCTGGTGGACCACCACCCTCCTGTTGTGTCGGATCTTGTCCAGGATGTTGGTCCTGGCCAACCCCCGACGCATCTGTGGTCCTTCGGGTCCACGCTTGGATGCATTTGTGCGTTACCATTTTTGTGCTAATGATATGTTTTTTCATCTTTGTGTCTCTCTGTTTCCCTTCTTGTCCCTGTCTCTCCTTCTTGTGGTTCTCTCCTCTTCCTCTCCGTCTTGTTTCTTTCCCTTCCCAGGTCCTGTGGGGCGGACGATCCAGGGTAAGTTGCTCTTTTTTTGTATTTTTTTTTAAATGACGCTTAACTGGTTATCCCTGAATGTGCAGGGGTTGAACTCCCCCCAAAAGAGGGTTAAAGTTTTTCGGTTCCTCCGCCAGAAACATATAGATATAGCATGCCTCCAGGAAACCCATTTTTCCTCCTCCTCGCACCCCAAATATTTTGATGCTCATTACCCACAGGTATTTCTGGCGACTGGTCAAACTAAGCAACGGGGGATATTGATCGCGTTTCGCAAAGCTGTCCCCTTTCGCTGTGACAAGCAAATAGCAGACCCTGAGGGTAGGTACCTCTTGCTCCAGGGCCTTCTTCAGGACACTGAGGTGACGATTTTGAGCTACTATGCTCCCAACTCTATTCCAGGCCCCTTCCTGTCCCATGTCTGCTCCCTTCTCATGTCCCATGCCAAGGGCACTCTTCTCCTGGCGGGAGATTCCAATACTGTACTGAACCCTTCCTTGGATAAATACCCCCCTGAGAGAGCTGCTCCTTCGTCTGCTGCCAAACGCTTTGTTTCCTCCTTGCAGTCTTCTGATCTTGTGGACCTGTGGCGTGAGCTGCACCCCAACGGTAGGGACTATACACATTACTCTCACCCTCACTGTTCCCACTCTCGTATTGACCATGTTTTTATGTTCCGGAAACACCTCCCCCTGGTTCGTTCTGTTTCCATCTTGGCCGTCCCCTGGTCGGATCATGACCCTCTTCTGGTGGAATGCAATTCTATCTTAAGTACGCCTCAGCGTTCCTCCTGGATAATGAATGACTCCCTGTTATCTTTTGCGGATATTCAAGCGGAGCTTTTACAAGCTTCCAAGGAATATTTTGATCTCAATGCGGGCTCGGTTTCTTCCCCGGTGACACTGTGGGAAGCGTATAAGGCGGTGCTGCGGGGCCGGGTTATTCAAATAGCCTCCCGCCGGAAGTGGGAACGGCTGAAGCTTCAGCAAACGTTGGAGGCTCGTTTGGACCATCTTTCCTCCGCCTTTAAGCAGGCTCCAACTCCTACCAATCGCAGATTACTGGCTCTTTGCCGGACTGAGCTGGACTTATGCCTTACCGATAGGGCGGAGAGAACCCTACGTTGGTCTCGCCAAATGTGGTACGCCAAAGCTAACAAACCGAACGCGATGTTGGCGAACAGATTACGGACTTTTGCCCCTAAATTTACCCCCGTCACTTTGCGCACTCGCCACAATGTGCTCACTAGTAACCCTCTTCGAGTCCTGGAGGAATTCCGTAGTCGCCTTGCTGGGCTGTATTCGGCTCCGGCGCAGGCTGACTCTCACGCTGCGGATGCCTTCTTGCAACGTGTCTCCTTACCCACGCTTTCGGCTTCCCATACGACTCTTATGGATCGTGATATTCAGGAGTCTGAAGTTCTACAATGTATCAAGGACCTGAAGATAGGGAAGAAACCTGGTCCAGATGGTTTTACCGCATTGTTTTATCGGAAGTTTGCCACTGTCCTGGCCCCTCATCTGACCGCGATGTTTAACGCTGTTAAAAATGGACAATCCCTTACTCCAGACTTACTAACGGCCAACATTGTCATGTTACCTAAACCGGATCGGGATCACTCTTCATGGGCTAATTTTCACCCAATTTCGCTTATCAATATTGATATGAAGCTATTAACCAAAATACTGGCTACGCGCCTAAATTCCTTCCTTCCTCGCCTGATCAAGAAGGATCAGGTTGGCTTTGTGCCCCGTCGGCAGGCTGGGGACGCTATTCGGCGAATTATTCAACTACAGCATTTTGCTCTTCAACGACGTATACCCACTATGCTTTTATCCCTAGACGTAACCAAGGCTTTTGATACCCTGTCTTGGCCTTATCTCATGACTGTTCTCCGCCGCTTCGGCTTTGGCCCCTCTTTTCTGTCCTGGCTCGCTGCCCTCTATGATTCCCCTCAGGCTCGTATCAAATATTATGGGTTCGAGTCGCTCCCTTTTTCCATTGGCCGGGGTACGCGGCTGGGGTGCCCGTTGTCCCCCCTGCTGTTTGTCCTGGCCTTGGAACCCTTAGCTGAAGCTATACGCACCCATCATGACATCTCGGGCATTGAAGTGGCAGGCTCCCCGCATAAAATATCGTTATTTGCGGACGATATCTTGCTGTCCCTTACTTCACCTAGAATTTCGTTACCTAACCTTCTGACTTTGTTGGATGAGTTTGCTGTTTTCTCTGGCCTGCATATCAACTCTGCCAAATCGAACGCGATGTCAGTTTCTTTGCCTCCTGATGAGGTGGTGGCCCTTCAGGCAGCCTTTCCCTTTAAATGGCACCCTGCTTTACCCTATTTGGGTGTTAAATTATCTCCCACATATGAAGGTCTTTATGCGGTTAATTATCCGTCTCTTTTTCGCCATTTGACGTCCTTACTTTCCTCTTGGTCTCACCTTTCCTTGTCCTGGTTTGGCAGGATCACGGCCGTTCGTATGACCTATCTCCCTAAACTATTGTACTATTTCCGTGTGTTGCCGGTTTCGATCCCCTCTCACATCTTACGTATTCATCAACGCAAGATTCTGAAATTTATTTGGGGCTCTTCCAGACCCCGCATTAATAAACACGTTCTGTATGCTCGGAAGATTTCTGGGGGGTTCTCGGTACCGAACTTGAAGGCATACTACACTGCGGCGTCGATAGCCCCTCTCTCTCACTTACATGACACGTTCCAGTTGCCACTATGGGCCACGATTGACCTGGTGGATGCCAGTCCAGTCCCCCTTTCTTCTATTCCTTGGCTCCCTCCTAAATTTCGACCGCCGGACTTGCGCCCTTGCCTCCTCCATTCTCTCCGCCTCTGGGACTCCATCAAATACTCCGCTAACTTGATTTCACCCCACTTACCTTTAATGCGTCTCTTCCCTTGCCCTTTGTTCCCACCTGGTCTCACTAACCCGCGTGTTTTTTCTTGGTGAACTGACCATGGCTTTGTGGATGTCCACTCGTTGTTTACCCCCACGAAGATACTTCCCTTTGGGGCCCTTCGCTCCTCGCATGATATACCTCTGCGGGAGCATTTTCGTTATATGCAACTCCATCATTTTCTTCAGCAACTTGTTAAGCATAGACCCTTACCCTATACGCTTACGCCATTTGAGAGCATCTGTAGGGCACGGCCCCACTCGACGGGACTCATATCCCTTCTATATGCTTCTATTATCGCCTGCGATACACCCCCTTTCTCGGCATATCATTCCAACTGGGAACTAGAACTGGGGGGCAGTCTGGACAAGGAAGATTGGCAGCACATGACGGCGGCTCTCTCTAAGTGTTCCCGCAATGTCTTGATTCTGGAAAATGCTTACAAGGTATTTTACCGATGGTACTATACTCCGGCCAGACTGGCTAAATTTATACCCGCCTACTCCCCCCTGTGTTTCCGGGGATGCGCTCAGGAGGGGACAATGGCGCATATTTGGTGGACATGTCCCAGGGTGCGCAGACTGTGGATTAGGATTTATGCCTTACTCCGTAATATTTTTCAAGTCACCCTGAAGAAGGATCCGTATGAGGCTCTCTTGTGCAAGCCTATACCTGATTTGACTCGTGCACAGCGGCAGTTGGCTCAGCACTTGTTTACGGCCACGAAATTGACCATTGCTCGATCTTGGAAGACCCCGTTGCTTAGCTTTAAGGCGGCCAAAAACCGTATGAATGATATTCTCGTTAATGAAAAGTTGACTGCAATAGTTTCTGATTCTCACGCTAAGTTTCTTAAGGTGTGGGACCCTTGGATCTCTACCGTTGCCCCTTCTAGATTCCAGACCACCCTTCTCTCTCTTTAAATGCCTCCTGGGCGCACACCCCGCAGGGCCTGTCCCCCCCCCCCTTTTTTTTTTTTTTTTCTTTTTCCTCTCCCCCTTCCTCCTCCCCGCCCCTTCTTTTGCCTTTCTCTATTGTCGTCTCTCTCTTCTTGTTTGTCCTACTTTCTCACTTTTCCTTCCTTTTTTGTCTTTGTCTCGTACTGTTGTTTTCCTTCCCGGCTTGGTACTCTCTGGTCCAGCCTTTGTTTGCTCATTGGAACGTAATAAACCTTTTCCTTATGATGACCTTCCTACATTGTGATATAATAAGGGACTTTAGGTCCCCTCCTGTGCTCTTCTGCTTGTTGATGTTCATTATTTGGTCCGTGTTGTTTCCCGGTTGGCGCACGTACTATGTTTGTAACATGTTCTGCCAATATCTATTTCTCTGCGTTCCAGTTTTTTCTTTACTCATTGTACACATTTATCGTGTATTTGATGTATGTCAATGCCTTTATTTTCAAAATAAAAACTTTTGTACAAGAAGGTGAGAAGGTCATGACATGCAAGGAGGGAGGGGCTATGCTAGGCAATTGAATTCCTGAAAAAGTAAGTTTTGTAAGTAGGTTTAATACATATTGCAAGTAAATTAAAACATAATTTGTGGAAAGGAAAATGGTGCACTGAAAAAACTAGATTTTTATGTGCTTTTACGTGCAATTTTGTAAAAGTATAACTAAAGGCAATTTTTTATTTATTTTTATCGTTTTGGATAGAATGGAGAGGGATTAGAACACCTATAAGGTTATTATTGCTGTCTGTGTCCCCGTTACAGAGATTCACCCTCTTTATGCGTCATGTATGTTATCACCGAAAAGGAAAGTTAACCACTGAAGGACCGCCTATCGTACATATAAAATGGTAGGGAAGCCCTTAAGTGTAAAAGCATGTACATGTGCGTGATTTTGCTTTAAGGCTCTAGGGGGTGCACACGCTGCCGTTGTGATTAGACCGCACAATTGTCAGTTAAAGCAATGCAGTGCCATATCGCAAAAAGTGGCCTGGTCATTAAGGGGGTAAAACCTTCCGGGGCTGAAGTGGTTAAAGAAAATTCCAAATTTTGGTTTGTCCACAGAGCACTAATAAAGGGAAAATTCAAATTAAAAAAAAAAAAAAAGTTGTGTCTTTAGTTCTTTAGCGGTAGTAAAGTTTAATGATAAATAAATAAAAAAACTTTCCCCTACAAGGTAATGGCATAATGTGCTAGTATGACCTATTTTAAAACTAAGCCCTCCAGCGGCACACTGTCACTGCTGCCCGGTCTTCCATCTTCACTAGGACTTCATTCTGGGTTCTTGGGCTCTGCGTTGACATCACTCCCACGCATGCTCAGGGCAAATGCACTGTGATGTCATCGGCTGCAGAAGTAGTGAATATCTCCTAAACAGTGCACTATTGGGACATATTCCTTGTACCTAGAGGTAAGGTTTATTATAAGCTTACTTGCAGGTACAAGTGAGCAAGCTGTGTTTACTAATACTACCGCTTTAAGTTGGTGAAAGGTTGTCTTAACGGGGTAACATGTGGCCCAAAAAACAATAGTTACTTTAAATTCTTTCCATCAGAAGAGCATTTGGGGAATACACATTCACATAGGGGGCGGGATCTGGGGGCCCCCTTGTGAAAGGGGGCTTCCAGATTCCAATAATCCCCCCACCCACAGCCCAGGGTTGTTGTGAAGAGGCCCTTGTCCTCATCAACAAGGTGCTCTGGGCAGGGGGGGGGGGGGGGGCAGAGCGTTTTTTTTTTTTTTTTTTTTTTTTTTTTTAATCTGCATTGCTGGGAGGCAACAATATACACTGCCTGGCCAAAAAAAAAGTTGCCACCAAAAAAAAAGGTCACACACTCTAATATTTTGTTGGCTTTGATTATGGCACACATTCGCTGTGGCATTTTTTGATAAGCTTCTGCAATGTCACAAGATTTATTTCCATCCAGTGTTGCAATAATTTTTCATCAAGATCTTGTATTGGTGATGGGAGAGTCGGACCACTGCACAAAGCCTTCTCCAGCACATCCCAAAGATTCTCAATGGGGTTAAGTTCTTAACTCTGTGGTGGCCAATCCATGTGTGAAAATTATGTTTCATGCTCCCTGAACCACTCTTTTACAATTTGAGTCCGATGAATCCTGGCATTGTCATCTTGGAATATTCCCGTGCCATCAGGGAAGAAAAAATCCATTGATGGAATAACCTGGTCATTCAGTAGATTCAGGTAGTCAGCTGACCTCATTCTTTGGGGACATGCAGTAACTATCTAATAGGATAGTTACTGCATGCTTTGTTTAGTTAGTTGCTTAGTTAATTCCAGGTGGCAACTTTGTTTTTGGCCAGGGAGTGCATTACAGCCGCAAGCAAGTTTAAATTACATGTTTTTCCTTTAGAGATGTCAGAATCGTTTATGGACCATGTGCCTTCAGACAGCAGCTATCTGGGCCATGAGATATAGCACTAGAGTGTGCCCCTATCCTTAAATAGTTTATTAAATGGAAGGATTGGGAAACAAGGATTTCGGGCACATAGATTATATAAAATCACTTTTATTTAAAGAATCATTTAAAATCATAAAGAAATACAGGCAGGTAATTATGTATTGAGGACCAGACCAACGAATGGTCTGTGCTGTAGTGTATCCTAATTCATGAGATATTAAACAATGATTTACATACAATTCAAGGTATGAGACAGTTTGTAGTCATATGATTGTCAAAGCTATATACTTGGTATCAGAAGATTCCTGCCGACGGATACCCGAAAAGTAAGGTGGCGGTCAACAGGGTCAACTGAGATCGTAGTCTAGCTTTCACCGTACAATATTTTTTTTTTTTTTTTGGAAAACAAACGTTTATTGGGTTCACATAATAACAACAAAACAAACATATGCAGTCAGCACACCAGGTCACGTCACATCAGCAGTATATAATACAACATTGTCACATAAGGTACAGAAATCAGGCAGGAAAAAGAAAAAAAACAAAATACAGGTCCATGGGGGAAATAGCATCTCACATAGGCAAGTATAACAGCAAGTATAACTGAAACCCCATCCCATAGCGTCCGTGAGTATAAGCAGGGTACACAAGGTTCACCCCAATCCCAGAGATCACCCAGGAGAACAGGTATCAGAGGACTGAAGCCACCTGTCCCAGACCCTATGATAACTGCCAAGAGAACCCCGGTTAGTATAGATGACTTTCTTGTAGGACAAGGATTGATTGATGTCAGCCTTCCACATAGCTAGATCAGGCCAGACGGACTGTATCCACGTGCGGGCAATCAGTTTTCTTGCGCTAAAGAGGGTTTCATGCAGGAATTTTACGGTGTATTTATCAACGTCCTCATCAGGTATAATACCCAGCAGGCAGACCCTAGGATCTAGTGTGACAGGGGCCCCCATACGGTCGTGCAGGAAGCGAACCACCTGCACCCAGAAGCCCTGGATACGAGGACAGTGCCACAACAGATGTCCAAAGGTGCCTGGTGACAACAAACACTTGGGGCACACCGGGTCTCTGGAGGGAACGAATCTGGCTATTCTGTCAGGAGAGAGGTACGCTCTATGTAATATATACACCTGTGTCAATCTGTCAGACAGCTTGGGCGAGACTAGCTTACAGGCCCCAAGAGCCTCCGTCCAATCATCATCGTCAAGGTCTCCAACATCGTCAGTCCAGCGAGGGCGAACACTGAACGCCAGGGCCGTGGCCGTTTTGGTTGTCAGCATCTCATATAAAAGGGAGATAAGTTTACGGGAGTCAGAACCAGTCAGGACATCCAACAGGTCAACAGTGGGCAAGTCCGGGTAACGGCCCCCAAACTGAGCGTGAAGGGCATGGCGAAGTTGATAATACCGATAATACATGGAGGGGGGAAGGTCAAAGTCAGTCCGTAACTGGGAGAAGGGTCTAAGTGCTCCCCCCCGCAATACATGGGAGAGATACACGACCCCCCTGGCCATCCACAGTCCAGGGTCCGGTAGTTGTAGTAATTCAGGTAAGTGTCTATTGAACCACAAGGGAGTTTTAGCGTGGAACAGCGGGTCACCAGTCCTGGATAGCGCCAAATCCCATATCCTCCTATAGTGAGAAGAGACAGCACTCGTCACCTGGGCATTTGAAGGCCCACCCGCGCCTCGGAGAATATCACAGAAGGGATGAGGACTCGAGGTCAGTACTGGGGGGCAGGCCAGGGCCATATATCTGGGAGCATCCAATGCATTGACGTGATAGAAGTGGGATAACTGCGACGCAAGGTAGTGCGCCCCAAAATCCGGAACAGCAAGCCCTCCCAGAGCAGTCGGCTTCTGAGCGTGACGCCACGCCAGCTTGTGTCTACTGGGACCCCACACAAAAGTTTTCAGTAAACGTTCAAGAATCGCGAAATATTTGTAAGGGATATACACAGGGGAGTGCCATAAAACATAGAGAATTTTAGGTAGGAGGATCATTTTAATCAAATTTACACGGCCCATCACGCCAACGGGAAGACGGGACCATATTTGGGTCTTATGCTTAACTAGGGCGTACAGAGGCTCAATATTAAGAGCGATATAATCAGCAAGGGTACGGGATACCTGCACCCCCAAATGTTTAAGCGTAGAAACGCGAAGTAAGGGGAGGAGGGATTGATCCTGCGATTGGGCAAAAACATCCAGGGACAAAATTTGCGACTTATCCCAATTAATGGACAGGCCGGAGAACCCGCCGAAAGTAGTGATAAGGTCCAGGACTCTAGATAGGGAGGGGCCAGGGTCAGCTAGGTAGAGGATCATATCGTCGGCGTATAATCCGATTTTATCAACGTGATCGCCGCGACCAAGGCCAACAACATCCGGGCGTGCACGTATGGCAATGGCCAGGGGCTCGACCGCCAGCGCATATAGCAGTGGGGAGATCGGGCAACCCTGTCGAGTTCCCCTAGAAAGGGGGAACGACCCGGAGGTGTGCGCATTTGCCACTACTCTGGCGCAAGGACGATGATAGAGGATGGTCAACCACTTCACAAATTTAGGCCCAAAACCAAAGCGCCCCAGACATTGCCATAAGTAGTGCCACTCCACCGAGTCAAAGGCCTTGGCAGCATCCAAGGACACCAGCACCCGGGTACCCACCAGATCATGCGTCGCCTGTACATTCATAAACAGACGCCGTGTATTACATGCCGTGTTCTTGGATGGCATGAAGCCCGTTTGATCTGAGTGTATGAGAGAGTGAATGACCTTGTTAAGTCGCAGGGCAAGTATCTTAGCCAGGATCTTAATGTCACACTGAAGGAGTGAGATGGGGCGATAGGACTCAGGCAACGTGGGGTCTTTTCCGGGCTTGGGTATAAGGACGATCAAAGCTTCACCCATGGACGACGGGGCGGCAGAAGCTTCAAACATGGCGTTATAAACCTCTAGGAGTTTGGGGGCCAAGGTCTCCGAGTACAGGGAATAAAACTCGGCAGGGAGACCATCCGACCCTGGAGCCTTAGCCCGCGCAAAACAGGAGAGGGCCTCAACTATGTCACCCACTGTTAGGGGGGCGTCAAGGGCAGACGCCTGCTCGGGGGATAGGGTAGGAAATGAGATAGTGTCAAGCAGAGCCGAGAGATCCGAAGGAGGGTACTCCACTTTAGACGTATAGACGTCCCGAAAAAAAGATGCGAATTCTTCCGCGACCGCAGAGGGATCAGCCGGATCCCCAGTGGTAAGACGACGAAGGTTAATTACAACCGGGGGCCTCTCGTGTAGGTGAGCCAAATAAGCAAGAAGCTTACCGGCTTTCTCACCGGATTCAAACGTCCGCTGTTTACAAAAAAAAAGCTTGCGATTCGCACGTTCCCGACACAGCTGTTCCATCGCCCGTGTCTGTAGATTCAAGTCCGCAAGCAACTCCGGGGAAGGAGCAAGGGCGTAGCGACTCTCAAGTTCCGCAAGTCGGTGCTCCGCGGAGGAGAACTCCACCCGCGAAGACCGCTTGAACCTGGATATGCGCTCTGACAATAGCATCCTAGCATGAAGTTTGAACGCCTCCCACACCAACAGGGGCGAGGTGGTGAGGTCGTTATTAGCAAAAAAGTGCGTCCATTCCTCCCCAAGGCCGTCCAAACCCGGGACCACAGAGAGCCAGAAAGGATTCAGGCGCCAGTGGCTCCGCGGAGGGCCAGGGAAGGATGACAGCGACACCCAGTAAGGGGCATGGTCGGAGAGCAAGCGGGGCCCAAACCCCGCAGCCCGCAGGCCAGGCGTCAGCGAGCGCGAGAGCCAAATGGAGTCAATTCTCGACATGGAGGAGTGGGAGGCAGAATAGCAAGAATAGGCACGGGTGGAGGGGTAAAGATGTCTCCAGGTATCGACCAAGTCAAAGTCAGTAAGCAGTCTACTAAATCTAGTATTGGGTACAGGGGCATCATCCACTAAGGAGGCACTCTGTCTGTCCAGTACAGTATTGGATACCATATTGAAATCCCCTAACCAGATTGCCGGGAGGGAGGGAAATCGGGCCATGAAGTCAAAACCCACTGTGAGGAGAGAGGCAGCATAGGGGGGTGGCACGTACCACGCCAGGAGCAGTACCTCCCGACCACCAATTACCCCTCTAACAAAAACATACCTGCCCTGAGGGTCCGTGAGCACATCCCGCACCTGAAAAGAAATGGATTTGGAAATAAGTAGGGAAACCCCCCTCGAGTACGAGGAATAGGTAGCGTGGAATGACCATCCAATCCACGGGCGACGGAGAGCTCGGAGCAAGCCGTCATCCGCGTGCGTTTCAACCAAGACCATAATATCCGCACGCTGATCTTTCAGATAGGACAGGACAACAGAGCGTTTAATCTTGTCCCGCACCCCACGGACGTTCCAAGTAAGGATTTTCAGGGAGGCCATAGTAACAAGGACAAAACGGGAATGGGCAGGAGGAGCAGCAGGACCCCCAGCGCAGGCAGTACACCCCCCCCCCAACCACATGTGACAAACAAATGTGACAGTGCATAGCATATAAAGAAAAACATATAAAAGTGAACCCAAATAAAAGCCCCAGAATAGGGGCACACACAGCTCAAATACAGTAACCCCACCCGTCCACCCGGCTCCACACAAACCCCAACACGTGGGAGCATCAACCCAGAACAAACAATAAAAAAACAGACAGTTGCATAGGTATGAGAAACGCCAGCGGGTCGAGCCGACCCAAAAAGGGCCATGGGTCGCCCGCTGGGGTATCAAACTTAACAAAAATAACAGCCCCCAATACCGGGGGGAACGGGGGCGAATATTCTCCGAAGGGAGAGCCCACGACCAGGGCCCTATAACAGTGTGAGACAGCAGATAGAAAAAAACCCACAGCGTGAGCTATGTGCAACCCGGGCTGTAAGCAGTCAGTAATCCGAACTTAGGGGGTGTAGGAGGCTCAGGGGAGCAGCAGTGAACGCAGCAGGCCCCCTCAGAACCCCAGTGCCACCCAACACCCACACCCGAACCAGTTTGAAGAGCAAAGTCAGGTAGCAGAGAGGTATGTCCGGCGGGTGGGGGTGCAGAACAGCCACAGGGGAGGGGGTCCGCATCAATGGGGGAAAAACACATGCAGAGATGCCACTCAAGACTCAGCCAGGCAGGGAATCCCGCGTCCCGCAACAGAGAGGCATGTCCATAGAGTCAAATCCATCGGGGAACGGCAAGGACTGCAGGCGGAGACCCCGGCGGAAAACAGGAACATCAGGGCAAAGGGACATCAGGCATACAAACAGGCAGCAGAGCACTTATTCAGTGGAGGCCATCAAGCCAAGCCACGGCGGAATCAGGATCCTCAAAGAACCGCACTCTGTCTTCGGCCACCACACGTAGCCTCGCAGGGTACAGCATGGAGTATTTGAGATTGCGGACGCGCAGCCGGCGTTTGACCTCAGTAAAGTGGCTGCGCTGCTTCTGAACAGCAGCCGAGAAATCGGGGAATGCCATAACAGTGTGATTGTCCAAGGGGATGTTGCCCTTTTCCCGGGCAAGGCGAAGCACAGCATCCCGGTCTCTGTAGTTAAGGAAGCGTGCAATAAAGACCCTAGGAGGGGCACCCTGGGGGGGTCGCTTCGCTGGCATCCTGTGGGCTCTTTCCACCACAAAAGCCTGGGAAAAGGCGGCTCGGCTGTAGGTAGTGACCAACAGTTTCTCCAGATAGGTGGCTGGGTCGGTGCCCTCCGATCCCTCAGGGAGACCGATAAAACGGATGTTGTTCCGCCTAGCACGATTTTCCATATCGTCCTGTTTAGCATAAAGTTGTGCAATGTCCCTGGAGGCCTGCTCCACCGAGGTACGAACCGGGGGGAGTTCATCCTCCACAACACCCAAACGATCCTCCACCTCGGTAATCCGCCCCCTGAGCGTCTGCATGTCCTGGCGGATCAGTGAAATATCCACCTTAACCTCCTCGATTTTGGAGGTAAGAGTGGCCTGACAGTGGGAGATAGCCTCCAGGATCTTACCGCTGTCCAAGGAGCGCTCGGCCGGATCCGGAGCGGAGGGTGGATCGCCGCCATCTTGGGCCTGCGCGCCGTCTTCCTGGCGGCGGAAACGATCGAGTTTGGCAGCGGCCTCGGAGCGTTTGGACGGTGGAGACATGGCGGCAGAGAGGCACGGTAAGTAGGCAGGCACACTGGAACGGAGATGCGGTGAGTATCGGGTCACAGGATGAGAAGAAACCGTTAATGCCGGGAGAGAGGAGCTCACGTACGTCTGCTCACATGAAGCTTCAGGCCACGCCCCCACCGTACAATATTTGACCTTTGCTCAACATGTTTCGCTTTCTTATGAAAAAGCTTCGTCTGGAGCATATCATTTGACTTGTCTGCATGAAAAATATGACAATGTTTAGACAGATTGCATATTCATTACATTGTTTGTACATAGTTATACATCAGTTTTTCTCAATTATTTCACATAAATACATTACATGTATACACAGGTCCTTATATTTTGTATCAACACAATATATCATTGAGTATTGAGTTACATCTAGAGTCCGGGGAGGTTGTAGGGAGCATGGAGCAGCCAATAGTGAGCGTATGTGGGGACCCACACCGTATCTTCATTTTAACCATAGTGTATCTATATTACAGATTTTATGAAGGAAAGGAGGAATACATACCTGTACATTATGTAGTAAGGCACATATCTCAAATTCCGTAATTTTTAACGAGGAGGACTGTTGTGCGTTTTAGAGAGCTCATATATTGGCACCTAAGTAGTTACATAGGAGTGAGGATAGTCACTCTATGTTCAATATCTGGGTAGAAAAAGAGTTTTTTCAAAACAGATTATATATATATTTGTAATGTCCCTTGAAGTAAAGAGTATAGGTTTTCCAGGTATGCAAACACCACGTGTTGAAACGTTATAGAATGATACATGTTCTGCATGCATATATATTAAATAAAGTAAAGAGCACAGTGAGGACCATTCATGTACCCAGATTGAATAGAAATCCACAAAGATGTTAAGTAGTTCAGATAAAGAAAAAACAGAAATTTATCTTATAGGAAAGGCCACATACATACAAGTATATGTTGCTCCCTTAGACACCACAGGGACACTCAAAATACCACATGCATATTCCATTGATTTATATTCAATCGATCGTTGGAAGGGATATGAGTAGCATTCCTTCCCCCAGAGCTTAACAGCCCATAAATAGAGTCCCATGGTAATATCCAATTTAGTACATGCTTGTTTGTAGAGGAGTAACCCGAGGTGTATGGGAACAGAGTAGGTGCCTCATAGTACCTAGTGTTAATGCATATGCAACAAGTATCCCAGAGAAACAAGAAGGGAATAGAATGCCCAAAAGTATAGTAAGTGCACATAGGGTAAAAGTGCCAGGAATGGTTTATTTAAATGCTCACCAGACACTGTATAGGAGGGAGCCTATTATGTAGAGCATATCTCCTATGGTCATTTAAACGCTGTAGAACGAGGTAAAATTGGGATGTAAAGAAAGGCTCATAAGCAATGTAAAAGAAAGTGCCTAAAGAGCGCATACTGGTGTGTAGTAGACTTACCCTGTGCCAAGCTTCTCCAAAGTTCATACAGTCCTCACCGGATGGGGAACCGCCGCCATACAAGAGTGCGTATCCTGGCGCCCTTAAATGGCGTGGATCCCGGGCGGTTCGACACATGACGTCGCCGCCCCGGCCACTCCCACCGGACGTCGCGATCAAGCCAGTGCGGGGACACCCCGCAGAAGCTCACCGCTATGTCACGGGGGTGATTGGACTATGGAGAAACAGGATCTGCCTCCATAGTCCGCTCAGGTGCCACAGGAAGTTCCGCCCTGATGGGGCGGAGCCGCACTGCGGGCCATTTCTGTCCGCACATACCTCACTAATTATGGCAGATCTCCCTCGCTACCCCACAGTGCCCCCACAGGCTCGATCAGCAACTGCACAGAAACTACATGCCTGTAATGGAAACAGAAACAGAATACAATCAATTTAGCATTTTAAAAGCACATATTTATTCAGGTTACAAACTTCTCCTGGTAAACCAGGAGGTACACACCAATAATGTATTTGTTTTTTCAAAGATAATTCATCCTTTTTATATTATAGATGAGATGGTAAGGGTATTCTATCACTTAATATTGTAGTGATTGCCCTAATGGAAGGATGGGGCTTGCTGCCCATTATTTGAAACTTTCCTCTATTTTCATTCCCCCAATAGAGGGGAGAAAAGGGGAGAATATCCCAGATTATTCAATGGAAATTAAGTTTTTGAGCCCATTCCATTTTCAAGAATTAATACATATTTTTTGAGGGGAGGGTTTTTTTGCCCAAACTCCCAGTTATACCCAAAGGGAAAGGAAAATGAAAATGATCGTTTATCCTCTGGCGTAGTTCTCTTATAGTTTTACCTATGTAGAACATACCGCAGGTACAATGCATGATATATACTACTCCACGAGTACTTCAAACAGCCCGAAACTTTGGGGAAAACGTTTCACCATTAGGTAAAACATATTGGGTCCTCTCCTCTATCCAAGGGCAGAGGGCACACTCGCGGCATTTGTAGGTTCCCCTAAGAGTTGTTTTGTTATTTCTAATAGGTTGATAGTGACTTGCTGTTAGCTGGTCTCTCAAAGACCTCGTTTGCCTAAATACGATTTGAGGATGTTCACCTACGTATTTACCAATAACTGGGTCATCACGTAAAAGATGCCAGTTGCGCTCAAGGATACCTCTCAAAATGTTTTCATGATTAGAGTACTTGGTTATAAGCTTTACCGTTGGTTGTGTGCTTACTGGTTTAGCTCTGAAGATAAGACTGTTCCTATTTTGGGAGAAGGCTTTATTAAAAGCTGTTCGTAACAAACGTTTACTATACCCCCGAGCTGTTAAACGTTCTCGCAAGAGGTTGGCCTGTATTTTAAAGTCATTGTCAGATGTACAATTTCGCCGTAGGCGTATGTATTGGGCATATGGGATGCTATGTATCAGTGCCCCTGGATGGGCACTCGACACATGCAATATTACATTTCCTGACGTCTCTTTACGATATAGGTTAGTGGTCAGGTGTCTATCTGCATGTTTGACCACCGTCAAGTCAAGAAAATTTACCCTCGAGTCATTGATCGTAGATGTTAGCTTTAAATTAAAGCCGTTTATATTCAACAAGGCAATAAATTCGTCCAGCAATGATCTTGAACCTGTCCAGACAACAAAAATGTCGTCTATAAATCGAAACCATACTGCTACATGTAGAAAGAAATTGGATAGAGTTTCGTCGGATGTAATTTGTTGCTCCCATCCCCCCAGGTACAAGTTGGCATAGGCCGGGGCACAACAAGTGCCCATGGCCACGCCTTGCACCTGGAGGTAGTGGGACTCATTAAACGTAAACCAATTATGTTTCAAAATAAAAAGTAGCAGTTCTAATACAAAATCACAGAATGGCCAGGTGTGATGATCTTGTTCGTTTAAGAAGGTGCGTATCGTCCCGACGCCCTGCTCGTGAGGGATACTGGAGTACAATGCCTCCACATCCAGAGTCACAAGCAGGGCGTCGGGAGGAACCACCATATCTTCGATCATTTTCAAGAACTCGAGTGTATCCTTGACATATGACGGTAGCCGAACTACGTGAGGTAGTAAGTAGAAATCGACCAGGCGACTGGCATTTTCAGTTAGATTTCCAATGCCCGATACGATAGGCCTCCCGGGTGGAGTGGTCAGACTTTTATGGGTTTTTGGGAGTGAGTAAAACGTTGCTTGTCTTGGAAATTTGTTGTTAAGATAGTTGTAGCAGTCCTTATCTATGAGAGCCATTTGATATGCACGTCCGAATATATCCAAGTACTCTGCCTGAAATTTTGTTGTAGCGATAAAGGGATTTTTTTGTACCATGTTCGGTTTGTGAGAATATCCAAACATATTTTTTCATATCCTTCCCGGGTCATTAGTACTAGGTTTCCTCCCTTATCCGAGGGTTTTATGACTAAATCTGTATGATTCTTTAGCCTATTTATTATTTGAAGTTGTTGTCTTGATAGGTTATTTTGTGTAGATCGTAATTCGCAATTTTTAATCTCACCCACCACTGTGGTCAGGAATGCCCATAGATTAGAATTAGTGGTCAAGTCAGGGAAACTATTTGATTTTGGTTTAAAAGATGCCTGTCTTGCGCTTGGAGTACTTATTTGTGGATATTGGCTGGGGGATTGGGAATCCGAAGGATCTCCCTCCTCTAATAATAAAATTAGATCCCGTAGGGCTCGAAACTCTTGCATCGTGAAATGTTTTATTTTCTCCGAAATTTCTTTATCTTGTGCATTGCGTCGTCTCTCTGGATCATAAATGTACTTGTATGTCAAATTCCTCACAAACATATAGATGTCTTTTATGGTCTCGTATCTGTCCATGGGAACCGATGGACAGAATGTAAGACCAAGTTCGAGGACTTCTTGTTCTTGGGGGGAAAGTTGGTAAGGAGTTAAATTAATAATAGATAGTTTTAGGTGGGAAGGTTTAGTGATGTGTTCAAGGGAAAATTTGAGGCCTGTGCCTGTGAGGCCGCAAAGTGACCATCAATGGTGGTTTGTCTAAGAGTGGTAGTGCTGGGTGTGCTTGAAGGTAATGTATTGTTAGATAGAGTAAGTGAGTTAGCCCCTAGGGGTTGTGTAAGAGAATTAGAGGTGAGTCCATGTGCTACTGAAGTGATTGAATTAGTGTTAGTGGATGACGGTTGCAGCATTTGTATAGCTTGGAGGGCAAGGCCCCCCAAATAGGGATCCTGTGCCTCCAAGATTTCTTGTGTCAATGTGTCAGCGGACCTTGATGTCTGTCCAACCTGAACCCCCCCTGTCGCTGAGGGTTGGAACTTGAATGTTTCGTCTGGTCGCTTTTTTGAGCGTGGTGTATAATTGCCTCCTTCCTGTTGTCCTCGTTTGCGTGTCCCCAGGTCTGTTTTTGGTCTAGTGTCTTGATTCGATCTCACCGACGCTTTGGATCTGTTAGATTGTGCAGAGATCGAGGAAGAATCCGATTCCCAATCGGTTTCCCTTGATCCTGTATTAGGTGGATGTTCACGGGGGCCACGTGGAAAACGTGGTGGCCTTGAAATATTTGGTCCTGGTCAGCGATATGCATAGCCTTCCATGAAGGCCATCCTATCCTTTAAAAATTTTGTTTGCTTTTTGCAGATGATATCCCTATTTAGCTTGATTCCATACTCCTTCACCTCCTTCCATCTAGATTCGTACTGTGTATGTTTCTTTAGATTTTCGTTTTTGGTGTATAATGATGACAATTCTGCATCTATCGTAGCTAGGTCTAGTTTGTATTGAGACACTAAAAGTTGACACAAGTCGGTACTACATTTAGTTAAGATGCATTCCCAAAGAGTTCTGAATTCACTCGATGCGTTGTCGAAAGGAGGGGAATAAGTGAATCCTCAAACCCATAGGGCATACATTTGCTTGAATATACTTCAAGAAAAACTCTATATGCCAGTACAAGTTTGATTTTTTCTTTATTAATTTTTTAACTGTACTTATGTACTGATTTAAACTGATATCATCTTTGGCCGGGATGTTACAGGTAGATTCAATTTCTGTCATAAGACCTGTCCATGCATTCCCAATGAAATCCATGGTTGTCTTTTTGTGTATATAGTTTCCCTTTCTTTTGTTGTTGTTTCTTACAGGGGCCTTTGGTTCCCTAAACTTGAGTTTTTTGTGGGGTACATATGTTGTATTAAACTGACTTACAGGGTGGGAGATTTAGGTCAGATGTTCATCATCATCGCTATTTCCATTCTTACACTAGAACCCTGGATAAATTAGGAGGTTACACCTAGGAAGGTGTAACTGTTGTTTTGGGGGTTGATATAGGGAATGTTTCAAAATCCTTCCATATAATAATTATTAACTGAAATATATAAGGGAGGTAGCAATTAATTCATAAATTATATATATCACTGCTTGCCATTTCCCAAAATGGCTGGTGCTTCCACCCTAATATCAGAATCGTTTATGGACCATGTGCCTTCAGACAGCAGCTATCTGGGCCATGAGATATAGCACTAGAGTGTGCCCCTATCCTTAAATAGTTTATTAAATGGAAGGATTGGGAAACAAGGATTTCGGGGCACATAGATTATATAAAATCACTTTTATTTAAAGAATCATTTAAAATCATAAAGAAATACAGGCAGGTAATTATGTATTGAGGACCAGACCAACGAATGGTCTGTGCTGTAGTGTATCCTAATTCATGAGATATTAAACAATGATTTACATACAATTCAAGGTATGAGACAGTTTGTAGTCATATGATTCTCAAAGCTATATACTTGGTATCAGAAGATTCCTGCCGACGGATACCAGAAAAGTAAGGTGCCGGTCAACAGGGTCAACTGAGATCGTAGTCTAGCTTTCACCGTACAATATTTGACCTTTGCTCAACATGTTTCGCTTTCTTATGAAAAAGCTTCATCTGGAGCATATCATTTGACTTGTCTGCATGAAAAATATGACAATGTTTAGACAGATTGCATATACATTACATTGTTTGTACATAGTTATACATCAGTTTTTCTCAATTATTTCACATAAATACATTACATGTATACACAGGTCCTTATATTTTGTATCAACACAATATATCATTGAGTATTGAGTTACATCTAGAGTCCGGGGAGGTTGTAGGGAGCATGGAGCAGCCAATAGTGAGCGTATGTGGGGACCCACACACCGTATCTTCATTTTAGCCATAGTGTATCTATATTACAGATTTTATGAAGGAAAGGAGGAATACATACCTGTACATTATGTAGTAAGGCACATATCTCAAATTCCGTAATTTTTAACGAGGAGGACTGTTGTGCGTTTTAGAGAGCTCATATATTGGCACCTAAGTAGTTACATAGGAGTGAGGATAGTCACTCTATGTTCAATATCTGGGTAGAAAAAGAGTTTTTTCAAAACAGATTATATATATATTTGTCCCTTGAAGTAAAGAGTATAGGTTTTCCAGGTATGCAAACACCACGTGTTGAAACGTTATAGAATGATACATGTGCTGCATGCATATATATTAAATAAAGTAAAGAGCACAGTGAGGACCATTCATGTACCCAGATTGAATAGAAATCCACAAAGATGTTAAGTAGTTCAGATAAAGAAAAAACAGAAATTTATCTTATAGGAAAGGCCACATACATACAAGTATATGTTGCTCCCTTAGACACCACAGGGACACTCAAAATACCACATGCATATTCCATTGATTTATATTTAATCGATCGTTGGAAGGGATATGAGTAGCATTCCTTCCCCCAGAGCTTAACAGCCCATAAATAGAGTCCCATGGTAATATCCAATTTAGTACATGCATGTTTGTAGAGGAGTAACCCGAGGTGTATGTGAACAGAGTAGGTGCCTCATAGTACCTAGTGTTAATGCATATGCAACAAGTATCCCAGAGAAACAAGAAGGGAATAGAATGCCCAAAAGTATAGTAAGTGCACATAGGGTAAAAGTGCCAGGAATGGTTTATTTAAATGCTCACCAGACACTGTATAGGAGGGAGCCTATTATGTAGAGCATATCTCCTATGGTCATTTAAACGCTGTAGAACGAGGTAAAATTGGGATGTAAAGAAAGGCTCATAAGCAATGTAATAGAAAGTGCCTAAAGAGCGCATACTGGTGTGTAGTAGACTTACCCCGTGCCGAGCTTCTCCAAAGTTCATACAGTCCTCACCGGATGGGGAACCGCCGCCATACAAGGGTGCGTATCCGGCGCCCTTAAATGGCGTGGATCCCGGGCGGTTCGTCACATGACGTTGCCGCCCCGGCCACTCCCACCGGACGTCGCGATCAAGCCAGTGCGGGGACACCCCGCAAGAAGCTCACCGCTATGTCACGGGGGTAATTGGACTACGGAGAAACAGGATCTGCCTCCATAGTCCGCTCAGGTGCCACAGGAAGTTCCGCCCTGACGGGGCGGAGCCGCACTGTGGCCTATCTGGCCGCACATACCTCACTAATTATGGCAGATCTCCCTCGCTACCCCACAGTGCCCCCACAGGCTCGATCAGCAACTGCACAGAAACGACATGCCTGTAATGGAAACAAAAACAGAATACAATCAATTTAGCATTTTAAAAGCACATATTTATTCAGGTTACAAACTTCTCCTGGTAAACCAGGAGGTACACACCAATAATGTATTTGTTTTTTCAAAGATAATTCATCCTTTTTATATTATAGATGAGATGGTAAGGGTATTCTATCACTTAATATTGTAGTGATTGCCCTAATGGAAGGATGGGGCTTTCTGCCCATTATTTGAAACTTTCCTCTATTTTCATTCCCCCAATAGAGGGGAGAAAAGGGGAGAATATCCCAGATTATTCAATGGAAATTAAGTTTTTGAGCCCATTCCATTTTCAAGAATTAATACATATTTTTTGAGGGGAGGGGTTTTTTGCCCAAACTCCCAGTTATACCCAAAGGGAAAAGAAAATGAAAATAAAATAAAAATAGAAATGAATATAAATATAGTATGGGTATCCGAGCTAGTGAGTCCCGGGGAGAAGGAAGACCACACCAAACCGAGCATCCACCCACACCCACATGCCACATAAACGGGTCAATCCCATATCAGGAACATACAGGTTTAAATTCTGGAGAATTTTCTTGTCCCAGTTGCCTCCTCGAGGATCCTGAGGAATAACCTCAAGTACATAAAATCTTGCCTTTTTGGGATTGAACCTGTGGTATAGGTCTAGGTGTCTGCTCACGGGTGTGATCATCCTCCCCCCCCGCTGATACGTATACGTGAACGTTTATCCTCTGGCGTAGTTCTCTTATAGTTTTACCTATGTAGAACATACCGCAGGTACAATGCATGATATATACTACTCCACGAGTACTACAATCAGCCCGAAAACTTTGGGGAAAACGTTTCACCATTAGGTAAAACATATTGGGTCCTCTCCTCTATCCAAGGGGAGAGGGCGGCATTTGTAGGTTCCCCTAAGAGTTGTTTTATTATTTCTAATAGGTTGATAGGGACTTGCTGTGAGCTGGTCTCTCAAAGACCTCGTTCGCCTAAATACGATTTGAGGATGTTCACCTACGTATTTACTAATAACTGGGTCATCACGTAAAAGATGCCAGTTGCGCTCAAGGATACCTCTCAAAATGTTTTCATGATTAGAGTACTTGGTTATAAGCTTTACCGTTGGTTGTGTGCTTACTGGTTTAGCTCTGAAGATAAGACTGTTCCTATTTTGGGAGAAGGCTTTATTAAAAGCTGTTCGTAACAAACGTTTACTATACCCCCTAGCTGTTAAACGTTCTCGCAAGAGGTTGGCCTGTATTTTAAAGTCATTGTCAGATGTACAATTTCGCCGTAGGCGTATGTATTGGGCATATGGGATGCTACGTATCAGTGCCCCTGGATGGGCACTCGACGCATGCAATATTACATTTCCTGACGTCTCTTTACGATATAGGTTAGTGGTCAGGTGTCCATCTGCATGTTTGACCACCGTCAAGTCAAGAAAATTTACCCTTGAGTCATTGATCGTAGATGTTAGCTTTAAATTAAAGCCGTTTATATTCAACAAGGCAATAAATTCGTCCAGCAATGATCTTGAACCTGTCCAGACAACAAAAATGTCGTCTATAAATCGAAACCATACTGCTACATGTAGAAAGAAATCGGATAGATTTCCGTCGGATGTAATTTGTCGCTCCCACCCCCCCAGGTACAAGTTGGCGTAGGCCGGGGCACAACAAGTGCCCATGGCCACGCCTTGCACCTGGAGGTAGTGGGACTCATTAAACGTAAACCAATTATGTTTCAAAATAAAAAGTAGCAGTTCTAATACAAAATCACAGAATGGCCAGGTGTGATGATCTTGTTCGTATAAGAAGGTGCGTATCGTCCTGACGCCCTGCTCGTGAGGGATACTGGAGTACAATGCCTCCACATCCAGAGTCACGAGCAGGGCGTCGGGAGGAACCACCATATCTTTGATCATTTTCAAGAACTCGAGTGTATCCTTGACATATGACGGTAGCCGAACTACGTGAGGTAGTAAGTAGAAATCGACCAGGCGACTGGCATTTTCAGTTAGATTTCCAATGCCCGATACGATAGGCCTCCCGGGTGGAGTGGTCAGACTTTTATGGGTTTTTGGGAGTGAGTAAAACATTGCTTGTCTTGGAAATTTGTTGTTAAGATAGTTGTAGCAGTCCTTATCTATGAGAGCCATTTGATATGCACGTCCGATTATATCCAAGTACTCTGCCTGAAATTTTGTTGTAGCGATAAAGGGATTTTTTTGTACCATGTTCGGTTTGTGAGAATATCCAAACACATTTTTTCATATCCTTCCCGGGTCATTAGTACTAGGTTTCCTCCCTTATCCTAGGGTTTTATGACTAAATCTGTATGATTCTTTAGCCTATTTATTATTTGAAGTTGTTGTCTTGATAGGTTATTTTGTGTAGATCGTAATTCACAATTTTTAATCTCACCCACCACTGTGGTCAGGAATGCCCATAGATTAGAATTAGTGGTCAAGTCAGGGAAACTATTTGATTTTGGTTTAAAAGATGCCTGTCTTGCGCTTGGAGTACTTATTTGTGGATATTGGCTGGGGGATTGGGAATCCGAAGGATCTCCCTCCTCTAATAATAAAATTAGATCCCGTAGGGCTCGAAACTCTTGCATCGTGAAATGTTTTCTCCGAAATTTCTTTATCTTGTGCATTGCGTCGTCTCTCTGTATCATAAATGTACTTGTATGTCAAATTCCTCACAAACATATAGATGTCTTTTATGGTCTCGTATCTGTCCATGGGAACCGATGGACAGAATGTAAGACCAAGTTCGAGGACTTCTTGTTCTTGGGGGGAAAGTTGGTAAGGAGTTAAATTAATAATAGATAGTTTTAGGTGGGAAGGTTTAGTGATGTGTTCAAGGAAAAATTTGAGGCCTGTGCCTGTGAGGCGGCAAAGTGACCATCAATGGTGGTTTGTCTAAGAGTGGTAGTGCTGGGTGTGCTTGAAGGGAATGTATTGTTAGATAGAGTAAGTGAGTTAGCCCCTAGGGGTTGTGTAAGAGAATTAGAGGTGAGTCCATGTGCTACTGAAGTGATTGAATTAGTGCTAGTGGATGACGGTTGCAGCATTTGTATAGCTTGGAGGGCAAGGCCCCCCAAATAGGGGTCCTGTGCCTCCAAGATTTCTTGTGTCAATGTGTCAGCGGACCTTGATGTCTGTCCAACCTGAACCCCCCCTGTCGCTGAGGGTTGGAACTTGAATGTTTCGTCTGGTCGCTTTTTTGAGCGTGGTGTATAATTGCCTCCTTCCTGTTGTCCTCGTTTGCGTGTTCCCAGGTCTGTTTTTGGTCTAGTGTCTTGATTCGATCTCACCGACGCTTTGGATCTATTAGATTGTGCAGAGATCGAGGAAGAATCCAATTCCCAATCAGTTTCCCTTGATCCTGTATTAGGTGGATGTTCACGGGGGCCACGTGGAAAACGTTTGGTGACTTGAACTATTTGGTCCTGGTCAGCGATATGCATAGCCTTCCGTGAAGGCCATCCTATCCTTTAAAAATTTCGTTTGCTTTTTGCAGATGATATCCCTATTTAGCTTGATTCCATACTCCTTCACCTCCTTCCATCTAGATTCGTACTGTGCATGTTTCTTTAGATTTTCGTTTTTGGTGTATAATGATGACAATTCTGCATCTAACGTAGCTAGGTCTAGTTTGTATTGAGACACTAAAAGTTGACACAAGTCGGTACTACATTTAGTTAAGATGCGTTCCCAAGGAGTTCTGAATTCACTCGATGCGTTGTCGAAAGGAGGGGAATAAGTGAATCCTCAAACCCATAGGGCATACATTTGCTTGAATATACTTCAAGAAAAACTCTATATGCCAGTACAAGTTTGATTTTTTCTTTATTAATTTTTTAACTGTACTTATGTACTGATTTAAACTGATATCATCTTTGGCCGGGATGTTACAGGTAGATTCAATTTCTGTCATAAGACCTGTCCATGCATTCCCAATGAAATCCATGGTTGTCTTTTTGTGTATATAGTTTCCCTTTCTTTTGTTGTTGTTTCTTACAGGGGCCTTTGGTTCCCTAAACTTGAGTTTTTTGTGGGGTACATATGTTGTATTAAACTGACTTACAGGGTGGGAGATTTAGGTCAGATGTTCATCATCATCGCTATTTCCATTCTTACACTAGAACCCTGGATAAATTAGGAGGTTACACCTAGGAAGGTGTAACTGTTGTTTTGGGGGTTGATATAGGGAATGTTTCAAAATCCTTCCATATAATAATTATTAACTGAAATATATAAGGGAGGTAGCAATTAATTCATAAATTATATATATCGCTGCTTGCCATTTCCCAAAATGGCTGGTGCTTCCACCCTAATATCAGAATCGTTTATGGACCATGTGCCTTCAGACAGCAGCTATCTGGGCCATGAGATATAGCACTAGAGTGTGCCCCTATCCTTAAATAGTTTATTAAATGGAAGGATTGGGAAACAAGGATTTCGGGCACATAGATTATATAAAATCACTTTTATTTAAAGAATCATTTAAAATCATAAAGAAATACAGGCAGGTAATTATGTATTGAGGACCAGACCAACGAATGGTCTGTGCTGTAGTGTATCCTAATTCATGAGATATTAAACAATGATTTACATACAATTCAAGGTATGAGACAGTTTGTAGTCATATTATTCTCAAAGCTATATACTTGGTATCAGAAGATTCCTGCCGACGGATACCAGAAAAGTAAGGTGCCGGTCAACAGGGTCAACTGAGGTCGTAGTCTAGCTTTCACCGTACAATATTTGACCTTTGCTCAACATGTTTCGCTTTCTTATGAAAAAGCTTCGTCTGGAGCATATCATTTGACTTGTCTGCATGAAAAATATGACAATGTTTAGACAGATTGCATATACATTACATTGTTTGTACATAGTTATACATCAGTTTTTCTCAATTATTTCACATAAATACATTACATATATACACAGGTCCTTATATTTTGTATCAACACAATATATCATTGAGTATTGAGTTACATCTAGAGTCCGGGGAGGTTGTAGGGAGCATGGAGCAGCCAATAGTGAGCGTATGTGGGGACCCACACCGTATCTTTAGCATTACCCCTGCAGATTGGGAAAAGTGTTTTAGTTTGACCCACAAATTATCGCTTGCGATCAAGACTCCAGAAAAAGGGTTCAAACGTATGTGTCACCCTCTAGTGTATGCTACTAGAAGTGTAGTACAGGGAAAACATAGTCTTGATCTGCGATAAATCTGAGTCAGAGTTTCTTGGAGGCTAGGGCTGGATAACTCATCCTGGCAGCTCTCTGGTGCCTCCCCCTGGTATCTGGAAAGTTGGAGAACATTCTTGAACTAGTGGGTAAAGTTGGGGAGGAGCTGCTCTGCATATTTATGGGCCTTTGGCCAATCCCCTGGTGGGGAGCCTGGCAGGGAGCCAAAGAAGCCCATAAATAGACATGAGTCATGCTAGCAGGGGGTTGGGTGGAAGATGGAGAAGCAGTGCTGAGGGAGGCTCTCTGTGGTCCTTGAGGGACCCCCTCCCTTACCAGGGGGGAGGGGGATATACCTTGGGCTAGAGCTCGGGAGGCTGGTCTGGAAGGATCCCACCACAGGAGGCAGTTGGGGGGGACCATAATTGGAGAAGCAGCAGCATAGAGAGCAAGGGGGGACAGTGAGTAGGGACAGACAACTTTGCCCTGGGGAATCTCAATGTTTGTGTCAGTTAGGAGGACTGGGAACAGAGAAGCAGTCAGGTGCGGCTGGTGGCAGTCAGGCAAACTAGCTTTTTCTACAGCGGTAGAACTCGTCTCAGTGTCTACAAGAAAGCAGAATGTTATGAGAGATGCTGTTCCATTACACATGTGCTACTTTATCCAAAAGGGGACGGAAAGTTCCTAGCCTGTAATGAGCTACTGTCGAATTAACTGTTAGTTCCATCAGGAGTGATCATCAGGTGCTGTACATAGTGAACCAAGCTTGTGCAGGTGGAAGGAACAGAAGAGGAGTTTGTAGATAGGGAGGAAGTTGTCCCTAAAGTACTATTGTTGGTGTCACACTGGGCATCCCATAATACCCTACCCAAGCTATCATCCCCTAATAAAACTACAAAAACCAGCCAAAGACTGATTTCTGTGTCTGGATGAAAGAAGGAAATGATGTGCGACTGGCTGTGTAGCAGTGGAGAACCGTGACTTCAGCAACTCCTACGGGAATAGTGCTACACTTATAACCATGTGGTATACACTGCTTTGAAATTTTTCACATTTTGTCAAGTTACAACCAAAAACGTTAATGTATTTTATTGGGATTTTATGTGATAGACCAACACAAAGTGGCAAATAATTGTCAAGTGGAAGGAAAATGAGAAATGGTTTTCAAAATTTTTTACAAATAAATATGTAAAAAGTGTGGCGTGCATTTGTATTCAGCCCCCTTTACTCTGATACCCCTAACAAAAATCTAGTGGAACCAATTACATGTACTATATGTTCATTCTTTCAAAAACTGTTCAACAGAATCTTGGTAAAGGAAGCCTGCCATAGAAAAAATCTGGAGGATGCCATTTTGGATCCCTCCTGAAAATGTTTGTTGCCAGCTGCAGCAGACTCAGAGTTGTCACTCATATACTACACACTCTATAGCAGGGGTCTTCAAACTATGGCCCTCCAGTTGTTCAGGAACTACAATTCCCATCATGCCAAGTCATCATGTCTGTGAATGTCAGAGTTTTGCAATGCCTCATGGGATGCGTAGTTCCGCAACAGCTGGAGGGCCGTAGTTTGAGGATCCCTTCTCTATAGCATTTATATTCTCTCCTCCCCCAGGAACTACATAAAAGAATTTGGAAGGGGGCGGGGGTGAGCAAAGGCAGAAGAGCTGGGGCAACAAAGACAGTAATCAGACATTCACAGAAGGTGAGAGGGCTATGACATGCAAGGAGGGAGGGGCTATGCTAGGCAATTGAATTCCTGAAAAAGTAAGCTTTGTAAGTAGGTTTAATACATATTGCAAGTAAATTAAAAAATAATTTGTGGAAAGGAAAATGGTGCATTGAAAATACTAGATTTTTCTGTGCTTTTACGTGCAATTTTGTAAAAGTATAACTAAAGGCAATTTTTTATTTATTTTTTCGTTTTGGATAGAATGGAGAGGGATTAGAACACCTATCAGGTTATTATTGCTGTCTGTGTCCCCTTAACAGAGATTTACCCTCTTTATGTGTCATATCACCGAAAAGGAAAGTTAACCACTGAAGGACCGCCTATCGTACATATAAAGTGGTAGGGAAGCCCTTAAGTGTAAAAGCATGTACATGTGCGTGATTTTGCTATAAGGCTCTAGGGGGTGCACACGCTGCCGTTGCGATTAGACCGCACAATTGTCAGTTAAAGCAATGCAGTGCCATATCGCAAAAAGTGGCCTGGTCATTAAGGGGTAAAACCTTCCGGGGCTAAACTGGTTAAAGAAAATTCCAAACTTTGGTGTGTCCACAGAGCACTAATGAAGGGAACATTTTCCTATGGGGACATCCAGGGATTCCCTCACTTTGGAGGGGTCTCCTCTCACTTCCTGTTTTAGCTATGGGACAGAAAGTGATAAGAAATCCCCCCAAATGGGATACAGATGGAAAAAAAACTGTCAGGGGTCACACCCTTTCCCTACACTAATCCAAATAAAAAATAAAAAAAGTTGTGTCTTTAGTTCTTTAGCGGTAGTAAAGTTTAATGATAAATAAATAAAAAAACTTTCCCCTACAAGGTAATGGCATAATGTGCTAGTATGACCTATTTTAAAACTAAGCCCTCCAGCGGCACACTGTCACTGCTGCCCGGTCTTCCATCTTCACTAGGACTTCATTCTGGGTTCTTGGGCTCCGCGTTGATATCACTCCCACGCATGCTCAGGGCAAATGCACTGTGATGTCATCGGCTGCAGAAGTAGTGAATATCTCCTAAACAGTGCACTATTGGGACATATTCCTTGTACCTAGAGGTAAGGTTTATTATAAGCTTACTTGCAGGTACAAGTGAGCAAGCTGTGTTTACTATTACTACCGCTTTAAGTTGGTGAAAGGTTGTCTTAACGGGGTAACATGTGGCCCAAAAAACAATAGTTACTTTAAATTCTTTCCATCAGAAGAGCATTTGGGGAATACACATTCACATAGGAGGCGGGATCTGGGGGCCCCCTTGTGAAAGGGGGCTTCCAGATTCCAATAATCCCCCCACCCACAGCCCAGGGTTGTTGTGAAGAGGCCCTTGTCCTCATCAACAAGGTGCTCTGGGCGGGGGGGGGGGGGGGGGGGGCAGAGCGTTTTTTTTTTTTTTTTTTTTTTTTTTATCTGCATTGCTGGGAGGCAACAATATACACTGCCTGGCCAAAAAAAAAGTTGCCACCAAAAAAAAAAAGGTCACACACTCTAATATTTTGTTGGCTTTGATTATGGCACACATTCGCTGTGGCATTTTTTCGATAAGCTTCTGCAATGTCACAAGATTTATTTCCATCCAGTGTTGCAATAATTTTTCATCAAGATCTTGTATTGGTGATGGGAGAGTCGGACCACTGCGCAAAGCCTTCTCCAGCACATCCCAAAGATTCTCAATGGGGTTAAGTTCTTAACTCTGTGGTGGCCAATCCATGTGTGAAAATTATGTTTCATTCTCCCTGAACCACTCTTTCACAATTTGAGTCCGATGAATCCTGGCATTGTCATCTTGGAATATTCCCGTGCCATCAGGGAAGAAAAAATCCATTGATGGAATAACCTGGTCATTCAGTAGATTCAGGTAGTCAGCTGACCTCATTCTTTGGGGACATGCAGTAACTATCTAATAGGATAGTTACTGCATGCTTTGTTTAGTTAGTTGCTTAGTAAATTCCAGGTGGCAACTTTGTTTTTGGCCAGGGAGTGCATTACAGCCGCAAGCAAGTTTAAATTACATGTTTTTCCTTTAGAGATGTCAGAATCGTTTATGGACCATGTGCCTTCAGACAGCAGCTATCTGGGCCATGAGATATAGCACTAGAGTGTGCCCCTATCCTTAAATAGTTTATTAAATGGAAGGATTGGGAAACAAGGATTTCGGGCACATAGATTATATAAAATCACTTTTATTTAAAGAATCATTTAAAATCATAAAGAAATACAGGCAGGTAATTATGTATTGAGGACCAGACCAACGAATGGTCTGTGCTGTAGTGTATCCTAATTCATGAGATATTAAACAATGATTTACATACAATTCAAGGTATGAGACAGTTTGTAGTCATATGATTCTCAAAGCTATATACTTGGTATCAGAAGATTCCTGCCGACGGATACCCGAAAAGTAAGGTGGCGGTCAACAGGGTCAACTGAGATCGTAGTCTAGCTTTCACCGTACAATATTTGACCTTTGCTCAACATGTTTCGCTTTCTTATGAAAAAGCTTCGTCTGGAGCATATCATTTGACTTGTCTGCATGAAAAATATGACAATGTTTAGACAGATTGCATATACATTACATTGTTTGTACATAGTTATACATCAGTTTTTCTCAATTATTTCACATAAATACATTACATGTATACACAGGTCCTTATATTTTGTATCAACACAATATATCATTGAGTATTGAGTTACATCTAGAGTCCGGGGAGGTTGTAGGGAGCATGGAGCAGCCAATAGTGAGCGTATGTGGGGACCCACACACCGTATCTTCATTTTAGCCATAGTGTATCTATATTACAGATTTTATGAAGGAAAGGAGGAATACATACCTGTACATTATGTAGTAAGGCACATATCTCAAATTCCGTAATTTTTAACGAGGAGGACTGTTGTGCGTTTTAGAGAGCTCATATATTGGCACCTAAGTAGTTACATAGGAGTGAGGATAGTCACTCTATGTTCAATATCTGGGTAGAAAAAGAGTTTTTTCAAAACAGATTATATATATATTTGTAATGTCCCTTGAAGTAAAGAGTATAGGTTTTCCAGGTATGCAAACACCACGTGTTGAAACGTTATAGAATGATACATGTGCTGCATGCATATATATTAAATAAAGTAAAGAGCACAGTGAGGACCATTCATGTACCCAGATTGAATAGAAATCCACAAAGATGTTAAGTAGTTCAGATAAAGAAAAAACAGAAATGTATCTTATAGGAAAGGCCACATACATACAAGTATATGTTGCTCCCTTAGACACCACAGGGACACTCAAAATACCACATACATATTCCATTGATTTATATTTAATCGATCGTTGGAAGGGATATGAGTAGCATTCCTTCCCCCAGAGCTTAACAGCCCATAAATAGAGTCCCATGGTAATATCCAATTTAGTACATGCATGTACTAAATTGGAGTAACCCGAGGTGTATGTGAACAGAGTAGGTGCCTCATAGTACCTAGTGTTAATGCATATGCAACAAGTATCCCAGAGAAACAAGAAGGGAATAGAATGCCCAAAAGTATAGTAAGTGCACATAGGGTAAAAGTGCCAGGAATGGTTTATTTAAATGCTCACCAGGCACTGTATAGTAGGGAGCCTATTATGTAGAGCATATCTCCTATGGTCATTTAAACGCTGTAGAACAAGATAAAATTGGGATGTAAAGAAAGGCTCATAAGCAATGTAAAAGAAAGTGTCTAAAGAGCGCATACTGGTGTGTAGTAGACTTACCCTGTGCCAAGCTTCTCCAAAGTTCATACAGTCCTCACCGGATGGGGAACCGCCGCCATACAAGGGTGCGTATCCAGTGCCCTTAAATGGCGTGGATCCCGGGCGGTTCGTCACATGACGTCGCTGCCCCGGCCACTCCCACCGGACGTCGCGATCAAGCCAGTGTGGGGACACCCCGCAAGAAGCTCACCGCTATGTCACGGGGGTGATTGGACTACGGAGAAAAAGGATCTGCCTCCATAGTCCGCTCAGGTGCCACAGGAAGTTCCGCCCTGATGGGGCGGAGCCGCACTGCGGCCTATCTGGCCGCACATACCTCACTAATTATGGCAGATCTCCCTCTCTACCCCACAGTGCCCCCACAGGCTCGATCAGCAACTGCACAGAAACGACATGCCTGTATTGGAAACAAAAACAGAATACAATCAATTTAGCATTTTAAAAGCACATATTTATTCAGGTTACAAACTTCTCCTGGTAAACCAGGAGGTACACACCAATAATGTATTTGTTTTTTCAAAGATAATTCATCCTTTTTATATTATAGATGAGATGGTAAGGGTTTTCTATCACTTCATATTGTAGTGATTGCCCTAATGGAAGGATGGGGCTTGCTGCCCATTATTTGAAACTTTCCTCTATTTTCATTCCCCCAATAGAGGGGAGAAAAGGGGAGAATATCCCAGATTATTCAATGGAAATTAAGTTTTTGAGCCCATTCCATTTTCAAGAATTAATACATATTTTTTGAGGGGAGGGGTTTTTTGCCCAAACTCCCAGTTATACCCAAAGGGAAAGGAAAATGAAAATAAAGTAAAAATAGAAATGAATATAAATATAGTTTGGGTATCCGAGCTAGTGAGTTCCCGGGGAGAAGGAAGACCACACCAAACCGAGCATCCACCCACACCCACATGCCACATAAACGGGTCAATCCCATATCAGGAACATATAGGTTGGACTTGACTCCATGAGGTAAATGGATATTAAGTGTTACCAACTTTTATAGAAAGGGTCTATATGACTGGGTTTCATTCAGGCCCGGCCTACATGTAGCACTGAGACGTTCTATCCAGAGGGTCTCCCTCTGGAGAATTTTCTTGTCCCAGTTGCCTCCTCGAGGATCCTGAGGAATAACCTCAAGTACATAAAATCTTGCTTTTTTGGGATTGAACCTGTGGTATAGGTCTAGGTGTCTGCTCACGGGTGTGATCATCCTCCCCCCCCCCCGCTGATACGTATACGTGATCGTTTATCCTCTGGCGTAGTTCTCTTATAGTTTTACCTATGTAGAACATACCGCAGGTACAATGCATGATATATACTACTCCACGAGTACTACAATCAGCCCGAAACTTTGGGGAAAACGTTTCACCATTAGGTAAAACATATTGGGTCCTCTCCTCTATCCAAGGGCAGAGGGCACACTCGCGGCATTTGTAGGTTCCCCTAAGAGTTGTTTTGTTATTTCTAATAGGTTGATAGTGACTTGCTGTTAGCTGGTCTCTCAAAGACCTCGTTCGCCTAAATACGATTTGAGGATGTTCACCTACCTATTTACTAATAACTGGGTCATCACGTAAAAGATGCCAGTTGCGCTCAAGGATACCTCTCAAAATGTTTTCATGATTAGAGTACTTGGTTATAAGCTTTACCGTTGGTTGTGTGCTTACTGGTTTAGCTCTGAAGATAAGACTGTTCCTATTTTGGGAGAAGGCTTTATTAAAAGCTGTTCGTAACAAACGTTTACTATACCCCCGAGCTGTTAAACGTTCTCGCAAGAGGTTGGCCTGTATTTTAAAGTCATTGTCAGATGTACAATTTCGCCGTAGGCGTATGTATTGGGCATATGGGATGCTACGTATCAGTGCCCCTGGATGGGCACTCGACGCATGCAATATTACATTTCCTGACGTCTCTTTACGATATAGGTTAGTGGTCAGGTGTCCATCTGCATGTTTGACCACCGTCAAGTCAAGAAAATTTACCCTCGAGTCATTGATCGTAGATGTTAGCTTTAAATTAAATCCGTTTATATTCAACAAGGCAATAAATTCGTCCAGCAATGATCTTGAACCTGTCCAGACAACAAAAATGTCGTCTATAAATCGAAACCATACTGCTACATGTAGAAAGAAATCGGATAGATTTTCGTCGGATGTAATTTGTCGCTCCCACCCCCCCAGGTACAAGTTGGCGTAGGCCGGGGCACAACAAGTGCCCATGGCCACGCCTTGCACCTGGAGGTAGTGGGACTCATTAAACGTAAACCAATTATGTTTCAAAATAAAAAGTAGCAGTTCTAATACAAAATCACAGAATGGCCAGGTGTGATGATCTTGTTCGTATAAGAAGGTGCGTATCGTCCCGACGCCCTGCTCGTGAGGGATACTGGAGTACAATGCCTCCACATCCAGAGTCACGAGCATCCAGAGTCTTCGATCATTTTCAAGAACTCGAGTGTATCCTTGACATATGACGGTAGCCGAACTACGTGAGGTAGTAAGTAGAAATCGACCAGGCGACTGGCATTTTCAGTTAGATTTCCAATGCCCGATACGATAGGCCTCCCGGGTGGAGTGGTCAGACTTTTATGGGTTTTTGGGAGTGAGTAAAACATTGCTTGTCTTGGAAATTTGTTGTTAAGATAGTTGTAGCAGTCCTTATCTATGAGAGCCATTTGATATGCACGTCCGATTATATCCAAGTACTCTGCCTGAAATTTTGTTGTAGCGATAAAGGGATTTTTTTGTACCATGTTCGGTTTGTGAGAATATCCAAACACATTTTTTCATATCCTTCCCGGGTCATTAGTACTAGGTTTCCTCCCTTATCCTAGGGTTTTATGACTAAATCAGTATGATTCTTTAGCCTATTTATTATTTGAAGTTGTTGTCTTGATAGGTTATTTTGTGTAGATCGTAATTCGCAATTTTTAATCTCACCCACCACTGTGGTCAGGAATGCCCATAGATTAGAATTAGTGGTCAAGTCAGGGAAACTATTTGATTTTGGTTTAAAAGATGCCTGTCTTGCGCTTGGAGTACTTATTTGTGGATATTGGCTGGGGGATTGGGAATCCGAAGGATCTCCCTCCTCTAATAATAAAATTAGATCCCGTAGGGCTCGAAACTCTTGCATCGTGAAATGTTTTATTTTCTCCGAAATTTCTTTATCTTGTGCATTGCGTCGTCTCTCTGTATCATAAATGTACTTGTATGTCAAATTCCTCACAAACATATAGATGTCTTTTATGGTCTCGTATCTGTCCATGGGAACCGATGGACAGAATGTAAGACCAAGTTCGAGGACTTCTTGTTCTTGGGGGGAAAGTTGGTGAGGAGTTAAATTAATAATAGTTAGTTTTAGGTGGGAAGGTTTAGTGATGTGTTCAAGGGAAAATTCGAGGCCTGTGCCTGTGAGGCCGCAAAGTGACCATCAATGGTGGTTTGTCTAAGAGTGGTAGTGCTGGGTGTGCTTGAAGGTAATGTATTGTTAGATAGAGTAAGTGAGTTAGCCCCTAGGGGTTGTGTAAGAGAATTAGAGGTGAGTCCATGTGCTACTGAAGTGATTGAATTAGTGTTAGTGGATGACGGTTGCTTTTTGGTCTAGTGTCTTAATTCGATCTCACCGACGCTTTGGATCTATTAGATTGTGCAGAGATCGAGGAAGAATCCGATTCCCAATCGGTTTCCCTTGATCCTGTATTAGGTGGATGTTCATAGGGGCCACGTGGAAAACGTTTGTCGCCTTGAACTATTTGGTCCTGGTCAGCGTTATGCATAGCCTTCCGTGAAGGCCATCCTATCCTTTAAAAATTTTGTTTGCTTTTTGCAGATGATATCCCTATTTAGCTTGATTCCATACTCCTTCACCTCCTTCCATCTAGATTCGTACTGTGCATGTTTCTTTAGATTTTAGTTTTTGGTGTATAATGATGACAATTCTGCATCTAACGTAGCTAGGTCTAGTTTGTATTGAGACACTAAAAGTTGACACAAGTCGGTACTACATTTAGTTAAAATGCGTTCCCAAAGAGTTCTGAATTCACTCGATGCGTTGTCGAAAGGAGGGGAATAAGTGAATCCTCAAACCCATAGGGCATACATTTGCTTGAATATACTTCAAGAAAAACTCTATATGCCAGTACAAGTTTGATTTTTTCTTTATTAATTTTTTAACTGTACTTATGTACTGATTTAAACTGATATCATCTTTGGCCGGGATGTTACAGGTAGATTCAATTTCTGTCATAAGACCTGTCCATGCATTCCCAATGAAATCCATCATTGTCTTTTTGTGTATATAGTTTCCCTTTCTTTTGTTGTTGTTTCTTACAGGGGCCTTTGGTTCCCTAAACTTGAGTTTTTTGTGGGGTACATATGTTGTATTAAACTGACTTACAGGGTGGGAGATTTAGGTCAGATGTTCATTATCATCGCTATTTCCATTCTTACACTAGAACCCTGGATAAATTAGGAGGTTACACCTAGGAAGGTGTAACTGTTGTTTTGGGGGTTGATATAGGGAATGTTTCAAAATCCTTCCATATAATAATTATTAACTGAAATATATAAGGGAGGTAGCAATTAATTCATAAATTATATATATCGCTGCTTGCCATTTCCCAAAATGGCTGGTGCTTCCACCCTAATATCAGAATCGTTTATGGACCATGTGCCTTCAGACAGCAGCTATCTGGGCCATGAGATATAGCACTAGAGTGTGCCCCTATCCTTAAATAGTTTATTAAATGGAAGGATTGGGAAAACAAGGATTTCGGGCACATAGATTATATAAAATCACTTTTATTTAAAGAATCATTTAAAATCATAAAGAAATACAGGCAGGTAATTATGTATTGAGGACCAGACCAACGAATGGTCTGTGCTGTAGTGTATCCTAATTCATGAGATATTAAACAATGATTTACATACAATTCAAGGTATGAGACAGTTTGTAGTCATATGATTCTCAAAGCTATATACTTGGTATCAGAAGATTCCTGCCGACGGATACCAGAAAAGTAAGGTGCCGGTCAACAGGGTCAACTGAGATCGTAGTCTAGCTTTCACCGTACAATATTTGACCTTTGCTCAACATGTTTCGCTTTCTTATGAAAAAGCTTCGTCTGGAGCATATCATTTGACTTGTCTGCATGAAAAATATGACAATGTTTAGACAGATTACATATACATTACATTGTTTGTACATTGATATACATCAGTTTTTCTCAATTATTTCACATAAATACATTACATGTATACACAGGTCCTTATATTTTGTATCATCACAATATATCATTGAGTATTGAGTTACATCTAGAGTCCGGGGAGGTTGTAGGGAGCATGGAGCAGCCAATAGTGAGCGTATGTGGGGACCCACACCGTATCTTTAGCATTACCCCTGCAGATTAGGAAAAGTGTTTTAGTTTGACCCACAAATTATCGCTTGCGATCAAGACTCCAGAAAAAGGGTTCAAACGTATGTGTCACCCTCTAGTGTGTGCTACTAGAAGTGTAGTACAAGGAAAACATAGTCTTGATCTGCGATAAATCTGAGTCAGAGTTTCTTAGAGGCTCTTAGAGGCTAGGGCTGGATAACTCATCCTGGCAGCTCTCTGGTGCCTCCCCCTGGTATCTGGAAAGTTGGAGAACATTCTTGAACTAGTGGGTAAAGTTGGGGAGGAGCTGCTCTGCATATTTATGGGCCTTTGGCCAATCCCCTGGTGGGGCGCCTGGCAGGGAGCCAAAGAAGCCCATAAATAGACATGAGTCATGCTAGCAGGGGGTTGGGTGGAAGATGGAGAAGCAGTGCTGAGGGAGGCTCTCTGTGGTCCTTGAGGGACCCCCTCCCTTACCAGGGGGGAGGGGGATATACCTTGGGCTAGAGCTCGGGAGGCTGGTCTGGAAGGATCCCACCACAGGAGGCAGTTGGGGGGGACCATAATTGGAGAAGCAGCAGCATAGAGAGCAAGGGGGGACAGTGAGTAGGGACAGACAACCTTGCCCTGGGGAATCTCAATGTTTGTGTCAGTCAGGAGGACTGGGAACAGAGAAGCAGCCAGGTGCGGCTGGTGGCAGTCAGGCAAACTAGCTTTTTCTACAGCGGTAGAACTGGTCTCAGTGTCTACAAGAAAGCAGAATGTTATGAGAGATGCTGTTCCATTACACATGTGCTACTTTATCCAAAAGGGGATGGAAAGTTCCTAGCCTGTAATGAGCTACTGTCGAATTAACTGTTAGTTCCATCAGGAGTGATCATCAGGTGCTGTACATAGTGAACCAAGCTTGTGCAGGTGGAAGGAACAGAAGAGGAGTTTGTAGATAGGGAGGAAGTTGTCCCTAAAGTACTATTGTTGGTGTCACACTGGGCATCCCATAATACCCTACCCAAGCTATCATCCCCTAATAAAACTGCAAAAACCAGCCAAAGACTGATTTCTGTGTCTGGATGAAAGAAGGAAATGATGTGCGACTGGCTGTGTAGCAGTGGAGAACCGTGACTTCAGCAACTCCTACGGGAATAGTGCTACACTTATAACCATGTGGTATACACTGCTTTGAAATTTTTCACATTTTGTCAAGTTACAACCAAAAAAGTAAATGTATTTTATTGGGATTTTATGTGATAGACCAACACAATGTAGCAAATAATTGTCAAGTGGAAGGAAAATGAGAAATGGTTTTCAAATTTTTTTACAAATAAATATGTAAAAAGTGTGGCATGCATTTGTATTCAGCCCCCTTTACTCTGATACCCCTAAATAAAATCTAGTGGAACCAGTTACATGTACTATATGTTCATTCTTTTAAAAACTATTCAACAGAATCTTGGTAAAGGAAGCCTGCCATAGAAAAAATCTGGAGGATGCCATTTTGGATCCCTCCTGAAAATGTTTGTTGCCAGCTGCAGCAGACTCAGAGTTGTCACTCATATACTACACACTCTATAGCAGGGGTCTTCAAACTATGGCCCTCCAGTTGTTCAGGAACTACAATTCCCATCATGCCAAGTCATGTCTGTGAATGTCAGAGTTTTGCAATGCCTCATGGGACGCGTAGTTCCGCAACAGCTGGAGGGCCGTAGTTTGAGGATCCCTTCTCTATAGCATTTATATTCTCTCCTCCCCCAGGAACTACATAAAAGAATTTGGAAGGGGGCGGGGGTGAGCAAAGGCAGAAGAGCTGGGGCAACAAAGACAGTAATCAGACATTCACAGAAGGTGAGAGGGCTATGACATGCAAGGAGGGAGGGGCTATGCTAGGCAATTGAATTCCTGAAAAAGTAAGCTTTGTAAGTAGGTTTAATACATATTGCAAGTAAATTAAAAAATAATTTGTGGAAAGGAAAATGGTGCATTGAAAATACTAGATTTTTCTGTGCTTTTACGTGCAATTTTGTAAAATTATAACTAAAGGCAATTTTTTATTTATTTTTTCGTTTTGGATAGAATGGAGAGGGATTAGAACAACTATCAGGTTATTATTGCTGTCTGTGTCCCCTTAACAGAGATTTACCCTCTTTATGTGTCATATCACCGAAAAGGAAAGTTAACCACTGAAGGACCGCCTATCGTACATATAAAGTGGTAGGGAAGCCCTTAAGAGTAAAAGCATGTACATGTGCGTGATTTTGCTTTAAGGCTCTAGGGGGTGCACACGCTGCCGTTATGATTAGACCGCGCAATTGTCAGTTAAAGCAATGCAGTGCCATATCGCAAAAAGTGGCCTGGTCATTAAGGGGGTAAAACCTTCCGGGGCTAAAGTGGTTAAAGAAAATTCCAAATTTTGGTGTGTCCACAGAGCACTAATGAAGGGAACATATTCCTTTGGGGACATCCAGGGATTCCCTCACTTTGGAGGGATCTCCTCTCACTTCCTGTTTTAGCTATGGGACAAAAAAGTGATAGGAAATCCCCCCAAATGGGATACAGATGGAAAAAAAAAAACTGTCAGGGGTCACACCCTTTCCCTACACTAATCCAAATAAAAAATAAAAAAAGTTGTGTCTTTAGTTCTTTAGCGGTAGTAAAGTTTAATGATAAATAAATTAAAACACTTTCCCCTACAAGGTAATGGCATAATGTGCTAGTATGACCTATTTTAAAACTAATCCCTCCAGCGGCACACTGTCACTGCTGCCCGGTCTTCCATCTTCACTAGGACTTCATTCTGGGTTCTTGGGCTCCGCGTTGACATCACTCCCACGCATGCTCAGGGCAAATGCACTGTGATGTCATCGGCTGCAGAAGTAGTGAATATCTCCTAAACAGTGCACTATTGGGACATATTCCTTGTACCTAGAGGTAAGGTTTATTATAAGCTTACTTGCAGGTACAAGTGAGCAAGCTGTGTTTACTATTACTACCGCTTTAAGTTGGTGAAAGGTTGTCTTAACGGGGTAACATGTGGCCCAAAAAAAAATAGTTACTTTAAATTCTTTCCATCAGAAGAGCATTTGGGGAATACACATTCACATAGGGGGCGGGATCTGGGGGCCCCCTTGTGAAAGGGGGCTTCCAGATTCCAATAATCCCCCCACCCACAGCCCAGGGTTGTTGTGAAGAGGCCCTTGTCCTCATCAACAAGGTGCTCTGGGCAGGGAGGGGGGGGGGGGGCAGAGCGTTTTTTTTTTTTTAATCTGCATTGCTGGGAGGCAACAATATACACTGCCTGGCAAAAAAAAAAGTTGCCACCAAAAAAAAAAAGGTCACACACTCTAATATTTTGTTGGCTTTGATTATGGCACACATTCGCTGTGGCATTTTTTCGATAAGCTTCTGCAATGTCACAAGATTTATTTCCATCCAGTGTTGCAATAATTTTTCATCAAGATCTTGTATTGGTGATGGGAGAGTCGGACCACTGCGCAAAGCCTTCTCCAGCACATCCCAAAGATTCTCAATGGGGTTAAGTTCTTAACTCTGAGGTGGCCAATCCATGTGTGAAAATTATGTTTCATGCTCCCTGAACCACTCTTTCACAATTTGAGTCCGATGAATCCTGGCATTGTCATCTTGGAATATTCCCGTGCCATCAGGGAAGAAAAAATCCATTGATGGAATAACCTGGTCATTCAGTAGATTCAGGTAGTCAGCTGACCTCATTCTTTGGGGACATGCAGTAACTATCTAATAGGATAGTTACTGCATGCTTTGTTTAGTTAGTTGCTTAGTTAATTCCAGGTGGCAACTTTGTTTTTGGCCAGGGAGTGCATTACAGCCGCAAGCAAGTTTAAATTACATGTTTTTCCTTTAGAGATGTCAGAATCGTTTATGGACCATGTGCCTTCAGACAGCAGCTATCTGGGCCATGAGATATAGCACTAGAGTGTGCCCCTATCCTTAAATAGTTTATTAAATGGAAGGATTGGGAAACAAGGATTTCGGGCACATAGATTATATAAAATCACTTTTATTTAAAGAATCATTTAAAATCATAATGAAATACAGGCAGGTAATTATGTATTGAGGACCAGACCAACGAATGGTCTGTGCTGTAGTGTATCCTAATTCATGAGATATTAAACAATGATTTACATACAATTCAAGGTATGAGACAGTTTGTAGTCATATGTTTCTCAAAGCTATATACTTGGTATCAGAAGATTCCTGCCGACGGATACCCGAAAAGCAAGGTGCCGGTCAACAGGGTCAACTGAGATTGTAGTCTAGCTTTCACCGTACAATATTTGACCTTTGCTCAACATGTTTCGCTTTCTTATGAAAAAGCTTCGTCTGGAGCATATCATTTGACTTGTCTGCATGAAAAATATGACAATGTTTAGACAGATTGCATATACATTACATTGTTTGTACATAGTTATACATCAGTTTTTCTCAATTATTTCACATAAATACATTACATGTATACACAGGTCCTTATATTTTGTATCAACACAATATATCATTGAGTATTGAGTTACATCTAGAGTCCGGGGAGGTTGTAGGGAGCATGGAGCAGCCAATAGTGAGCGTATGTGGGGACCCACACCGTATCTTCATTTTAGCCATAGTGTATCTATATTACAGATTTTATGAAGGAAAGGAGGAATACATACCTGTACATTATGTAGTAAGGCACATATCTCAAATTCCGTAATTTTTAACGAGGAGGACTGTTGTGCGTTTTAGAGAGCTCATATATTGGCACCTAAGTAGTTACATAGGAGTGAGGATAGTCACTCTATGTTCAATATCTGGGTAGAAAAAGAGTTTTTTCAAAACAGATTATATATATATTTGTAATGTCCCTTGAAGTAAAGAGTATAGGTTTTCCAGGTATGCAAACACCACGTGTTGAAACGTTATAGAATGATACATGTGCTGCATGCATATATATTAAATAAAGTAAAGAGCACAGTGAGGACCATTCATGTACCCAGATTGAATAGAAATCCACAAAGATGTTAAGTAGTTCAGATAAAGAAAAAACAGAAATGTATCTTATAGGAAAGGCCACATACATACAAGTATATGTTGCTCCCTTAGACACCACAGGGACACTCAAAATACCACATACATATTCCATTGATTTATATTTAATCGATCGTTGGAAGGGATATGAGTAGCATTCCTTCCCCCAGAGCTTAACAGCCCATAAATAGAGTCCCATGGTAATATCCAATTTAGTACATGCATGTTTGTAGAGGAGTAACCCGAGGTGTATGTGAACAGAGTAGGTGCCTCATAGTACCTAGTGTTAATGCATATGCAACAAGTATCCCAGAGAAACAAGAAGGGAATAGAATGCCCAAAAGTATAGTAAGTGCACATAGGGTAAAAGTGCCAGGAATGGTTTATTTAAATGCTCACCAGACACTGTATAGGAGGGAGCCTATTATGTAGAGCATATCTCCTATGGTCATTTAAACGCTGTAGAACGAGGTAAAATTGGGATGTAAAGAAAGGCTCATAAGCAATGTAAAAGAAAGTGCCTAAAGAGCGCATACTGGTGTGTAGTAGACTTACCCCGTGCCAAGCTTCTCCAAAGTTCATACAGTCCTCACCGGATGCGGAACCGCCGCCATACAAGGGTGCGTATCCGGCGCCCTTAAATGGCGTGGATCCCGGGCGGTTCGTCACATGACGTCGCCGCCCCGGCCACTCCCACCGGACATCGCGATCAAGCCAGTGCGGGGACAACCCGCAAGAAGCTCACCGCTATGTCACGGGGGTGATTGGACTACAGAGAAACAGGATCTGCCTCCATAGTCCGCTCAGGTGCCACAGGAAGTTCCGCCCTGACGGGGCGGAGCCGCACTGAGGCCTATCTGGCCGCACATACCTCACTAATTATGGCAGATCTCCCTCGCTACTCCACAGTGCCCCCACAGGCTCGATCAGCAACTGCACAGAAACTACATGCCTGTAATGGAAACAGAAACAGAATACAATCAATTTAGCATTTTAAAAGCACATATTTATTCAGGTTACAAACTTCTCCTGGTAAACCAGGAGGTACACACCAATAATGTATTTGTTTTTTCAAAGATAATTCATCCTTTTTATATTATAGATGAGATGGTAAGGGTATTCTATCACTTAATATTGTAGTGATTGCCCTAATGGAAGGATGGGGCTTGCTGCCCATTATTTGAAACTTTCCTCTATTTTCATTCCCCCAATAGAGGGGAGAAAAGGGGAGAATATCCCAGATTATTCAATGGAAATTAAGTTTTTGAGCCCATTCCATTTTCAAGAATTAATACATATTTTTTGAGGGGAGGGGTTTTTTGCCCAAACTCCCAGTTATACCCAAAGGGAAAGGAAAATGAAAATAAAATAAAAATAGAAATGAATATAAATATAGTTTGGGTATCCGAGCTAGTGAGTCCCGGGGAGAAGGAAGACCACACCAAACCGAGCATCCACCCACACCCACATGCCACATAAACGGGTCAATCCCATATCAGGAACATACAGGTTTAAATTCTGGAGAATTTTCTTGTCCCAGTTGCCTCCTCGAGGATCCTGAGGAATAACCTCAAGTACATAAAATCTTGCCTTTTTGGGATTGAACCTCTGGTATAGGTCTAGGTGTCTGCTCACGGGTGTGATCATCCTCCCCCCCGCTGATACGTATACGTGATCGTTTATCCTCTGGCGTAGTTCTCTTATAGTTTTACCTATGTAGAACATACCGCAGGTACAATGCATGATATATACTACTCCACGAGTACTACAATCAGCCCGAAAACTTTGGGGAAAACGTTTCACCATTAGGTAAAACATATTGGGTCCTCTCCTCTATCCAAGGGCAGAGGGCGGCATTTGTAGGTTCCCCTAAGAGTTGTTTTATTATTTCTAATAGGTTGATAGGGACTTGCTGTTAGCTGGTCTCTCAAAGACCTCGTTCGCCTAAATACGATTTGAGGATGTTCACCTACGTATTTACTAATAACTGGGTCATCACGTAAAAGATGCCAGTTGCGCTCAAGGATACCTCTCAAAATGTTTTCATGATTAGAGTACTTGGTTATAAGCTTTACCGTTGGTTGTGTGCTTACTGGTTTAGCTCTGAAGATAAGACTGTTCCTATTTTGGGAGAAGGCTTTTTTAAGAGGTTGGCCTGTATTTTAAAGTCATTGTCAGATGTACAATTTCGCCGTAGGCGTATGTATTGGGCATATGGGATGCTACGTATCAGTGCCCCTGGATGGGCACTCGACGCATGCAATATTACATTTCCTGACGTCTCTTTACGATATAGGTTAGTGGTCAGGTGTCCATCTGCATGTTTGACCACCGTCAAGTCAAGAAAATTTACCCTTGAGTCATTGATCGTAGATGTTAGCTTTAAATTAAAGCCGTTTATATTCAACAAGGCAATAAATTCGTCCAGCAATGATCTTGAACCTGTCCAGACAACAAAAATGTCGTCTATAAATCGAAACCATACTGCTACATGTAGAAAGAAATCGGATAGATTTTCGTCGGATGTAATTTGTCGCTCCCACCCCCCCAGGTACAAGTTGGCGTAGGCCGGGGCACAAAAAGTGCCCATGGCCACGCCTTGCACCTGGAGGTAGTGGGACTCATTAAACATAAACCAATTATGTTTCAAAATAAAAAGTAGCAGTTCTAATACAAAATCACAGAATGGCCAGGTGTGATGATCTTGTTCGTATAAGAAAGTGCGTATCGTCCCGACGCCCTGCTCGTGAGGGATACTGGAGTACAATGCCTCCACATCCAGAGTCACGAGCAGGGCGTCGGGAGGAACCACCATATCTTCGATCATTTTCAAGAACTCGAGTGTATCCTTGACATATGACGGTAGCCGAACTACGTGAGGTAGTAAGTAGAAATCGACCAGGCGACTGGCATTTTCAGTTAGATTTCCAATGCCCGATACGATAGGCCTCCCGGGTGGAGTGGTCAGACTTTTATGGGTTTTTGGGAGTGAGTAAAAAATTGCTTGTCTTGGAAATTTGTTGTTAAGATAGTTGTAGCAGTCCTTATCTATGAGAGCCATTTGATATGCACGTCCGATTATATCCAAGTACTCTGCCTGAAATTTTGTTGTAGCGATAAAGGGATTTTTTGTACCATGTTCGGTTTGTGAGAATATCCAAACACATTTTTTCATATCCTTCCCGGGTCATTAGTACTAGGTTTCCTCCTTTATCCGAGGGTTTTATGACTAAATCTGTATGATTCTTTAGCCTATTTATTATTTGAAGTTGTTGTCTTGATAGGTTATTTTGTGTAGATCGTAATTCGCAATTTTTAATCTCACCCACCACTGTGGTCAGGAATGCCCATAGATTAGAATTAGTGGTCAAGTCAGGGAAACTATTTGATTTTGGTTTAAAAGATGCCTGTCTTGCGCTTGGAGTACTTATTTGTGGATATTGGCTGGGGGATTGGGAATCCGAAGGATCTCCCTCCTCTAATAATAAAATTAGATCCCGTAGGGCTCGAAACTCTTGCATCGTGAAATGTTTTCTCCGAAATCTCTTTATCTTGTGTATTGTATCATAAATGTACTTGTATGTCAAATTCCTCACAAACATATAGATGTCTTTTATGGTCTTGTATCTGTCCATGGGAACCGATGGACAGAATGTAAGACCAAGTTCGAGGACTTCTTGTTCTTGGGGGGAAAGTTGGTAAGGAGTTAAATTAATAATAGATAGTTTTAGGTGGGAAGGTTTAGTGATGTGTTCAAGGGAAAATTTGAGGCCTGTGCCTGTGAGGCCGCAAAGTGACCATCAATGGTGGTTTGTCTAAGAGTGGTAGTGCTGGGTGTGCTTGAAGGTAATGTATTGTTAGATAGAGTAAGTGAGTTAGCCCCTAGGGGTTGTGTAAGAGAATTAGAGGTGAGTCCATGTGCTACTGAAGTGATTGAATTAGTGTTAGTGGATGACGGTTGCAGCATTTGTATAGCTTGGAGGGCAAGGCCACCCCAAATAGGGGTCCTGTGCCTCCAAGATTTCTTGTGTCAATGTGTCAGCGGACCTTGATGTCTGTCCAACCTGAACCCCCCCTGTCGCTGAGGGTTGGAACTTGAATGTTTCGTCTGGTCGCTTTTTTGAGCGTGGTGTGTAATTGCCTCCTTCCTGTTGTCCTCGTTTGCGTGTTCCCAGGTCTGTTTTTGGTCTAGTGTCTTAATTCGATCTCACCGACGCTTTGGATCTATTAGATTGTGCAGAGATCGAGGAAGAATCCGATTCCCAATCGGTTTCCCTTGATCCTGTATTAGGTGGATGTTCACGGGGGCCACGTGGAAAACGTTTGTTGCCTTGAACTATTTGGTCCTGGTCAGCGATATGCATAGCCTTCCGTGAAGGCCATCCTATCCTTTAAAAATTTTGTTTGCTTTTTGCAGATGATATCCCTATTTAGCTTGATTCCATACTCCTTCACCTCCTTCCATCTAGATTCGTACTGTGCATGTTTCTTTAGATTTTCGTTTTTGGTGTATAATGATGACAATTCTGCATCTAACGTAGCTAGGTCTAGTTTGTATTGAGACACTAAAAGTTGACACAAGTCGGTACTACATTTAGTTAAGATGCGTTCCCAAAGAGTTCTGAATTCACTCCATGCGTTGTCGAAAGGAGGGGAATAAGTGAATCCTCAAACCCATAGGGCATACATTTGCTTGAATATACTTCAAGAAAAACTCTATATGCCAGTACAGGTTTGATTTTTTCTTTATTAATTTTTTAACTTTACTTATGTACTGATTTAAACTGATATCATCTTTGGCCGGGATGTTACAGGTAGATTCAATTTCTGTCATAAGACCTGTCCATGCATTCCCAATGAAATCCATGGTTGTCTTTTTGTGTATATAGTTTCCCTTTCTTTCGTTGTTGTTTCTTAATGGGGCCTTTGGTTCCCTAAACTTGAGTTTTTTGTGGAGTACATATGTTGTATTAAACTGACTTACAGGGTGGGAGATTTAGGTCAGATGTTCATCATCATCGCTATTTCCATTCTTACACTAGAACCCTGGATAAATTAGGAGGTTACACCTAGAACGGTGTAACTGTTGTTTTGGGGGTTGATATAGGGAATGTTTCAAAATCCTTCCATATAATAATTATTAACTGAAATATATAAGGGAGAAAGCAATTAATTCATAAATTATATATATCGCTGCTTGCCATTTCCCAAAATGGCTGGTGCTTCCACCCTAATATCAGAATCGTTTATGGACCATGTGCCTTCAGACAGCAGCTATCTGGGCCATGAGATATAGCACTAGAGTGTGCCCCTATCCTTAAATAGTTTATTAAATGGAAGGATTGGGAAACAAGGATTTCGGGGAAAAATACATTATATAAAATCACTTTTATTTAAAGAATCATTTAAAATCATAATGAAATACATGCAGGTAATTATGTATTGAGGACCAGACCAACGAATGGTCTGTGCTGTAGTGTATCCTAATTCATGAGATATTAAACAATGATTTACATACAATTCAAGGTATGAGACAGTTTGTAGTCATATTATTCTCAAAGCTATATACTTGGTATCAGAAGATTCCTGCCGACGGATACCAGAAAAGTAAGGTGCCGGTCAACAGGGTCAACTGAGATCGTAGTCTAGCTTTCACCATACAATATTTGACCTTTGCTCAACATGTTTTGCTTTCTTATGAAAAAGCTTCGTCTGGAGCATATCATTTGACTTGTCTGCATGAAAAATATGACAATGTTTAGACAGATTGCATATACATTACATTGTTTGTACATTGTTATACATCAGTTTTTCTCAATTATTTCACATAAATACATTACATGTATACACAGGTCCTTATATTTTGTATCAACACAATATATCATTGAGTATTGAGTTACATCTAGAGTCCAGGGAGGTTGTAGGGAGCATGGAGCAGCCAATAGTGAGCGTATGTGGGGACCCACACCATATCTTTAGCATTAACCCTGCAGATTGGGAAAAGTGTTTTAGTTTGACCCACAAATTATCGCTTGCGATCAAGACTCCAGAAAAAGGGTTCAAACGTATGTGTCACCCTCTAGTGTGTGCTACTAGAAGTGTAGTACAAGGAAAACATAGTCTTGATCTGCGATAAATCTGAATCAGAGTTTCTTAGAGGCTCTTAGAGGCTAGGGCTGGATAACTCATCCTGGCAGCTCTCTGGTGCCTCCCCCTGGTATCTGGAAAGTTGGAGAACATTCTTGAACTAGTGGGTAAAGTTGGGGAGGAGCTGCTCTGCATATTTATGGGCCTTTGGCCAATCCCCTGGTGGGGCGCCTGGCAGGGAGCCAAAGAAGCCCATAAATAGACATGAGTCATGCTAGCAGGGGGTTGGGTGGAAGATGGAGAAGCAGTGCTGAGGGTGGCTCTCTGTGGTCCTTGAGGGACCCCCTCCCTTACCAGGGGGGGAGGGGGATATACCTTGGGCTAGAGCTCAGGAGGCTGGTCTGGAAGGATCCCACCACAGGAGGCAGTTGGGGGGGACCATAATTGGAGAAGCAGCAGCATAGAGAGCAAGGGGGGACAGTGAGTAGGGACAGACAACCTTGCCCTGGGGAATCTCAATGTTTGTGTCAGTCAGGAGGACTGGGAACAGAGAAGCAGCCAGGTGCGGCTGGTGGCAGTCAGGCAAACTAGCTTTTTCTACAGCGGTAGAACTGGTCTCAGTGTCTACAAGAAAGCAGAATGTTATGAGAGATGCTGTTCCATTACACATGTGCTACTTTATCCAAAAGGGGACTGAAAGTTCCTAGCCTGTAATGAGCTACTGTCGAATTAACTGTTAGTTCCATCAGGAGTGATCATCAGGTGCTGTTCATAGTGAACCAAGCTTGTGCAGGTGGAAGGAACAGAAGAGGAGTTTGTAGATAGGGAGGAAGTTGTCCCTAAAGTACTATTGTTGGTGTCACACTGGGCATCCCATAATACCCTACCCAAGCTATCATCCCCTAATAAAACTACAAAAACCCGCCAAAGACTGATTTCTGTGTCTGGATGAAAGAAGGAAATGATGTGCGACTGGCTGTGTAGCAGTGGAGAACCGTGACTTCAGCAACTCCTACGGGAATAGTGCTACACTTATAACCATGTGGTATACACTGCTTTGAAATTTTTCACATTTTGTCAAGCTACAACCAAAAACGTTAATGTATTTTATTGGGATTTTATGTGATAGACCAGCACAAAGTGGCAAATAATTGTCAAGTGGAAGGAAAATGAGAAATGGTTTTCAAATTTTTTTACAAATAAATATGTAAAAAGTGTGGCGTGCATTTGTATTCAGCCCCCTTTACTCTGATACCCCTAACAAAAATCTAGTGGAACCAATTACATGTACTATATGTTCATTCTTTCAAAAACTGTTCAACAGAATCTTGGTAAAGGAAGCCTGCCATAGAAAAAATCTGGAGGATGCCATTTTGGATCCCTCCCGAAAATGTTTGTTGCCAGCTGCAGCAGAATCAGAGTTGTCACTCATATACTATACACTATAGCATTTATATTCTCTCCTCCCCCAGGAACTAAATAAAAGAATTTGGAAGGGGGCGGGGGTGAGCAAAGGCAGAAGAGCTGGGGCAACAAAGACAGTAATCAGACATTCACAGAAGGTGAGAAGGTCATGACATGCAAGGAGGGAGGGGCTATGCTAGGCAATTGAATTCCTGAAAAAGTAAGTTTTGTAAGTAGGTTTAATACATATTGCAAGTAAATTAAAATATAATTTGTGGAAAGGAAAATGGTGCATTGAAAAAACTAGATTTTTATGTGCTTTTACGTGCAATTTTGTAAAAGTATAACTAAAGGCAATTTTTTATTTATTTTTATCGTTTTGGATAGAATGGAGAGGGATTAGAACACCTATAAGGTTATTATTGCTGTCTGTGTCCCCGTTACAGAGATTCACCCTCTTTATGTGTCATGTATGTTATCACCGAAAAGGAAAGTTAACCACTGAAGGACCGCCTATCGTACATATAAAGTGGTAGGGAAGCCCTTAAGTGTAAAAGCATGTACATGTGCGTGATTTTGCTTTAAGGCTCTAGGGGGTGCACACGCTGCCGTTGTGATAAGACCGCGCAATTGTCAGTTAAAGCAATGCAGTGCCATATCGCAAAAAGTGGCCTGGTCATTAAGGGGGTAAAACCTTCCGGGGCTGAAGTGGTTAAAGAAAATTCCAAATTTTGGTTTGTCCACAGAGCACTAATAAAGGGAAAATTCAAATAAAAAAAAAAAAAAGTTGTGTCTTTAGTTCTTTAGCGGTAATAAAGTTTAATGATAAATAAATAAAAAAACTTTCCCCTACAAAGTAATGGCATAATGTGCTAGTATGACCTATTTTAAAACTAAGCCCTCCAGCGGCACACTGTCACTGCTGCCCGGTCTTCCATCTTCACTAGGACTTCATTCTGGGTTCTTGGGCTCCGTGTTGACATCACTCCCACGCATGCTCAGGGCAAATGCACTGTGATGTCATCGGCTGCAGAAGTAGTGAATATCTCCTAAACAGTGCACTATTGGGACATATTCCTTGTACCTAGAGGTAAGGTTTATTATAAGCTTACTTGCAGGTACAAGTGAGCAAGCTGTGTTTACTATTACTACCGCTTTAAGTTGGTGAAAGGTTGTCTTAACGGGGTAACATGTGGCCCAAAAAACAATAGTTACTTTAAATTCTTTCCATCAGAAGAGCATTTGGGGAATACACATTTACATAGGGGGCGGGATCTGGGGGCCCCCTTGTAAAAGGGGGCTTCTAGATTCCAATAATCCCCCCACCCACAGCCCAGGGTTGTTGTGAAGAGGCCCTTGTCCTCATCAACAAGGTGCTCTGGGCAGGGAAGGGGGGGGCAGAGCGTTTTTTTTTAAATCTGCATTGCTGGGAGGCAACAATATACACTGCCTGGCCAAAAAAAAAGTTGCCACCAAAAAAAAAAAGGTCACACACTCTAATATTTTGTTGGCTTTGATTATGGCACACATTCGCTGTGGCATTTTTTGATAAGCTTCTGCAATGTCACAAGATTTATTTCCATCCAGTGTTGCAATAATTTTTCATCAAGATCTTGTATTGGTGATGGGAGAGTCGGACCACTGCGCAAAGCCTTCTCCAGCACATCCCAAAGATTCTCAATGGGGTTAAGTTCTTAACTCTGTGGTGGCCAATCCATGTGTGAAAATTATGTTTCATGCTCCCTGAACCACTCTTTCACAATTTGAGTCCGATGAATCCTGGCATTGTCATCTTGGAATATTCCCGTGCCATCAGGGAAGAAAAAATCCATTGAGGGAATAACCTGGTCATTCAGTAGATTCAGGTAGTCAGCTGACCTCATTCTTTGGGGACATGCAGTAACTATCTAATAGGATAGTTACTGCATGCTTTGTTTAGTTAGTTGCTTAGTTAATTCCAGGTGGCAACTTTGTTTTTGGCCATGGAGTGCATTACAGCCGCAAGCAAGTTTAAATTACATGTTTTTCCTTTAGAGATGTCAGAATCGTTTATGGACCATGTGCCTTCAGACAGCAGCTATCTGGGCCATGAGATATAGCACTAGAGTGTGCCCCTATCCTTAAATAGTTTATTAAATGGAAAGATTGGGAAACAAGGATTTCGGGCACATAGATTATATAAAATCACTTTTATTTAAAGAATCATTTAAAATCATAAAGAAATACAGGCAGGTAATTAAGTATTGAGGACCAGACCAATGAATGGTCTGTGCTGTAGTGTATCCTAATTCATGAGATATTAAACAATGATTTACATACAATTCAAGGTATGAGACAGTTTGTAGTCATATGATTCTCAAAGCTATATACTTGGTATCAGAAGATTCCTGCCGACGGATACCAGAAAAGTAAGGTGGCGGTCAACAGGGTCAACTGAGATCGTAGTCTAGCTTTCACCGTACAATATTTGACCTTTGCTCAACATGTTTCGCTTTCTTATGAAAAAGCTTCGTCTGGAGCATATCATTTGACTTGTCTGCATGAAAAATATGACAATGTTTAGACAGATTGCATATACATTACATTGTTTGTACATAGTTATACATCAGTTTTTCTCAATTATTTCACATAAATACATTACATGTATACACAGGTCCTTATATTTTGTATCAACACAATATATCATTGAGTATTGAGTTACATCTAGAGTCCGGGGAGGTTGTAGGGAGCATGGAGCAGCCAATAGTGAGCGTATGTGGGGACCCACACTGTATCTTCATTTTAGCCATAGTGTATCTATATTACAGATTTTATGAAGGAAAGGAGGAATACATACCTGTACATTATGTAGTAAGGCACATATCTCAAATTCCGTAATTTTTAACGAGGAGGACTGTTGTGCGTTTTAGAGAGCTCATATATTGGCACCTAAGTAGTTACATAGGAGTGAGGATAGTCACTCTATGTTCAATATCTGGGTAGAAAAAGAGTTTTTTCAAAACAGATTATAAATATATTTGTAATGTCCCTTGAAGTAAAGAGTATAGGTTTTCCAGGTATGCAAACACCACGTGTTGAAACGTTATAGAATGATACATGTGCTGCATGCATATATATTAAATAAAGTAAAGAGCACAGTGAGGACCATTCATGTACCCAGATTGAATAGAAATCCACAAAGATGTTAAGTAGTTCAGATAACGAAAAAACAGAAATTTATCTTATAGGAAAGGCCACATACATACAAGTATATGTTGCTCCCTTAGACACCACAGGGACACTCAAAATACCACATGCATATTCCATTGATTTATATTTAATCGATCGTTGGAAGGGATATGAGTAGCATTCCTTCCCCCAGAGCTTAACAGCCCATAAATAGAGTCCCATGGTAATATCCAATTTAGTACATGCATGTTTGTAGAGGAGTAACCCGAGGTGTATGTGAACAGAGTAGGTGCCTCATAGTACCTAGTGTTAATGCATATGCAACAAGTATCCCAGAGAAACAAGAAGGGAATAGAATGCCCAAAAGTATAGTAAGTGCACATAGGGTAAAAGTGCCAGGAATGGTTTATTTAAATGCTCACCAGACACTGTATAGGAGGGAGCCTATTATGTAGAGCATATCTCCTATGGTCATTTAAACGCTGTAGAACAAGGTAAAATTGGGATGTAAAGAAAGGCTCATAAGCAATGTAATAGAAAGTGCCTAAAGAGCGCATACTGGTGTGTAGTAGACTTACCCCGTGCCGAGCTTCTCCAAAGTTCATACAGTCCTCACCGGATGCGGAACCGCCGCCATACAAGGGTGCGTTTCCGGCGCCCTTAAATGGCGTGGATCCCGGGCGGTTCGTCACATGACGTCGCCGCCCCGGCCACTCCCACCGGACGTCGCGATCAAGCCAGTGCGGGGACACCCCGCAGAAGCTCACCGCTATGTCACGGGGATGATTGGACTATGGAGAAACAGGATCTGCCTCCATAGTCCGCTCAGGTGCCACAGGAAGTTCCGCCCTGACGGGGCGGAGCCGCACTGCGGCCTATCTGGCCGCACATACCTCACTAATTATGGCAGATCTCCCTCGCTACCCCACAGTGCCCCCACAGGCTCGATCAGCAACTGCACAGAAACTACATGCCTGTAATGGAAACAGAAACAGAATACAATCAATTTAGCATTTTAAAAGCACATATTTATTCAGGTTACAAACTTCTCCTGGTAAACCAGGAGGTACACACCAATAATGTATTTGTTTTTTCAAAGATAATTCATCCTTTTTATATTATAGATGAGATTGTAAGGGTATTCTATCACTTAATATTGTAGTGATTGCCCTAATGGAAGGATGGGGCTTGCTGCCCATTATTTGAAACTTTCCTCTATTTTCATTCCCCCAATAGAGGGGAGAAAAGGGGAGAATATCCCAGATTATTCAATGGAAATTAAGTTTTTGAGCCCATTCCATTTTCAAGAATTAATGCATATTTTTTGAGGGGAGGGGTTTTTTGCCCAAACTCCCAGTTATACCCAAAGGGAAAGGAAAATGAAAAAAAAAATAAAAATAGAAATGAATATAAATATAGTTTGGGTATCCGAGCTAGTGAGTTCCCGGGGAGAAGGAAGACCACACCAAACCGAGCATCCACCCACACCCACATGCCACATAAATGGGTCAATCCCATATCAGGAACATACAGGTTTAAACCCATGGACTTGACTCCATGAGGTAAATGGATATTAAGTGTTACCAACTTTTATAGAAAGGGTCTATATGACTGGGTTTCATTCAGGCCCGGCCTACATGTAGCACTGAGACGTTCTATCCAGAGGGTCTCCCTCTGGAGAATTTTCTTGTGCCAGTTGCCTCCTCGAGGATCCTGAGGAATAACCTCAAGTACATAAAATCTTGCCTTTTTGGGACTGAACCTGTGGTATAGGTCTAGGTGTCTGCTCACGGGTGTGATCATCCTCCCCCCCCCGCTGATACGTATACGTGATCGTTTCTCCTCTGGCGTAGTTCTTATAGTTTTACCTATGTAGAACATACCGCAGGTACAATGCATGATATATACTACTCCACGAGTACTTTAGCGGTAGTAAAGTTTAATGATAAATAAATAAAAAAACTTTCCCCTACAAGGTAATGGCATAATGTGCTAGTATGACCTATTTTAAAACTAAGCCCTCCAGCGGCACACTGTCACTGCTGCCCGGTCTTCCATCTTCACTAGGACTTCATTCTGGGTTCTTGGGCTCCGCGTTGACATCACTCCCACGCATGCTCAGGGCAAATGCACTGTGATGTCATCGGCTGCAGAAGTAGTGAATATCTCCTAAACAGTGCACTATTGGGACATATTCCTTGTACCTAGAGGTAAGGTTTATTATAAGCTTACTTGCAGGTACAAGTGAGCAAGCTGTGTTTACTAATACTACCGCTTTAAGTTGGTGAAAGGTTGTCTTAACGGGGTAACATGTGGCCCAAAAAACAATAGTTACTTTAAATTCTTTCCATCAGAAGAGCATTTGGGGAATACACATTAACATAGGGGGCGGGATCTGGGGGCCCCCTTGTGAAAGGGGGCTTCCAGATTTCAATAATCCCCCCACCCACAGCCCAGGGTTGTTGTGAAGAGGCCCTTGTCCTCATCAACAAGGTGCTCTGGGCGGGGGGGGGGGGTGGGGGCAGAGCGTTTTTTTTTTTTTTTTTTTTTTTTATCTGCATTGCTGGGAGGCAACAATATACACTGCCTGGCCAAAAAAAAAGTTGCCACCAAAAAAAAAAAGGTCACACACTCTAATATTTTGTTGGCTTTGATTATGGCACACATTCGCTGTGGCATTTTTTGATAAGCTTCTGCAATGTCACAAGATTTATTTCCATCCAGTGTTGCAATAATTTTTCATCAAGATCTTGTATTGGTAATGGGAGAGTCGGACCACTGCGCAAAGCCTTCTCAAGCACATCCCAAAGATTCTCAATGGGGTTAAGTTCTTAACTCTGTGGTGGCCAATCCATGTGTGAAAATTATGTTTCATGCTCCCTGAACCACTCTTTCACAATTTGAGTCCGATGAATCCTGGCATTGTCATCTTGGAATATTCCCGTGCCATCAGGGAAGAAAAAATGGAATAACCTGGTCATTCAGTAGATTCAGGTAGTCAGCTGACCTCATTCTTTGGGGACATGCAGTAACTATCTAATAGGATAGTTACTGCATGCTTTGTTTAGTTAGTTGCTTAGTTAATTCCAGGTGGCAACTTTGTTTTTGGCCAGGGAGTGCATTACAGCCGCAAGCAAGTTTAAATTACATGTTTTTCCATTAGAGATGTCAGTATTGCTGCAGCAGGCTCCATACATCGCACAAATGTGCCACTTTACAGGCACATTAAGGGGACCCCACCAGGCACGATATTTAAAGGAATTTTTAATTTTTATTGTTTCACTTTAAGCATAATTAAAATCACTGCTCCTTTAAAAACTATTGTTTTAAAAAGTTTTTTTGCATTGATACATGTCACGCAGGGCAGTACCCGGGTCCCCATACACTTTTATGGCAATACATTGCATATAAGCCTTTAATTTTTTCATGTTCATGTCCTATAGACTTTGATAGAGTTTGCATGTTCGCTGGAACTTTTTCCCAGTTCAAGATGTTCGGCCCATCCCTACTCATCACACAAAATGTGTAATCTGTAAACCACTTTTACATGCTTTAAGACATGCTGCATATCTTTCTATTCCAGGCAAAGTATCCTCCAGAAAAATAAATTCAAGATCTGATAAGGGAAACTGCCTTCAACGGGTTGGCTAAATTACCTTGCAGGGTCTAAGTGTGCAATCTAGTTCAAAGAATTATGGTTGTTTGCAAAGGATCATGGGACATGTAGTCCAGATGTTGGGGGGGGGTTAGGTGATCCCTCTAGGCACACTTCCCAACCAGAAGTTGAAGAGAAAGCCATAGGCACAGCTCTAAAAGGTGAAAATGTCTTTAGAAGCTATTTTAATTTGGAAATTATGGCAAATTAGAGCTGTAGTACACCGCAAAAAAAAAAGAAAACAAGAAAATCTTCTCCCTGGAAGTTAAGAGCATAATGTGCTAGTATGCAAAGTCAGTGCAGCCCTCTACCCAGGGCTGGAGTGGGAATAAAATTCAGCCCTGGAAATAATTTCATACCAGCCCCACAGCATTATTATACCGGCCCAACAGCATAACGCCATTATTTTCTTGTTCAAAAAAGGGAAAAACATGCATTTTAAAGCACATTTGAAGAGTGTATTATATATAGATAAGACAGATATGAAAGCATATAGGACTATATATATATATATATATATATATATATACATATATATGAGCTAATTCCAGTTAAAAGTGCGGACATGGTACAGGAGGTGGTCATAGGCTGTGTGGGCATGGTACAGGCGATGTCAGAGGCTGTGGACATGTCACAGGAGGACATGTCAGAGGCTGCAGGCATGGTACAGGAGATGCAGGGGCTGCGGGCATGGTGCAGGGGATGCAGAGCCTGCGGACATGGTACAGAAGATGCAGGGGCACTGGACATGGTACAGGAGATGCAGGGTCTGCAAGCATTGTGCAGGAGATGCAGGGGCTGCGGGCATGGTGCAGGAGATGCAGGGGCTGGGGGCATGGTACAGGGGATGCAGGGGCTGCGGGCATAGTACAAGAGATGCAGGGGCTGCGGGCATGGTACAGAAGATGTAGGGGATGCGGACATGGTACAGGAGATGCAGGGCCTGCGGACATGATACAAGATATGCAGGGGCTACGGACATGGTACAGGAGATACAGGAGCTCTGGACATGTTGCAGGAGATGCAGGAGCTGTGGACATGGTGCAGGAGATGCAGGGGCTTTGGACATGGTGCAGGAGATGCAGGGGCTGTGGAAATGGTGCAGGAGATGCAGGGACTGCAGACATGGTGCAGGAGATGCAGAGGCTGTGGGCATGGTGCAAGAAATGCAGGGGCTGTGGACATGGTGCAGCAGATGCAGGGGCTGCAGGCATGGTGCAGGAGTTGCAGGGGCTGCAGGCATGGTGCAGGAGTTGCAGGGGCTGCGGGCATGGTGCAGGAGATGCAGGGGCTCCGGGCATGGTGCAGGAGATGCAGGGACTCTACGGACATGGTGCAGGAGATGCAGGTTCTGTGGGCATTGTGCAGGAGATGCAGGGGTTTCGGCCATGGCGCAGGAGATGCAGGCATGGTGCAGGGGATGCGGACATGGTGCAGGAGTTGCAGGGGCTGCGGGCATGGTGCAGGAGCTGCATGGGCTGCGGACATGGTACAGGAGATGCAGGGGCTCTGGACATGGCACAGGAGTTGCAGGGGCTGCGGGCATGGTGCAGGAGATGCAGGGTCTGCGGGCATTGTACAGGAGATGCAGGGGCTGGGGGCATGGTGCAGGGGCTGCGGGCATGGTACAGAAGATGCAGGGGCTGCGGACATTGATACAGGAGATGCAGGGCCTACGGACATGGTGCAGGAGATGCAGGGGCTGCAGGCATGGTGCAAGAGATGCAGGGGTTTGGGGCATGGTGCAGGAGATGCAGAGGCTGCAGGCATGGTACAGGGGCTGCAGGCATGGTGCAGGAGATGTAGGGGCTGCGAGCATGGTGCAGGAGATGCAGGGGCTGCGGGCATGGTGCAGGGGCTGCGCACATGGTACAGGAGATGCAGGGGCTGCGGGCATGGTGCAGGAGATGCAGGGGCTGTGGGCATGGTGCAGGGGCTGTGGACATGGTATAGGAGATGCAGGGGCTGTGGGCATGGTGCAGGGGCTGCAGACATGGTACAAGAGATGCAGGGGCATGCGGGCATGGTGCAGGAGATGCAGGGGCTGTGGGCATGGTGCAGGGGCTGCAGACATGGTACAGGAGATGCAGGGCTGTGGGCATAGTACAGGAGATGCAGGCATGGTACAGGAGATGCAGGGCTGTGGGCATGGTACAGGAGATGCAGGGCTGCGGGCATAGTGCATGAGATGCAGTGCTTTGGGCATGGTACAGGGGCTGCGGAGGAGTCTCACTTACCTTTTGATGAGGCGCCTTACATTTAAAAATGGCACCGCGCAGCACATGCGCCGTCTTCCCGGAAATAGCCGAACGTGTACGGGCTTTCCCGAGCGGCGGCGGCGCATGTGTCAGGCCGGCCGTGGCCATTTTTATTTTTACAGGTTTTGGCAGCCCCAGGTATCCCGGTAGGCCAGTCCGGCCCTGCTTCTACCAGGAAATTCTTGAGCACTTCATGCTTCCTTCTGCTGACCAGCTTTATGGAGATGCTGATTTCATTTTCCAGCAGGAGTTGGCACCTGTCCACACTGCCAAATGTACCAATACCTGGTTTATTGATCATGGTATCACTGTGCTTGATTGGCCAGCATACTCGCCTGACCTAAACCCCATAGAGAATCTGTGGGGCATTGTCAAAAGGAAGATGAGAGACACCAACAATGCAGATGAGCTGAAGGCAGCTATCAAAGCAACCTGGGCTTGACACAGGCCGATGGCCGATGGCCTCAATGCCACGCCGCATTGATGCAGTAATTCATGCAAAGGGAGCCCCAACCAAGTATCAAGTGCATACCATACTGTACAACAAAGACATACTTTTCAGTAAGCCAACATTTCTGTATTAAAAATCCTTTTTTTTTTTATTGGCCTTATGCAATATTCTAATTTTTTGAGATACTGAATTTTGGGTTTTCACTAGCTGTAAGCCATAATCATCAACATTAAAAAAAAAATGCTTGAAATATATCACTCTGTGTGTAATGCATCTATATAAAGTATATAAGTTTCACTTTTTGAATTGAATTACTGAAACAAATTAACATTTTGATGATATTCTAATTTCATGAGATGCATCTGTATATAAATTTATGAGTGTAAAAAATAATTTTTTGATTTGTGATAAATTACTGTTTAATATCTGAAATTTTCTTGATGCAAAATGAATATCCTAAAACAAACCTACACAATCACAATTATTCTACAGTGAAGTAGATCTGATAGGGGAACTTGATATCTCAATTTGGCCTTGTAATGGTTGATGTGAATTGGACTACAAAGAGCGCAATAGCTAATTTTCATTCAGATCCCCCAGAAAGAGTACTAAACAGGAGAATTTTCTATTGAATATTGTAATGAGGAAACAAAAGTAAAAAAAAAATTAAATTTTTTTTTTTTAATATGCTTCACGATATTTTTGTTTGTCATGTTTTTGATAACGTTTCCTTTGGTTCTAAAGTCATAAAACCTTTTATCTTAATGCATTACTGCATTAAGGTAAAACATGTCACAGTAGCATAGTAGAAGTAGAGCAACCCCCCTTCACCTAAATACTTAAATTAACCACTTAAGCCCCAGAAGATTTTACCCCCTTCCTGACCAGGGGGTTTTTTGCGATTTTTTACTGCGTGACTTAATTGCGCAGTCGTGCGACGCTGTACCTAAATGAACTTGACGTCCTTTTTTTCTCACAAACAGAGCTTTCTTTTGGTGGTATTTGATCACCTGTGCGATTTTTTGATCATGCGCTATAAACAAAAAAAGAGCGTAAATTTTGCAAAAATAACAATATTTTTCACTTTTTTTTATATGAAATTCCCCCCCCAAAAAAATGTAAAAATCAAAATTTTTCAACATTTTCGGCCAATTTGTTTTATGCTACATATGTTTGGTAAAAAAAAATCGCAAAAAGCGTATTTTGATTGGTTTGCGCAAAATTTATCGCGTTTACTAACAAAGGGAAAGATTTTTGACATTTTTGGTGTTTTTTTTTAACGAGTAATGGCGGCGATCTGCGATTTTTTTGCGGTACTGCGACATTGCGGCGGATAGATCGGACCCTTGACTGACATTTTTGACACTTTTGGGGTGTCAATGGCGCCGCAGCTGTGTCTCAGCCAATCAGGAGGGAGAGTTCCAGATGGCCAAGGGACTCGTAGACATCACTGGACAGAGATGGGGCTCAGGTAAGTATTAGGGGGTTCTGGGGAGGCTGCTACACACAGAAGGCTTTTTATCCTAATGCATAAAATGCAACTCCTTTAACTTCTCACATAATCCAGTGCTGTGCCCATCTGAATTGTCTTACTCCTGTCTTCCAGCATTTGGCTTCTGCTGCTGTTAATCAAATCTTGTTGGTAAAAAGCGGGGGGGGGGCAAAGCCACGCTGTGTGTGTCTATGGATGTACACAGGAGCAAGCCCAAGCCCACACATCGTCCCCCAGAACAAGCAGTTTGCTACAGGGGCAGACTCAGTAGAGGAGAACCAGAGATGAGTGGAGCAGAGAAAAGAAGGTTCTGGGCATTTCTGTGCAACACCATTCCACAGAGCAAGAAGGTATAACCTGTTTTTTATTTTGCGTAAAAAATGGTATCCTTACAACCACTTAAATTACTGGTAAATCCAGTAGAGTGACCTTGTGCTATAACAAAAACTTTAGAGGCTGTACGCAGAGACCAACCCTAGGACCCTGCAACGGAACATTCCAACGTAGGTGTCTCATGTTAAAACAAAAAGGGTCAGTCAGGTGTTCAAATCTTTTACATCACTGGTATCAGAATCTGGAGACACACCCCCAACCTATGTAGCATTAAAAGACAATTGTTGTCCCATCCCTGCCTCATACTGAAGAGCTGCCAGCTACAAGACACAGGTGAGCACCAAATATCTCTATAAAGCCAGGGTCACATCACATAGAAACAATGATGGCAGAAGAAGACCAATCATTCATTAAGTTTGTTTCTTTTTTTATCATTGGGGTTTTTTTATTTGTTTTTATTTTTTGTTTTAATTTTTAGATCAGACATGTCATTAAACACACTATGAATTAAAAAATACAAATCAGTATAGTACCTAATCAATATTATAATTGCACCAAAATCCACATTATACTTTGATTATAATTGAAAATGATATGTTCTTTAACTATTTAAAAGTATTTTTTTATTGCTTATAATCACACATTTACAGAAAAATCACAGGGAAAACTAAAACATTTTATTTTTTAGATTTTGATCTAGCAGTAATTGAGTCTTGTACCATATTAGCCATCAGTTAATGTGAAAAGTTTGTAGTTTAAGTGATACTCTTCTTGTTTAACTTAAGTTATTAAACGCCTTTAGGAATTCTTAGGTTTCTTCCTAAGCCATTATATAGTTCTGAATTTAGAATTCTAATATAAAAGTCAGAAATTCTGGATATTAATTCTGTGGGAAAAGAAAGCATTCTGGAAAATAAAACAGAATAAAAATTAGAATTCTTAGCTAATAAACTGAAAGAAAAAGTTACTCTCACTGAGATATCGAACATTTATCTCATAGATTTTACATTTATCTCAGAAATGTTAGTTTTCAGAACATCAACATTTTATGTCATGCCCCATACACACGTGCAGATTATCTGCAGACTTTTGTCTGCAGACTTACCAAAACCATATAATATGAGGTCAAATCTAAACACTTTCAATTTGTATGCAATCCGGCAGGCTCTTGCACTACATAGAAAAGGTAAGTCTGCAGACAAAAGTCTGCAGATAATCTGCACGTGTGTATGGGGCATCAGTATACTGATTTTGTTACTTTAGAATTTAACTATCTTTGGTTATTTCTATATCTCTATTTTAGGAGATCATGATTCTTAGATGATAAGTCAGTGATAAAGATAAATTATCTGACATTTAAAAATCATATTTCATTTTTCTCTTAGTTATATATAGGCTATTTCTTTGACAAAAAAAGTAGAAAATTGGCTTTGAAACTATTTGGACAGTTACATTCTATCCCAAGCTTTTAGGAAACCTAAAAATTAAGTAGCAGCCTAATGATGATGCAAAAATATTATTATTGATGATAATGATTATTATTTTACTCTAAATTAATAGTTTCTACTCTAAATTAAAGCATTACATTGAGGTCCAAAATGTTTGATGGATATTTTGCTCTGACTTATCTGTTGTAAATTTGTTGAGAAACCTAATTTGGTATATAGGCGTTGATTTAGAAGTAGAAAAAAAAATATTTACAAAATTTAATTAGGTCTTTTATGCTGATAGACTGGACTGTATACATAGATTTTTTTGTATTGTTCCACATATATTTTATATATTTAATTGAAATAAAGGGAAAAACTGGCTACAATTTTTAAAAATAGCTTTGGCTTGTGCAGGGACCTAATTTGGAGGAAAAAAAATATTGTAGACTATCTCTAGAAATATATCCTAAAAGATTTGGTTTGGCTGTCAGCTCCAAACCCTTACCTGTACTTTCTAGCCTCCTTTCTAGCCTCCCAAGTACAACATATTTTCAGTTGGGACCTGGAGGACGCACATCAGCATTTAAGATTCCTAAAAGGATTGTAAAGGCTAAACTTTTTTTTTTCATTAAAATAAAAAAAGATGCTATACTTACCTGCTCTGTGCAATGGTATAGCACAGAGTGGTCCATTACCTGATCTTCTGGAGTCCCCAGCCAGTGCTTTCCACTCCTCCTTCTTCCAGGTGTCCCCTCAGCAAACCGTGTACTAATGGGGCATCCATGTGGGCATGCTCCCAAGCCAGGCTGCATGGGTTCATAAATACACGCACAGGGCTGGTAAGCCAAGTTCCCATTGCTGCTTGTGTCTCCTTTGAGACAAGGAAGAGAAGGAGTGGTGCTGCAGATGGGACAGCGCTGGATCTGTAAGAGAAGTCAGGTACGTTTTTGGTGGGGGGAATGGAAGACATTTTTCTTAAATCCATAGAATGCATTTAGATGGAAAAACTTTTGACTTTAGAAACACTGTAAAACACCAAAAACAGTTGACCTTTTTTCAGCTTCATGCCCACCTGCCTTGACTCCTACATATTTGCTGTGTATTTTTTAATGCATTCCTATGGTTGTTTATACATAAATAAAAGAACAATCAAGCACCCCCCCCCCCCCAACCCACACAACTACTACAATAGCAGTGCAGAAATGTATGGTGATGGAACAGCCCTACTCCACCAAAAATGCAGTTTGACTGGTTGATGTCTATATCGTGGGACTCAGTTCATTAAACAAGAGATATTTGAATTCCATTTATTATTTTATTTCATGATAGTTATTTCCTAAAATGATTCCCAAATATTAATAGTATGTTGTATGGAATTTTTTTCTCTAACTTTTACAATTGAAATACTTAAAGAGGCTTTAAAAACAAAAATTGAAAAAATAACCTGCACGGCAATGGCATAGTGTGATAGTATGCATTGCATACTAGTACATTATGAAATACTTACCTTAGAACGAAGTCCTCCAGTGGTGCGCTGTCACCACTAACAGGGCTTCTATCTTCCCCTGGTCTTCCCTCCAGGTTCAGGGGCCCCAGCTGTATGAGTGGCCGCGGCCTCATTTCTCACACCTCAGGTACGGCACAGAGATTGCAGGTCCGGCACAGTATGCTTGACCTTCATAGTGATTGCGGCGATGATGTCACCGGCTGTATCAAGTGTAAACATCGCTGAAAGTTTAGGAGATATTCACTGTACCTACAGGTAAGCCTTATTATATGCTTACCTGTAGGTACAAGTTAAAAAATTTGTTTACTCCAACTTTAAGCTGGCCTGAGATTCGATCCATTTATGGGCAGGCTGGTTGTACTGAAGTCAATCCATCAATCAAATTTAGTACAACCAGCCTGCATGCGATCCCTGCCAGGGGCTATAACAGCCGCCAGTGATCATTGTGTTCTGCCGGTAGGTGCTACGGGAGGGATTCCCTCATCAACACTGATGTGTTGTGTTGATTGGTAATTTGAGCAATTTTCTTTCCTTCAACCCGTGGGGGAAGGAAATAAAATTGTATAATCTATGGCCTGCCTTATCTTCCACAGGGACCCATTCACACCAGTGGGCTGTGGTAACTCGCACATTACTGCACAGGCTGTAACATGCATTACTCAATAACACCCCAACATACCTTCCCAAATGCACCTTCCCAACACACCTTTGCTGCAGCAAACCGCAATGCACAGCAACCCATTACCCTATGTTGTGGTGTAGCGCACTGCCAGTAATGCTGCATGCACAATTATTGGTCTGTTGCAGTGCTTTAGGCAGCCCTTTTAATTCAAAAGTATGAATCCAGCCTATTAGAGTTCTGCATCCAAGGTTGTAGTATGAGACACCACATCAATAAGGAACTAATTGTACCGCGCATCCTCTCAAAACTCAAAATTTTGGAATTTCAACAAATTTTCAGTTCTGGTAACAATGGACAACAGGACAAATAGAGAGGGGGAATCTCTCCAGACAGCAGTCGGTAACCCTTCTCTACTCTATATAAATAAAAAAAAAACGTTTTGGCTTTAGATACAATTTAAACAATCTAGCTGTTCTCCACAACACGATTTGGTAGCAGTTACAGACTAGAAAGGGGAAGGGGTAGTATATGTTTCTACATTTCTACAAATTTAACGCTACAAACTCAGATAAGTGGGATTCATGCAGATAAATGTCTTTCTTATGCATCAGTTTTCATTTATCGTTTTACAAGTTGCTGTATTTTCCTGATCTTCATTCAATGTAACAGTACATAATAACATGAGCGATATCTTTTTTAATCTTCATCAGATGTAGCGTTACATAGTAATGTTGCTTTGGAACTGAGAATTTCTTCTATTATAAACCAAGAGAGGGTATTCAATGTATTCTTTATCTCACTAAGTATTGTGTCCACAGGCAGCTGATTTCAGCCAGAACCAGGATGGAGAGTCCAACCAAATTGATAGCATCACTTCTCTTCATCGGTAGGTTTTAATTATTCCATCCTTGTAACAGAATGTCTAACAATTCCTGAAGGGGTAGGAACAGTCCAATAATAGATCATCAATAGAGACATATCTCTAATCAGGGGCTGACTGGCAACTTTTGGCCCAGGGGGCAAGTACAATCCAGAGGTCCATGGTGCATCGACTTGGCCCCCCTCCCACTCTCCCTCTTCCCGGCCTCCTTCCGACCCCCATTCCAGGCTAAAGCTCTGCTCCAGGTACTCTCTACTCACAGGCCAAATTCAGGGGTTGAGGGGGCGCTGGGGCAGCTTGATTGGGGCCAGCCGGGGGAGAGTCTCCAGTTGGGCATGGAACCAGCCTCTGCTCAGACACAGCTGAGGGGGTGACTGCGCTCTGTCCTTGTCTTCATCCAGCACTCAGTAGGTCAGCAGCGGGGATTTTTTACTTCTCTTTACCAGGAATAATTTAGGCATGTCTGTGGCAGAAGCGGTGCAGCCTTTTTACAGGGCATCGGAGTGGCCCAGGGGGCAATTACCCCCCTGCCCCCTGGCCCAGTCCTCCCCTGTCTCTTATGGAGTCAATGGAAGGATGGGGGATCTTTGCAATGGATACCCAGATCTCTACCTGGAAATACTTCTCGGAATCCCACACACACATTTGAATCTTTAGGTTACTGCACCTAAAGCTCAACTTTGGGCTCCTAGATTTTTGGACCAATATGTTTTAAAGCCAAGGGTTTTTATGCACTAGATGCTTGCTTGGATAAAAACTCTTTCCATCTTTGTTTTTCACTACCCCTAGAAAGTACAGCTGCACATTGTTGTGCCTCCATTTCCCTCTCTGTGCTTTTCAATTCACAAAGCAGTCTGGGAAGATGCTGTTGCCAGCATGAGTCAGCAGGAGGAACCACAATCTGCGACAGGGAGCGTGGAACTGTAAAATGCTGAAGACATTGCTGGAGACTGTGGGCTCCATTCACAGAATGAACTCCCATAAAATATTTAGGTGTCAGGACATATTTTGCCTAAATATCTCATATGATCCTGAAACTGTCAATCCACTAGACCGTTTGTGCAGTATTTACTGAAACACTGAGCTGTATTTACTGAACTCATCAGCTGTCAGTGGGGTTCCCCACTGACAGCTGAATCTAAAAAAGAGACTTGCTGGCAATAAAAAAAAAATCGGAAAAAAACTGGCGTGGGGTCCCCCCCCAATGCATATCAGGCCTATCAGGTCTGATACGGATTATGAGGGGAACCCTATGCCAAAATGTAAAAAAAAATGTTGCGGGTCCCCTGTCCCTAAGTTATATAAGAACTGTCAAACGGTGGAGCTGGCAGACAGCAGAAGCCTAGCAGAAGCCTTAGGAACGAACTGACCTTTTTTTTTTTTCGAGTCAGCAGTGGTGGAGGGGGCGTTGTGATTGACAATGGATCTACACCGGGGGACATTTATTTGTATTTTTAAAATAAAGGACTTCTCTTTTTTTATACTACACTTAGGGATGAATGAGTAGGGGTTTATGTACCCTATACTCATTTACATAGAGTGGGGGGTTGGGATCTGAGGGTCCCCTTGTTAAAAGGGGGCTTTCAGATTCCAGCCAGGGTTGTGGGGAAGAGGGCCTTTACCTATCAACATGGGGACAAGATACTTTGGGGGGCATATTGAGGGCATGTGGCCTGGTATGGTTCAGGAGGGATTGCCCACTTGCTCGTCTCCTTACTTTCCTGACCTGTCAGACTCCATGCTCAGATAAGGGTCCAGTACAGATTTTAGGGGGACCCCACAACATTTTTTTTTTTTACATTTTGAAATGGGGTTCCTCTGAAAATCCATACCAGAACTGAAGGGCCTGGTATGTACGGGGGGGGGGGGGACTCCAAAGCATTTTTTTCTCAATTTTTTTAATGTCAGCATCTTTTATTTTTTAGATTCAGCTGCCAGCTGGAGACCCCGCTGACAGCTGATAACCCATCATTGTTAAGAATGCGGTGGCTGCCTGCTCCCTAATAACCATAATGTTTACAGGTTGTTAAGGTTGGTACACATTCTACAAATACCGCATGCCTGGGTCACTACTTAATTTCCGCATGCATTTAACTATTTATTTCCTTCTGTGAATGGATTTTAACACCTGTTCATTCAGTATTTACCGAGCATGTTCAGTCCTTTTCAGTAAATGTTGCAAACAGTCTAGTGAATTGACAGTTTCAGAATTGCATGAGACATTTAGGCAAAATGTGTCCTGACACCTAAATATCTCATGCGAGTTTATTCTGTGAATGGAGCCCAGCCAGGTGACCACATTATGATAGGACATAGGGGGAGATTTACAAAAACTGGTGCATCGCTCCGGATATGGTGGAGCTGTGCATGGAAGACAATCCGCTTTAAACTTTAGCTTGTTCAGTTAGGCTTTGACAATAAAACCTGGAAGCTGATTCTAGCTGGTTTGTATGCAGAGATGCACCAGATTTTGCACCATGCAGTTTTAGTAAATAACCCCTATTGTGTCAGCTGACCAGCTTATTATAGGATATACTGTCAGTCGGCTTCCATATTATAGAACACAGTGTCAGTTGATAGTTTTATTATAGGACATAGGGGTTGATTTAAACTAGAGAGTGCAAAATCGGGTGCAGCTGTGCAAAGAAAGCAATCAGCTTCCAGGTTTTATTGTCAAAGCTTAATTGAACAAGCTGAAGTTAGAAGATGATTGGCTACCATGCATATTTGCACCAGATTCTGATTGCACCAGTTTTAGTAAGTCTGCATCATAGTATCAGATGATCAGCATATTATAGGACATACTGTCAGCTGACTACCTTCTTATAGGGCACAGTCCCAGGTGACCACCTTGTTCCGTGAAAAAAACATACCCGTGAGAAAACCATACCCTCGTCACTTCCGGAGGGTATGGATTTCTCACGGTACATAAACTTGCCGCGGTTAGAAGAAAACAGCTCCTCTGCAACATGAATCATCTCCGCTCCTTCCCCTCTCACTTCCCTGCTCTCGGCTAATAAATATAAAAGCGCATCACGGAGACGAGATGTCCGTCATATCGATTCCATACACCCGCCGCCGCTTTTATATTTACTAGCCGACATCAGGGAGGTGACAGGGATAGCAGAGGAGATGATTAATGTTGCTGCCGAACTGTTTTTATGTACCCGCCGCAAGTATCTGATTATACACACTTCCGTTATGATTTTCTACCCTCCGAGCATGCACACTTCTAATCTTCACAGCTGTTCCATGCTGTTTTCGGGGCTCTGAGCATGCGCACTGCTGCGCTGCTCAGCTGTTTCACACAGGAAGTGACGAGGGTATGGTTTCTTCACGGGGTATGGTTTTTTAACGTTACACACCTTATTATAGGACACAGTGTCATGTGACCATGTTTTTTTAGGACACAGCTTGCTTATCATAGGACATATTGTCAGATAATTTCCTTTAAAAATCTTCCCCAGAGGAGGCATGGCGATACAAATGGCTCCTTTGTGCAAACCCATCTTTCTGGTTTTTCTGACAAATAGTTGGTATTCTAAGACATGTGAGAAAATAAAGCACAGACTCATTTGTTTTCTATATTGTTCACATTTTTAGACAAAGAATGCCGCCTTACCTGGGGCTATTTTGAGTTTAATTGATATTATTATTTTTAATTTCAGGGCTTTTTGTGACTTTATCTTCTGCTGCCAATGTCACAGTAAGTTCTATCTGTTTCCAAACTTGCATTTCCAGTAGACAAACACATAACAAAAGGCCGTGTAATAAGAAGAAACAAAAACACACAACATGACAAGACAGAAAAAAAAAGATGAAACATGAGAATTGAGTACTCTTCGGTGCACAATGTGTGAAAATTGTATTGAAATAATGATTGGGATAGACAAGCATCCAGAGAATTATATGCTATAAATTGCACTGTGTTTAAGGGTAATTCCATCCAGAAATGTTATTTCAGCGTTTGGTTAGAATAAATACTGGAGAGTTTAGTTGCTTGACAGATTCTTAAATCTCTCAGGGAACCTATTGGTGAGATCTCTGCATGCTGTTCTAGGGTCTGCACACTTGTTGTGCTCATTATGAGGAGCTTCCAAGTAACCAAGGACTGACTCAGTACACAAGGCTCGACCTAAAGTGGTTGTAAACCCGAGTCATGAAATCTGAGCAAAGCACATATATGTAGTGTTTACTTATCTCTCTCCAAAGCTCCAAGTGTAGTTTATCTCTGGTGCTTTGTTCCTCTGTTATCAGCATGAGTAATTTCTGAGAATTTTTCCCATCATAAGGAATAAAATGTGTGTCAGGGAGGGAGCGCAGCAGGCAGCTTGTCTATTCACAACACAGCTCTTCTGCTGTGTGAAGGGGTGTGTGTTCCTTTCCTCCAATCAGCTCTCACACACTGTAACTGCAGCCTATTCACCCCCCTCCTCTGTGATATTAACGGAGAAGGATTTTTAGCACATTTCTGCCCTTTTGAAAGGGTGTAGGAAGAGAGGGCTGCAGATAAACAAATAAAACCTATGTAGGAGGATTTGTTTCATCTCTGTGTATGATCTGAGGCTGTTCACTTCACTGGGTATATGTGAGAGTTTACAACCACTGTAAATAAAATAATACTTTTCAGCAGACTGAGGGTGTAAAATGAATGCAAAGTTCACTGGGGGCCTATGCTGCCATTCTTGTTTAGTTATGTTGCTCCCCGAGGCAAGCTACTCCCCCACTTAATTAATCATCCAACACCAGATCAAACATTTTGGGGCCCATTTACACCAACCTGATCTGCTGTGGTGCTTAAAAACGTACGCAAGTTAACTTGCGCTGCATTAGTACAAGCCAAACCAAAACCAGACCAACATTTGTGCAAAACATTTTTAGCAACATTGACGTTAGCTCATTACCCTGCGTTTTACTGGTACTGCAATGCATGTCCATCAGCAAGGTGCGTCGCATCACACCAAAGAACAACAGTGGGCCATTGACATTTTTACTGCATTTGCGTAGTGCTACCCCAGCAGGAGTCACTTGGTAGATTGGGTTCTCTGTTCTTTTGCCTCGACTCTGTGAACAACCTCAGGCCCTCTGACACACCTGGTTGAACGCAGGTTGAATGCAAACCCTTATAAGAACACCAGAATGGATATAGTACACCTAGCTGTTCAGTACCCGGAACTAAACACCAGATGATAAATTAAGTTAGTATAGTGTAATGGGTTGAGGTAAATGGCAGTATGTACATAAATGAGTGAATAGAGAAATTGGTAAACCACAGTGCACTAAACAATATGACCACTAGGTAATATTTTAAAATTCTATTTGGTTGAATTGTTCTCTACCCAATAATCGGTATGAATTTGGTATACTAAGACCCAGACCTTCCTATGTCCTCTTATTCTGGACAACAAGTAAAGTTCTTATAGAACACCTATCTTAGAAGACAGTCCTTTTCCCTAATTCTTTCTGGTGGTGCAAATAAGTACAGTCCCCATAACGTCTGCATGCAGGTTAATAAGGCTGCTAGTTAGATGGCTAGTCTCTATGAACTTACACTCTGCAAGCAGCGATAGCTCAATGGCACCAATGCCCTCTCTCCAGTCCCAGTGATACACCAACATTGGTCTCACTGTTCAAATGTCAGCCAACTTGTGGATCTGCCTAGAGTGACTCTATTTCCAAGCACACATGTTTAACAGAACTTCAGTGTCTGTTTGAGGCTGCAGGCAAGCACAGTCCATTCCCCGCACAGCAAGAGGAAGTTCTCTTTCTAAAGTCCAAAGAAAAACTGCTCCTTTCCCTCCTGCTAGAGCACGTAAGGTCAAAGTCAAGATAGAATGTTTAATCTGCATGCTTGTTCTGGGTCAGTGAATCAGAAGGTATGGAAACTGCAGGATCAGTATTACAACCTGGCAACTAGCTTTAAAATACAAAGAGGTCAGCAATGGCATTCCACATCTCTCTCAGTACAGGTTTCCTTTAATGCTTCTAGTTGTTTGGGAAAGATGTGGCTAGAGACATCTTAGTTCAGTCACATGTTGAATGTCTAGCTTTGAACCAGCCTGTAGGCAGGTGCCCTTATGTCTTTGTGGGGTATTCAAGAGTTAATAACTAAATAAATGAGAGTGCTTTATTAATTATGTGACAGTGAATATAACCAGTGTCTAACGCGTTTCGGCATTTTGCCATGATCACAGCATTGTGCTGTCATTGGTGTTTTGTGGTGGCCGGTGATGAAGGTTTGCTTGCAGGGGTGGATTGGTGGCTGTATGGTCTATTCTTTAAAGAGTTAGGTAGGTAGCAGATGGTTCCCTACTTTAGGGCCCACTGCGTAACAAAACCCTCCTATGGACTGGGCCTGGACCATGGGTGTAAGAGGTGGAGGTTTAATTGGAGGGACTGGAGTGGTGGCTGCATGGTCTACCCTTTAAAGAGGTAGGTCCCCTATATTAGGGCCCATTGCATAACGGAACCCTCCTATATACTGGGCCCGGACATGGGTGTGCAAGGCCTCACAAAGTATACAGCAGCTTCCCTCCATGGTCACGGGCTAAAGCAGGTGTAAGGTTTAATGTGTTTAAAAGAGCTGGTGGAGGAAAATCAATGTTCAACGCAATTTCCCTTAACAGGTCTCTGTAGTCAGTGCCGAGACAGGTGGCGTTGGCAAATGAAAAGATGGTATTCTTTTGGTGCTGGGCCCGGTTTGATGATTTGGCCTCCAGCCACAAGGGGCGCTGACTCACAGTTCCCCCATGCTGCCAGAAAGCAAACATGTCTCCTGTGTGCTGTCTCCAGATGTCAGGCACCAGAACACAAGGAGTATGCGTGAGCTTATAGCATATTAATGATTCTTTATACCTATATAAAACAAAAGGAGTATCTGTTATAAAGATAGCAGCTACAGTATAACATAATATACAGATCATGATGAATATTTGTCAGAATATCTGCATTTAAAAATTTAAATAGAACGATACCTCAATGCTGTGAATTTTCTGTGAATACTACACAGCATATTTTAATATTATTGTCTGTATTTATTCCAATAGTGTCCGTCTGGTCCTCTCAATGGTAAGTCTATGTTTGCCATTCATTTGTAGTAGCTTGCTATACATGATTGCAGATAGTTATTTATGTTAATTTTTTTTTTTCTACAGAAACAGTCATATGCAATAATATAACAACAGGGTAAGCTTAGTCATTTTTAATTCCAATATATTTTTATTGAATATTTCAAAATAAAACAATGAACATATACACGAATATAACATTTACATCATATGACGCTCTTTTCGAGTTAAGGAGCAGTACAAGTCACATTGCAGCATTGTGTCGATTCTAAGAGCTAATAGGGGGAGGGGGAAAGGAGGACCCAGTCCAGTCAGCACCAATCCCAGTCCCTGCCTGGATCCCTCATCAATGGTCCGGGGGTGACCGCAGATCCGCGCCAACCCGAAAAGGGCCCCCCACCCCGGGATCCCGTCCCAGGTTACCTTGCCCTTGTTCATAACGGTGTAACAGTACCAGGTGTAGAGCATCAACAACAGTAAAGAGAGAAGAGGTAACAAGAAAAAGGTCAATAAGACATACTGTGCAGCTTATTGGTAAAACAGCTATAACTAAAGATCCAGCTTATTCAGCAAATTTGTAGGCCCTTGCTGGAGTACCATTGCAACCATGGACCCCACACTTAGTAAGCTTGGTCAGCCTTATTCGCTGAGGAAGCAAACATCAACTCATATGAAGCATGAGTTTGCGCAATGTGAATCACCTCAGTGATATCAGGTGCTTCGCATTGTTTCCAGTGTCTGAGTATAGCAAGACGGATATGGATAATTGGTGTCCTGCAGAGAGCCAAGACGTCCTCCATTCCCAACGAGCAGACCGCTAATTCAGGAGTTAATAATACATGGGAACCCGCTATTTGATTTATGATGCCCGAGACTTTGTCCCAAAGCTTCCGAGCCTTCGGACAATGCCATAGGATGTGGAGCAACGATCCTTCCCCCTGCATTGTCTCCAACATAGGGGAGAGGCCTGGTGTGCAAAGCTGGCAATGCATTTGGGAGTCATATACCAACGCAAGTTTATCTTTTGCGTCATTTCCCACAAGTTGGAGCTCTTAGTCAGGGCTGCTGTTAGAAATCGCGGGGCCCCGTACAGACTACCTGGCAGGGCCCCCCCAAGAAAATATTAACCACTTCCCGCCCACCCTATAGGCAAATGACGGCGGGAATGTGGTTGTATTATCCTGACCGGATGTCATATGACGGCGGCAGGATAATACAGCTCTGCGCGCCCCCCGGGGGCGCGCAGAGCAGCGATCGGTGATGCGAGGAGTCAGTATGACTCCCTGCATCTCCGATCTCGGTAAAGAGCCTACTGACGTAGTCTCTTTACCATGTGACCAGCCGTGTCCAATCACGGCTGGTCACATAGTAAACAGGAAGAGCCGTTGATCGGCTTTCCTTAGTTCGTGCCTGACAGGCACGAGTAAAGGAGCGCCGATCGGCGGCTCCCCTGACGGGGGGGGGGGTCGGCACTGGTAATCAGATCATTAATTACCAGTGCAGACCCTCGGGGGGGGGTGCCACTAGAACCTCCAGGGATGCCCACCCATGACCCCAGGGATGCCCACCTATGACCCCAGGGATGCCCACTATGGCCACCAGGGATAGCAATCAGGGCTCAGGGAGCCCCCCATTGCCCTCCCCATCAGTGCTGCCCGCCAGTGCCCTCCCTATCAGTGCTGCCCACCAGTGCCCATCATTGCCATCTATCAGTGTCGCCCACCAGTGCCCATTATTGCCCACCAGTGCCGCCTATCAGTTCCCATTAGTGCCCATAAGTGCTGCCTGTCAGTGCCGATCAGTGCCGATCAGTGCCGCCTATCAGTGCCCATCAGTGCCCACCAGTGCCGCCTATCAGTGCCCATTAGTGCCCATCAGTGCCACCTATCAGTGCCCATCAGTGCCACCTATCAGTGCCCAGCAGTGCTGCCTATCAGTGCCCAGCAGTGCCGCCTATCAGTGCCCAGCAGTGCCGCCTATCAGTGACCACCAATGCTGCATATCAGTGCTACTTATCAGTGCCACATATCAGTGCCCATCAGTGCCGCCTATCAGTGCCGCCTATCAGTGCCACCCCATCAGTGCCACCCCATCAGTGCCTGTCAGTGCAGTCTCACCAGTGCTCATCAGTGCAGGAAAAAACGTATTTATTTACAAAATTGTATAACATAAACAAAAAAACTTTTTTTTTTTTTTTCAAACTTTTTGGTTTTTTTTATTTGTTTAGCAAAAAGGAAAAAACTCAGAGGTGATCAAATACCACCAAAAGAAAGCTCTATTTGTGGGGGGAAAATGACATAAATTTGGTGTAGGTACAGTGTTGCATGACCGCGCAATTGTCATTCAAAATGCAACAGGGCTAAAAGGGGAAAATTGGCCTGGGCAGGAAGGGGGTGAAAGTACCCTGTATTGAAGTGGTTAAAGATATATTTAGCTAAAATTACAACAAAATCACTATTAGCAGACAAAAATATAACATAACTCGCATAATTCCTGCTAAATCTAAAAAAAAACTATGTTAAATAAAAAAGAAGATGAGATGAGAAAAATATACAGGCTGGGCAGTTGGAGCTCAGTGATCAGAGAGACAGAGAGAGAGAAACAAAGTTACAATTTACAAATAAACTCCTGAGCAGAGATAAGTGCTGGGAGGGGGGGGGGGCACACAAGGGAGGGGGATTAGTGAGGGACAACTGTCTCTTTCTCAACAGATAAAAGCTGATAGCAGGGAGAGGGACATATCAGATTCAGGTGCTGGAGGAAGATTTCTGTATTTGTTGTCCATTACTAATCCCCCTCTCTGTGTGGGCCCCCCTGTGTGCTCGGGCCCCCTACAAAAGGGCTGGTGCCCCCCCCCCCCCCATTAGCGGCCCTGCTCATAGTAGCAGCAAGCTTAATCATTTTTAATTACCTTAGTATCATGGTACAGACATAGGAAAAGTTATTCAAATTGTCTAATACCCATATATTGTTTGTTTAGCTGTTAAAATTTCTCCCAATACCTTCGCACTTTAAAAAAAATGTAATAGCACACCAGGTGATGACATTGGTTTTATTTTGTTAGATCTTACACAATTTGCCTTAGTCAATATGAGTCTTAGTAAAGCTAAAACCTATTTTTTTAATTTTGGATAGAGTTTAGAAGAGAATTAGCGTCCAAAATGGCACCTGATCTCCCATGTCCTGACAATAGTTTATCTTCTCTTACAGAGACATCAATGTCACCAATCCCTGCTCTTCATCCATCCAGCAGTATGCTTGTTCCAACGTGAGTATCCTCATTTACATGTAGTTTTATTGGTCATACCCAAGGGTTGTGAAGGATTCTTGTCATGAGACATTGACATACCAATATACAGAGACATATCATAGTTAAATTTCACTTCCTTGTTATGCCTCAATTTAGATCTCATTATTGGCGACCCTTCCTGATCAGAACCTGGTCTCCCTGCCCAACTGCTTCGACAATTCTACAGAGTCCCTGGACCCTGCATACTTGTCTTTGTTTTTATCCAAGCTGGACATGAACAAAACCAATGCCATATTTGGAATGCTAAACAGCCAGGTAAGTAAGTTTATTTTGGTGTATTTAGTTGAACTTCCCTTCCTTATTTTAAGTGTTAATAAAGTTAGAGAATTTTTATAAAGTTTGATACTGAAAAAGCAACTGGGTTTGCCAACCTGACTCATGTTCAGTTGCGGACTTGAGAGTTAGAATTTTGTTATGTGTTCTTAGGGGAAGGGTCAGAGTTTTTTTATTTGAGCTCTACTATGAATTTCTGCTGATCATGTGACAAATGCCAGCATTAGGTCATATGACCTTAATCAGAGGATTCCTGCATGAAGATATACATTTTGACCTAGATGTGCATTTTTTCGATATCTTGCACTGTGTTTTTTTTAATATGAATGTAATGAGCCAGAAAGAAAAAAAAAAAAAGCATTTCTACTTTTAGGCCCTGCCACTGTCTGAGGATAGGCAGACAACACACAGGTTTTGCACTAATGCAAAGTGCTAAGCTCCAGAGAATTGATTCTGATTGGAGAAGACTGGCTTTTCAAAGTTGTCTGGGTTTTGTAATCCTCAATTGGGGAACTTGAAGGCGTCAAAGCTTCTTGGTGGGACAAAGCCTTCAAACATGTGTCCAGGTCTTATTAGAGGCCTGTGTGGGTGTACAGGTGTGCAGGTTTGCACACCTGTTATAAGCAAAGACCTGAGCATAGTTCAAATCTCCCAATAATTAAGTTTACTTTTAGAAACAGGTGTGAGTTGCTGCCAGGAGAGAGAGAAGTTCTAGAAACTGCACTCCATGTTGGAGAGATTCCTTGTCCATCAGAATGAGAGTTGAGGCAGCTAAGAGGGTCTGGGAGAATGACAGTGTGTCATAAGTGAGTCCAGGGGGGGCCTGGGGGGGTGCCAGAGGATCCCCTATCTAGAGGCCATGAGTGGGCCTGTGCAGCAAGGGGTTTTAACTAAAGACTGAGTGAGCCAGGAGAGCCAGAGGACCGGGACTGAAGGATCCTGTAAAGAACAGCAGTGCTTCTAAAGAGTAATGCCTCGTACACACCCAACGATTATCGGCCGACCGATCGGCCGTCTTTTGTCCAGTGTTGTTGTGTTGGTTGAAATGTGCTCTAGACTGCACACGAATTTTCTCGGCCAACAAAAAACAACTTCAGAAGTGATGTCATGTGCTGGTTTAATCTCCGTGTGTTTTTTCTTCTCTGAGCATGCCCAGTCTTGCTCATCAGATTTTTGTCTGCCGAAATCTGTACTGACTGATGGAAAATCGGCCGTTCTGTTGACGGCCAACAAAAATTTTATAGCCTGCACACTAGATTTTGTTCTGCCGAAAAGTCGCAGTCGGTTGTCGAAAGCATCATACTAACAAGCCGAAAATCGGCCGATCGGACGTTGGCCGAAAATTCACGGCCAACTATCGATGCGTGTGTACGAGGCTTAAGTCAGGTGGCTGGAAATTTTTGTAATTATCTGTTTTTGCATTTAGCTCTTCGTGAAGCTGAAAGGACAACCTTCTGTAAAGACTGCTTTTTAAAAAAAAAAAGTGGGCCAGCAAGCCACAGTTTGAACTGACTCACTAGAAATGCTCACCAGAGTTAAACATCCACCATATCACAATATTTACTAATCCCTGACATTATTCTAATACCCATTGCTAGATAAAATCATAGGTTAAAAATGCAAAAGTGGCCCTTTGCAACTGTGACCTGGATACCAAGCTTAGAACGCCTCTCAAGGCCGAGACCGAGAGACCGAGCTCCCAAGATCCTCAGGGAAGGGGTACAGGCCGCCAAGAAGCCCATCTAAGGCTGTACATGCATGAAATCAATGAGGCGCTGCTCTCCCAACCAGCCACTATAGTATAGGTATCAAAATGGCTTGAGCCTGTAGGTCCCTGCCAAAGACCACACCCCCTGATACATTTCACCCTGCCCATGGGGCTTAATCGCAAGGACCCGGCGGGTAGGGTCAACTGTGTCAGGGCATGGCCATTGGCAGAGACTCATAAGCTGAAGCTATTTTGATTCCTATACTATGGTGGCTGGTTGGGAGAGCTGCACCTTCCTAATTTTAGCCTTTTGCAACTGCTTCAAAACAAGTCAATAAGTAGTCAATGGTATGTGCATGGAAAGGATCTCATTAAAACATTTTTTTTTTGGGTGATAGTGTAAAATAGATGGCAGAGGTGATACTCACAACTAACCCATAGTTCTGTCTCAGTGGAACAGGTAGTGAGATAAATACGGAGAGCTTACATTGCTGACCTCTTGCAAATGCTAGCTATCTTCAATATTTTCATACGCATCATTATTTCACTATTCTGATGATCTGTTCAGCACGGGAAGTCACAAGAAACACCCGGTACTTTGGTGTTTTCTAGGGGCATGTGATTCAGCCTTGCAATAGGTGACGTTCAATCAGTGCTGTCACACCAGAGTCTATAGCCCTGGGTAAGGTTTGGCATCAGCAACACATAGTTTACACAGGGCTTTGCTTCTGCTCCTGATGGCTGATTGTAGCAAAAGCAAAGCAAGTATAAGCATTGGGGAGAGGGCTTTAAAGCGCATCTCTCCTATTGTTTTGCCTGCATGGGAAAAGCCCAGATTCACTTTTAGGCCAGATTCACACCTTTTTCAGTTTTGCAGAAATGCACTATACTGTAGTCCATATTACATTTTTTCCTATGGATCACGTTCACATCTGTGCATTTTCCACCTGTGCCTTTTTTGGAAAGGTTCAGTGACTTTTTTTTCCCGCAGAAGGCTGCATTACTGGTTGTATAGACTTTAATGTAAACGCAGCGGAAAAGCATGAAAAACCCAGTGATTGCTTTTATTATGTGATGCTGCATTTTTGCTAGTTTTTCCTGCAAGACAACAGACACCTCCCCAAAAATATAAAATGCATAAAAAATGCATTACAAAAATGCATTAAAAACCTGTGTGAAAAAAATGCACCCTAAAAAAGCATCAACCACAACCTGCATAGGTGTGAACCAGGCCTAAAAAGAAACAATGACATTGAGGCCAGAGGCCAGATTTACATACACTATATTACCAAAAGTATTGGGACGCCTGCCTTTACACACACATGAACTATAATGGCATCCCAGTCTTATGCCCCGTACACACGTGCAGATTATCTGAAGACTTTTGTCTGCAGACTTACCAAAACCATATAATATGAGGTCAAACCTAAACACTTTCAATTTGTATGCAATCCGGCAGGCCCTTGCACTACATAGAAAAGGTAAATCTGAAGACAAAAGTCTTCAGATAATCTGCACGTGTGTATGGGGCATCAGTCTGTAGGGTTCAATATTGAGTTGGCCCACCCTTTGCAGCTATGACAGTTTTAAATCTGGGAAGGCTGTCCACAAGGTTTTGGAACATGTCTATGGGAATGTTTGACGATTCTTCAAGAAGCGCATTTGTGAGGTCAGGCACCAATGCGAACAAGAAGGCCTGGCTCACACTCTCTACTCTAATTCATCCCAAAGATGTTCTATTGGGTTGAGGTCAGGTCCATGTCTTTGTGGACCTCGCTTGTGCACTGGTCCAAATCATTTGGGGGAGGGGGATTATGATGTGGGGTTGTTTTTCAGGGGTTGGGCTTGGTCCCTTAGTTCCAGTGAAGGGAACTTTTAAGGTGTCAGCACACAAAGACATTTTGGACAATTTCATGCTCCCAACTTTATGGGAACAGTTTGGGGATGGCCCCTTCCTGTTCCAACATGACTGCACACCAGTGCACAAAGCAAAGTCCATAAAGACATGTATAATATAAGTGAGTTTGGGGTGGAGGAACTTGACTGGCCTGCACAGAGTCTTGACCTCAACTCGATAGAACACCTTTGGGATGAATTAGAGCAGAGACTGCGAGCTAGGCCCTCTTTCCAACATCAGTGCATGACCTCACAAATGCGCTTCTGGAAGAATGCTCAAACATTCCCATAGAAACACTCCTAAACCTTGTGGACTGGCTTCCCAGAAGAGTTAAAGCTGTTATAGCTGCAAAGGGTGGGCCAACTCAATATTGAACCCTACGGACTAAGACTGGGATGCCATTAAAGTTCATATGCATGTAAAGGCAGACGCCCCAATACTTTTAGTAATATAATGTATGTGCGAATTGGATGTGGTTTTCACCGCATCCAATTCGCATGACATGCGAGTGTGGCCGGCTCTCAATGGAGCCAGTTCACACATGTGCGGGGATGGCCGCTGTGCGAATTCCGAAAGGGTCCTGTGCATTTTAGGTCCAGTTCAGGTTAGAATTTAGGCAATTTATAGGCAAAAATTCAGACCTGAATCCCACCTGAACCAGTAAACAGGAATGCGCCAGGCCCTATGCTGGAAGCCATATGTGAACACATATGTGAACACGGCCTCAATGAATTAATTCTGTGTGCACTGACACTTGTGTGATAGGATTTAAAAGGTGTTGGCTTGAATTCTCACTTGATAAGTCTGCATGTTTGCGATGCCCGCAGGCAAATTTTCCTTTGTAGTCCAGAAATAATGTACTATTTCAGGGTATTGGATAGTCCCACTGTAGGCTCTCCCAGATTAGTGAAAAAACTGGTTTCTTTTCAACGACTTGTGTGTTCTTACATATTGCTATGCATTATTTAGTCACTGAAAAAGTTTCTGTATTTCTCAATATACTGAGTATTATATACACCCTACAATGAGACTTGGAGTTCAGAAAGAGGTCACCGTCGGTCTAATAGACAACCTTTTTTTATTTATAGCAACCATTTATCTTATGTATTTCTGCTACAAATGATTTGTAAAAACTTGCAATAACTTGCAAGTGTCTGTCCGCAGCAGTCACAATAAATCTCTCACTCAGCAACCCGATCATGAGATAATGTTATCCAAAAGCAGACACCAACATATTCTTTAAAAAGACCTTGTCACAACTTAAGGCAGGCAGTGAATCTATATTAAAGTGATACAAAACACAAACTGTTTAATTGACATTGTCCCCTGTATATGGATGATGGCACTGTATTTATTTTAATTAAAAAAAAAACATCTAAGTACCTTTTTCCTAATCAATATAGAGACCCACATGACCCAGCTTTTTCCCAGCCTGTCTGCAGGGAAACATAAGCAGGAGGAGCTTCTAGTCCTCTGCTGCTGGTCACGTGTTCAAAATAAAAATAGAAAAAAAAACAGGCTTTGCAATACAGAGTAAAAATAAATACATAACAAACTTTTTAAAATTGTCATACAAATATAAATTTGAAATTAAATCTTTATTATTTTTTTGGCAACAACATGGTGTGGAAGTATTTCTGCCAGTCACAGGCTGTGTCACACCCCTCCATCCTATGTCTTAGACTAAAAGGGAGGTGATGCCTCCATCAATCAATATGTAATATATGACCTCTATTGTGTTTAGCTGGTTAGTGTACATGGGAGAGGAGGAGGGACGAAGTGGGTTGTTTTTTTTACCACTGTGTATACGCCCACATGTGTGACTCTATAGTCAAATGGGCTGTGATAGGCAGAGTTGTATAAAGTACTCAAAACCCATACTTGAGTAAAAGTACAAGTGCTCGATCAAAAAGTGACTTGAGTAGAAGTGGAAGTACTCGATCAAAAAGTGACTTGAGTAGAAGTACTAAAGTATTCAACATTTTTTGTACTTAAGTATCGCAAGTAGTTTTTTAAAAAAAATTGCTACTTAAGTACTGAAAGTAAAAGTACAAGTACTGTGTTATGTAGTTATTAAAGAAAGAAGTCAAAAGTTTGATCATCATATTGTTTTTTATTATTTCAAATGCAGCTTTTATTCATACATACAGTCGCATTTATTTTCGTATGCGCTGATAATACACATGTTTTGAGCTTCATGAAACCTGCCATCTACTGTTCTGGCAGTGGTAATTTTTATAATAGTAACGAGTAACTATACAGCACAAAAAAAAAATATCGGAGTAGAAGTATTGAAATCATCGAAAAAATGTCGTGAAGTAAAAGTGGAAGTAGGAGAAAAAAATTCTACTCCAGGAAAGTACAGATACCGCCTTTCGGTACTTAAGTACAGTAGTGAAGTAGTTCTACTTAGTTACTATACATCTCTGGGGATAGGTAGGAAATGCTCAGCATAGAAACTCACTGAAAACTGAGCATGTGCAGAGCTGCCAACAATGCTCTGCAAAACACCTAGCTGACCTGGAGACATTGACAGAAAGGGAGATAGAGAACAGCAGGATCAACCAGGTTTTTTTGCAGAATAGAGAAAACAAATCTCATAGTGACTGAGTGAATATGACCAGCATGTAATGCAACATTTATTGATAGGTTTTTATGATGTGGGTTTAGTGACAATTTAGGAGGACTTACAACAGCAGCAATCTGCCCCTAAAAAGCAAAGACATTAATATTATAATTCCACAAAAAATAAATGACGGTTAGAGAGCCTTCCCAGTTGACCCCAGTGCCACCCTGCTAACCCCTACATCTTCACAGCATTTTAACAGAATAAAGATTTTTCTCATTAGATCTACATTAAAAAGTGCAGCATAGTAAGCCCACTGTGTTTGGCTTATCAATGATGGCTTTCAGGACATTTACCCAATATTTCCCACTTTGCATATAACACAGTTAAAAATGTAATTAGCCTGGATGATTGATGCATAGAAAAAAGGTGAAAGCTGTAACCACCATATTGTTTGTTAAACAGTTTTCCAGTTTCAGCCCAGGATTAAGGACATTCTTGTGGAATGGGATATGGTCTCAACTCGTTCAGAATCTGAAAAACCCAGCAGGTCCTCTCCAATGGATCCCCAGTAGCCTCCAGCCATTCCTTGTTCAAATTAACCCAGACATGGTGAATTGCCTGCAGCAGCAGAATGTGACCTGCACGATTTTCCAGGAACTGTGAGTATCTTCCTAATTGAACCATTTCTGGCCTTCTAAGCAAACTAAACTGTGGATAACCATAGCTACCATTGCTGAGTTACCTTTGAAGGTGAGTGTTTTAGGGCCTGGCCTAAAAGAACCATGTAGGCAGTGAAGTGTAGAGACACCTGATAAGCACACACTTCTTCAAGGTCACTGACGCACCAACTCATAGTTACATAGTTACATAGTTAGTGAGGTTGAAAAAATACATCAGTCCATCCAGTTCAACCTATGATGTGTGTGTGTGCTTGCTTTTAACCGTACATTGTATACCCCTGTATGTTGTGGTCTCTAAGGTGCCCATCTAATAGTTTTTTGAAACTATCAATGCTCCCTGCTGATACGACTGCTTGTGGAAGAGAATTCCACATCCTTACCGCTCTTACAGTGAAGAACCCCTTACGCATTTTAAGGTTAAACCGCCTTTCCTCTAGTTTTAGTGAGTGGCCACGTGTCTTATTGTATTTCCTTACTCTGAATAGTTTGTTCCTTATGCTAGGGTCGCCAGTACAGTATTTGTACATTGATATCATATCCCCCCTCAATAGTCTCTTCTCCAGAGAGAATAAGTTCAGTGTTTGTAGTCTTTCCTCATAGCTGATGTCCTCCATTCCCCTAATTATTTTTGTTGCCCTTCTCTGGACTCTCTCCAGTTCCAGCACATCCTTCCTGAGGACCGGTGCCCAGAACTGGACAGCATACTCCAGATGTGGCCGGACCAGAGTCTTGTAGAGAGGGAGAATAATCTCTTTATTTCTGGAGTGAATCCCCTTTTTTATACATCCCAGTATTCTGTTGGCTTTGCTTGCAGCTGCTTGGCATTGCATGCCACTGCCAAGCCTGTTGTCTACCAGAACCCCCAGGTCTTTTTCCATCCTAGACTCCCCCAGAGGTTCCCCCCCCCCCTAGTGAGTAGCTTGCTTTCTGGTTTCTGGCCCCCAAGTGCATTACTTTACATTTTTCAACATTAAACCTCATCTGCCATGTAGTTGCCCACCCCATTATTTTGTTCAGGTCCGCTTGTAAGGTTTCCACATCCTGCATAGAAGATATTGGCATGCCTAGTTTAGTATCATCTGCAAATACTGAGATTGTACTAGATATCCCCTCCTCTAGATCATTTATGAATAAATTAAACAGGATTGGTCCCAGGATGATGTATGGTGGTTCTGAGGCACGCACCTTCAAAAGTAAACAAGCAATGGCAGGTCCACTATTTCTATCCGGAAATGTGAATTTTAGACCTCCATCTATTTCTGGTAGAAGCTGGTGAGATAAAATCACCATGTGCTTTCGCACATGCTATACCACAAGTGTTTTGCTGATGCATTGGGGTGCCATTAAGATATGACGGCACGCCCACGCATCTTCTGAAGATCAGCACACTTCTCACATGTAAAAGTGTCAACCTAGCCTTCTCTGGATGGACACAAATCATATTCAGGGCTCGTTCACACCAGAACCCGGTTCAGGAAATCCATGTTCCAATGCATGTTTCCCGCACTGCATTCAAACCGCACTGGGTGTATGATCTGCTGTGGGTATCAACAAATCCTAACAACATCCAAAAAGCAGATCGCAAATATAGTGCATTTGCCTACACCAGATCACATGGTACTGCAGTATCATACAATTTGGTGAAGTGCATTTTTTAAAAGTAGTCCATGCACAGTGGATCCAGTGTAATTCAGTCCGTTCAAATATCAAGTCGCACAGAAACCGCACAGAAAGGTGGACCACTTTCCTGTGTGATTCATATGTGAATCCACCATTTAAACTCTTTTCCTCCAATTTTCATTTTCCTGGGCAGATTTTAATGTCATTGGTGGATGTGAAGCATAGACTGCAGTTTTTAGTACTGGCACAATTCCAGAGTCCCATCGGGCTGTGGCATTCTTAGAAAGAAGGGTGGCTTTATGCAAAAGTAAACAGCTAAACTGGGTTTTACAGCACCCTCTGTTCTCTTGCAAATCTCAAAAAATACCTTTTCTAGGGGTGATGGATGACAGCCATAGGGAAGAGGGGAAGTCATAATACAGTTGTATTAGCCAGGGTGGATACAGGGATTGGAGGAGATTGGAGTAAATTTGCATGGAGCATTTATCACTTTATTTTAAGAAGAATGGCACATATGCACTAAATTTTAATTCAGCACTATTGCCCTTTGACTTCAATTGCATTAGTACTTTAGGGACTTTTGCACTGGGATTTGACTTAAATTGATAGCTGACTTTTTTTAGCTGTATGATGTTTTGCACTAGTTGATATATGAGATTTTACACATTGGTAAGGTAAGCGCAGCTTTATTTTAATTCTACATATAATACAGCTGTTGGTGTGGACTGTTTGCCTATTCCAGGTTAATTTGCAAAAAAAAAAAACCATTGCATACCTCCTGATTTTTTTTGTACCCTATTTTTTAGGGGGTAGTTATCATAGGTGGGTTTGATTTGCACAAATACGCTCAAATTAGAGTAAGGGGAGGTAACCAACATGAATCAAATTTGGTAAATGTAGGATCAACTAATTTAAAACCATTGCCTTGATTTCAATGTCCTGAAAATTCATAAAGGCAATTTGCTTATACTTCCAGTGGTGGGGAAATACTAAAAGAGACACATTCCGATTAAAGATGAATTTTGTTTTTGTTTTTAACCACTGGTAAGAAGCTAATAAAAAAAGAGTTCTAATGTAGGTACTAAACTATTCTACATGTTAACCCAAATACAGCGGCCCACTTAATTTATTCTTTTACTTTTCACCTTGTGAACCTTATACAACCCTACAAGGCTCAGGTCAGATTCCACAAAATGTTGGCCTCACATTCTAAAGCTCTTTCACAACTGACTGAGCTGGCTCTATTTCTGCAGGGAAAATACAACAGCCACCAATTGTCTTGTCATTACCAGTCCAAACTGATTTGAGTGTACAATTAGTAATTATGCTGTGCATTTTTAAAATTATCTCTTTTTCAGGGTGAAGAATCTAGACATGGCATTCCCCAACATGACAGATATGAAAAGGCAAGAACTGTACCCCGCCCTAAAATCATTCCTCGCCAACCAACAGAAGGCATCAGGTAGATATATAATATCAAATATCAATATCAAATCCTATAACAATGACCACTGTTCGAGCTTTTGTAGCGCTCTCCCCTGGAGGAGCAACAGAGAATATGCCCGGGGCTCCCTTGCTACTCCAGAGGTTGCTTGCCACAGGCACAGATCCAATCACACTGAAACCAAAAACTTAAGCCCCGTACACACGCAAAGATTATCGGCCGACCGATCGTCCGTCTTTTGTCCAGAGTGGTGTTATGTTGGTTGGAATGTTCCTAGACTGCACACAAATTTTCTCACTCGACAAAATTCTACTTCAGAAGTGATGTCATGTGTTGGTTTGCTTTCTTTGTGTTCTTTCTTCTCTGAGCATGCCCAGTCTTGCTCATTCGATTTTTCTCTGTCGAAATCTGTACTGACTGCATGAAAATCGGCTGTGTTTTGACGGCAGACAAAAAATTTTATAGCCTGCACACCAGATTTTTTTCGGCCGAAAAGTCGGAGTCGGTTGTCGGAAGCATCATACTAACAAGCCGAAAATCAGCAGATCGGTCATCGGACGAAAATTCCCTGCCGATTTTCAACGCGTGTGTACGGGGCTTAAGTCTAGGCTCTAGTGGATGTCTTTTGTGGATTTTATTATCATAAACTTGAATGGAAGGGGATTTAAGGGTTCAGTATACTCCAAAACGATAGTAGAAATTAACAGGAGGACAAACAGCCTTGACTGCAGGTAATAGGGAATGGCCAGTATTTCTAGATCTCTATAAGAGCAGTCCCAGTCCATCCAGTAACTACTGGCACTCAATTCCCTGTAGCAACATGCACACTTGAGAATCAAAAGGCAGGTCTTACTCAAAATGTCCTAGGACAGATGTCTGCCACCCATCTTCCATGGGACACTCTTCAGTGAGGCAGACATAGATCCTTCTCCAGATCAGACTCCAAGATGATGTCCTCCAAAAAATTTTTTTTTTTTGCATGTTATCTCTAGGCCCTCAGCCCAGCACCTGTTGAGGTCCAGGCAGCTACTCTAAGGCCTCGTGCATACTGGGCATTTACCAAGCTCAACTGAATGCCTCTTCTCCTGGCAGGAGGAAAGCAGCATAAAAGACATGCCTAAAACTGCGTTTTGCAAAAGCGTTTAGGTGTGTTTTGGCATGTTAGGTATGTCAGGTGTTTGGGCGGTCATTAATTCCTTTAGCAAGAAAATGTATTTATTCTGGCATTTGAAATGAATGAACACGTATGCGCCAAACGCGCCTTGCATTTGGGTGTTTTTTTTTTTTGCTCAAACACTCCTCTCCTTAAATGCTCTAAATGCTCCTGCCTCTAAAAGCCTGTAAACGCCTATGTGTGCATGGACACATTCCAGGAAGCCGACCGAAGTGTCCTTAACAAAGGATGAGTCATCAGTCTTTAATGAGCTTGTTAAAAAATGTTAAAGAAAAACAGCATGGGGTTCCCCTTAAATGCCATACCAGACCCGAAGGGCCCGGAATAGATTGCTGGGGACCCCACGCCATTTTTTTTAACATTTCTCGGTAACAAGTTTGTTGACAGCCTGACAACAAAAAAAAAGTGGTGGGCCAAGCGAGCGCCCCCCCCCCCCCGAACCATACCAGGCCACATGCCTTCAAAATAGGTTTAACAAGGGGGCCCCCAGATCCCGCCCCCATGTGAATGTACATTGTACCCCTACCCTTTCACCAAAAAAAAAGTGTCAAAAAGAAATAAAAAAACACAATGACAATAAAAATAAAATGTCCCCCCCCCCCCCATGTAGATCCAAAAACCAGAAAAAAAGAAAAAAAGAAAAGCTCTTCCCGTGATGCAGGCTAACTGTCAACTGCAGGCTCTGCTTTTTGACAGTTCTTATATAGGTAAGGGGCAGGGCCACCTGATGACATCACCTGGTGGCACCACCCCCTTGTAATGTCACCGCCCCAGCATGCGCCGGTCAGTAACGTCAAATGTCGTGTCGGCCCCCCCTTTCGTGGCCTTTCAGGCTGCATGCTTGTATAAGGGTCTGGTATGAATTTTGGGGGGACCCTACACCATTTTTTTAAACATTTGATGTGGGGTTCCTCCTAAAAATCCATACCATACCCAAGGGGCCTGGTATGGATTGGGGGAGAACCCCCATTACGATTTTTTTTTAACATTTTTCTATTGTCGGCAATGGTATTGTATTACCGACAATTTAAATTACATTTTTATTTCTTTATAAATGTTAGTTTTGCTGCAGCAGGTTCTATACTAGGTACAGGTGCACCACTTTACAGGCAGGCTCTGTATTTATCATTTTCAATTTTATTGTTTCACTTTAAGCATCATTAAAATCACTGCTCCTGTAAAAACGATCTTTTTTTAAAAAAAAACAAAAATTGCATTGATATATGTCCCCTAGGGCAGTACCCAGGCCCCTATACCCTCGTAGGGCCAATAGCTTGCATATAAGCCTTCAAAACAGGCACTTTTCCAAATTCGGGTCCCAGAGACTTTAATAGGGTTTGGAGTTCGGGTCCGAACTTTTGCGGTGTTCAAGATTTCTGGCGTGAACCAAACCAGGGGCTGTTTGGTCCAACTCTAACAAACAATAGGTATTTTTTGCAATCCAGTATAAGCTGACTTGAAAAATTTCCTTTCATGTTCTGCTTGTCTGCTGGTCATCTCTTACCACAACTTCCTGGATTCCCTGCATGCTTTGCAGCTTCTCCCTCCTTTTTACTTTCGGTTTCTATGAACTACATATCCCCTGGTGCCTTGCTGCTTGCTAACCATCGCTTCATTGACTTTGCCTCCTCTTAGCACCGCTTTAGTTCAGGGCCTCTACACAGGGGACAGTGAATACATGTCACAGAATTCAAGGAAGAAAATTGGTAAAAATCTCCCCAAAGTAAGATTACAAACTTCAAGATCGTTCAGATTAATCAGATGTAGGATAGAAATAATTAAAAAACATGTGGAAATGAATATAATGACTTTAAATCCTAATGATCGATACACCTTCAAGTCAACACATTTCATGCAGCAATGTTTACTTCTTCAGGGAGATGAAAATGGCAAAATATAATTTGACTGAAAGTGCTTATTGGACTTACATACTCAGTGTACAATATACCAGAATTTAAATGCTTGACATGAATCCTTCTTTCATTTTCTGTCAATCTCTCTAGGATCAGCCTGCTCTCAGAACACCACCAGCAATGTGTGGATAAAACAGAATCTTGGAAATTTTTCTCAGTTTGCTAGCATGGGTGATTTTGCAGCACTTAACTCCAATTTCTCTGCTGTAAGTAAACAATATTCCTAAATATAAATTAATGTTAAGGGTACTTTCACACTGCTCTGAAGAAAAATTTTGCTGTGTTTCAGATATGTTCGCTGTGCGTTTCTGGTGCGTTTGTTGCCTGCACCTGTGAAAAATGAACATGTGACTCAAAAATGCATAAAGAAACGCAAAACCCCAAATCCATTTTAATGGGAAGCTGCATTTTTGGTGCAGTTTTCAAAACCGTGCCAAAGATGCAGCATGCAGGACTTTTTATAACTCACTGCACCGTTAACACAGTGGTGTGAAAAGTCCCATAGGATTTAAAGGGAAACATTTTTCTTGCGTTTTTCTTGCAAGGAAAAAATGCATGAAAAAACAGATCAATGTGTAAATATGTTAGGGTAATTCACATGTTACTCTTTCCTCAAACTTTTTATTTTTTTTACAGTATAGAACACTTACCTATTATTGCAAGGGTTCCCAGTTTTCATCCATATTGACTCCTTCATCCACTGCCATTTTGCAGCTGGTATAGTTGCCAACATTTGAAAAAAATTTACAGGGACACTTTGCAGCACAGCTATTACTTACCACATCCACTCCCCTTAAGCTCCGCCCACTCTGCACAATTAATCTCCGCCTACTTATCATCAGATTATAGGGTCTACTCATTAAAAGCAAAAATTACAGGAAAATTGAAAAGGGAATTTCAAACTTATGGCCAAAGTAGCAGAGTTGGAATAATTCTCCCATTCAGCTGCACTAATTTTGTCTAAAGTTTCAAAATTCTCATCACAATTCCCTGCAATTCTAAGGTGTCAAATGTGCTCAGGTGTGACCATGCAAAAAATGTAATATGTGAAATTAAAATAAAGTGCAAGGTGTAAATAAGTACGATAAAACCTAATTATACTATCTGGTATAATTAGGTTTTTATCGTACTTATTTACACCTTGCACTTTAAATTTTACATATTACATTTTTTGTATGGTCACATCTGAGCACATTTGACACTTTATTCACATGTCGTGTTATCAGATCTCCAGGGTTCCTTCTCTGCTCTGCTGTGACGGCCGGCGCCGGCAAGGCGCTGTCGAGATTGAGTGCCTTCGAATTAAAAATGGCGCCAATCGGCGCCATTACGTAACTGCGCATGCGCCCGCCCGGCCGAGCTTGTATGAGCTTTCCCGAGCGCGGCAGGTGTTGGAACGGTGCAAGCCCTGTTACGATGCCCGTAATGAGCACAATCGGGCGCATGCTGGGACAATGTAAATTACCCGGGACAGGATCCTTTTTGCCGGGACTGTCCTGGCACAAATAGGACAGTTGGCAAGTAATCCAGAAGATATAAGGAAGCAAGTTATAGAGTTAGCCATTTGACTTATCAAATAACAACTATTCCTTGTTCTAAAACAAAAAAAGTAAAACATTATTTTAAATATAGCAAAATGAATTTATTCGTCTCAAGAGGGTTTGTTATAAAATAAAAAAATATAGTACCATTTAAAACAGTTTACTTTCTTATGTTTTGCATTAAGGGAGATTTAGTCTGCATATTTACCACTGAATTGCTTATATTACTCCTGAGGTTTTTGTTCTGTTTTGTAGTTGGATGCCTTGTCTTTCCTAACTCTGCAACAAATTGCAACCTTCAGCGTAGATTTCAACATCACTAATAATCCTGCAGCAATTGGCAACATTTTGGCAGCAGTATCGAATGTTAGTTCAGTGCTTGACTTCCTGTCTTCTCTGAATGCTGCTGCCATGGCGGTAAGTGTTTCCTCCCAGTACATCTACAGTATTAAATTGATACTAAACACACACTGTTTAACTTACATTATCCTGTTTCTTTATGTATGTGGATGATTGCACTGCATTTATTTTAATTTAAAAACAATCTAACCTTTTTTTCAAAATCAATATATAGCTGTCACATAACCCAGATCTTTCCCAGCCTGTCTGCAGAGAAACATAAGCAGGTGGAGCTTCTAGTCCTCTTCTGCTGGTCACAATACAGAGGAAAAATACATAAATGATATCAAGTAAATGTTTTTTTTTTGTAATTCTCTGTTTATTTAGTTAAAAATAGCACTACTCCCTTGGGAACTGCTTGAAGCGGATTCCCCTGGGTTACCCATAGCAACAACTCATCAATTCTTAGCGCTTTAAGTGTTTGGCTCAGTCAGGAAACAGTCCATGGGATTTGGTTTTTGTTGTTTTTATTGTAGAACTTGGGATGGGAGAAGGGATGAGTGGGATACTCCAACTAGATGAACTATGCACAACTTGAGGACTTCTAGCTATGTTGAGTGCGGCAAGGCCACTGCTTCACCTTGCCACTGTAGTGAAGTACTGGATAATAGCACTTTTCCACTGCAAGTACCGGCTAGTACCGGCTCGGCTCTACTCGGCCCTGCTTGGCCCGGTTTGCTTTTCCACTGCTGGTACCGCATGGTATAGTGTCGGAACAGTTCGGTACGGTACGGTATAGGTTTGCTTTTCCACTAAAGTAGTACTAAAGTTAAGTGGGTGGGATAACAACGGGGTGGGTGTGATTCTCTGACCAATCAGTGGCTAGTAGTGACTGCATGCAAAGGATTGTGGGATATGGTACCAGTTTGGTACCTGTTGGAACCACAATCGAGTAGGTACTGTTTTTTCAGAGCCGTACCGTACCGTACCGTTCGGTTCCATGCAGTGGAAAAGCAAACCTATACCGTACCGTACCGAACCGTTCCGACCCTATACCATGCGGTACCGCAGTGGAAAAGCACAAAAGCGTGCCGAGCCGGTACGGTTCCATGCAGTGGAAAAGCGCCATTAGTGAACTGTATAGTGAATTACTCTTCAGGGCCCCGCTTGGTACCCTCTTTTTCCCCTTACTCTTCAGGGTTCTACACAGCACCCCCTTTACTCTTGCTTACTGTGTGAGCTGACCTTCTGTCCTCTGACCTACTGGATTGGTCCCCCTTCCTGTGTAGACCCCTTGGCAAGCCCCCTGGTGCTCACGGACACTGTTTTTCCCAGTTGACTTCTGCCTGCAGCTCCACCGTCAGCTTTCCAGAACTCTCAAAGTTCAGCTCCACACTTGGCTCACCAGGCCAACTGTCCATGACCACTTTCGCCCTCCTCCTGGGACTCTTCTTCCCACCAAAGATGCCCTGTCACATGTGCCCTTGACTTTTATGGTAAATCCCATGATGCACTGCAATGGTGCCCTCCCACTGGAACTGCCACAAAAGCCCATTTACCACTGGCCAGGTTTCCTCCACTGTCCAACAGGCTCCCCTATTGGATACAATGTGGACACTTCCTAAGACCCAGTGACTCACAACTGGACACATGTAACAGGCATGACTAACAGATCAGGCTCCCCTAAAAGCAGATAGAGCATAACAATGCTTTTAACCTAGCACCTATCTAGGAGGGTGCTACACATATAAGAGAAAAACAACGGTGATGCAAATACCAACATGTAAGAATATTGATAGTACACATGACATCAGAACCATAATGGTAGTTCAGTTGGGTAGATCATGGATAAGAGAAAAAGTTTGCATGCGGGGCATCTGTTAACATTGCTAATGAAGCAACTTTAAGGGTCCCAGCCTCAATATCGATGCCCAAGTTTGTGATGCAAACCATTGAGGTGTAACAAATAAAGAGGACCAGGGTCAAAAGGGGCCCTGGTGGCCAGTATTACCAAAGAAATGAGAGGAATAGTTTTCAGGACTGAATGGTGTAATATACATCAGGGGATTAGAAAGAGGGAAAGGGAGGGCTGGATGAAAAAGGGGGAGACAAAAAAGATCAAAGGTGAAGAGGTAGCAATAAATCAGGGTAAAGAGAGGGATGAGAGTAATGGGGGAGCCGAAGAACAGAGTAAAGGAGCAAGAGAGGAGATCTCTCACCCAGGACTACGGAGAAGGCCCCGAAGGATCAGCCGGATTGCGAAATCTCCTGCAGGTAATCGTCAGTGAAGACAAAGTGTTGCCAAGGCTTCCAGGTCTTGCAAAAGACTCCTCCCGGTTGTATAGAGTAGCCGTGAGGTCCTCCGTGTCCCTGAGTTCATTGATCCTAGAGAACTAAAGAAACATTGAGGGCGGGCATTCAGACCTCCAGCATAGAGGAATGCATACCTTGGCCACGTTTAGGAGCTGGAAAATAAATTTTTTAAAATATCATACAAATATGTATTTGAGCTCAAATTTTTATTATATGGAATAAGCTATCTAAGGGGCTTTTTAGGTGGCACTCTTCCAATTGCAGCCAGTTTCACTCCCCTCCAGCCTGTGTCTGTTGTTTGTATATGCTTGAAATTACAGGGAGGTGAAGCCTCCATCAAACAACATGTAATATCCCACCTCCATTGTTTTTAGCTGTGCAGTGGGCATGGAAGAGAAGTGGGCTGTCATTTTTGAAGAATGTATACACCCACATGTGTGGCTCTTTAGTCATGCGGGCTGCACAGATAAGAAACAGGAGGAAATTAACAGCTTAGAAGGGAACTGAAACTGGAGCATGCTCAGTAGATGTGGCAGAGGCTGGTCTACACAATCTCAGGCTGCAGCCGGGTCACAGACAAGGAAGGAGGGACAGTGAACAGCAGGATCAACCAGATTTTTTGCAGAACACAGAAAACAAATCCCATAGTGACTGAGTATAAACAGCATGTACTGACAGCTTTTAATGATGTGGGTTTAATGACACTTTAACTGAAAGGACTTTTGTGCTCAGGAGCATGTTCTAGTCATTTGACCCCAAAGGCTGCATTTGCTAACCTTCTGTAAATGGCAGTTGCCTGGCTGCAAAGTTTTCAGAGATCTAGAATAAGCATGTAGCAGTTATGATATTATGAGGACAACCAGAGTTCCTTATCTCTAACCTTGCTCCATGTCAATGACTTCCAAGGTATGATGACAAAATATCAGTATGATAGTCAGGCAATTAACATTTTTAGAGATGTCAGCAATGGCAGCTCACATGACAGGATACATGAATGGAATATTTTAAACACTACCCAAGTCTACCAAGACCTCACTCGTTTGTACACCACCATCTCCTCAAAGCCTTGTCTGAAACTCTTTATAAAAGCTTTTTTAGCAGTATCGGTGATTGAACTTCATGAAGTGCCACATCCCTGAATTGAAACATAGAATTGGAAATTCCCCTGTTATGGGACTTTGTAGGCACTTAAATCATATAACAAGTATACCCATAAAAACATATTTTATTAATATTTTATCAATAAAAACAAAGGTTGCAAAATATACTTTGAATAAATAACTGAGATTACACCAGTTGAAGTTTACAGTGATATTAAAAACGGATGTCCTTCACCCAACGTGTTTCAGAGGCTGTGCAACTCCTTCATCAGGGGTATAGGTATTATTTTTCCACAATATAAATACATAAGTCAGAAACATATATACTTACATTTGTTTTCTGAAACCACCTAAATTCAAGTCTAGCCAAAACACCTTGATAGTGTGGAGACGTTTTAGAACATGTGCTAAAAAGTTTTTCCTGATGAATATGGTTAAATTGAGTGTGTATAATTTAAGTATAATATAACTCTTATAAATTTTAATTTTGCATGAAAAAAGGCACAAAAGAAAGGCAAAGTGTTTTGTTTTTGATGTTGATAGTAAAAAAAGAGAAGACTGGACAACAGATTAAAAAAAAAGTATAGGATTCTGCTTATTCGAAGCCCTGATGAAACCCGTTTCCTTTCTTTCATGACCTAATATCATGCAAAATAAAGATTTACTGGACTTAAATTATACCTGTGGCACTTTCACTCTCTGCACATTTTAGCTACTCTGGTGACTTCCAAGGATACCCCGACTGACAGAGAGCTGCCTCCACAATTTGGTTCAAAGCTTTAACCATCAGATGTGGAGCGCTCTACCAACCGACCTGTTGTCAAAATCGTTATTGCTGACAGTGTTTACATGTGAGAGATTTCACCTTACGTCCTGTCGATGTAATGGTTGTTAGACAGAACTGGTTCCCCATGACTAAGCTCCAGGGGGTGGAGCGAAATGCATTGGGGGTGTGGCCTGGTCGGAGTCCAGGTTGAGGTTGCCACTGTAGCCATCTCCATAGGATTCCTCAGATGTGTGGCATTAGGGATCACCCCTTTCCTTTTTGAGACACAACCAGAAGTGAGGGAAAATTCTCTCCCCTCCAAAGGCTAAATAAAACATTTTTGTGCAGAGTAGTGAAGTGAGTGGAATTTCTGTCAGGTTTGAATTGCTGTTGTCTTCCCAATGGGAATTTTTTCCCTATAGGTTTTACACCCAATTGGATGTAAAGAGAAATCTTTTAAATAAGGGATTTTCAGAGAATGCAAAACATAACAGGTTATAACCTTTTTCCACTTAAAAAAGAACAAACAAATTCTAAAGGGTTTTGCAACCATTTGGACAAAAATAAGTCACACTTCGATATTTCGTTGGACCGCCTTTAGCTTTGATTACGGCACGCATTTGTTGTGGCATTGTTTCGATAAGCTTCTGCAATGTCACAAGATTTATTTCCGTCCAGTGCTGCATTAATTTTTCACCAAACGATGGGAGAGTCGGACCACTGCGCAAAGCCTTTTCCAGCATATCCCAAAGATTCTCAATGGGGTTAAGTTCTGGGTTCTGTGATGGCCAATCCATGTGTGAAAATTATGTCTCATGCTCCCTGTACCACTCTTTTACAATTTGAGCCCGATGAATTCTGGCATTGTTATCTTGGAATATGCCCGTGCCATCAGGGAAAAATCCATTGACGGAATAACCTGGTCATTCAGTATATTTAGGAAGTCAGCTGACCTCATTATTTGGGCACATGCAGTAACTATCCAATAGGATAGTTACTGCATGCTTAGTTTAGTTAGTTGCTTAGTTAATTTCAGGTGGCGACTTTTTTTTTGGCCGGGCAGTGTATAAAAAAACCAAAACAAGTGAAATACATAATATAATAATAATAAGTGCATCCCCAGTAGTGCACTAGCATCACCAGATACCAGCCGCACAGTCACGCCCCAATGTGTTTCGTCACTTCCAACTTCGTCACAGGGGCTCTGTGCCTTCTGATGGGAATGGGTTGTTGCTGACAAACAACGGTGGTGGCCTTTTGTGGTGACTTAACTCTAATTGGATTTCACTGGACACACAATTGTACATTTGATTATATTACTAAAGAGGACTACTTATTGGACAATAATCTATGTTTTTATTTTAATATATATATGGTTTGTCTGTGATTTTTACTTATTTGGATCACTGTTATTATCTGGTGATGCAACTATATGTAATATTTCATATGTTTGTATTTCATCTGTTTTGTTAGTGTCTGGTAATCACAGCTTAAGCTGGAACTTTTATGATACATATTGTATATCACAAAAATTTCTTCTTGTCCCTGTAGAAAAATATAAGTTCACTACAACCACCCCTGGCTCAAGCTCTGTTAAACAAGACATTTGAAGCTCTTAGGGCCAATATATCCAGCTTTAACATCTCAGATTGGACCCAGCTCTTCCAGAACACACTCAGCACGGTCTTGCCTGAAATCACCCCAGATCAGCTGAACCTCATCCCTCCAAACCTCACCTGTGGCTCCTACCAGGTTATGTAAGTGTTCATTTCTTCATCAACATGGAACAGATGTACTTAACCAGCCAAAACACGGGACTCTGCATCATGCAAACAGCAAACAACTTGCTTTTTGTATGACACAGTGTTCCTGTTTTTTTTGTGTTCTGGGGGGGGGGGGGGGCTTTACGCATGTGTCATTTACCATATAATTGTTGTATGGGGCCATCAATTTGTTTACAGCTAAACAGTAGATAAAAAATAAATAAAAAAGATTAACCACTTCTGGACCGGAAGGTTTTCCCCCTTATTGACCAGGCCATTTTTTGCGATACGGCACTGCGTTATTTTACCTTTTATTTGCGCAGTCATGCGATGCTGTACCCAAATAAAATTGATATCCTTTTTTTTCTCACAAATAGGGCTTTCTTTTGGTGGTATTTGAACACCTCTGCGATTTTTCATTTTTTGCGCTACAAACAAAAAATGCGAAAATTCTGAAAAAAAAACAATATTTTTTTTTTACTTTCTGCTATATAACATTCCCAATAAAAAAAAATGTGAAAAATCAAATTATTCATCATCTTAGGCCAATTTGTATTCTGCTTCATATTTTTAGTAAAAAAAAACCCAATAATCGTATATTGATTGGTTTGCGCAAAAGTTATCGCGTCTACAAACTAGGGGAAAGATTTATGTCATTTTTGTTTATTTAATTTTTTTTACTAGTAAAGCGGCGATCAGTGATTTTTAGAGGGACTGTGATATTGCGGAGGACAGATCAGACACCTAACTGACATTTTTGACACGTTTGAGAGGACCAGTGGCAATACTACAGTAAATGTGAAAAAGAAAAGTGCGCTGATCCGTGATATGCTGCTCCCAGATAAAAATAAGTAAATGCGTGTAATTGGTGGTGCGCTATATCTAAAATATGTGCAAAAATGCAAACAAATGATGTGCAACCTCAAATGTAAACAATATAGGTGCTAAACTGTTACATATAAATATATGTGAGAAAAAGTCCCAAGACACTAATGTGTCTGTGTTGAAACAATTTTCGGTGATGTAACTGGTGACAGATGGTGTTCAAAAGCAATAAGTGACTTGAATTCCCTCCACCTGTTAGAATTCCTCCTTACCGGACGGAATAAAATAAGTGCTCTCCTTAAAGGAAACAAACAATCCCAGGTGCTCCCAAATCAAAAGGTGCTCCCCACCGTGCGTATAAAGTAGCCTGCTGGGCTTCTTACCAGATGGATATAGATGACATGCGTAATTGCATCCCTCTTGGACGGGTATGTCTCTGTATCCAATTGGTCCTTATCAGCCTCTGGTGGATATGGACACCGAATACTATTACGCTGCTCACGGGCAGATAAGATCCTGTATTCCGATGGCACTGGTAGCCGCTTATAGTAAGCGATGGGATGGATCGTATCGTTCCAGCATAACATGTAAAAAGGAATGACTGCTATAGTGCATTATCCTTGGTGTAAACTTTATTGAAAATAAAATTGCACTTACATGAGATGTAATGGAAAAAAGCGTGAGGAATTCCTGTATGACTAGGGTCCGGCTGCAGTCCGGATCCCCAGCGACGTGGTGACGGCACGCCTCCTGTCTTTTTGACACGTTTGAGAGGACCAGTGGCAATACTACAGTAATCAGTGCTAAAAATATGCACTGTTACTGTACTAGTGACACTGGCAGGGAAGGGGTTAACACCAGGGGCGATCAAAGGGTTAAATGTGTCCCTAGGGGGTGCTTTCTAACTGTGGGGTTGTACTTACTGAACGAACACAGAGACTTGTGTTCCTAATTAAGAGGAACACAGGATCCCTGTGTTCATTACTGACAGAACAGTGGTCTGCCGCGTTTACAATGGCAGACCGGCATTCTGTCTCCACGGGGAGCGATCGCAGGTGTCTAGCAGCAATCGTGGCCACCAGACCCGCTGATTGTCTCCCCCTGTGGTGAATCGGCGCGTATGCGTGCCCCCACTAGCGGTCCCACGAAGCGACGTACAGTTACGTTGTTTCGCGGGACAGAGCCGACCTGCCGCAGTATATGTACTGCTGGCGGTCGGCAAGTGGTTAAACTGGCTACATATTTATTAAAAAATCATTAGTGTTTTTTTTTTTTTTTTTCTAGCTTCATTTTGAAAATGTTGTTTACCTGGCTGCAATACTTTTTGAGTTACAAACTTGAAACATTCTATAAATGAGTTTCAAAAAGTGTTGAAATTCCTTATCTCTATACTTGTTCTGGGTCAGTGATTCAGAAAGCTGGAGCATAAGAGGTTTAGGGGTTTAAAGCTAAATTCCAGGTACAGCATTTTTTTCATAGGTACATTGGTTCAATTTGAACCAATGTTAGAAGGTATGTATCATACCCGTGGGATCCCTGTGGAATCTGAAAATAACTGTTGCAGGCTCCTCTAGTAAAGTGATGTCCACTAGATTCCCATGCCAAGCAGCTACCATACTGCATTGTGAACACAGGAGATTGCTTGGCATAGGTGTACCAGTTTCGGTGCATCTACATCAGTATTTGGGACTTCCAGGCGTGTCATATATTGGGTGGACAGGCAGAAATACCAGACCTTGTTTTTAAGAAGTTACATACATTATCCACATATCTTGCTCTGTGATTGACTTGCAGTGATACCTCCCAATTTCCCTGATGAAGGAGAGCTCTTTCTCCGAAACACGTCAGCTGGAGGAAGTCACAATTTCATCACTGCACCCTCCACATTCGGTGCATTTTCAGTTCATTGCTATTGTGCTGTATCTACACTGTTATGTATCTTATGCATTTTTTGTATCCTCGCTTGCATGTGTACCTATTTTATAATCTTCTTTACATTTTTCTATGGATTAATAAACATTCGTTTTATTTACATTTTTTTTTTTTTTCATTTGTCATGATTCAATATACAATGCCTTAAAAGTCCCAACACCAAGGGGAATTGTCTTTCTTCTTGGCATGGGGGCCATTCAGGGAACACTTTGCATTATCTTAATCAATGTGAAGTGTTCCCTGGTTATGTATGACACATAAATATATACAGTACATTGGCCAAGATGTTCCAATATAACCATCTAAAAATTGCCATATCTGGAATTCAGCTTTAATCATTGGGGACATGTGTAAATCGTTCCATTTAGTAAATGGTAAAATCTGAACTCCAGATAAACAGTTAAATATACAGAGTAAATATATACACTATTTGGGAACATTTCTGGCCATCAAGTCCTGTAATTACCACAGCTCTGACCTAGAGCACAGTCCTGTTTAGCAGGGGAGAGAACACGATATTTCAGATATATGCATGAATCCTACATACCTGAGTCCTTGAATGCATACAGTATGGCCCTAAATGTGCGTGCCACTCGGTACAGCATCCAGCTGCATTTAGTTGCTGCCTATTTCAGCAGTCACATATTTTGACCGACTTCTGGCAGTAGGGCTGGATGCTACAACTGTGCCCCCTGGGTGCCCCAAAACACAGCAAAGTGTTTAGTTAAGGAGGTATCCATACAGAATTTTATTAGCATTTCCCAACCTATATTCAAGAAAGTTTTTGGAGTTGCTTTTTAGATAACAGAAAATTGTACCCAGGGAGGCACAGAAGCACCGCAGAATCTACGTGTTCACATTCTGGTTGTGGTCCTAAGCATGTTATTAGCTTGAAGCGTAGCCACACACTTTGAAAGATTAGAAAGAACTTAGTGAAATGTTATAAAACACGGGAGGAAGCTAATCAGCATTAAAAATCAACAATAGATCCAAGGATCAAGCCTGATAAAACTGACTGTTTCTCGAAATTCGTAACAGTAGGCAACTTAGTAATTATATTCTGTCTATTGTTTCTAACAGGATTAAAGGCTTGAACTCGAAATTCCCACAGATGAATCCTGTAAAACAGCAAACAGTTTTTCAAACATTTGTGAAACCTTTCTTGGGCAAGCAAGGTAAGGTGTTATCAAAAATATATTAAAGTGGAATTTAAAGTCTCATTTTTTTGTTGTTTAAAAATAACAAACATGTTTCACTTACTTGCTCTGTGCAGTTGGTTTTGCACAAAGCAGCCCAGATCCTCCTCTTCTCGGGCCCCTCGCCGATGCTCCTGGGCCCTCCCTCCTGTTAAGTGCCCCCACAGCAAGCAGCTTGCTATGGGGGCACCTGGGCCGAGCCGTAGCTCTGTGTGTCCATTCAGACACAAAGCCACAACCCGGCCCCAACCTCTCTCTCTCCTCATTGGCTCACTGATTTTGAATGACAGCAGCAGGAGCCAATGGCACTTTGCTGTTTTCTCAGCCAATGAGGAGTCCAGACAGCCAAGTCTCTTGTGCAAAATTGCTGTATCGAGATATAGAATATACATAGAATGCATTAAGATAAAAAAAAAACTTTTGTCTTTACAACTACTTTAAGTGTATCTGAGGACCAAAAACTGAAAATGTTACTTCAGTTTTAATATCAGAGCAAACCCACCCATCCATGTCTCCATGCTTTATTTTGTTGAGAAATCGCTATGAGTTGACCCCTCCATTTCCCCAGCGTTTCTAGCTGTGGCCATCTTGAGCAGATGATTCATGTAGCATTTACTTTACAGAATCCATTTGTCCTTAGCTCAGTCATGCAGGCAGAAGTGTGTGCTCAGCTAAGAAAACCCCTCCTCCTGCAGCTGAAGGACAAAAAAATGCCCATGAAGACTCCTCAGATGTATGACATTGTTTTAGCTTAGGTCAAAAACCAAGAAGCAACTGAAGAAATGTAAAAAAAAAAAAAAAAATGGCTAAAGGTTTAGTATCACCTTTACAGAGAATCTATAAAGGTGACCAAATACCAGACCACTTTCCCCCCGATCCCCGTTGCACTTACATCCCGCGATCCCGAGTTGTCAGGGCTCCCACAAGGTGCTCCACCAGTCCGGGGATTTGAAATCCCTGCTGCTTTCTCTTCTCTCCCTCCAGCATTTCAAGGACAGACGAGATGGATTCTGATTGGTCAGCGCCATTAATGTGACAGTGCTGACTAATTAGAATAGGTCTGGTCCCCAGGCGAAAAAGTGTGCCTGTCAGAGCCGTACAATAAAAATAGAAATTTTTTTCGTTTGAGGGGAGTAATTTACGTGCAAATACATGTTGTGCAGGATGGCGAGGCTGGCTTCTGGACAGGAGAAATGTGTGTCCACTGTTTGGGTTACAGGAAAACGATTTGAATACAGTCTTGGAGTACTCAGGGGCAGTGCTGTATTTTGGCCTAGGCCAACAAGGCCCAGGCCTAAGTTGGCACTTTGCAGGGGGCAGCAAAAAAGCCACCCCCTCCACCTGAGACTCTATTGGCCACTGGTTGCTAGAACCGCCTCTCTCACCCCCTCTCTCTCTCACCCCCCTCCTCTTTCTCCCTCCCTCTCTCTCTCTCACTCCCTCTCTCATTCCCCCTCTCTCTCTCATCTCCTCTCTCTCTCTCATCCCCCCTCTCTTGCTCTCTCTATCTCCTCCCCCCTCTCTCATCCCCCCCTCTCTCTATCTCATCCCCCCTCTCTCTATCTCATCCCCCCTCTCTCTATCTCATCCCCCTCTCTCTCTCACCCCCCTCTCTCTCTCACCCCCCCTCTCTCACCCCCCCTCTCTCTCATCCCCCCTCTCTCTATCTCATCCCCCCTCTCTCACCCCCCTCTCTCTCTCATCCCCGCTCTCTCACCCCCTCTCTCTCTCATCCCCCCTCTCTCTCTCATGCCCCCTCTCTCTCTCTCTCTCACCCCCCCTCTCTTGCTCTCTCTCACCCCCCCTCTCTCATTCCCCCCTCTCTCTCTCTCTCTCTCTCTCTCCTCCCCCCTCTCTCATCCCCCTCTCTCTATCTCATCCCCCCTCTCTCTCATCCCCCCTTCTCTTAACCCCCCCTCTCTCTCATCCCCCCTCTCTCACCCCCCTCTCTCTCTCATCCCCCCTCTCTCTATCTTACCCCCCCCCCCCCGCTATCTCTCTCTCTCACATCCCCCTCTCTCTCTCACCCCCCTCTTTTTCACCCCCCCTCTCACTCCCCCTCCCTCCCTTGCCCACTCCCTCTCTCACTCCACCCCTCCCTCACCCACCCCCTCTCTCGCTCCCTCTCATTCCCCCCATCTATCTCCCTCACCCACCCCCTTCTCTCTCTCCCACCCCCTCTCACCCCCCTCTCGTGAGATCTCAGAGGTTCACGCTGGGACTTGTAGTCCTTCAATTTTGGAGGGAGTCACATCCGTTAAAAAAGGAGGGGGAAATTTACATGTGGGGGGGGGGCACCCAATTTTTGTCTTGCCTAGGGCAGCACAAAACCAAAATACACCACTGCTCAGGGGTTCTCACTCATGTAGGGTAAGGCGGGCAATTGAGAAGGAGCAAAATTACTTACAGCTTTCCCAAGATTAATAAGGGACCCGAAATTCAGATGCTTCGAGAGACTTTGGGTGAGAAAAAGCATCCAAAACGAATTACAGTGACTTTGATCCTAAAAGGGTTAACCCGCCTGCAGGGGAGGCCTGAAAAGGAACAGGAAGGAGTCAGCATCTGTCTGTGGGTTGGATTGGAGCAGTACACAGCTGTGTGAGAAAGTGAGGACATCTTTCAACTGAGACATCATTTGTTGAGCTCCTGCGACCTTTCTGGTCCCCGGATACAGAAAGGAACCTTAAACCCTAGTGTGGGACTGGTATACTGACAGTGAGCTATTATGTGAATGATGGACTGTTTGTGTTTACTTTGCTGCAGAAAGCTGTTTTATTTGCTTGGTTTTGAAAGAACAATAAAGACTGTTTACGTTTACAAATGGCCAGCTGGTGATCCCGGTCTCCCCATATTACAGTGTATACATAATAATATACAAGTGTATATGCATAAATTGCAAAACTGGCAGCTAGAAGAGGATGAAGAAGAATTTACATGTGTATATACATATGCATGTTTACGCACATTTACTTGCCTATATGTAAGGTCTTTATGGAACATAACTTGAGCTTATTAACCAAGATCTTTCTGCCAGCAATATTTTGCATACAAACATCAGTACATTAATACGTCTGTGTGCAAGAGGCATAAAAGAAAAAAAAATAAATAATGGTGAGATGTTTTGGTTGTAAAATTGGGTTAGACCTGCACACAAACCTTACCATATACATCTTTTTTTTCCTGCAGGAGCTGCCTGCTCCCAGAACCTTAACAGTAGTGAGCTGATCAACCAGAACTTGGGAAACTTTTCTCAGTTTCTGGATTACTCTGATTTGCAGGCACTTAATGCAAACTTCTCTGCTGTAAGTATATAATATCGACTGTTACTGCAAACACTGCTTGATGAGGTGCACCTTTAAACCCCTTTTCTGACTTTGTAACCTTGTCTATGGCTTTCAGTTGAATGCATTGCCTCTCCTCACTATACGGCAAAGGGTGAACTTCACATTGGGTGCAAATCTTTCAGCTGACCAAGCTGCTAGTATTGCTGGGAGCCTACAGACCACCAGTGATGTATATGACTTCCTGGGCCAGCTTAATGCTGCTTTTAATGTGGTAAGTGCCCTCTTGCTTGTCTTCTGTTAGAGAATTACTGCTGTCTAGAATTCAAAAACAATTTCTCAAGTTATCTTTAAGTAATCCACACTTTGGCACATACCTTTTTAAAGAGTTCTATGGTCACAGCATACACCTTCATCATATAACATCAGCATTGTAATAACAATACAAAGAATAGTTATATTGGATAATCTAATATAAACATACTTGAAAAATCTCCTTTTATGTTGTGAGTTCTGCTTGTCTCCTGATCATCTCTTTCCACAACATTCTGGATTCCCTGGATTCATGTGCAGCTTATCCTCTGCTTTTTACTTTCCATTTCTAAGAACTACATATCCCATGGTTCCCATGGTGATTCCTGTACTGACTCCACCTCCTGAAACTCCTCCTCTTAGAACATCTGTAGTTCAGAAGACAGGCTGTTATATGTGTGACCCAGCAGTGCCTACTCACAGGGCATAGTGAATACTTGTCACAGAAATCAAGGAAGTAAATGTAGCGCTTACTCCCATAGGAGCCACTGGAATTGTGCTCAGGTTCTTCCCCAGTGGATTGCTCCACAGCCAGGCACGTGGTATCAGCCCCGTTTTTCATCAATAACCAGTCTATAGGATGTTGTTTTTGTTTTTTTAATTGGAGAAATTGGATAGGGATGATGGAATAGAGTGAATTATTCCAAAACTAGAAACTATGTACAACTTGAGGAAAGTGAACTCCTTTCTATTAGGAAGTTTGTGCATAAATCAACCTGTGGACTTGGCTTTTAGTGAAACAGGTAAATGTAGAGCTGAAGCAGAAGTCCATGCATATAGCAAACATGCTTGCTTCTTTTAGAGCCACTAAGAGCATAGTGCCTTAACAAGGAATTCAATAAACTAAGCTCTTCAGGACACCAGCTGATGTCCCCTTTAGCAAAACAACAGCTGACTCACTAGCACAAGAGGGTGGGCAGCAGCCCAAAAGTCTCTAAGATTTCTCACCAGTCTGTATTCACAAAATGTCCAGGGAAAGCTGGTTACCTTCCAACTTCCAAGCCCCACTTTACTTCAGTGATACCAGAATAGATCTTCAGATGAGAGCCTCTAAGCAGCTCCAGCATCCAGTCCCCCAGGTCACCCATCTGAGGACTCACGAACAGCAAGCACATGGCAGCACTGCCCTGGAAGGTAGCAAGCCCTTCAGGCTGGACTTATCCTCTCTGGGAAAAGACCCCAAGCTCAGTGTGCTCAGAGAATATATACAGTCTCCCAGCAGCCTTCAGGGCCTTGCTCCCTGGAATTGGCCAGGGCTGAATAAATGTTCGTGCTGCTATTTGCATGCTTCACACATATCCTCCAGAGAGTTCTCCAACTTTCTGGATGGCAAAGGAAACAATTAAGCCCAGCAGCAGCTGAACACTGAGCAGAACTAACTAATCACACCCCCAGCTGCACTGAATACAGTGAGCTAATTTTACCTGACCAGAAATTGCAGTCACACCGATACAGTAAGGCAAGCTAAATTTACCTAACCACAACACACCGTCCATAATACAGTGACCCAGCACTAATTCTAACTTATCCTGGCACCTATCTTGAAGGGTGCTACATAAATGTGTGGGGATCTTCACAAAGTAAGTTTACATTTGTTCAGATTATTAGGAGTAGGTAATAAAGCATTAGATGAAAATGTAGAAATGTATATATTATTCTATATTTAGACCAAGTAACCTACATGAAAGTAGGTGGGGATGCTCAAGAGTGAGCTGGGGTTTTGGGATAACCTGAAACAAGTTAAGGTGCAGCAGAGTAGATCTTTAAATAGACCCTGTCACAAACCTAAAAAGTTGTAGGTTAAAGCACATTCAAAAGTTTTAGGCAGAATTTTTCCTTTCCACAAACTTTTTTTATTCACTAGCAATGTGTTGGATACCAGTCCTAGGGTCAGTCAATCTATAGTAGTGAAAAATATGTCTCCACACAGTAGGCAGTCACACTAAATGTTCATCGGGGCACTACAGAATTTCTTGCACTGTGCTAGGTTGCAATCAGATCCAGAAAATAATGAGGCCTCAAAATGGAACCAAAATGTGATCAGTAGAGGCACCCTTACAGTAAGAAAGTGCTTTCAAGTGGATTCATCATGAAGGTCAATATTGTTTTTAATCTGTTTTTACAATCAATAAATACCAACCCTCCTGAGGAATCCATTTGAAAGCAGCTTAAGCTGACCACACATTGGTTAAATTTTTCATCCTTCTTACAATTCACAATTTTGTTTGCTCATTTCTACAAACTTACCGAAGAATTGTGCAAAAGTCCTGACAGCAGCTTGATCCCAGCAAGATGGTCCTCACATTTTATGACTGCTATAAACACAGGTTTCGTTGACCAGTCCAGTTTCTTGGGCATAGCCAAAATTCTTTCAACATCTTCTAGTTTACAGATACCCCAGATTGGATCTCTGCCTATCTATAGATATATGTCCTGAAGTGAAATGTCTTCTATTGTTTGCAGAGAAATCAGAGCATGCTGCCGCTACCTTTGTCCCAGGCCCTGCTGAACCAGACCTTTGATGTCCTCAAGTCCAACTTCTCCAGCTGGAACAGCTCTGACTGGAGCCAATTCTTCCAGAATAAGCTGAGCTTGGCACTGCCTGCCATTACCCCAGATCAACTCAGTCTTATAAACCAGAACATCTCATGTGACTCTTACCAAGCCATGTAAGTATATACTCAATGTTTGTGTAAGGTTGGGTACTGATGCTCCAGTCCTGGACTGAGGCAGAGGTAGAAAAAGCACCCATCTTGGGCACCATACTATAATGGGTGCAGCTGGGTTGGTAACCTCTCCTGTCTCCGCATTGCCTGGCCATCACTTGCCAAACTGGGCAGGCTATGGTCTCATTTACAGCTAAGCAACCACTAACATTATATCTAGTGTGGTGCTGGAGAGAGTAACTGTCCCCATGTAGTGCTGAATATATATGGTATACTATGCCAGTGCTGGAAAAGAAGCACATAAGGAGATTTTATTAGATTTTGCATCCAAATTATTTTAAATGTTTAAGATGTTACCAAAAAAGAAAATCAAAGGTATAACCAAAAGGTACAAAGCTCTGCACAAAAATGCAAAGATATTGCATGCATCATTAAAGTTCTGCCAAAGAATGGGTATTTCTGTCCATCCAGGCCTGAGATTTACACAGATCCTCCACACAGCACAGTCCTGTCTAGCAGGGGAGGAGACCCGATTTTTCTCTTCTGCAACCAGTGACTGAACAGTGAAAGGAGAAGCAGCACAGTGATGAACTAATCTCTCTGTCACTGCTCTCTCCTTCTATCAGTATGTTCTATGTTAGCAGGTGAGCACTGCAGCACAACTGATTGGCTTCCGGTGCTGCTTCTCCCTCCCACAGTCTGAGGTATGTTGCACAGGAACTGCAAGAGGCTGATACTAAGTCAAATTCAGGCACTTACACTGCTTTCATAAAAAAAAATACATTACTACACTGTAGAGCTGCACAATTCTGGCCAAAATGAGAATCACGATTTTTTTGCATGGAATAAAGATCACGATTCTCTCACGATTCTCTGTGTAACATCTTTTACATTATAAAAAAAATTGGGATAACTTTACGGTTTTGTTTTATTTTTTTATTTTTTTATTCATTAAAGTGTATTAATTGCGTTTGAAAGACTGCTGCGCAAATACAGTGTGACATAAAAATTTACAACAATCACCATTTTATTCTGCAGGGTCTCTGCTAAAAAAAAAATATATTAATGTTTGGGGGTTCTAACTACTTTTCTAGGAAAAATAAACTGATTTAACTTGCAATCAACAAGTGTAGGAAAAAGGTTTAGTCTTTAAGAAGTTAAACTTCCTTCCTCCGGCAGAGGGAAAGAAAAGATACAATGTAATCATTTGTGTTTACAGTTCAGTGGGAGACTAATGCTGATAGGCTTTTGCGGGAGGCTTTTTTTTTTTTTGACAGCTGCTCCCTCATAGCTATGTAAAGAATCGAGCAAGTGTCATGTTAAGATCGTCAGGGGGAGTGAATCGCAATCTCGATTCTGTTACGATTAATCGTGCAGCTCTACTACACTGTATGGCAAAAAGCTCCCATGTCTATGAGCCATTATAAAATATAGTTGGCTTGCTCTTATTCCTTCCTATTGGTAAATATGGTCACCCTCCACATTAAAGGACCATTAGGAAGAATCAGGGCCAAGCTAGGCTTTTGGAAATAGTTGAGAATTGCACAACCTTTTACTCAAGGTAAGTCATAGAATTTCCATCATATGCTTTTTCAAGTATGTAAAATTTTTCAAACTATAAACTCATTAATAAAATATTCTTAAAACACAAAGTGACCTTGAAAATGTAATATAAATGAGAGCTAGAGTTTACTCCAGAGCTTTGTGTCTTTCAGTTATACCTACTAATCCCCAATCCCTATCAAGGGAAAACTTGAGAAATCGCTGTTTGTATTTTCCCCCTTTGTATGCAAGGAGTCTGTTTAAAAAAACATTTGTTGCATGTCAGATAGGTTTGTTGCATGTCAGATAGGTTTGTGCAAGCTGAATTAACTGATAATAGATTATCTGCTGGATCATCACTTCTATCCAAAATGTAGTAACGTTTTCAAAAAATACCTCAATAAGAAAATATACCGCATTTTAGACACTGGATGGAGCTGATGACACAGAAGTTAATCTATTCGCAAACATACAGTGAAATTGCGGTCAGTAGACTAAGAGTTTTATTCATTAATTTTATTTTATTATCCCCAGAGTTGCAGGTTTGAACAGCAAATTCCCCCAAATGACTCCAGGAACCCAGAAGAATGTTTTTAAAAATCTAATCCAACCTTATGTGAAAAACAAAGGTAACATCCTACATGAAACACTTCTGCACATCTTTCCTCATTGTCCTTGACTTGGCAACTTCTTTATCCAGCATGCCCAAATCAGGGCTGCCTTTAATTAAGACATCTTAGTTTAAATCTGAACCTCAAGAAAAACCTCTTACCAATTCCATCACAATTTAAACATGTATGCAAAGAATTGCATGTAATTTCTTGGCTCTACAGTAGAGTTAGTTTGACTTAGTAATAATAATACAAAATAATATTCCCCCATGAATGTAATTTTGTTATAGTTTTCTTTGTAAAACCCCAAAAAATGTTTGGATTTCTCTTGATAATTTTAGGTCCAGCTTGTTCCAAGAATGGTGGCAGCAGTGTTCTCTTAAATCAGAACTTTGGAAAGTTTTCAGTGTATGCAGACTATTCTGAGCTTGTCTCTGGTCTTGGCGATAAATTCAATGCTGTAAGTTTTTTTACTATTAAAAAAAAAGTCAGGGTGTATACATGCCTCGGTCACGATGCTTTACTTTTTGAGCACAGTAAAACATATCAGAATTGGCAAGCCTGCTGAACATGATCTATACAAGCGAATGGGGATGTCCCACAGCCCTGTACAATACATAGTGGTGGTGCGTTTGTTTGGCAAAAAATAGGGTTAAATGGGTGGTGTGAAGAGGTGTCGCATCGCCTCCTTACTGCCTGTCAATCGCCACTGAAAAGTGATCCAAATGAAGATCGCATTTTAGAGGAACAGTGGGTTGGAACGCGCCAATCAGCAGAGCACATCACAAAAGCAAGATTGTTTGATGCTTATTATAAATACTTTAAATCCTATATATGTGTATAAATAAGTATTTGTTATAAGCATAACTTTACAATCATGTGCAAAAATGCTGTTTTTTTTTTTTCTTTTCCTTCCATGTTATTGGGTATTCCTTGCAAAGTGAACCTTTACCTCATTTGCTAAGCTCTGGAGCAACGGCACCTGCAAAGTGGACAGTCTTTTTGCCTTTAGTAAATCAAACCCATTGAGTATGGGGATGTGACCCTGTCCTGCCCTTCCCGGCACAGTACCTGAATGAGAACCTCATTATCCCAGAGAGATGAGAGAGCTTGTCACTGGCCCACCATAAATCCTCAGAGAAAGGCCAGAAAGTCAACTGCAGCAGCAATAGAATAACGTTCTGTTTAATCTGATAAAGATTTAGCTCAAGGAACATGATTGTTATTATTATACAGGATTTATATAGCGCCAACAATTTGTGCAGCGCTTTACAACATGAGGGCAGACAATACAGTTACAATACAATTATTTACAGGAGGAATCAGAGGGCAATGCTCGTTAGAGCTTACAATCTAGAAAGGAGGGTCAAGTGAAACAAAGGGCAATAAATGTGGGGGATGAGCTGAAAATACAGTTGTTAGGTATGGGTAGAGGAACGAAGAGAATGATTAGGTTGGTATTTTGAGACTAGGCTAGTGATGTTTTGGATGGCTTTGTAAGTTGTTGTTGGTATTTTGAATCAAATTTGTTGGGTGAGCGGAAGCCAGTGGAGGGATTGACAGAGAGGAGTAGCAGACACTGAGCGATTGGTAAGGTGAATAAGTCTGACAGCAGCATTCATAATGAATTTGAGGGGGGATAGTCTATGTAGAGGTAAACCAATGAGAAGAGAGTTGCAGTAGTCGAGGCGAGAGATAACCAGTGCGTGAACTAGGAGCTTTGTTTGTGTCATTGGTTAGAAAGGGACATATTATGGAGATGTTGCGGAGGTTGAGGCGGCAAGATTTAAACATGGATTGGATGTGGGGCTTGAAGAAGAGTTCAGCATCCAGGATTGCACCTAGGACCTTGGCATGTAGGGAAGGGCTGATAGCTGTGCCATTGATTTTGACAGATAGATCAGGGGAAGGGGCACGTGGTGGAGGAAAAATTATAAGTTCAGTTTTGGATAGATTGAGTTTGAGGAAGTGAAATGACATCCTGACTGATATATCTTCTAGTAAATTAGTGATACGTGAGGAGACTAAGGGAGTGAGCTGAGGGGTAGAGAAATAGACTTGGGTGTCGTCGGCGTAGAGATGGTATTGGAAGCCATTGGAGGCTATCAGCTGACAAAGGGAGGAGGTGTAGATTGAATATAGGAGAGATCCAAGAACAGAACCTTGGGGGACCCCAACAGAGAAAGGAAGAGGAGAGGAAGAAGTAGAATTTTAAGTAACGCTAAAGGTGCTGTTCGATAAGTAGGAAGAGAACCAGGGAAGAGTACAGTCACGGAGACCAAAGGCGTGGAGTTTTTTGAGGAGGAGGGGGGTGGTCAATCATGTCAAAAGCAGCAGAAAGGTCCAGGAGTAGGAGTACAGAATTTTGTCCATTGGTTTTGATGCAGATGAATGTAAAAATCATTGCAGTACTCACAAAAGCACACAAAATTATTCTCCATGAGCTGTCCGACCAGCATCAAAGGTCTATGGCTTACTTATTTTGTCAAGATCCACTCTTTCTATGCTCCAGACAATGTCCATTACTTGGGGATGGAGACAGAATTTTGTTTTGATGGTATAACCCTCAATAGCTTCATTCTCGGTAAACATGCAACTGTTCTTTTTGGAAAACACACATTCAGGCACTGTTACAGATGTGCTTGATTATGATGTTTTTAGTAGGTAAATGGTTGTGCATAATTCCTTTTTTTTAAAACTCTTTTGTAGTTAGATGTCCTGCCCTCGCTCACCACGCCACAATTGGCCAACTTCGCCTTCAACACGACCATGAATGCACAAATTGCGAACAGCATTGTGGGTACTCTACAGAACTCACCTGATATGTACAACTTCCTCTCCAGTTTCAACACGGCTCTATCTTCTGTAAGTGACAACTAAACTTTTACTGGCTCCCATAGCTGTTACTGTATGTAAAGGCAATGATGGGAGAATGTAGAGAACGATCTATTGAGTTATTATCATGAAGTTTGCAATGTCTGTGTTCTGCTACATGACTGACAAAATGCCATCACTATACACAGTTGCACCAGAAAGAGCACCAAACAATCCAAGAGTCCAAAATTTAATTTTTATTTCAGTAAATGACCATGGAAAGGACAACAAACGGCCAATGCCTTTTGGGAGCCCATCAAACTTTACTTTCCTCGGGGGTTAAAGCATAACTAAAGGCAAAACTTGTTTTAGTTTTGGATAGTGTGGAACACCTGCCATGTTTTTATCGCTGTCTTTGTCCCCGCTAGGGAGATTCATCCTCTCTGTTTGTCTTGTTTACGGTTATCATCGAATATGAAAGTAAAAGAAAATCAATCCCTAATTTTGGGTTGTCCCCCCAGAACAGTAATAGAGGGGATATCTTGCAATGTGGACACTAGTTCTGGTGACTCTGATGACAACCAGGGATTTACTCACTGTGGAGGGATTTCCTATCACTTCCTTTGTTGGATAATGGGACAGGTGGCGAAGGGAAATCTCCCCAATGGCACACAGATGGCCAAAAACATTGGGGAGTTATAACTGTAGTGCTCTCCCCTTCAAGAGGTTGCCTAGGTCTCCCTTGCTAGCACAGAGGCTGGCAGTCACAAGCACAATTCCATGCACACCGACAATATGGGCTTAGTCAAAGGGATGTCTTTTGAGAAACTTGAAACAGGAGAGGGGTTCAGGATACTCCAAAATGATTAATAGGAAGACAATCTTTTAGCACAAATCACATAGCTGCAGGCACACATGAAAGTCACAAACACAGGTCTCATTCACAATGTCCTAGATGCTGTCTGCTGCCCAGCTTCTACAGGTAGATCCTCAGTGAGTAAGATAAAAGATCCTTTTCCAGACTAAGACTTCATAACAGTGCCCTCTAACATAAATATATTAGTAGTCTTTTCCAGGCCCTTAGCCCAGCTCCTTCAGAGGCCCAAACTACAGTTCTTGTCTCACTATAGCTGTCTCCAGGGGCATCATTCACAGGAGGATTGGAACCCTCTTAGCAGGGGAATATTATTCTGAAATGGCCTTACAAACATTTATCAACTTCCCAGCCACCTTCTGGATGCCTCCTTCCATGGCTTGGCTGGGACATGATAAATATTTATTTCAGACACTTGACTCTCCCTGCCCTATATTCTGGGAACTTTTATGCTATGGGGGCAAACCGAGCTGAGCTGAAGCCCTGTGCGTCCATTCAGACACAGAGCTGCCATTCGACCCCACCCCCTCTCTCTCCCGATTGGCTAACTGACTTTGATTGACTGCAGCAGGAGCCAATTGTGCCGCTGTTGTGTCTCAGCTAATCAGGAGGTAGAGTCCCGGATGGCCAAGGGACTCGTGGACATCGCTGGATAGAAAGGGGGCTCGGGTAAGTAATAGTGGGCTGAGGGGGGTTGCTACACACAAAAGGCTTTTTATCGTAATGCATAGAATGCATTAAGATGAAAAACCTTCTGCCTTTACAACTCCTTTAATCTATCCAAAATGAAAATAAAACATTTGGCCTGTAGTTCAACTTAGTACAGTGAAATGGCACAATCATCAGCATTTGGTTGCTTATTCATTGCTAATTCATTGACTCACTAATCCTATCTGACTTATAACTAAGTAAACAATCAAACCCTGCCTTGGGGTAATTTAAATAGTTATAGATTAAAATGCCTTTGTTAGCCAATAAATAATTTTTGAACAAACAGTGGAATTTTTTTTTTTATTTGAGACAAGGATCGATACATAGTGGGGCTTCTTATTTCAACAAAAGTTCTCCATGTTGATGACTTATGTGTGTGCTTATATAAGTAATTCTCATCCTGTAACTGTATGATCCATTTTATAAAGTAAGCGTTTCTTTTGAATTGTATCATGTTTACAGAACAACCAGACCTCTGTTGATCCAGCTTTGTCCAAGGCTGTGCTTTCCCAGAGCTTCCAGAATTTGCAAAGCAACTTCAGTTCTTTCAATAGCAGTGACTGGGCTCAGCTATTCCAGGATAAACTTAAAGTTTTTTTGCCTGAGATTACTCCAAACCAACTCAATGCCCTACCAAAGAAGTTGTCTTGTGACTCCTACCAGGCCATGTAAGTATCTTTTGGAAAATGTAAAATGTATGGGGCCGACCAAGCTTTCAATAGCAGAAATGAGGTGAAAGTCTTCAGACATGTGTTAGTTGGTGGTAGATTAGTAGTTGTTGACTGGCCAGTAAATATGACCAGCGTATCTATACAATGGTTATTCTTAAAGTTAAACCTAACTCTAACCACTAAATACTGGGATAACATTTACATAATGGACTTGTTTTACCTGCCAAATGATTTGCATCTTTGTCCATCCAGCATAGGACTCATGCAGTCCTACCAATCATACGTAGCTAGCCTGATGACCTGATTTTTCTTGATGCAATTAACCAATTAAGCCTCTGAAGATTTTACCCCCTTCCTGACCAGGGGGTATTTTGCGATTCGGCACTGCGTGACTTTAACGGACAATTGCGCGGTCGTGCGACGCTGTACCTAAACGAATTTGACGTCCTTTTTTTCCCACAAACAGAGCTTTCTTTTGGTGGTATTTGATCACCTGTGCGATTTTTTGATCACGCGCTATAAACAAAAAAAGAGCGACAATTTTGCAAAAATAACAATATTTTTCACATTTTTTTATATGAAATCCCCAAAAAAAAAAAAAGTAAAAATCAAAATTTTTTAACATTTTCGGCCAATTTGTTTTATGCTACATATGTTTGGTAAAAAAAATTGCAAAAAGCGTATTTTGATTGGTTTGCGCAAAAGTTATTGTGTTTACTAACAAAGGGAAAGATTTTTGTCATTTTTTGTTGTTGTTTTTTTTAACGAGTAATGGCGGCGATCTGCGATTTTTTTTTCGGTACTGCGACATTGGGGCGGACAGATCAGACCCTTGACTGACATTTTTGACACTTTTGGGGTTACCAGTGACATTTCTACAGTAATCAGTGCTATATATATGCACTATATATGCACTGTTACTGTAAAAATACACTGGCAGTGAAGGGGTTAACTTTATTTGAGAGGGAGGGGCTGTGTGTGTCCCTAGGGGCGTGATTCTAACTGTGATTGGCTGTCTGTTGAGCTGTAGTTACACTGATCAACGGTCCTACATAGTAGAACCGTATGATCAGTGTTTCTACACAGGGAGAACTGACAGGCAGCTTGTTTACACAAGCTGCCTGCCTTTCTCCCTCTCCCCCGCCGATCGCCGAGTGACCGGCGGACATTGGGTCCGCCGGTCACACGCGCGGGGGGGTCCGTGACCGCGCGGGAGCGGGAGCTCGCCGCCGGCGGCGCACGCTCGCTCCTGAGAGCCTCACAGGCTAGTGACGTAAATTAACGTCACTTTGCCTGTGAGATGCTGACTGCCGTAGTAAATCTACTGACGGCAGTCGGCAAGTGGTTAAGCAACAGTCTGGTCACCTCCCTGCACCCCAGCCTCTGACTGAACAATGAAGGAGAAGCAACAGAGTGATGAGGTCTTTCCTCTGCTCACTGTTTTTCTTCCTCCTATCAGGAAGTTTCTTGTCAGTACATTTTCAAATTACACACTCGATTTGCTACCAGTGTAGCCCCTTCTCATAGTCAGTGCTTTACTGTACAGCAGCTATGTCCAAACTATGGTCCTCCAGCTGTTCAGGAACTACAATTTCCATCATGCCTAGCTGTGTTTGTGAATGTCAGGGATTTACAATGCTTCATGGGAATTGTAGTTCCTAAACAGTTGGAGGGCCTTCGTTTGGACACCCATGCTGTACAGTGATTTGCAAAAGGCTGATTTTAAGTCATGTTCAGGTAATTGCCCTGTTTGCATTTGAAAAAATCAAATTTATTGACTTATTATTACATGCAGAGCTGCTTTAGAATATTTTATATGTTCTTGGGGTTATTACTTCTATAATATTAGGATTGGCCAGACTCCCACAGTCCCAAAGCATTTGTTCTTCACCCCCTTTGCTCTCAGGTTCTCTACATTGGCGACCTGCCAGAAAAATGCTCAAAGGTTAGGTCCATACTATTGCAGGCAGTGCGGCTCACATTTTCAGAGGCACAGCAGCCCAATCATTTAAACGGACTGCTGTACCTGCAGAAAACATGGGGAAAAAGTACCTGTTCCCGAAAATGTGGCCGTATGGAAACATATGGTGCTTTGGAACCATATGGTGCTTTGGCACCATGCGGCTTCACACACCCGGAGCATGGGGGTGCCATTAAAGCGGAGTTCCGGCCGCAAAATCGTTACATTAGATTTTGTGCCATTTGCTTCCTTATTGTCACCTGAAAAAGAATTGGATATTCCCATTTTTTTTTTTTTTTAACTTACCTTGTTTTCAGAAGAAAATATACTCACTTTTCCTTTCACTTCCTCCCTCTGTGGCCGAGGCCCGTGCAATCACTTCCTGTCCTGCAATGCATCCTGGGAGCTCTTACTCATCACTCCCAGGAGCAATGGGCAGTGATGTAGGCGGCCGGGCTCCTCTCACAGCTTGCACAATGAGCTAGAACTAGGAAGCAGGGCATACATTTGCATACTGCAGCTTCGGGTTACCAGGACAAAGATGGCGGCGCTCAGCAAACTTTTTATAAAGTAAGATTTTATGATTGCCAATCAATTATTAAACTGTCTAAAATCGGATTAGCGGATGTATGAAGGGCGGTGGATCACTGTTTGGGAAGTATTTATAAAAAAAAAACGATTCTGTGACCGGAACTCCGCTTTAAGAATGAAGAGCAGCATGCTTTGGTTGTCGGTGCCTGCGGGTATGGGAATGTGTAAAATTTACACGCATTCCTGCACCTACAATAGTGTGAACCAAATACTGGACATGTCCAAAATGTATAATAGGTCACTAAGACCGGATGACTTTACACAGCAAACCATAACTCAATTTATCTGGCACCTGGGATTCATTGTACAAATTTTCAAGAACAGAAAATGAATAATAGTTACACCATAACATTGAAATGTCTAGCTTTTTCCAGTTTGACCAGTTATGGTAGTATGGCACAGTTATCATATGTCTACAAGTGCCCAGTGTCCAAGCTATCTTGGAGGATGGCTTGTTTAGCTAGGTTGGATTTTCCCAGTAAATTCCAACTGAATTCAGCTCTGCCTGTCCTTGATTTAGTAATACTTTGTTAGGATTAATTACACTTTTGTCTCCAATTACACTGCCAAGTGTAGCACAGAGATCGGTGGGGACCAAACACGAAAAATATAAATAGCTGGGGGGGGGGGGGGGGAGGGGGCAATTAACCTCCTCCTTTGCTCAGTGGGTTTACTGGTACCACATTCTTTATGATTATATTGGCACAAAAGCATTTCCTAAACAATTTAAAACTAAATAGGACTTTAACGGTACCACACCATAAGTATTATAATATAAGTATAAAATCCCAAAAAGGGATAAGTTACACATTTGACAAACAAATTGTTTGACTGCATAGTCTGTAACCACAATATACTGTAGGTAAATACAAAATGATTTGACCCCGAACTCAAACATTCATGGGAAGTCATCAAGATGGTTTCTTTGAAATATTTCACATGACAAACTTGCTTCTTCTGCAAAAACAAATCATTTTACATGTCTAAAAATATAAAAACACAAGTCAAGCAACTTGTTAATTAAATTTTGACATTTAAAGCGGAGTTCCAGCCATTTCACTCACCTGCCCAACGGTCCAGCGATGCGGCCGCCCGAAGCCTCGATCCTCTCCCTCGGCGCCGGCATCACTGCTGTGGGCACCCGGCTGTGACAGTTTGTGGCTTCACAGCCGGGTACCCACTGCTAATGCGCGAGTCGCGCTGCGCGTCTTGATTGGCTGGCAATCTTCTGGGACCTCTGACATGTCCCAGAAGATTGCAGGGAGGGAGGGGGAGAGGAGAACTTCCGCTCAGGGCGCCGCGGCGCTCCGAGCGGAAGTGGGAGCGGGTACCTGTCAAAACTAGGTACCAGCTCCCCCCCCAAAAAAATGACATGCCAAATGTGGCATGTCAGGGGGTTAGAACTGCCTAAAGCGGAAGTTCCACTTTTGGGTGGAACTCCGCTTTAAGTACTGTATATGCATATTGATTATCTACTGAATATATAATTGCTACCTGCTATTGATGTTGACAGGGTATGCTGTGCACTGCAGTAAAGACCAATGTAGAACAGCAAGACCTGTAGAGAAATGGACTCCAAACCCCAGGTCTCCAACTAGGATAAGCAACAGATTTATGAGGGTGAAAGATGTGATCATCCAGCTTTCTGAAAAAAAAAAGGGATTACATTTAAGCCCCTAAATCAGTGTTTCTTAATCTTTTTTCAGTCAGGGCACCCTTTAAAAATAAAAGACAATCTCAAGGCACCTTTTAAAATTATGGACAGTCTCGAGGCACCCCAGTCTAAAATGTAAAAAAAATATTCTAATGGCTTTTAAACAATGCAGCAACATCCACACACGGGACACCCAACGTTAGAAGTGATTTATTCTTACAAAGCAAATACACTTTTGAACACTGGTACTGTCTGACTAGTACTCCAATGTTTCTCTTCTCACTCAATTTCTCTCCATCAGTCAGCTAATGTCACCCCAGTGCTGAGGGAGAGGGGCACAGGAGGGTCAAACAAGTATGCTGTGGAGGCAACAGACATCCTCCGTATTAACTTATGACATCATTGGTTGTTAGGATGACAGAGTCTAGAAAGTCATAATGGTGCGAATGAAAACTTGTGGCATTGTGTACCTAAAAAGCAGGCTGGATCTACTTTCTACATTGCATAAAATGTATGACCAAATTGTAGGCATTTTGCCAAGGCACACCAGGGTGCCTGGGCATTCCAGGTTGAATAGGGCTGCCCTAAATTTTTAAGTACCCTAAAATAGGGGAATAAGATCATATCTTCCTTCATTCAGTTCATAAACATAAAGTTAAAGATAAAGTTGCAAACATCCCAAACACCCCCACCAGGGAAGATACTCATGGCAGGAGGGGAAGGGAGAGCAGAGAAAGATAAATGGATCCCATATGGTAAACTGTATTCAATTATTTATATATATATATATCTATATGCCAATATAGATATAGAAAGGCCCATAACTACCATTTACACCCCTACCCCCCATTGCTGGAAACCCCATCATGCTTCGCCCCTGCATGGATAATAATTACCAACTCTTCATACAGTAGCTTCTACTAAGGGCTTGCATTAAGCCTTTACAACTTCTTGTGGATGTAGCCATCAAGGGAAACTGGGCTAAGGAGGGCCTGCAATGATAGCCTTCATGTTGCATTGGAAATATGGTAAACTGGTCCATTTTCATCAAGTTTGAAACTCTTCAGCCATTTGGCAAAGTTAAGCTGGGCATAGATGGTGAGTTTTTTGGGGTTTTGTTACAAACATTTTCTTGATGTCACTTCGACAGAATGACTTCTGTTGAGCAGGAATGGCCAAACACTGATCGAAATGATGATCAGTGTATGGCCAGCTTTAGATGTTCCTACTTTTTGTGTTACACAGCGAGTTTGAATTAGAGATCCACTTTTTTTTCTAACAATTGCTATAGTGTGGACAGGGGAGATATCCATTCATGAAAAGCTTTAGCAATCCAGCAAGAGTTTGAACCCTACCCTGTTATCCCGGAACTCACATCATCTGGCTTCCATGGATCATGCTTACAACTCAGGAATTATACTGAAGACATTTTGCTAATGTTTATCTATGTTATTTTTTCACAGTTTGAAAGGCCTGGATGCTAGTTCCCCCCAGATGTCAACAGGAACAAAACAAAGCACTTATAATACTTTCATCAAACCCTATCTGACCACTAAAGGTATTCAAACCTTTTTATTTGGTTCTCCTGACTGCATTTCAAAAACATACTTTAGAAATACAATTTTTTAAAGGCGTTTATACCTGATTTTTCACGAATTGCTTTTTCTCATAGACACTTCTAATGCTATAGTCTGCTATAACCAATCCATCGCCAACTCCTCTGCCTGGCTTGTGACGAATGTGGCTTCATTCTTGTCCTACACAAGTGATGTAGATCTGATGCATTTTGCTAATGATACCGTGGTAAGAATCCAGTGATTTTATTTATTGTATTGTAATGAATTTTTACGTTTTTCAAAAAAGGAAAGACTTGAGTCTGCCAAATCAAACAGAAGAAAATGATGTATTAATGAATACAAAGCTGCAATCATATGTGTCTTTTATCCACAAAGAAATCAGCTATAAATATGGTCATATTAAAACACTAAAAGAATGAAGAGATCTAAAAGAGGAACTGTTCCCATTACAAAATAGCCCCTACTCTCCCCTTTGACCTTTTCATTTATATTATGTTATGGAGAATGCAGAAGAAAGAGTGGGAGCATTTCGGGGTGCAAAAGCACCTAAAGCTCACAAGTAGGCAGGAGCAAAGGCGGAAAATATGGCAGAGAGACTTCAGCTCTGAATTTCCCAAAAGATATAAACCTTTCAGGTGATTCACCCCCGTAAAGAACAGGAAGCAAAGCCTCATTACACCATGGCCTCTGTTCACAAAGCGGTATTTTACTCTTTAAAAATTGCGGTAAAATAGCTCATAACCAGTGTTGGGGTAGTTACTCAAAACATGTAATTAGTTACTAGTTACTTCTGTAAATTGTAATGAGATTACTTTACTAGTTACTGCATTTGAAAAGTAACTTCACTACATATTGCTTTACTTCCCTCTTTCTTAATTGACCGTGTAGAAGAAGATACATGACACTCTTTCTGCATAGAGTTTATTGTATAAACACAGGCTTTGGGAAACATGAGAACAAAACCTGAAAAAACAGAATAAAACATAAAGTGCAACAAAAAGTCATAAACTTCATCCCTCTCTATTCTTCGAAATAACAATTGTATCGCACCGCTTGGGTAACGCAGGAAAGCGCATTCCTATAGCCTAGTAAAGTAGTGTAGTTACCTCCTATAGCCTAGTAAAGTAGTGTAGTTACCTCCTATAGCCTAGTAAAGTAGTGTAGTTACCAATATTAGTATTGTAACTAGTTACATTACTTAGTTACCAAAAAAAGTAATGTAGTTACTGTAATCAGTTACTTTGTAACTAGTTACCCCCAACACTGCTCATAACGCTACTAAAAACGTGTGGTATTTCATCAAAATATATTGTATTTATCTCATGAAATGATGCAGTAATTAATCTCATGTGATATCCGGTGGAATGGATACATTGGAGAAGAATTAGAACCCCTGACAATTTTAATTGCTAATAAAAAGGTAAAATGGTTTAAACCATGGAAATAGAAATATGCCAACTCACTAAGGCAGTGCGGTCCCTCCAGCATATGTAATACAAAAGAAAAAAGGTGACTAGACTACCAATCAAAGGGAAGATGCTGTCACAGGACACACGTGGTGTATCAAAAACAACAAGTTCAATTAAATAAATATAAAAATATCTTTAGAAATGTCAAATATTGAATGAAAATAGTATAAAAAATGACACGCATATATAAATACCCTTCTTCCACCAATAAAAAATACAATGTGGAAGAAGGGTATTTAAATATATGTGTGTCGGCTAAAAAGTTATTCTGACACCAAGAGAAAAATGGTGACTGGGGAGGGATCTCCAGCTGATTGACAGCCTCAGCTCTGTTCCTGTGTGCTATGTGAAGGGGGTGTGTCCTTTCCCTCCAATCAGCTGTCAGAGCCCACCTTACTGAGCCCTGCAGAGTGTGATTTCAGCTCTCCGCCCCCTTTTTTCTGATAACTGAGACAAGCTTTATAAATTCTAGACTTTGAACAGATGTAGGGAATTGAAGAAACACAAACCAGGGAAGCTCATTAACTTTATTGATCAAAGATAGATTGACAAATGAATGCACTCACATGCTCCCAGAATGACACCAAGCTCATCACACAAGTTTGTGAGAATCCAGCTCCAGAGCCCCTGTATGGACACCACCGGATATAATCTCCTCACCCTGTGCCTGTGTGTTGTAAGGGAGAGAGGAGAGCGAGGAGCTGGCCACAACAATGGTATGTGTTTGTCAGCCACCATGAATATATAGGACAAGAGGATACTGTGCAGGTTGCCATGGTTTTAAAGCATTTCAGTGACGTGGGCTCCTTTTTCAAGCATGCTTTGTTTTAATTGGTCAAACCTGAGTGCAAGAGTGAGAATAATTGTGAACTGATGTAGGGGAGAGAACACTGCAGATAAACAGGTACAACTTATGTAGGAGAATTTGTTTCATTTCAGTGTATCACCTGAGGCCAGTCACTTCACTGGGTATATGTAAGGGTTTACAACCGCTTTAAAGTGAATGTAGAATTAACTATAAATGTCTGTAGTGGAATCTATAAATTAATTTGTTTTAATTGCTTTCTTTGCAGCTGCAAATTTTTGCCAACGATGCATCCTCTGTTACATTGGCAAGTAAGCTGAACCTCTCTCAGAGCACAGCAGTTTATTATACATCACTTCTGACTTCTAGCGCAAATTTCAATCTCTCCAGGTAATTGACTGAACCATATATCAACTCTCAATATCCTAAAGTACACCTGTCAAGCCCAAACACAAAAAAAACAAGGATGCATGCAACTTATAAATTGATCCATCTAGCTGTTGTCATTCCAAGATCATGCCAGTGGGCTCACAAAAAAATTTTGCATCTTGAAAAGGGATGCTGAGTATACCTCTATAAGAAAGTAAGCCTAGCCATTTCCTCCAGCCTCCTGTGTAGTTACTACTACTGAGTTCAATTTTCACTGGGAACAGCCTTGCAGTACATTACTGAAATCACATGTGGGTGCTTTTCAGGAGGGCAACCATGTCGCTGTTGTGAAGTCATTTGCACTGTCCATGTGCTGAGTATTTGTGGCATGGTCAATGTTTGGCAGATTTGTCCCACCATAGAGGTGGTGGCAGGTACATCAGTGGAAACTGTAGCTCTGCACAGTGGCTACGGGGAATCCTAAAAACATTGGAAACACTTTGATGAATTGTGGCATATTGTTCACAATCTAGGTCAGTGATGGCGAACCTTGGCACCCCAGATGTTTTGGAACTACATTTTGCATGATGCTCGTGCATTCTGCAGTGTAATTGAGAATCATGGGAAATGTAGTTCCAAAACACCTGGGGTGCCAAAGTTCGCCATCACTGATCTAGGTGACCATTTTGAAGAAGACAGGCCCGCTTTAAAGGAAAATTGCTGCACCAACACAAATATGTAGGCTGTATGTCATAGATCCAGGGCTTTTTTTCAGCGGGAACGCGGGGGAACGCAGTTCCGGCACCTCCAGCACTGAATGTATGCCATGGCAAGGGGTGCTGGAGGGTCTACTGATGCAGGCTGCTGGGGGATCTATTGCTGCTGGAGGTGATCTATTTTTGCATGGCAATCTATTGTTGCTGGTGGAGGATCTTTTGATACTGGGGGTTAATTGTTGCTGGAAGGGATCTACTGTTTAGGGAGGGGTTTACAGTTGCTGGAAGCTAGAGAGTCTACTGATGCTGGCTACTGGGGGATCTTTTGCTGCTGCTGGGGGTCTATTACTGCTGGGGGGATCTATTGCTGCTGGCTGTCGGGGTTCTATTTTATTGCTTTTCTTGTTATCATAACCAAATTCCACTACATATAATTATACTTGGCTCTATATTTTCTAAAAGGGGCTGTACTGGAAGCTGGGTAGGGGGGTGGAAACAAGGTCGGTGCTCGGAGGTGGGTAGGGGTGGAACCAAGGGTTAGTGCTCTGAGGTGGGTAGGGGGCGGAGACACTAAGTAACTTAGAAGGGGGAGTTCCTGCACCTATTCTCTGAGAAAAAAAGCCCTGCATAGATGTATGTAAAATGTATTTCATAAATGAATACAGAGGGCACCAAAAACTGCCAATTTTCTACTGCAGGTTACATAACAACAGCAGTATGAATGCAAAAAGTGAAAGTAATTCCTATGCTGTTTTACCCTCTAGCCAACGCTATGCTTTTACTTTTGAACTCTGAAAGATTTATCTGCCTTCCTGACCAGGCCATTTTTTTTTTGTTATATGGCACTGTGTTACTTTAACTGAAAATTGCGCAGTCATGCAACGCTGTACCCAAATGAGCTTTCTTTTGGTGATATTTGATCACCTCTGTGTTATTTATTTTTTGTGCTATTAACAAAAAAAGAAACAATATTTTTTTACTCTCTGTTAAAAAATATCCAATAAAAAAATTGAAATGTCTTCATCAATTTAGGCCAATATGTATTCTGCTACATGTTTTTGGTAAAATAAAAAACCCAGCATTTATTGATTGGTTTGCGCAAAAGTTATAGCATCTAAAAACAATGCAATATTTTTATTTGTTTATTTATTTACTAGTAATGGCGGCGATCAGTGACATAAAGCGGGACTGGGATATTGTGGCAGACAGTCGGACACTAATTGACACTTTTTGGGGACAGTGATCAGTGATAAAAATATGCACTGTCACTGTACTAATGACACTGGCTGGAAAGGGGTTTAACATCAGGGGTGATCAAAGGGTAAACTGAGCTCCTAGCCAGTGTTTTGGTGTACTGTGGGAGGTGCTTTTATTGGGGGAAGACATGGATCCATGTCCCTGCTTTGCAGAAACACAGGATCCATGCCTTCCCTCATGTCAGAACGGCGATCTGCCTTGTTTTCATAGGCATGCTGCAGTGTTCTGCCTCTGTGGTGGATGATCTGCGGGTGCCAGGGAACAGCAAGTCCCCAGTACCCGCAGATCAGCTCTCGCTGTGTACAATCAAAGCAGGAGCAGACCATCGGCGGCACACATGCGCGCCCCAGACCCAGAAGATCATGTACTAGGTACGTGATCCGGCGCAACAGTGCCACCTTGCAGCGGTATATGTATAGATATATATAACCACTAAAGTTAGGGGTTACCTATAGCGCTTGCTATTTATAAATATTGTGGTACTTTCAAATTATTTTAAATTAATACAAATTCTTATTGATCCAATAAATGTATAAAAAATAATACATAAATATACGAAAGTGCATCAAGTAAATGTTCAAATTCATGCAGTGATGATCAAACTTTAAAGTGCATACAATAAACAATTCAATTAATGTGCATGAAATCACTATATCATATAAAGTGCTGGTGATCCGTTGGTGCTTTTATAGTCCGTATAAAAATAAGGTGACATTTGTGATCACAGTTCAAAGGGATGGTCTTTGTGCCAAAATAGAAATGAGGTGCAAGTGCTCAATGCAGATCTGTCGATCCACCTTGTGAGATGTGAATGGCGCTGATCACTCTCCACCCTGTGAAGGTAGTAGATGGGTCACTCACCGAATATAGTTGGTCATAGATGCCATACAGCTCTAAGACCAAAAACTGCTTGATTGGCTACCAGAGCCAGAATAGATACCCACTCCTGGTATAATCTTCTCGTTCCCGGTATATGGCAGATCCCACCTTTTCTTTCCTTACCACGTCAGGCCAAGACAAAGATATGGAAAATACAAAGGTATATGTATGTTATATGATCGGCAAGTGGTTATACATGCTTTCAATAGATTGGAAGTAACCGAGTCAATGATAAAAGTTTTCTGCTTCTGTTTTTCCAGCCTCCCTGTGGCATTCCTCTGTTTCCTGAAGCCTTCTGCTCTCAACAACCTGACTGTAGCTGACTCTTTAGCTCTTACCAACAAAATCAACAAGCAATGTTTCACCATTTCTCCAGGGCAGGCAGCTTCTAAACCCACCACTGAGGAGCTGCAGGTAATGTTTTTCTTTAAGGCAATATCATTTGTATTTAATGATATATCTAATACTCTGAGGCTATGTTTGGTCATATACAGACAGGCAGTAGGATATATGTTTGTCCTCCTCAAACCCGCCAAGACAAGGTAAGGGGCCACTCTTCATCTTGGTCCTCTGCCTTATTAATTTATTAACCCTTTTGCACTTAAGTTTAAAAAAGACCTGAAGATTACATAAAACCCCCAGAATTAAATATTTTCTGAAAGCAGACACCCCAGAAAATAAAATAGTGATAGTTTAAATTTTTGTATGTCCCCCAATATTAGTGCAACGGTTTAGGACAGTGGTTCTCAAATCCGGTCCTCGGGACCCACCAACAGGCCAGGTTTGCAAGATAACTAAATTACATCACAGGTGATCTCATTTGCTTCTCAGTGATTGCAGTATTCTAGTCTGCATCCCCCAAGGTAATACTTAAAATCTGGCCTGTTAGTGGGTCCCGAGGACCGGAGTTGAGAACCACTGGTTTAGGAAAGGCAAAATTTCAGTCAAAAATATTTTTAGAGGCACACAAACACAATAAATTATACATTTTTTTATGAAATATAAAAAATTAGGTTGCAATGCGTAAATAGATACTGGTCATGTGATACCCTAAAATTGTATGCGCTTGTGAAATGGTGACAACCATTAATACCCTATATTTTTCATAAGCGACACTTTAAAAGCCCCTACAGGTCATATGTTTAGCGATAACTATAAATAATGGGCTTAGAATTATTGATCTCACTCTAGCTAGCAATATGTACCATGTGCAGCGCAATTAACAGTTTCATAAATACTGTGGGTGCCAATGGTGCATGCATCTAATTTTGCACGTGCATGTTTGAGGGGGTGGGGAGGAGCAAACATTTTGTTGGGGGGATTTTAGGTGCCATTAATTGTTTACACTTTTTTACATTTTTGTTTTTTACTAAACTTTTTTTTAATCACATAGGCGACTTTTTTTGGTGACAGGTTCTCTTTATTGTAGCACATGCCTTTCAATGAATCTAATGGAGTGGAAATAGATTACTGCCATTGTTAAATGTGAAAGTTTCACACCCAGACTGCATGTTAGGGAATTGATGGCTATTGGCGCCCTATTAACCAGCTTGTTGTCCCCATCCAGCTCATTAAACTCTCAGCCAAGGACTTCCAGCAGACAGGTGAAAATAAACAAAGGTCATGGCTGTAAAGAAAACAAAAATGGCATGGGGCCCCCCGAAAATTCATACCAGACATGTATATATTAAAATGGGGAGCTCCAAAAAAGCCCCCTCGAAATCCATACCAGATCCTTTTGTTGGCATGCAGCCTGGTAGGTCAGGAAATGAGAGGATGAGCTTGCACCTCCTCCTCAGCCATGCTAGGGCACATACCATCAGTATAAGGAGGATACCTTGCCAGGGGAGCCTCCCTGGGTAAATATCTTTTTCCCCATGTTGATGAGGACAAGTTCCTCTTCCTCACAACCCTGGCCCCATTGTAAGTTTTGAAAATGTCAGTTTTTCTGTAATAGCTTGAATACATTGCCACTTCACAGGCAGGTTAGGCATGTTATTTAAAAGAACTTTTAATGTTTCACATTGGTATATGTCCCCCGGGCAGTGCCTAGCCCACTGTGCCTATTAGCCTAGAAAATGGGCATTACAAATTATAAACATTTGTCTCTCCTTGGCTTTAATGGGGTTCAACTTCAGCATCAGAACTTTCCCAAACCTACCAGATATGCCCGCTCATTACCAAGATTTATCCTTTTTTACATTTTCCTCTATTTCCTTACCTTCAATGTTGTAAAAAGCTCAGTGTTTACATAGAACAATAGCTGAAGCTGACATTTACAGGCCTCCATCTAGGTATGGCTAAACCCCTCTGTTATCAGTCTGATTATGAAGACAGGTGTTGGCTTTATGCATTTATGTAACTTTCAATCTTCTTTGTCTTTCCACAGATAGCCATGTCACTGGTAAGCCAACTGACCAACTTCTCATCTAGTACAATTATTGATCTGGGCCAGTCAGCTGTGGGTCTGTCTCCAGGACAAATTGACAAAATAAGTGATAAAGACTTACAATCCAGCGTGTCTTCACTGGCCAGTGTCAGCGGCTGGAACAAAGGCCAAACCAAGTCTATCATGAATAAACTCTTGAAGTCAAACTACTCAGTGAGTAAAAAAAAAATCACTAAATGTATTACTTCCTATTTATGTTTATAGTAACAACATGTACTGCTACAATCTGACCTAGTTTACACTTGCAGGTAGGGGTAGGTGGTATAATAAGCAGTTGAGTCGTGTTTTCTTCCTCCCCCCAACAGGTCCCCTTAAGTTGCAAATGCAGCCAGAGTTGTACACATTGGTTTAGTGGTGAATTGGCGCAAGAAGAGGTCTCAAAAAAGTCTGGTCCTGGGGACCCTGGGGAGGGGGGGGGAAGGGAGAAGGGAAACACCAGGGGTAGGGGGACCCCCAAACAGTTCAGGGGGTAGCTGTCCACTGTAGCGGCTGCCGGTGGAAGAGACAGAAGAGATCTCTGGGGGGAGACAAGAGGGAAGACAGCGCAGCGCCTTCTAAGTGCAGCAAGACATTTATTGAAGTATGTGCAGCAGTATTACACTCACATTTAGTCGGTGAATAAGATGCAGTTAGTCAAGTAATGTTGATCATCAGGAGCATCACTGGAGCGGGTCCTGGTGGTGGAGGCAGTGGATCCCGTTGAGAGCGGCAGGGGGGGTTCACACACGACTAAATGTGAGTGTATACATCTTATTCACCGACTAAATGTGAGTGTAATACTGCTGCACATACTTCAATAAATGTCTTGCTGCACTTAGAAGGCGCGGCGCTGTCTTCCCTCTAGAGTTGTACACATGCTGCAGTTGTTATGATTTGCTTTACTGCACAGCAAAAAGAAAAATCCCCTATTGCATTTGGCAGGCAGTACCGCTTCCAAACTCCAACCATTCAAATTAATGGGGCTTCACCGCAACCACGAGCCAAATGCTAAGCTCACAGCTGAGGCACGGCATTCCTATTCAAAAAGCCTGTTCAGTTGTCAAAAATAAAAAACGGGCATTCAAGCAATGGCAGTCGCCTTCTGAATGGCTGTCAGCCACACCTGTGCTACTCTTTGAAAAGTGACCCACTGTGGATAGCTTTTCACAGACAAATGCAGGTGTAACTGAGCCATTTCTTTTGCAAAATAGAGTGTATACTTACCTATCTTACTGTCCATGTCACTCCATTTAGGAAGAATCAACTGTTAAAGTCTGTCAAACGGCTAACGCTTCAGTGTTCTGTGTCCCCTATTTATTGGTTCCTCTCATTGACCTCCATGTCATTACAGTGTCATGTGGTGACATAGAGGCCAGCAGAAGGAACTGTTAAGCATAGTGTAGAACCCATAAGATCAATACACAACCCTCACGGAAATTTCAAATTATTTAATGGATTTGAGCCGACCGTTCCTCTTGAATGGAGGCACAGGTTATGGTAAAGTCAGGTATTTCTTCTCTCCTTTTGCAGGTTTTTCTTTCTGGCCATTTTAATATTCCTGACATGGTTGCTTTTAAGAGAACCTGGTAATTTACCCTGCATGAGAAAAGTACAGGCTCATTTTCATCTAAACCCAAGAACAAAAATGGAATATATGTCTAAGACTATTTTCAGCACGTACAGAAAATATCTGTTGATCTTACGAGAAATGCAGTGTGAGATGAAAAGACAGCAAAAATAATGCTATATTCTTTCTGAAAACTATTAATCTCATTGCCTCCCATGTAATAGAGAGTACAGCTGAAGTTTTGGTATGGTATATTTTTACGTAATTCCATTGGTCCCGCATGGAGCAATGTAAGTATGTATGTGCCATATCTCTGGGATCCTCGCGGAACCTGGAAGTACCTGTATTAGGCACCGCCACTACAGTGGTCTCCACTAGCTTTTCTTCATTAAGAAAATACAGTGTTCTCTTATTGGCACCCATGCCGAGCGAGTGACCTCCTGTATCAGTAAGCAGTAGGGCAGCTGCTCCGCATGGAACCTGGAAGCTGTTGGAGATCACTGTAGTAGTGAAGTAGTGGAGATGCATACTACAGTGATTTCCAGCTTCCACTGGAATCCCACAAGTATAGCACATACTCACTTATATTGGTCCAAGCTGGACCATTATAACCATGTAAAATTGGCAGATCTAAACTTCAGCTCCAAGAGACATGTTTGTAATCCAAATAATGAGTGCAGCCAAGGGTGATAACCATGACTACCCCTATAAATACAGTGGAGTGAGTATTACCCTAAGACAAGATGTGTGTTGCTGGCCAGATTACAAGGTGAAAATAGAGGGGAAAAACGAATGCAGCCACCACATCTAAGGACTGGTAAGCTGTAAATTATCACAACTTTGGGTTTGGCTTTAGATACATTTAATGTGATATTGTACATTGTTGACTTTCTATATACATAGACAAAAAATGATCTAAGATATAGCATATAGCACAGCATTATACTGTATGTAGCATCTAACTATGGCTCTCTATTTCTTTTAAACTGATGATTGGCACACATTGGTAGTTTAAAAAGTTTATAGCTAACTTTTAACAATGTTTTTTTCCTTTCCCCTCAGATTGCAAACTTAACAAACCTTGGCAGTTTGGTGAGCGGATTACCGAGTCAAAATCTACTGGCCTTGGACGCAAAAAATGTTTTAAATGCTGTGAAGGATGCTCAGTTTGCTAGCCAGCTGTCTAGCGCACCACCAGCCCTGCAAAATGCATTTGTTAAACAGGTAGAAAAATCACTAGCAAGACACAAGTTTCCGGCAAATTGGGCAAATTGGGCAATAAGACACTACTTGAAGTGATTGTAAAGTCTTTTTTTTTTTTTTTTTAAATAACAAACATGTTATACTTACCTCCTCTGTGCAGTTGTTTTTTCACAGAGGAGCCCCAATCCTTTTCTTCTTAGATCCCTCTTTCCTGCTCCTGGCTCCTTCCTCCTATCGAGTGCCCTCACAGGAAGCAGCCGAGCCGAGCTGCAGCTCCCTGTGGCTATTCAGACACAGAGCTGCCATTCGGCCCCACACCCTCTCTCTCCTGATTGGATCACTGACTTTGATGGACAGCTGTGGGAGCCAATGGCGCAGCTGCTTTATCTCAGTCATTCAAGAGGGAGAGTCCCAGGATGGCCGAGGGACTCATGGACATCGCTGGACAGAGAAGGGGCACAGGTAAAAATTAGGGGGGCTGAGGGAGGCTGCTGCACACAGAAGATTTTTTTTCTTAATGCATAGAATGCATTAAGATAAAAAACCTTCCTGACTTTACAACTCCTTTAATAAAATGTATATTATTATATATATAAAATATAACAAAAAGTTGATCTCCTGCTGAACTGACTGAATTTTGATCCTTGTGTATCAAAGTTTGTAGCCATGTTGACATGTTAGACAATGGATCTTACTAGAATAATTGTCTTTTACTAAAACAGCATGCCCTAAATGGAATACACTTTTTATTGCAATAGTTCCAGTGTTGTAGAAAACAACAAAAAAGTCTTTCATTTTGGGTATCCTTACTCTGGTAGTCAGTGGGAGAGGCAGCCCTTTACAATGTTGGTAAGTTGAGAGGTGTCCCCTTACATTGGTAGTGAGTGGGAGAGGTGTCCCCTTACAATGGTGGTCAGTTGAGAGGTGTCCCTTTACATTGGTAGTTAGTGGGAGAGGTGAGTTCTTACATTAGTAGTCAGTGGGAGAGGTGTCCCTTTACAATGGTGGTCAGATGAGAGGTGTACTAGTCAGTGGGAAAGGTGTCCCTTTACAATGGTGGTAAGTTGAGAGGTGTCCCCTTACATTGGTAGTGAGTGGGAGAGGTGTCCCTTTACAATGGTGGTCAGTTGAGAGGTGTCCCTTTACATTGGTAGTTAGGGGGAGAGGTGACCTCTTAGATTAGTAGTCAGTGGGAGAGGTGTCCCTTTACAATAGTGGTCAGTTGAAGCGGTGTCTCCTTACATTTGTAGTCAGTTGAACAGGTATCTGCTTACATTGGTGGTCTGTGAGAGACGTGTCCCCTCACATTGGTGGTCTGTGAGAGACGTGTCCCCTCACATTGGTGGTCAATGGGAGAAGGGTGTCCTTACAATATACTCAGTAGGAGATGTGCCTTCTTTCATCTACAGTGGAAGAGAGGAAGAATGCTCATATTGGTAATCTATGGAATACATGCACCATTTTACTTGGGGCAGTAGGAGACCAGCATTCTTATGGGATCAGTAAGATTATGAATGTCCCTTAGATTGTGGTCAGTGGGAAGAATACCACTTAAAAGACAGTTTAAAATATCATTGGTGTCATGTCTTTGCCAAGCAACGTTGGCACCATCAGATGGCTGGATAATGTGCACTTCTCAAGGAACCCCTAGCAGCCTCTGGAAGAAATCTAGTGTTGCAGAAAACATGTTTGGGGATGGCTTGTCTAGACAATGAACTGAATTCTCAGTGTTTCAGAGAATTGAGATTTCTTATATTGTCCTCTGAACTCCACTGATGATTTGCTCTCCTCTCACTTCCTTCCTTTCTTTAATGTACCTTAAAACGTAAAAAACTTCAAGTTATTAAAAAACAGTGCAAAAAAAGGTGTGTAACTTCATCCAGCCCACAGATTTCTAAAGTCAATGTGCAATAGATACTGTATAGTCACAATTCACTTCCGTCTTCTTCCTAGATTATTGCTGCAGATTCCAATCCATTAAGCATTGTGAGAAATGTTCCTGGAAATTTGGCTTCTTTCATCCCCAGTTTCAAACTGATTTATAAAACTGATAAGCCAACTTTGCAAGACATCAACAGCAAAACATGGACCCCCAACCAGGTACGATGGGAATTCAAACCAAATAAAATTTTCAAAAGCTGTCCTTTTCTTACATAACACTTAAAAAAAGTCCAGAGGGCACATGTCAGTATTATCAAATCATTTTATTAGTATAGAGTAGAACACCAGACTAAACTTTTCTTTTAGTTTTGGATAGTGTGAGAAAGTTTTAGAGCTCCTGTCAAATACTATTTGTCTAAATTTACATAATTTTTTTGCCAGGCTGCCATGTTTTTTGATGACGTGCTGTCTTCTACAACCAATTACACACAGTGAGTATTTTACGCCAGCATACTGTAAAGGGACTCGTCTGTATACAGACCATGTACAGATACATGCCATACTGTATGTTTTCTAAAGAAGAAATTTACTAATCACTGTTTAAATTTATAGTGAAACATAAAAGATCATGGATGTAAGTTTAGAACAAGATTTACTCTTTCAATATTTTTTTAAAATTATGTACTCCCAATATTTATAATTAATTGATCCAAAAAAATTGTAGTATACGATTATATAAATAATAGTAACTTTATTGTAGTCTATATATAGCTTATCCGTAATATTTAACATAAAGTCTTTTTTTTAACAGAAATGAAAACGTAATATTTAAAAAGTTTAAAAAATTGTTTTTCTTTAGTTACAATTATTTTCGTTGATTGCAAAAGTGATTTACAGAGATAAATATGTATATGTATATTATAGATGAGTCTAACTAAGTACAGATACTAGCACCACACCCTGAGAAAATCGTAAAAATGTTTCTTGGGAGTTATTGGGCTTTTAAGGTGTCAAAGGATCAATTGTAACACACATTATTAAAATATTCAATATTTATTAGAAATTCTTTTTTTTTTAAAAACATTGCTAAAAACAAATTAACAATCTTATTGGGAAGATACTACACAAGCAAATCCTCACAATACCACAAACATTTTCCTCGACATATTTGCTGTAAATATATAGCTTCTTAAGGAGGATATTAGTTTGGATAGAATTCAAATATACTAATGGAGAAGACAACACATAAAAATAAATTAGATAACTACATATTAATTGAAAAATTATCAATTTATAATTATTATATATTTTAGACAGAAAAGATGTGCATGCTTACAATTGCTGGATCCAGTTATAGAAAACAACAATTCATACAGTGATGATTTGTCTTGTAGACTTCCAAAAAGAGAACTCCTAAATCACTGGTCAAACGACCCCCAAATTCAGGACCCCTAGGATTTTTAATAATGCCAAAAAAAGCTAGATATCAGTGTACCGCAAGAGGCAAACCAGGCCCCGAAAGATGGTAAAGATGGGAAGGACAAGATTATATAATCATTATGATGTAACCCCCAATTCAATAAAAAAGAAAATATTTTTTAAAGGTTATTTAATGTGCCTTAATAGTTTGCAAACAACAGCCTAAAAAATTAGCAAGAATGTATATAAATTATTACCATATATCCTGGATTGATTCCAGTTCAATTCACTGATGACTTCAAAATAGAAGACCAGCCTATATGCCTAACCAACGGAGGGAAATTACAGATAAATTCCACTCCAGGAAGGAACTAAAAAGTTAATATCATTCACCTAATCAGAAAGAAGGAAGGTGGATGAGACTAATTACATATTGTAGGGCCAACAGTCAACAGACTGACAAAAAGCGGGGGATATAGTTTAACAGACAAGATAAGGAAAACTCACCTAAGGTATCCTGTTTAGTAAAGAAGATCTGTCCTATAGGATGGCAGAGCTGATTGACAGATCTTCTTTACTAAACAGGACACCTTAGGTGAGAATTTATCTGTAATTTCCCTCCGTTGGTTAGGCATAGGCTGGTCTTCTATTTTGAAGTCATCAGTGAATTGAACTGGAATCAATCCAGGATATATGGTAATTATTTATATACATAATTGCTTATTTTTTAGGCTGTTGTTTACAAACTATTGAGGCACATTAAATAACCTTTAAAAAAAAAATGTTTTATTATTGAATTGGGGGTTACATCATAATGATAATATAATCTTGTCCTTCCCATAGGTTACCATCTTTCGGGGCCTGGTTTGCCTCTTGCGGTACACTAATATCTAGCTTTTTTTTACATTATTAAAAATCCTAGGGGTCCTGAATCTGGGGGTCATTTGACCAGTGATTCAGGAGTTCTCTTTTTGGAAGTCTATAAGACAAATCATCACTGTATGAATTTTTGTTTTCTGTCTAAAATATTTATTAATTGTAAATTGTTAATTTTTCAATTACTATGTGGCAATCAAATTTATTTTTATGTGTTGTTTTCTCCATTAGCATATTTGAATACTATCCAAACTAATATCCTCCTGAAGAAGCTATATATTTACAGTGAAACATGTCGAGGAAATTTTTTGTGGTATTGTGAGGAATTGCTTGTGTACTATCTTCCCACTAAGATTGTTAATTTGTTTTTAGCAATGTTTCTTTTTTTAAATAATAATTTTTTTAAATATTGAATATTTTAATAATATGTGTTCCATTTGATCCTTTGGCGCCTTAAAAGCCCAATAACTCCTTTTTTTTTTTTTTTTAAATCAAGAAAAAAAAAAGTTTATTGAGAAATCGCACATAGAAACAAATATTGCAACAAGCAGATTGGATCAAAAGCACATCCACAAATAAAGGCACAGAATCGTAGACAGATCTCACCAATAACTCAAATTAAGAATGTATATACATACAAAACAGATATAAAACTATAGTGTCAAAACATAAACATTAAAAAAAAAAAATGTAAATGCTGGTGATGCCATCGAGATAAAGGTACGCCTTACCATATTTACTGGAGTTTCCCAGCAATCATGCTCTTCTGGAATTCAGTACGAAATTTCTTTGAGGTACCTATACTGTTTACCCCAAAATTTTATATATTGGGTCTGTCCTCTCTGACCCTTTGCCAAACCCAATAAAAAGCTGTTACGCCATGTGTTTACTGCTGCAAGATTCCTTATTGCGCTTAACTGGAAAAAGCCCACTCCTCCATCCTCAGCTGCTTTGTATACTAGAATCAAATATGTAGAATTAATTGAACAATTTACAGCTATAATTTGAGAAATTAGAGGCTCACAATCAAACTTTGAAATTGTGGCATCTCAAGGAAGATCCACCGTCAATGGATTCCCTTTGAGCCTACCCTGTCTCTGGTTGTTAGGTTCCCACTAAGGTTTTTTAAATGCTTCAGCAGTCATTCCTTTACCTTCTTTCTCCTTTCCTCCTAGCCAGTTTGTTCTGGCAGTTTCTAACTTATTTTATAATTTTTTTTTCAAATTTTGAGACATCTTGCACTTCAGTTTTTAGGCACCAATGCTGCTACAGTTTTGAGCCTTCTTTTTGTTATTTGAATGCTGATACACTGCTAACTTTAAATTGTAATTTTCTGCTGTAAATGGACCCTCAATGATGTATCTCTATTATTCCGGTTGTCTTTTCATTTATTTTGATAATATTTTTCCAAATTGTTTTTTTCAGTGTGCTATGCATACAAAATATCTGTTATGTGCACAATGCATGTATCTTTGTGCTTTTCTAAAAACATTCCAATAAGAATTGTTAATGATAAAAAAAAAATCAAAAATGTTCTACAGAATCAACTCAAAAGCACTACAGTTTCCATTAAAATGCAAGCTGTAATCAACTGTATATGTTACTCCATTTGTTTAGGATTTCTGCATCTGTCCTACAAGGTTTTACTTGCAGTTCCCCCAGTAAAATAGATAACAACCAGCTGAAGACCCTGGCCAAAGCTATGAAGACACAAAATGCTTCACTTAGTGAAGCTCAGGTGAGCTGTACATTTCACACTGCTATAGGTGGAAGCTATTTAAAGGGACTGGATTATGTTTTTGTATATATTACATTTATTATGCTCAGGACTAAAAACTGAAAATAAAAAATTGTGTATGAATATTTCTTAATTTCATTTCTCTTTATTAACGGGAGCTTCATATTTCTTTTCATACGTATACTTGTCTCTTCCTAACTGCCCTGTTGGAAAAAAAAACCCAAAAACATCTGTTTACAGGGCTCAATAGTGTAAGCTCAAATTTATAGACACCTCTAGATGATCACAAAAGTGACTACTTCCCCCTCCCTCTCCCCTTCTGCCTGCTGTAGAGGCCTCTGGATTTTCATACAGAGAGTGATTATCAGCAGAGAAGGACTAACATGACCTGTAGACAATCTGCATGTATGGGAACCTTAATATTGATTAGTAGAAGCGCTGCATATGAGCTTAATTCAGTATTGCCAACATCCTGCAGATAATTTTAATCAGTCTTTTTTTCCTATTAGCTGACCTGTCTATCAAGGCAAGTGACCAAGAATGGTTACCCATCAGATCTGGATCAGTATCCCACAGAAGTGTTCCTGTTTCTAAAGTGAGTTCAGAACTTTATAGTCCTACATTCTGTTTCAAAAGTTGCGCTTAAGTCCTGGTTCACAAATGTGCTTGCCCACTTGCACGCACACATTGTGGATAGAAGAGCTCATTAATTTCAATGGGCTGACCTACCCATGAGAAACTAAGGGAAAGAAGTTTCTGAGCCTTTTTTTGTATTGCACCGCACCGCCGATGTGTGTGGAAATAATGGCATCCCCCAAAAGCCTCTGCTAACCACTTAAGCCCCGGAGGATTTGGCTGCTAAACGACCAGAGGGTATTTTGCGATTCGGCACTGCGTGACTTTAACGGACAATTGGGCGGTCGTGCGACGCTGTACCTAAACGAATTTGGCGTCCTTTTTTTCCCACAAACAGAGCTTTCTTTTGGCGGTATTTGATCACCTGTGCGATTTTTTGATCACGCGCTATAAACAAAAAAAGAGCGTCAATTTTGCAAAAATAGCAATATTTTTCCCTTTTTTTATATGAAATTCCCCCCAAAAAAAATGTAAAAATCAAAATTTTTTAATATTTTCGGCCAATTTGTTTTATGCTACCTATGTTTGGTAAAAAAAATCGCAAAAAGCGTATTTTGATTGGTTTGCGCAAAAGTTATTGCGTTTACTAACAAAGGGAAAGATTTTTGTCATTTTTGTTGTTTTTTTTTTTAACGCGTAATGGCGGCGATCTGCGATTTTTTTTGCGGTACTGCGACATTGCGGCGGACAGATCGGACCCTTGACTGACATTTTTGACACTTTTGGGGTTACCAGTGACATTTCTACAGTAATCAGTGCTATATATATGCACTGTTACTGTAAAAATACACTGGTAGTGAAGGGGTTAACTTTATTTGAGAGGGAGGGGCTGTGTGTGTCCCTAGGGGCGTGATTCTAACTGTGATTGGCTGTGGCTTCAACTGTATGCAGAGTGATCAATGGATCTACATAGTAGATCCATGTGATCATCTCTCATACAGAGAGGAGAATGACAGGCAGCTTGTTTACACAAGCTGCCTGACTTTCTCCCTCTCCCCCGCCGATCGCAGAGTGGCCGGCGGCGATCGGGTCCGCCGGTCACACGCGCGGGGGGGGTCCGTGACCACGCGGGAGCGGGAGCGCGCCTCCGGCGGCGCGCGCTCGCTCCCTAAACCCTCACAGGCGAGCGACGTAGACCTACGTCACTTTGCCTGTGAGGGGCTGACCGCCGCCGTAGATAGTCGTGCGGCGGTCGGCAAGTGGTTAAAGTGCAGTGCATTTCTCTACGTGTCAGGAATAAGTGGAATTGTGCATGTTCCCCAGTTGCAGAGATATGAACCTAGTCTAAATGTGATCTCGTAGTCGGGAATGCGTGAAATTTTGGGTGCATTCCTCAGTCGCAGAGATGTGAACCTAGCCTAATTGTAATCTGCAGTCGAGTAGACACTAGATCCAGTGCACTCTGCAATGTAAACAGACCTGGTCATACACATCCTCTACACCAGCCTTTTTCAACCAGGGTGCCTAGGCACCCTGGTGTGCCTTGAGGTTTATTCATGGGTGCCTTGGCAAAATGCCTAAAAATTGCCCCAAAATTTTATACAGTGGGTGGATGAAACCTGCCATTTTGTTACACAAAGCCACAGGTTTTCATTGTGCACCATTACAACCTTTTAGCTGCCAACCACCTAATGACCAAGGACATCATCAGTAGATAAGGAGGATGTCAGTTGCCTGCATATCATCCTTGTTTCACCCTGTCTTGCCCCTCTCCATCAGTTTTGGGGTCATGTTAGCTGAGTGATGGAGAAAAACTGAGGGAGAAGAGAAACATTGGAATATTAGTCAGTACCAGTTTGCAAAAGATTATTTGCTTTGGAAGAATAAATCCCTCTAACGTTGGGTGTCCTACATATATTGATACTAATATATTGATATAATGTTACTGCATTATTTAAAACTATTAGAACAGATTATACATTTTAGAAGAGGGTGCCTCGAGACTTTTGATCATTTTAAAGGGTGCCTTGACTGAAAAAAGGTTGAGAAACACTGCTCTACACTTTTCTGCAATACAAGTCTGTGTGAGGAGGGGTGTGGCGGATACTGAGCTCTGCTAGCACAGAGCTCCGTAGTGTGGAGACAAAAGTATATTTTAAGGCATTTCCAAGCAAAAATCAGTCACAACTCATAATGTGGAGATACAGAACTATAAAGAGATAAAAAAAAGTGACTTTAATTATGCTTTAAATGCTGTAACCAATAGCAGCCAATTGGCGCTTGCTGTCACTGGGCCAATATCACGTATTCCTTTTTCACCAGTATAAAGGTGTTATTTAAGAATACATTTACAGTAGATATATCATGCTATAAAAAGGCACATAGGCATGTTTGTGTGTTTGTTTCTGGTGTTTTTCTGATCCCTTCATTTTTTGTTCCTGCAGTTCCTCTATGTATGTAAATGGCTCCATTGGTTGCAAAGACTTCTATGCCAAAGTAGGAGCTGCGAATGTGAGCATCCTACAAAAAGGGTCTAAGCTTCGCAACAACCTGCTATCTCAGGCTGTGTCTTGTTTGGTGAGTAGATCCTACACTGCATCGGGAGCTCTGTCAATGTAAACAGTTTTTATGACCATTTCATAAGCTCCTGGCAAAAAATAGAATATGGGAAAAAATAAAGAGAAAAAAAAGAAACATTTTATGACGTTTGATCCTGGGAAATATATTGATCGGCATCAGGCCAGGCATCTTATTTGATGAGCAAAGTTGGGAGTTTTCTGTTCCTTAAAATTTCAAGGAAAATTAGAAGATTTTGGCAAAATTATTCATTTTGCTGAAATGCTTTGGAATCAATGAATATGTAACATTGAGTTTTTGTGGTTTTTACGGTTGCAATGGGCTTTAAATTGCTCCTGATGGTTTCAAAAGCTCCTTTTAACTTTCCCGGACCTGTTCCAGTACCAAAAACATTACCCTCATTAGTTTATATTTTTTACAGAAATAAACTAATGTTAACTATAAAATGTAAAATGACAGTATGCAAGTAATATTCAAACACAGAGAAAAACAATAATACATGAAAATAAAATTAAATAGACTCCCCTAAATAACCCTCCCCCCCCCCAAAAAAAAAAAAAAAAAGAATGGAAAAGCACCCTCTAAATAATGAAAAATCAAATAAATAGATTTTTTTCAGTCAATTTTCTTTTACAAAACAAATTAGAAGTCTTGGCAAGAGTTGCGTTCACTCATGTTAACCAATTACCTGTTGTCTCAGAATGTTACAGGCTTTAATCTGACAGACACAAACATCCAGGTACTTGGTCAGCTGACCTGTGACCTGAACGCCACATTCATAGAGAGTTCCTCAGGATCAGGAACTTTACTTTCATACTTATCTCAGTGTACATCCTTCACCGATGCTCAACAGGCCTCCATCCAAAAAGTTCTCAGCAGTGCAAACTCGACATTTGGGTAAGTACAATTTTTTCATATAATTTATTTGCACATTGTGTTCAGGGCTAAAAGGTAAATGGTTCAAAAATAATATTGCAAATTAGGTAAATTTAAAGAATGATCTACAGAACCAAAAGGTAACTAATGTATTATAATATACTATATTGCCAAAAGTATTGGGACGCCTGCCTTCACACACACACACACACATGAACTTTAATGTCATCTCAGTCTTAGTCCTTAGTGTTCAATATTGAGTTGGCCCACTCTTTGCAGCTATAACAGCTTCAACTCTTTTGGGAAGGCTGTCCACAAGGTTTAGGAGTGTGTCTATGGGAATGTTTGACCATTCTTCCAGAAGCGCATTTGTGAGGTCAGACACTGATGTTGGACATGAGGGCCTGGCTCGCAGTCTCTGCTCTAATTCATACCAAAGGTGTTCTATTGGATTGAGGCCAGGACTTGCAGGCAAGTCAAGTTCCTTCACCCCAAACTCGCTCATCCGTGTCTTTATGGACCTTGCTTTGTGCACTGGTCCAAATCATTTAGTGGAGGGGGGATTATGATGTGGGGTTGTTTTCCAGGGGTTGGGCTTGGCCCCTTAGTTTCAGTGAAGGGAACTCTTAAGCCATCAGCATACCATGACATTTTGGACAATTTCATGCTCCCAACTTTGTGGGAAGAGTTTGGGGATGGCCCCTTCCTGTTCCAACATGACTGCGCACCAGAGCACAAAGCAAGGTCCATTAAGACATGGATGAGCGAGTTTGAGGTGGAGGAATTGGACTGACCTCAACCCAACAGAACACCTTTGGGATGAATTAGAGCGCAGACTGCAAGCCAAGCCTATTCGTCCAACATCAGTGCCTGACCTAACAATGCGCTTCTGAAAGAATGGTCAAACATTCCCAGACACATTCTCAAACCTTTTGGACAGCCTTCCCAGAAGAGTTGAAGCTGTTATAGCTGCAAAAGGTGGGCCAACTCAATATTGAACCCTATAGACTAAGGCTGGCCATACACTATACAATTTTCTTGTTCAACTTTCCTTTAGATTTACCAAAACAATGTAATATAGGGTCAAACCTACAAACTTTCAATTTGTATGCAATCAGGCAGGCCCTTGCACTACATAGTTTAAGGTAAATCTAAAGGAAATTGAATAAGAAAATTGTATAGTGTATGGCCAGCCTAAGACTGAGATGCCATTAAAGTTTATGTGCATGTAAAGGCAGACATCCCAATACTTTTGGCAATATAGTGTAGATCTGAAATGCTGGGGAGATCAGATTACATACATTGCAGACTTACACACAAGTAGAATACAAGTAGGACACATTTTAGCCATTTTATTTTCTAGCTTTGAATTTAGTGGAGAAGAGTAAAACTATTTTAATGCTATCTGTTGAGATTTCTTCCAACTTCCCTTTTTCTGACACTTTTTATGAAAGTTTTGCCTGTAGCTGGGCTTTCTCGCACACAGCTTCAGGACATGTAAAGTGGCAGTTGAGGTTGTATGCAAAAAAATGCTGCTGATATTAGTCTGAACTCTCTTTTCTTATTTAGCACCCTCCTAGGTAGGTGCTAGTGACAGAGTATAGTTTGTGGCTCTGTCTGCCTATCAGAGGAGCAGCAGGCAAATCTATATTGCTCTCTGCCTATTAGAGAGCAGGATCTGTTAGTGAGGTCATTGTGTTCAGTATGCGATTCATTATGTCTAGAGACTGGTCCAATAGGGAGGCATGTTGGACAGTTGGAGGAAACCTGCCAAATGGATGCATAGGCTTTAGTACAGTCCTGATGATTGGCAGGGGCAGGTCGCCTCGGTGCATTCTGGGATACTGTATAAAAGACAGGAGCACACGTTATGCAGGGTCTCTGGCTGGAGAGCAGAGTCCTGGAGGGAGGGTGGCGGCTGCCTCCTCCTCTGTAGCAGTGGCACGTGGCTTCAGGAGGTCGTCCTGAGGGCCAGAGGAATGAAGCTGAACACAGAGGTCCAGGAGAGCTGACTGAGGGGGAGACACTGGAGACCCTATAAAAAACAGTATTGTGAGTACAGGGTCTTGTGTCAGGGGGCCTGACCTGAGGGGGGCCATCCCAAGAGTAGGACAGTCAGTGGACGGGTGTCGGCAGTTGAGAAAGAGGATACCGAGGAGAGTGTCCTGAAGATAACCTTGGTTCATCAAGTCATCTTAGGAAAGAGACTTCAAGCTAAATCCACTTCAGTGGCAAGGTGGATCAACAGCCTTGCTGTACCAAGAGATAGAAGTCCTCCAATATTGTGCATAGTTAATTCGGAGTATCCCAATATTCCCTTCTCCCAACCCTAATTTATAATAAAACTCAAAAACAACTACATACCCCTGGACTGATTATTGGATTGGAGACTATGCATGTCAAGGTTGCTACTGGTGACTCAGGGGGACCTGTAAGTGTGACATCTGGCAGTCCTCAAGGGGGCAGTACTACACTTCTATTTGCTGACTCTGTGTTTGGGAGCAGTTGGAAACAGATGCCACTGGCGGGATGGCTGGGGAAGCAGCAGCAGAGAGCAGCCACAAAGAGAAAATCCTGACAAATCTACAAGTGTCAAATTTTCCTTCTTTTTATTTATTTATTTTTTTACTGCCTCTAACTCTGCAAAAAGTTAAAGAGGCCCTGTCCCCAGACCATTAATTTCAACAAAAATATTTCTATGTGTAATTGTGTGTGTATTTGCAATTAACATATTTTATGCATATTATTTACCTTTAAATTCCTCCCATGTGTAGACACCCAAAAACCCTGCTGCTGAGGGCCGCCATCTTGGATGTGATGTCAGGAGCCATTGCTCAATTGGCACTCTGTAGTGTTCCTCTTTGCTTCTCCCCCGGAAGCTGCATAAAAGGTTATGCAGGGAGGTGATGGAAGAGGTAGAGGTGCTGGGCCAGCACAGATAGTAATTAGTCACTCACAGAAGAAGAGATGGCTTAGATGTACAAGGAGGGAGAGGGCTGTTCTAGGGAAATGGCTTTCCTGGAATAGACACAATTTCTAGCAAGTCCAAACTCCTATTGCAAGTAATAAAAATTATTTATGGAGAAAACAAACATTGGCAATGAGCATTTACAATTTTTGATTTGCATTTACCTAAATGTTAATGACATGGCCCCTTTATTGAATAATTACCCAGAGAGGGGAAATAAAACACTATTATGTTAATAAATAAGGTATGAAGTTTGGTTGGATGACAGGGTCTCTTTTAATGAATGATACCAGGAATGGCCATCAAAATTGTTTTGTCATCAAAACTTTGTAGCTAATTTATTCTGTTTTTATTTGATTCTATCAAGGAATTCATCCACCTGGACGCCAGACACACTAAATTCACTTGGAGGAATAGTTTCATTTTTGAGCCAATCCGCAATAGAAAATATTCCCAGGGTAAGTAGGGAGAATAAGGGTCTATAAATGTTATTAGCGCATTAGTAAGCGTTTGGAGTTTTGTAGATTTAAAATGCATATAAACTCAACAACTTGGTTTGTTTGGTCTATTATTTACAATTACAAAAGCATTTTTTATATTTGTTTGATAAGTGCAAATATCCCTGTTGTCCCTGCCAGAAATCCAGTGAGCTTGAAAGTACCTGTGCGCTTTTCTATTGGCCCTGGTCACTTCTCCTCTGAGAACTACAAAACACACCACCCCTCACCTCCATAGCATAGGGGATGTTCTGTAATTCCCTAAGGAGCGATGGGCAGAGGCAAGTACACTGCAGAGTGCACAGGAACTTTTCAGCTCACTGGATTTCTGGCAGGATCTGTAGTCCAAATCAGGTTGGAGCAGCCTTAGGTGGAAATGTTGCTCTTCTATAGATACAGTTCTGTCAGTGAGTGTTGTCAACCAAGGACAGGAAGTGTGTTAAAGGCACCACAAGATAAAAATAATAGAAGAAAAAATGAAAATGAATGCAGCCACCACATCTAAGGTCTGGTGAGCTACAATATATTACATTGATGCTTTTGGATTTAGATAAACCTTAAGAGCCAGTTCACATTAGAGCGATCCGACTTGCCGGGGCGACCTCACAAGTCGCGGTGCGCTGCTCGCACCGCAACCTCGGAGCGGCCGGCACGGACTTCATAACATTGAAGTCAATGCAGGTCGCTCCGGGTCGCCCCAAAGAAGCTCCGGACCCTTTTTCTAAGTCGGAGCGACTTGTGTCGCTCCTATTAGAACGGGTCCACAGCTTCTCTATGGCAGGCGACCTACGGCGACCAGGTCGCCTGACAGGTCGCCCCAGTGTGAAAGGGGTCTAAAGCATTTGTTACCCCAGCACTTCATATTCCTGATATGTGCCTGCTGTATTTGTATGAGAAAGTCTCCTGTTCTCTTTGTATTGTTTCCTTTGTGTGAAATCCCTGGTGTTCCTGCCAGTTCCTCTGTTTTCCTAATAAAAGCTGACCACACTAGGTAGGAGAACACATTGTGGTCAGTTCTCTAGCTATGCTCTCAATGATCAGTCCTGTTCTGATATGCCCCTGCTACACAGCCATTCACTGGGAAGCTCAGTGTTTTGTTGTTTCTCCTCCCCACAGCTCTTATGCAGCTGAGAACAGAGGGACAGGGGGTATGTAATTGCTTATAAATTGGGTATTTATAAAGTTTTTTATTTTATATATCTATACAAAAATGTTTTGCCTTTCATTTCTATTTTAAACTGAATGAATTGTTTTACAGGGTAATTGTTTACAATCACTTTAAGGCCTTGTTCACATGGGCAGCAGAGGGGAGGTGAAAAAAAGGCGGTTAATCCGCATCTGTAACGCCCACCAGTGAGTTTACACTGCTGCTAAACACGCCCTATTTAAGTGAATACGACCACGCAGTTGTGGTGCGGTTGAAATTCGGTACGGACGCATTTCCCCCAATAAAAAATTGCCATCCAGGATCGGCATATTGCCTCCAAACCCTCTGGTAAGCAGCTTTGAAAAGCAATCCTCCACAGATGGCTTTTAAGAGCTGTCAAAAAAACCGCTGGCAGTGTGAACGAGGCCTAATCATAAAGCTGCTTGATGCAACTTAGCAAGAAAGTCAGAAGCAGGTCAGAAGAAGCTCAGAGATATTTTAAACAGGTCTTATGCACTGATGACTAAGGGTCCTTTCACACGGGCTTTCCTCCTGGCGGACTCAGTTTTGCTGAGCAGGTGGCTGACAGGTCCCTCTCCACTTACTTTGCAGAGACAGACCTGTCAGATCCCCGCTCTCCTCTATGGGGAATTGGATGAAAACGGACCGCCTGTCTGTTTTCATCTGATCTTATCTGATCCGATCGTCCAGACGGATGGAAAATAGGCTTTCCATCCATCTGGATTTCATGGACAGGATCGGATCGGATAGTAGCGGGTGTCAGCGGACATGTCACCACTGACATCCACTGCTATATAGAGGTACATAAAGCATCCGATCAGGTCCGCCTGAAACACTGACAGGCGTACCTGATCAGAAAACTTGTGTGAAAGGGGCCTCAGGCATCTAAACTGATCAGTGATGAATTGGGTGCACCTGAAAATTTGTTCCACAAGCCCTCTATGTTTTTTTTTTCTAATTTTATTTAATCTCATACTTATTTTCTTGTTTTTGACAGGAAAATTTTAATTCCTGGATGAAGACTGCTGTACAAAACTCTGCCTTCCGAAGGGACCAGTTTGCTACCTTTGTGAAATATCGTGCTTCCTCCAGATCACGGCGTGCCGCAAGTGAGTGTAATAAATGTAGTCAATAACCATCTGAACTGATGGAACCACTTAGGCTTTGTCCTTGATGAATTAAAGGTTTTCAGGGCTTATTCCCAGCTATGCATTTTAATGTACCTGTGTAGGTTTTTCATTGTTTTATTGGTGCTAGTTTTTGTCTGTGCAGTGTGGTGAGCTGCATTGGCCAAAAAGGCATTTGTCCATTTTTTGATTCCTCAATATGGGTTATAGAGACTGTTGATGGGAATGGCAGCACACTTCAACGATGACCATCGTCCTGCCCATAGCAATAAAACATAAGGGTGAAGCCAGCCTTAAGCAAGCCATAGATTATACAACTGTCTTTCCTTCCACCATGGGTGGAAGGTAGTAAAATTGCTCAACATAGTCAGTGTGGATGGGGGAATCCCTCCCACAGTGTTATTGCGTTCTGCCAGCAGGGAGCTTCCAACCACCAGCAGTGATCACATGCAAAAAATCTGGCAGGCTGGTTGTACTTAAGTTGATTGATAGATCGACTTCAGTACAACCAGCCTGCCCATACTGTACATGAATCAAATTTTGGCTGTTCCCTGCTGAACCAGCCAAGATTCGATCCATCTATGGTTGACTTAAGAGTAGAATTGTAGAGGAACCTGTGATCTAACATGACTTCCTTTCATTGTAGATTGTCCCAGCGGCAAGCAGATTACTGCTGGCAATGTGAACGATCCTCTCCTCCCACTGAATTACAATGTCGTTGATCTGGATGCCTGCTTAGATAATGACACTCTTCTAAATTTCCTGAGCATCTTGAGCAATTTGGCGTTCACAAATGAGCAACTGCAAGTCCTAAAAAATAAACTTGATGTGGTGAGTGTCTATCAGTTTTTTGTTATGTTAGAGGTTCATACTAACACATCTGTTGATGTGGTTAGCCTTTTTAAAGGAAAATTTAAGGTCTGCTTACACTTTCCGGGTCCCCCTTCACAGATCACCTCAACCACCATCCCCCCACCAACATTTCTACAAATGTTCATTGGAGGACACAGCAGACCTCTTGGGGCATAAGTTCTGCCATTCAGGGGATGGACACTAAGCCAAAGTAGATAAACTTTGCTTTTCTGCTTGAAAGCTGTATACATGGCAACTGAGAGCTCAGTTTTAGTTTTGTATCCTATCAGGAAGTACATTGTTGCAGACTTTAGCAATGTTGTCACGCTTTTAGGGTTCAAGGAGCTATGTAGTATAGAAGACATTGCGCAAACCAAGAAAAACAGTATTCAGTATTTAAATAGAATTTAGAACAAGATAAACAAAAATGGCAAATGCCCCATGGTGGGGGGAGCTTCTGGAGTATCCTTGCACCTTTACTGGGATTGGGCATTCATAGTTAGTCAGGTTGAAAAAAAGGCACAAGTCCATCTAGTTTAACCAATAATTAAAAAAAAAAAAAAAAATCATACAATTCCATATACATCTAGCAGGTTTTTCAGGCATTGGGCCTGATGTGGGTCTGCCATGGTTACCGGTGACACCTTCAGCCCATTTAAGCTGAATACCCGAGTGTGAGATTGGAGACAATGACCATTCTGGCATCTTTGGTTTGTTTTGTTTATTTGATATTGGGGATGGGAGAAGGGAATATGTGGGATACTCCTCTGGCTCAACTAGGTACAAATGGGACACTTTGTGAAAAAATGCTTTTCAGTGCTGTCTTGATGCCGGCTGGATGCCGACCAACGCTTGCTGGCGCTTGAAAAGACACTGACTTGCTGAACTGTACTTGAACTTGACTTCTGACACTCTGATCAGCTCAAAAGTCCTGGACTGGGCTTTAGGCTTGACTTCTGACACTCTGGGTAGCTCAAAAGTCCTGCATACAGCTCTTTCCAGTCCTTCCTGACTGGTAGCGCCTGTAACTGCTTGTGCTGCTGCAACTCTCAACACTGTACACTGCACGCTGTACACTTTAACGCTTCAGGGCCCAACCGCTGGTGCCCCCTTTGCACTTCAGGGTCCTCTCACTAGGCACCCCCTCTACACTTCAGGGTCCACACACTGGCACTCTCTCCGCACTTCAGGGTCCACACACTGGCACCCTCTCTGCTTCTCTTCAGGGTCAACACTGGCACCCCCTTTTACTTTTACTCCTACGCCAGCTAGCTAGCTCCTGGATCCCCATGACCTTCACCGGAGTGGTTCCCTCTTTCTCTAGGCAGACCCCAAGGGGGCAATTTGCTGTACTCACAAACTGGGAATGCTTTCCTGAAACTGGACCCCTCTCAACTCCGCCGGTCCTCGGCACACCGGATCCTCTCTGCAGCTCAGCTCAGCCATCTGTCACCTCAGGCAAGCCGCGTGGGACACCAGAGATCCTGCTGACAGGAGGAGAGACAGCCGTACTCTCCCTCCTGGAACTCTGCTTCCCGCCAAAGTCCCCTCAAACTTATACCCACTCCCAGAATGCTGTGCGGCAGAATCTGCCTTTCTGGGGTAGTTACAGGCCTAAGTGCACCATTGGCTGAGTTTCCTCGACTGCCCAATGAGAACCCTTTTATGGAGCACAGTGGGGAGACCCCCCAGTCTCAACAGCTACACCTGGGAGACATGACAGCCCAGCTGAAAATCATGGCCCTGCTGTTAGGCAGCCAGGGCCCACTGTACTTCACCTAGCACCTACTTTGTAGGGTGCTACATACACAATCCTATATCCACAGTTGATCCAGAGGAAGGCAAAAAACCCAGCAAAGCATGATCCAATTTGCTACAGCAGGAAAAAAAATCCTTCCTGATCCCCCGAAAGGCAATCATATTTTCTCTGGATCAACTTTACCTATAAATATTAGTTGGTGAGAAAGAAGGGTGCGCTGATAAGTGAAAGGCTGCTCCCAGAATGTGTAAAATAGTGTGTTAAATATAAATGGTGCGCTTTTCAATTCCTAGGTGAATTCACTTAATCAAAAATGAATATTAATGTGAATTAACCAATCAAAGAGTTAAATACAAATAAATCATAAATTGGTGCTGGTACTTAAGGTTCAAAAAACCAATTAACAAAAGCAACAATGTGTGTGGGATAAATAAATAAAACACAACATGTGAAAAAGATGAAATCAGGATCCAACAGTCCAAAATGTGAAGAGGATGAATCCTCTTCAATAGTGTTCAAATAAATGTTGAAAACAAGTGATGTGAAGAGTCCAGCGAAACAATAAACAATTTAGTGAATATGACTGGAATATCCCTCCACCTGGTGAAATTCCTCCTTACCCGGCGGAAAAAGGTAAGTGCAATAAGTTGTTTCTTGTTGCTACAGCATGAACGTATCCATGTACTAATCACCTCCAAACGTGCGCAGACCACCAGTGCAAAAGCAATATTGGCCTCTTACCGAATATATAAGAAAAAACAGCTTGACAATCACTGATGTAAAATGTTGGCGCTGATCCCTTCTCCTCCGGTGGGGATGGATGACGTTCAACTCACACAGTGGATCCGCAATATATATATAAAATAAATGGAGGCTGATAGTGCATTACCTTTTGTGATGTTTAATATTAAAAAAGATTTGCACTTACATGGCATGAGACGAATACAGACTGTACAGATGGACTTAAAGCAGAGAGAATCTCTAGCGGTACTCGCGTCCGTGAGCTTTAGACAGCCTGTCCCAAATAGCCTGTGAATGGGATAGGTCTGGACATAAAATGGGGGGGCGCTCTTTAGGCGGTTGCCATAAAATATGGGAAATCGGCTTGTCAGGAACAGAGCGCGCCTCTAGCTGCATCCAGATGGTAGGGGAACAGGTCGAGTGAAACTTCACTAGTTGGGCCAGTTGTGCAGCATAGTAATACTTCATCAAATCTGGCACCCCCAGGCCACCTCTGTATCTTGGGGGTAAATAGCATCCGTCTGTTCACCCTAGGTCTCTTGTTCCCCCAGATAAAGGACAACACTTTACCCTGAAACTTCTGTACATCAGTTCTATGTAGAGCAATAGGCAATGTGCGAAACAAATATAACACTTTTGGTAGGATATTCATCTTTACTGAATGTAGTCTGCCAAACCACGACGGGGGATGAAGAAGCCACCGGTCCATGTCAGCCAGTAGACGAGCAAAGAGGGGTGGGTAATTGCTAGCATATAGCGTGTGCAAGGATGGCGTCAAATGTATGCCTAAGTAAGGCAGTGCTTCTGTCTGCCAAATAAATTTATAGGACTGTTGTAAGATGGCGACCGTCGATCTCTCCAGAGAGATATTCATCGCTTGCGATTTGGCTTGATTCGTTTTCAAACCCGATATATGTGCAAACCTGTTAAGCAGCACAAAAAGGTTGGGAAGGGTCGTGATCGGCGATGAGACCAGGCCCCTAATATCTGCAGATGCGCGGATTTTGATTGCCAGCGGTTCCAAAGCCAACACAAAAAGTAGGGGGGATAAGTGGCAACCTTGACGGGTTCCGCTACAAATGGAAATGGGGCGCAACGTGTAACCCTTCAACATGAGTGTGGCTGTGGGGGATCTATAGATACATCGAATAGGTATTTCCATGAGAGGGAATCAAAAGCTTTATGGATATCTAGTGAAAGGAGCATACTCTTTTGAGGGCCCTCCTCATCCCAATCTGAGTGAATTGCTGAAATGATGTCCAAAACCCGTCTAGTTTGGTCAGAAGTCTGACGTCCCGGGACAAACCCAGCCTGATCAGGGTGAATATATCGAGACAGGAAAGAACTGAGTCTAGTTGCCATAATTTTAGCCAAAATCTTTTAAGTCTGAATTAATCAATCATATCAGGCGATAATTCTCGCAAGTACTGTGATCCTTCCCCGGTTTCGGGAGGACATAAATGAATGCCGCGTTCTCCTGAGGTGGGAGGTCCCCCCCACCCCAGATGAACTGCGTTAAAAAAGGTGGGGGGACAGAATGTCTTGAAATTTGCGGTAATATATACCCGGAAATCCATCGGGTCCAGGTGCTTTGGAGGGGTGTAAGCCCTTAATCGCCTGTTTAATCTCCAACTCCAGTTCGGGATTGCGGGATAGAGCACCGTTGCGCAGCGTAGTTTGGGCAGCGCCGAAGTGTAGGGATGCAGGGTCAATTTCCCAGCCAGCAGTGTGGTAGGTTTTTCTCCAATAGTGTAGAATTTATGACGGGACCAACGAATATATTTTCTGCTTGCGTCGTTAGACTCAAGTTCAAGCTCAATCTGGCTGCGTCAATTTTGTGTCTTATATCCACATGAGGTTGCGACCGTTGTTCAGTCAGCAGATCTGCTAACTCTTTCTACTGTAGCTTTAGCGTGCTTTCCCGATTCCGTTTGAGCCTGGCCGCTAACTGTATAAGTTTGCCGTGAATTGTGTGCTGCCCAGGTAATAGTCGGTGTCATTTCTGTCGGATGGTTCTCTTGAAAAAAGGTGCTTATAACCGGGTCATTCAGAAGAGTAGCATTAAGCCGTCACGGGGACGGGCGAGGTTTAGACCACAAATCCGAGAGATTAATTTGCACTGGGGAGTGATCAGACCACGGGGTCGCTAGAATCTTCGCCGAAGATACATAAGGAGAGAGCGCGGAGCTAGCAAACACGTGGTCGATGCGGGAATAGGTGCCATGTACATGGGAGAAATGAGTGTAATCTCTCCGAGAAGGGTTAAGCTCTCTCCAAATATCGAATAGGTCCCAGTCATGAAGAAGACAAGCCAGTTTGTGCCCGTTCCTTGGCAAGTGCTTAAGTCTAGGTTTCCCCAGGACGGTTTTATCTAATGCTTGTTCCAGGGGAAGGTTGCTATCACCACCCAGGGTCACCCTGCCCTGCGCCTTGGGAAGCAGTGTCCTCAACATATTGTGAAAGATTGCGAGCTGTCCGGTATTAGAAGTGTAGTATGATATAAGGGAAATTAGTTGATCGTTAATGAGTCCCACTATCATGAGATATCGACCCTCTCTGTCCCTAATTACAGTCGCAGGCGTGAAGGGTAACTTGTGGGAGAAGCATATGGCCACACCTCGCTTTTTCTCAGCTAAATAAAATAAATAAAACTGCGGGTATTGGGCCGAGAGATACCTGGGGGCCGAAGTTTTTTGAGAAGTGCGTTTCCTGCAATAACAGTATGTTCGCTTTCTGTTTGTTATAATAGAGGAAAGCTTTAGATGGTGTAATTTTTTGTTTTTGCTTGCTAGCTGCTAAGTGTTTTGTTTTATTTGTTATTGGATCATCACTCTATAATCATGTCTCATACACCTTTCCTACAGATTTATCCTGCAGGTTACCCAGACAGTGTTATAAGCAACCTGGGTGCCATCAGCTTACTGTGTACGTCAGCTGATATTTCCAAATGGAATATCACCTCTGTAGACACTTTGGGAAATTTGCTGGCAGCAGGACCATCAAACAACCTGGTGAGTAGAAGAAAAACTCCAACTATGTACTTATTATCCTATTACTACAGGTCCAGGGCATTGGGTGAAATATAAGACTAGGTCATGCACTTCTTCCTTGGCAGGATTTTGGTGTAGTGCTATTGTGGAAGCAGAGGCAAAGAGCAGCCAATCACAAAAGAGATTACTTTAGGGAACCTTTAATTTTGTTGTTTAAAGCCCAACTGAAGATTTAGTGTATATTTCAGTAAAGTGTGCAGGAAAACAGTGTTTTGCATATGCCATACATTTATTTTGTGCCCCATTCAGCTTCACTGTTAGCAAAAAATGTTGGGCCAGGACAACATGTTGCAGAGAGGACAGCTGTGGTTTCTCTGCAATGGTCCAGCACGTCCTCCTCCTTAAAGAGGTTGTAAACTCGCATTTTTTTTTTCACCCTGCAAGAGAAAGACATAATGAGCTAGTATGCATCGCATACTAGCTCATTATGCAATACTTACCTTAGAACGAGCCGCCGCCGTGCCGCTCACTCACCTCTATGTCCAGTCGCCCGTCTTCCGGGATCGCGGCATCCGGCCATCTGATTGGCCGGAGCTGCGATGACGTCACTCCCGCGCACGCGCGCGAGAGCCGACAGTCACGGCACGGGACTCTGAAGGAACGGCACGAGCGGCCGTTCCTTCAGAGCGCATGCGCCAGTGACGTCACTGGCTGCATGTAAGGTAAATATCTCCTAAACGGTACATGTTTAGGAGATATTTACAGTACCTATAGGTAAGCCTTATCATAGGCTTACCTATTGGTACAAGTTGTAGAGGAGGGTTTACTTCCTCTTTAACCCAGACCAATAGCTGTGAACAGATGTAACTCTTTAGACAGGTGCAAAACAAAAAAAAAGTTTGTTTAGTTTCGTTTCAGTTCATTATTTACATAAATTGATTTAGTTAAATCTGTTAAATTTGTTTAACTTTTTCAGGAATTTTTTTTGATAATTCGAATCGACTCATATTTTCAGAATTTGGTTGAATTGAAGTCAATTCGACCAAATTCGAAAATTGAATTGATTTGAATTTGAATTCAAATCAAATTCCATTTGAAAACGAATTCCACTCAAAATCAAATTTATTTGAAATTAGAATTTTGGAAGATGGTTATATTCTTTCTATTCCATTCTATTCTATTCTATTTCCTGTTCTATTATTTTCTATTATATTATATTCTTTTCTATAATATTTGAATTTACTCTTTTTGAAATTAGAATTTTAGAAAATAGTTATATTGTTATATTCTTTCTATTCTATTCTTTTTTATTGTTTATTCTATTCTGTTCTTTTCTATTCTATTTTATTTTCTATTCTATTATTTTCTATTCTATTCTATTCTGTTATTTTTTATTCTATTTTATTTTCTATTCTATTATTTTCTATTCTATTCTAATTTGAATCCATTTTATTCAAATTTCGGAAGAAGGTTATATTCTTTCTATTTTATTCTATTCTATTTTTTTCTATTTTATTCTATTCTTTTCTATTCTATTTTATTTTCTATTCTATTATTTTCTATTCTATTCTGTTATTTTTTATTCTATTTTATTTTCTATTCTATTATTTTCTATTCTATTCTAATTTGAATCCATTTTATTCAAATTTCGGAAGAAGGTTATATTCTTTCTATTTTATTCTATTCTATTTTTTTCTATTTTATTCTATTCTTTTCTATTCTATTTTATTTTCTATTCTATTATTTTCTATTCTATTCTATTCTGTTATTTTTTATTCTATTTTATTTTCTATTCTATTATTTTCTATTCTATTCTAATTTGAATCCATTTTATTCAAATTTCGGAAGAAGGTTATATTCTTTCTATTTTTTTCTATTCTATTCTCTTTTTTTCTATTTTATTCTATTCTTTTCTATTCTATTTTTCTATTCTATTCTTTTCTATTGTATTCGATTAGAGTTTATTCTATTTGAAATTTAGATTTCAGAAGATGGCTATATTCTTTCTATTTTATTCTATTCTATTCCTTTATTTTCTATTATATTTTATTTTTTTCTATTCTATTTAGTTCTGTTTTACTCTATTGTTTTCTATTCTATTCTTTTTTTTCTAGCCTTTTATTTTCTATTCAATTTTTTTTATATTCTTCTATTTTCTATTCTGTCCTGTTTTACTCTAATATATTCTATTCTTTTATTTTCTATTCTATCTTTTTCTATTCTAGCCTTTTCTATTCTATTTCAATCTATTCTTTTCTATTTTATTCCTTTATTTTCTATTCTATTTTATTCTCTTCGAAATTCTAATTCAATTTAAAAACTATTTAAAGTTCGAAAACTATTCGGAATCGAAAATTATCTGAAATCAATTCCAACACGATTTGAATTTTATCTGAAATTTTATTTTGTTATTTCAGATTAGTTTAAATTCGTTACTTTGTAATTCGTTATTTTGTAATTTGGAAATATGAATACATCCGAATTTCCGTATAATGAAGAATTTGTCAGAATTTCAATTCGGAACGAAACGAACCAAGCATGTCTAGTAACTCTTATCCCTTCAAAAAAAGTTTAGGCTGCAATTTTACTATATAAGCTCAAATTAAATTTCATTTTTAGCACAGAATTCTAAGTCTAGGCAGCGTGCAAAAAATACATTGCTGCTTCATTGACATTTTTCTTTCCTTGGTCATTTTTAGGCACAGGTTATGATTACACAGTATATTAATTTGGGTAACCCACTGAGTGGAGCTGCAATCAATACCATTAGCAGCAAATACATATGTCTCTTGAATTCAACGCAGCTGAATCTCATCACACCAACTACTCTAAGGTTAGTGAATTCTCTATAACACAGCATAGCAGATACAATAATCCGTAAGATAAAAATACCTAATATATAATCTGAGCAAAATAAAGATTACTTACTGTAAAAAAATATTAAAATTTGCTACAAAATAAAATTTTGATATACTCAGTACATACACCTAATCAAAACTGCTCAAAAAATTACAAAAACTCAGAGCAAAACATATAATTACAAAATTGTGTAGATAATCGTGATTGCTGCCAACACTTGTCAAAGAGTGTCCACCTATAACTTTAAATCAATAAAAATATCATATCAAGTGTAGCGCAAACAATGTGTATAGTCCCAATAGATATAAAAAATATAACCACCGCCGTGCAAAAATCAATTGTGTTCAACAATCCTATAATCCGGTGACTTTAGTGACCACCACCTATGGCTGGAATGCCTGCTCACCTCCAAGTAATGGCCCCACTACAGAGCCTCAATTGCCTGTAATTATGTCCCTTTGGATCTCCCTGGGATGGTCTTTCTCTGGATGTACCTGGACCCAAATGGACTCCTCCGTAGATATCCATCAATCATGTATAACCAGAAGATAAAGAGAAACCATAGTGCTCTTTATTTCAAACAATTTATTGTGCTAAATACAGGGATATAAATACTCACATAAAAATGTGAAAATAAAACACATCATCTCTCCCGGGTGTCCATATTACATGGAAAATCATGAACAAAGGCTTCCTCCACCTGTACACGCTACGCTTCCAAATGAGCTTCCTCAGCAAGTGTGCAGCCTTCCATACTCTAAACAGTTTATATAACTTCCTCGTTTCTTATTGGTCTCAGGGTGTGGACACCTGTGCAACTGATTTAGAAAGGTGGGGTTATCTGTGAGTGACACCACAAGTGTACTTTGGGTCCTAATTCCTTTCCTTTTAGTTCCATGCAGCCCTAGGGTACTTCCGCCCTTATCCCTCCAACCCAGAAGTAGCGTCTATGTCCCTTAAGCCCATCGCCTTTGGGCCGGACATGACGTCACCAGAAATGACCTTCATTATACCGGAACGGATGTATCAGGAAATAACAATGAGGGCATCTTGCATACTTCCGCCCTTACCCAATGCCAATTAAATAGGCCTCTAATTTGTTCCGGCTATGTTAATCGTTGATGACTCCTACATCTCTAAAGCCCCGTACACACGTACCGATTGTCTTTTGTCCAGTGCTGTCGTGTTGGTTGAAAAGTGCTCAAGACTGCACACGAATTTTGTCGGCCAACAACAACCAACTTCAAGAGTGATGTCATGTGATGGTTAACTTTCCGTGTGTTTTTACTTCTCTAAACATGCCCAGTCTTGCTCATCTGCTTTTTGTCGGCCGAAATCTGTACTGACTGACGAACAATCGGCCGTTTTTTGTTGGCCAACAAAAATTTTATAGCCTGCACACCAGATTTTGTTCGGCCGAAAAGTCGCAGTCGGTTGTCGGAAGCATCATACTAACAAGCTGACAATCGGCCGATCGGACGTTGGCCGAATATTTACGGCCGACAATCGGTACGTGTGTACGGGCCATTACCCTTCACACTGACCCCATGGAGGCATTCCTCTCTTTGGTACCATAACTCCCCTTTCCACCTATTGCTACACGCATCCATATCCTAATAAAACCGTCTACATTATACAAAGAACCATCCTAGAACATACTATCAAAAATTATAAAATTAAATTTTTTTAAAAATACCATCTGACAGAAATTAAAAACATATATTACAAAATGTATACATTTATATTTATGTATTGTGACAGGAAGTCAGCTAAATCTGGGAATGTAGTCACAGGAAGGAGATACATTTCCACCTGATTTAGAGGGTCCATTAATTAATTTAGGGTGTTGGCTACAGAGCTAGCCAGCAGGAAGTTGAAAGGCCTTCACCTGTTCAGAATGAGGGAGTTAAGGCTCTATAATTTGTTCAGAGAAGGTCCTATTGTTTGCTGCCTCCAGAAGCTGTGTCCTGAAGCCATGTGGGCTGGGAGCAGGAGGACAGTCAGCGTGTGCCTCCCGACAGGATGTGTGGGCCTGGGAGAAGACCCCCCGGAGTGATGTGTGCCCGGGACGGTAACCAAGGGTGAATACGTCTCAAAGGTGAGAAGACGAACTGTTGATGTGAAAGAAACAAAAGGACTGTGTTGCCCTGTGAAGCTATTATAAAAGGACTATTGAGTGTCCGCTGTAGGACAAGGAAGTCTGCCCGACGGTAGGTTGGAGACAGACACTTAGGCAGGTTCCAGTTGTGAGAAGGTAGCCGCCCACAGAGGCAAGGATTTATTTTCTCACAACTGGAACCTGCCTAAGTGTCTGTCTCCAACCTACCGTCGGGCAGACTTCCTTGTCCTACAGCGGACACTCAATAGTCCTTTTATAATAGCTTCACAGGGCAACACAGTCCTTTTGTTTCTTTCACATCAACAGTTCGTCTTCTCACCTTTGAGACGTATTCACCCTTGGTTACCGTCCCGGGCACACATCACTCCGGGGGGTCTTCTCCCAGGCCCACACATCCTGTCGGGAGGCACACGCTGACTGTCCTCCTGCTCCCAGCCCACATGGCTTCAGGACACAGCTTCTGGAGGCAGCAAACAATAGGACCTTCTCTGAACAAATTATAGAGCCTTAACTCCCTCATTCTGAACAGGTGAAGGCCTTTCAACTTCCTGCTGGCTAGCTCTGTAGCCAACACCCTAAATTAATTAATGGACCCTCTAAATCAGGTGGAAATGTATCTCCTTCCTGTGACTACATTCCCAGATTTAGCTGACTTCCTGTCACAGTATATATTCTGACCAACACGCACATACACACATATCTTCTATCACTCTCTCTCACTATATGTAGACCACTTACCCCATACTATTTATTTTTTATTTTGTACTAATAAAACAATTTAAATCAAAATCCGTATTAATACCGAAAGGTGCCAAAACTTTCATCTCATAAATCCAAAAAGATTCTCGTTGACTTAAAAAAAGTTACCTCCTCTCTAGTGTTTGGTCACCTTTTCAATCCCCCAGAATTTAACTCTAGATGAATCCTTATTATGAAACCTACTAAAATGTTTCAGGACTCTGTGTTCTTTTTACCTTTTTTAATGTTAGCCATATGTTCTCTAACTCTTACTCGCAACTCCCTGGAGGTACGTCCCACATGTTGTATGCCACAGTCGCATTCCAACATATAGACAACCCCCTTGGTGGAGAAAGTAATAAAGTCCCTAATCTCATACGTTTTTACCTGTTGCTGTGGCTAGGAATTCTTTCTTCTTTCTAGTGTTACATTTAGATGTTATACATGGTCCGTAGGATATTACATTGTTTACTGCACACTGCACTTGATATTTTACATAATTATTGATAGAATGCAGGCTGTGCTGTTGAGCCTGCAATATCCTCCAGAATATTCTCTGCATAATGTCCCAGAGAATACTCTGTGATTAGAGAAAAGCCTGGTCACACGAGATCTCTTCTTCCCAGTATGCTTTTTTTTTGTTTTGCCCATTCAATAAAGTGTATGAAGCTTCACCCACAGAAGGCTGCAACCAATGTTATGGAGATCATGTTGAAGATTATGCTTGAGCCACCACAAAATTACCTAGGATCATGCTTGAGCTACCAAGAAATAGCCAATAACTATCCAAAAAAAAAAACACATTAATTTTGGGTGGATTTATCCTTTGCATGCAAACTAATTTGATACTTTGATGCTTTAAATTTTTATTTCTAAACCTAATCCATTATATGTTACGTTATGTTATGTTGCTTTATGTTATATCTCATGTTCTCCCCTTACTATTGTCAGTGATGCCCAACCTCTAGACACATCAACCTGTAGCCAGTCAGTGAAGGATCTTCTGTATAATAAAGCGAACACATCCTATCAAGACGTGGCCAACCAAACATCTGCCTATTACAACCTTATAAAGTCATACCTACGTAAGTAACATGGGTAGGACAGCTCACTTGAGGAACAACTGGTGATTTTCTGACTCTATTCTATGAAGGTTGGGGAAAGGTAACTCATTAATAGTGGTCTTAAGCCCCGTACACACACAACGATTATCGGCCGACCGATCGGCCGACTTTTGTCCAGTGGTGTTGTGATGGTTGAAATGTGCTCTAGAGTGCACACAAATTTTCTCGGCCAACAAAAATCTACTTCAGAAGTGATGTCATGTGATGGTTTACTTTCCGTGTGTTTTTTCATCTCTGAGCATGCCCAGTCTTGCTCATCAGATTTTTGTCTGCCGAAATCTGTACTGACTGACGGAAAATGGGCCGTTGTGGTGACAGCCAACAAAAAATTTATAGCCTGCACACCAGAAAAGTCGGAGTCAGTTGTCGGAAGCATCATATTAACAACCTGAAAAATGGCCGATCGGACGTTGGCCGAAAATTCACAGTCAATAATCGATGCGTGTGTACGGGGCATTATAAAATTGTACATGGGCATCAAAATCAGAAGCAAGCAAAGAACACTTGTAGGAAAAGAAATAGCCGCACATCCAGGGATTCCAATAGGTTTCAAATACCTTTATTTCCAAAAAGTTGCAAGTGATGACACCAAAGACACCAGCATGAAGTCTCGTGGACGCGTTTCACACATACATCTTGTGCTTAATCATTACAATGACTGTAGCTGACTGACCGCCCCAATGAAAACAGGTGTACCGGGGGCGGTAACAATCAGCAGTTGTGCACAACTCAATTAATCACCTAGCCTCAGCCCCAAAGGGCATCTCAGTAGTGATTTAAATATAAAAATCAAGCTGAAGGTCCAGCCCATCGTGTATACCGTGAACTCACCCATACAAATTCATGCTGGTGTCTTTGGTGTCATCATTTGCAACTTTTTGGAAATAAAGGTATTTGAAACCTATTGGAATCCCTGGATGTGCGGCTATTTCTTTTCCTACAAGTGTTCCCACGGAGGCGGGCCGGGGCCAGCACTCTATTGGATATCCTATCTCCTGGCAATCACCACACACTATACACCTGGAGCAGCGTCTTTACTTTCTTCAGTATCCAAGCAAAGAACACTTGGTGCCTTCAGGTGTATTCAACTTAAATGGGATTGAACTCTATAAATGCAATGGCCCTGACATAGAAGGTACGATGTGTGTGATATGTTTGTGATTCCCTTGAACAGCAGTTGTTACTTTTAAATAACAATTATTTAACTTTTAAAATGTTATTATGGTAGAAGAACCTCAAATTCATATTCGCACTTACTGTGCACCTACAAATTGCTCCCAGTGACAGCAACTGAACCATATAGACTGCAAAACACTACTCAAAAAGCAAGTATTTACTGCCAAATTGAGTGGGGCTTTACCAATTGCCTAAAGTGGGGATACACACTATAAGAAAATCGGGCGAATGATCGTCCGATTTTCCTCGTTGTTTCACGGCAAATCGGAACCTATGAATGAAAATTCTCGTACGACAAAGGCTTTTTTTTGTTGCTTATTGTTTCTGATCATGCTCAGTCTTTCTTTTCTAATTTTTCTTGTACAAAAATCGTCTGAAAATGGTACACATTAAACGAAAATCGTTTGTTTTTTACCGTACGAGAAAAATTTTGGAGTTTGTTCCTTCGAGAATTTTCGTACGAAGATTCTGAATCGGCTGCAGAAAGTTGTGTACACACTACAGTATACGAAAATTCTTCGGACGGAAATGTTCGACCGATTTTCTTATAGTGTGTACGAGCCTTAAGATTGATTGAACAAAATATATGTGTGTGTGTCAGAGAATCGTTCTAGTCAACATTTATAAACGATAGATCATATTTTTGATCAACTTTCACTTGCTCACAAAAATGCTGAACAATCCTGTACTGATGTCAGGGGCTCAGTAGAAAAAAGTGTTAGAAAGGCAGACACATATGGCAAAGTGAAGCAAACTGAAAAAATGCTAGATTGTGTGTAAAATTGCCTGCGCCCTTCACCCTTCTATCCCCATGACCCTTGGAACCTCATTTCTTGTCTTGGTGCCACAGAGGTATCCCTGGAAAACAAACTGAAGAGAAATATCCCAGTAGTGTCACACATAATTATAAAATCTAGCCAGAAGTTCTAACCCTTTTTCATTCTATCCAAGACCAAAAAAAATGCCTTCCACTGGCAGCAGCTTTTTTTGCAGCATGTAACGTTAGTGTACATTTTTCTAGATCTCCAAACCTGGAGTTCACATTAAACATTCCTTCCCTAGGGAATGTGACTCGGTGACTGGCCAATTTTGTCAGCCAATTAGCATTGGTATTGAGAAGTTGCATACCCTGGGGGAGGAAGCTGTTGGATTTAAAATCGTTAGAGCCCATTCAACCTTAAAGTAGAAAAAATAAAAATTCTTACAAAAATCCCAACATGCCTTTACTTACCTGCTGTGTAAAATAGTTTTGCACAGAGCAGCCCCGATCCTCTTCTTCTGGGGTCCCCCGCCATCACTCCAAGTCCCTCCACTTCATCTGGTGCCCCAACGTGAACTCCCGAGTCCCGCAGCTACATCCATTGATACACAAAAAGACTCAGCCCCCCCCCCACTACTCCTGTGTCACAGGATTTAATTGACCACAGTGGAAGCCAATAGCTCCTGCTGCTATCAATCTGCCCAATGAGGAGCGAGACAGCAGCTAGAGCTTCTGCGCTATAGCACATCACTGGATCTGATCGGGCTCAGGTAAGAAAAAGGGGGAGGGGGGTCTGGGGGTGGAGCTGCAGCACAGAAGATTTTTCACCTTAATACAGGGGTCTTCAAACTATGGCCCTCCAGTTGTTCAGGAACTACAATTCCCATCATGCCTAGTCCTGTCTGTGAATGTCAGAGTTTTACAATGCCTCATGGGATATGTAGTTCCACAACAGCTGGAGGGCCGTAGTTTGAAGATCCTTGCCTTAATACATCGAATGCATTAAAGCGGAGTTCCGGCCACAAAAAAATGTTTTCAATGAACATACCCCCGGGACAGTCAGGGCTAGTACATTCCACAATGGATAGCCTCTGATCTGTCCCGGTTCGCACTTACCTGCAAGAAGAAATACTTACTTTTAAAATTTCTTCTCCAGCGCTGCCATCTCAGGTGTGGGCAGCTTGAAGCCAGCGCGATCCTCTTCTGCGTCTTCTTCCGTCCTCTTTGGTCCCACGATGCACTGCGCCGGCCCCCGCCGTCACTTCCGGGTCTGCAGCGTCATCCCTGCACAGCTTCTGGGCATGCCCAGAAGCTGTTTAGCAAGGTATGACGCGCCTCCCCCGGAACTGACGTCGGGGAGCGGTGCAGGCGCATTGATTCCTGGGAGCGATGACGTTCAGCTCCCAGGAATCATTGCAAAGCGGAAGTGCGGCCGAGGGAGGAAGTGGAAGAGAGGTGAGTATTTTTTTCTTTCTGCAATTACAAGGTAAGTAAAAAAAAAAAAAAAATACTAACTACCCATTTCTTTTTCAGGTGAGCTAGAGCAAGCGGATGGCCCAAAATCGACTATGTCGATTTTGTGGCCGGAACTCCCCTTTAAGATGAAAAGCCTTAAGACCTTAGAACCACTTTAGGCATTCCATTGCAGTATGTTATTGCATAGAAGTCCATGTGTACAAGCCCTTACAAAATTAGTGGTCTTAAATTTTCATAAATTGTAGTATAATAGTATAGTAGTGTAGTAGTATAGTGTAATATAGTAGTATAATAGTATAGTGTAGTATTGTAATTGTTGTAGTAATAGCTGCAAAGGACTGTATGCAAATTGTGAACTGAATGTGTGTTCTGTTCTCTCCACAATTTGAGGTCAGATTTGACAAAATATGATGTTATCCTGTGCCATCTTTACTCCTTTTTCCACCATATCTGATATTTCTTCTTATCCTTGTAAAGAAGTAAAATATGCCAGAATTAATTGTGGAAATTCTTGGTTCATGAATACTACAGACAACAAAGCCTGAAAGGAAAATCCTTAAGTTTGCAAAAAAACATGTTTATAAAATACTACCTTTATGTTGTCAGCTGGATCCCCATTGGCAGACCTGAAGGCACTCGCCGCCAAAAGTCCCAACATGGATATCTCAACCTTTGTGAGCCTGAACCCAAACTCCGTGGTGGTAAGTGTAAATGATACAATTGTGACCCATTTAGGCTTATTCAAGAAGGCAAAGACTTGTGTATAGGCCCGTACACACGTACCGATTGTCGGCCGTAAATATTCGGCCAACGTCCGATCGGCCGATTGTCGGCTTGTTAGTATGATGCTTCTGACAACCGACTGCGACTTTTCGGCCGAACAAAATCTGGTGTGCAGGCTTTAAAATTTTTGTTGGCCAACAAAGAACAGCCGATTGTTCGTCAGTCAGTACAGATTTCGGCCGACAAAAATGTGATGATCAAGACTGGGCATGCTCAGTGAAGAAAAAACACACGAAAAGTAGACCAGAACATGACATCACTTCTGCAGTTTTTTGTTGTTGGCCGACAAAATTCGTGTGCAGTCTTGAGCACTTTTCAACCAACAAAACAGCACCGGACAAAAGACGGCCGATCGTTCGGCCGACAATCGGTACGTGTGTACGGGGCTATAGAAGTACAGTGACCCATAGCAACCAATCAGAATTCATTACTCCTGATCTGAGAGTAGGGGAATATCTCAAATGTTGAGTTTTAACCAGAACAGGGTTATAGTGGATATCTTCCAATGGAGGAGTATGTTGGTGAGAAATGTCTAATAGGAAATGTTCATCACTTTGGAGAGATTTCCTCTAAGCTTTTGTATCTACAGGACATGAAGTTATAGGGATATCTCCCCAAGAGACATAGATGGCAAAAAAAAAAAAAAAAAAAACTGAGGGGGCTTTTAACCCTTGCCTATTCTAACAAAAATGTAAAAATGTTACCAGATCCTCAGGACAGTCTAAGTGCATCCTATCTTTTGTCCCACCAGAACCTCACAGTCAGTGATGTAAAGAGCCTGCTTGGCAACAATACTGCCGATCTGGTCAGCCAGTTATCAAGCACGACTGTCAGTCTATGGATCCAAAACCAGAAACAATCTGACCTTGACACACTGGGCCTGGGTATCCAGGGAGGAGTCCGGGATTCTGGTGCTACAGCCACTGCAACCACTACCACCACTACCACCACTACCAAAGCTACCACCAAAAGTAAGTATATTTACTTTATTATAAACCTTCCTTCTAATTAAAAAACAGGATTTAAAATGACAACTATGGATTTCTCATGAATGTTCTAGGTTCTAGAGACAGAGCTTCATCCAGAGAACAGAAGAGTTTAGTCGTTAACCAATGATATTAGGTTTTTATTATCAAGGCTTGATAAATGACAGCTTAACCACTTCAATACAGGGCTCTTTCACCCCCTTCCTGCCCAGGCCAATTTTCAGCTTTCCACGCTGTCACACTTTAAATGACAATTGTGCGGTCATGCTACACTGTACTCATATGACATTTTTATCATTTTTTTCCAAACAAATAGAAATTTATTTTGGTGGTATTTCATCACCGCTGGGTTTTTTTTATTTCTTACTAAAAAAAAAAAAAAAGAAAAAAGAGAGAACATTTTGAAAAAAAAAGTTTTTCTTATTTTCTGTCAGTAAATTTAGAAAATAAGTAATTTTTCTCCTTCACTGATCTGCGCTGATGAGGCTGCAGTGATGGGCACTGATGAGGAGGTACTAATATGCCGCACTGATAGGTGGCACTGACGGGCAGCACTGATGGGCATTAGTGGGCAGCACAGATGAGCAGGCACTTATAAGCACTGACTGGCAGCACTGTGGGCACTGATGGTTGGCACTGATGGGTGTGACGGATACGGGTATCAGACCCCTGGCCTTCTCATCCACCTCGTGACCAAAGACCAAGCAATCTCACACCCTGCCGTCACTTGCGTATCAATGCCACTCTCAGCTGCACCCAGCACACAGATTGTCCAGCTTGCGGGACCACAATCTAGATGTCAGCAGACTGAGAGCGATTGTCACCGGGTTAATTAAACGATTAACCCTTTCACTGCCACCACCGCTACGTTTTGAGCTTAGCGGACGCTCCTGATTTCACAAATATCAATTATGACTTTAGAATAACCGTCTGTAACACACACTGTCACCTGACAAGAATGTTTCAGATAGGTTAGCCTAAACAGTACAAATATCAATTATGACTTTAAAATAACTGTCTATAACACACAATAGCGCACTTCAGGAGGCAGATTCGTTTGGGTCAAGTTGCGTTTAAGAGCTTAGAGACAAAGTTTAACACTTTCAAAATAAGGTTTAATTATAAGAAAGGTTAAAAAATTGGTGCGAATAAAAATATTTACAGAAACATGGGTTACAAAGAAATGGAGACAAAATATACAGCAATTTAGAAATAGGAGAATAAAAGAATGAAAATACTTGCATTAAAACATTCCTGGTATTACCTTAAGTGTCAGAGTTGAACAGGTATGTTTGGTTCCCCTTGGGGCGGTGTTATGCCATCGATCTTAGGATGAGAACTGACCTCTCTATCAGTTCCTGTCCTTTTCTCTGAGTTCAAAAGGGGTGGTGACGGGCAGCCCTGACCAATTATAATCAGAGTGGCAAAAAGGGCTGTCCTGTGGTTTATGACTCTTTCAAATGTACTTTGTGGACAGAGTCATACCACTCTTAATATCTCGACGTATGTAAGGGTTAGATTCTGGAACCTGATATTTTATAACTAAGCATGTCATTTGCTTTCAAACAATATCAAACATGAATATATTTTATCACAGAAGGGGTATCTTATCGATCGTTTCACTTTCCTGTACTACAGGATGACCATGTGCGGTCTCGTTACGATCAGCGTGCCATGCGGCATTCAAATATCTACTTTTTGTTAATATGTTATGTTTGGGTAAAAAGATATGATTTGAGCACGGATTGTGAGATGTAAGTTAACAGTTTGGCTTTGAGGATGTACAAAGCGATTTCACTGGACATCTAATCTGACCCCCTGCTGTCCGCGGAGACACAACTCCTGCTTGGTCACTCTGCTTGTGTAAAGTAAAGGTGTGAAAAATGTCAGCTTAGCAGGAACCTGGTGGGGTGGGGGTGAATGAGTGCCTTTTGGTTCCACTGATTAGAAAAAGGTGGGGGCTACTTCGCTCAAGGAGCCTGGGTCACTATACAAAATGGACGTTGAGAGGACAAGATGGTGTCCGAACACTCAACACCATTACAATGGGCACTTTTTTTTTACTTTTCTGTAAACAGGGTACTGATGAGCTGTCCTAGATTCCCCTTTAAGGAGGAGCCGCTGATCGGCTTTCCTCATCACACACTCTGACAGTGTGAGCCGATAAACGGCACTTCCTTATTTACATGTGACCGGCTGTGATTGGACACAGCCGATCACATGGGTAAAGAGCCACGTCATTGACTCTTTACCATGATCGGGGTTGTGCAGTGTCGTACCAACATGGCGCTGCCACAATCGCCGCACTGCGTGCCCCCCGCGGGTGCGCGAGAGAGACCGTTCTGGGACGCCGTCATATGATGTCATCCCAGAACGAGAGCCGCACCACTCTGCCGTCATTTGACAGTGGGAGGGCGGCAAGTGGTTTAAGTGTATGTAAAACCCAACAACAAACTTCTTATTTGCCCCCTCTGGTTGGGTAAATATACCATTGAGAATGTTTTGTAATTTCTGCTCTATATGTGCATAAATACCTATTGATCCTGCCAGAAACACCGAGCTGTCCTGTGGTATCCCTAATTAACCCTTCCATTTATTCCCTTGAATCACAGAACACCTCATCCCTATTTTGTAGAGCAGCGATGCCAAACTCAATTTCATTGCAGGCCACATCAGCATTATAATTGTCCTCAAAGAGCCAGTTGAATCTGTAAGACTAGATGTCCAGAGCACCCCCTCCCTTATATCAGATGTCAAAAGCCCCCACCATCAAAAGTCAAGAGTCTTCCAGCCTCTTTTGCATCACAATGCACCCCTTTACCTTGTATTGCTGTTGGGAAGAAGCTGGGGACAGAGCTGTAAAGCAGAAAGTGAAGGGTCTGGAGGAGGACCAGAGGAGGGCTGGAGTTAGTAGCCGGAGACAAGGGCTGCTGCGGCTGCACAGAGAAGGCACAGGATCTGAAGGAGGAGTTCTTTCCTCCTCTCTACTGCCCACTGCTGAGATGGGGGGCAGAGATAAACATCTCCACGGCTGCTAGGAGAAGGTCAGGAGCTGGCAGAGAAGTTCTTCTCTGTGCTGCTAACTGCTAAAACAAGGTGGGGGAGAGGTGTGAGAGCCCTACGAAATGACCTGCTGGTCCGGATTTGGACGAGGGCCTTGTGTTTGACACATGCATTGTGTTGTACAGGAGGAGGTGTTCTGCAGTTCAGAAAAGACAACTGGGCAGTGCTGACACCGTTCCTTGTGATTTCAGTCCAGGAAAGCCACTTTGCTGTCAGCACACATCAGGAAACGAAAAGCTAGAGTGCATTTCTACCAGGATCAAAGGCTATTTTTCTGTATTTAGAGACAAAAACAGAAAGAATTCCCAGCTCAAATCCCCAACCTGTTTTTAACGCATACTGTTAGACAGGTTAATTCGGTTGGTAAGCAAACTAAGAATTGTTTGAGCTGGGAATTTTTTCTGTTTTTGTCTTGCATGCGTTGCCCTTCCATGTGCTCTTTGCTATGAAGGCCAGTTATAAGTGGGGGCAGGGGCCATTTTGTTTGTTGTTGATATACACTGGCGAGTGGACACACTGGATGCCTTTGCTGCCATTGTGCTATGTGCTGGGCCTCCACTGTGCCCCTGTGCCTTTAAGGAGGGCTGGGCTAGCTCCAGGCTCACCTGCCCCCTATCTATCCATTATAATGCATGTGCTCTCAGTGTGAAGACTCTCATTGATTTACAGGAGTTAGGACTGCAGGTAATACAGGGTGCTGTGAAGTGGCCCTGCAGCTTACACATGTGTTTGCAAATGAGTGCTAAATTAACCCCCCTTTTTTTATAACACATACTGTTCGACAGGTTATTTTGGTTGGTCAGCAAACTGGTTGGTGAATTGAGCAGGGAATTTTTTCTGTTTTTGTCTCGCATGCATTGCCCTTTTATGTGCTCTTTGCTATGAAGGCCAGTTATAGGTGGGGGCAGGGGCCATTTTGTTTGTTGTTGATATATACTGGTGAGTGGACACACTAGATGCCTTTGCTGCCATTGTACTATGTGCTGGGCATCCACTGTGCCCCCAAGTGCCTTTAAGGAGGGTTGGGCCACCTCCAGGTTCATCTGTCACTATCTATCTATTAGAATGCATGTGCTTCCACTATGGAGACTCTCATAGATTTACAGGAGTTAGGATTGCAGGTAATACAGGGTGCTGTGAAGTGCTAACTAAACCCATTTTTTTTATAACACATGCTGTTCGACAGGTTAATTTGGTTGGTCAGCAAACTGGTTGGTGAATTGAGCTGGAAATTTTTTCTGTTTTTGTCTCGCATGCATTGCCCTTCTATGTGCTCTTTGCTATGAAGGCCAGTTATAGGTGGGGGCAGGGACCATTTTGTTTATTTTTCTGCACTTGCATGGTCTTTAACCAAATCCCGCCCGCCCTATAGGCGTTTGAAGTCAGGAATGTGGCTGCATTATCCTGACCGGACGTCATATGGTGGCGGCAGGCGGTCAGAGCGGCGATCGGTGATGCGAGGTGTCACACTGACTCCCTGCATCTCCGATCTCGGTAAAGAGCCTACTGACGTAGGCTCTTTACCATGTGATCAGCCGTGTCCAATCATGGACAGTAAACAGGAAGAGCCGTTGATCGGCTTTCCTCAGTACGTGCCTGACAGGCACGAGTAAAGGAGCGCCGATCGGCGGCTCCTCTGACAGGGGGGGGGGTCGGCACTGGTAATCAGATCATTGATTACCAGTGCAGACCCTCGGGGGGGGGGGGTGCCACTAGAACCACCAGGGATGCCCACCTATGACCCCAGGGATGCCCACCCATGACCCCAGGGATGCCCACTATGGCCACCAGGGATGGCAATCAGGGCTCAGGGAGCCCCCCATTGCCCTCCCCATCAGTGCCGCCCACCAGTGCCCATTGTTGCCCACCAGTGCCACCTATCAGTGCCCATTAATGCCCATCAGTGCCGCCTATCAGTGGCCATAAGTGCCACCTATCAGTGCCACCTATCAGTGCCCATCAATGCCGCCTATCAGTGCCCAGCAGTGCCGCCTATCAGTGCCCACCAATGCTGCATATCAGTGCTACCTATCAGTGCCACATATCAGTGCCTATCAGTGCCACCCAATCAGTGCCTCCTCATCAGTGCCTGTCAGTGCAGTCTCATCAGTGCAGGAAAAAACGTATTTATTTACAAAATTGTATAACATAAACAAAAAAACTTTTTTTTTCAAACTTTTCGGTCTTTTTTTTATTTGTTTAGCAAAAAAGAAAAAACCTTGCGGTGATCAAATACCACCAAAAGAAAGCTCTATTTGTGGGGGGAAAATGACATAAATTTGGTTTAGGTACAGTGTTGCATGACCGCGCAATTGCCATTCAAAATGCAACAGCGCTAAAAGCCGAAAATTGGCCTGGGCAGGAAGGGGGTGAAAGTGCCCTATATTGAAGTGGTTAAAGGGATACAACATGGGGAAATGTTCATGTATTCCACAGATGTACTGGAAATTATTTTATTTTATTATGCCCTGACATATATCTTAGAATCTCAATTATAATTATTTTCTATTTCTCTTTGCAGGTGGAGCTCCTCCAGCTTTCCTACAGTCCATGTCTTTTGTCCTGACTGCTGTGGGGGTCATCTTTCTTTTCTGAGACACTCAACCTTGAATTGTGTCCAAGAACAGATTCAGTTTTAATTCTAAACAATGCAAAGCCAAAATTTTTCTTCTTCCTTCTATATAAAATACGGGGTGGCTTGGAAGGAATTTTTATCTGTTGTTTGTGGGAAAATCAAAGATTTAAATTATGATGCATGTTTATACCATTTGCCCAAAAAGTGGACCAGTCCTCTAAATAGATATTAGGCACCCCCTCACTTTCTTTTCCTGGAATCTTTTTTTTAATTTTTTGCAAGATTTGTGAACAATATAAGTACATGCTGTTTTACAAAGACTATTGCACTTTAACAAATTTAAACTGTTTGACCAATTCCCCTGACTTTCTGTTCTGTCTGGCAGATGTTAAATAAATTGGAAGTAGGGAGGAGATCCCTCTCAATTCCTGTCCTGTTTGACACGCATTAGGCAGACAGAAGATAAGAAATCTGCATAATAGGAAAACAGACAGCAATAAAAGGTCAACAGGCATTTCCCCGGACGCTTCCCAACTGCATTTTACCTTTATAGGTATGTCTTCTATTTGACTACAAGAGGTGCCGTGAAGTTGCAGCCAGTGACGGTGGTCAAATAGATGGCATTAGCCAGAATACCCAAAATATGCTTTGCAAAGATATCCTAACTATATATTGAAAATTGTATATGGATGAGTGTACCAATAGATATAACTCACCGCACCCTGAGAAAATTAATCAAATAACAGAAATATTAAATAATGGGGTTTTTGAGGTGCTAAAGACACAAAACATTGTTTTATAAAAAAATCCAATTTTTATTTATACAAATGTTAAAAAACATACATAAATAAGAAATTATTTGCATGTTAACCACTTAAGCCCCGGAAGATTTTACCCCCTTCCTGACCAGGGGGTATTTTCCGATTCGGCACTGCGTGATTTTAACAGACAATTGCGCGGTCGTGCGACGATGTACCTAAACGAATTTGGCGTCCTTTTTTTCCCACAAACAGAGCTTTCTTTTGGTGGTATTTGATCACCTGTGCGATTTTTTGATCACGCGCTATAAACAAAAAAAGAGCGTAAATTTTGCAAAAATAGCAATATTTTTCACATTTGTTTATATGAAATTCCCCCCCAAAAAAAATGTAAAAATCAAAATTTTTTAACATTTTCGGCCAATTTGTTTTCTGCTACATATGTTTGGTAAAAAAAAATCGCAAAAAGCGTATTTTGATTGGTTTGCGCAAAAGTTATCGCATTTACTAACAAAGGGAAAGATTTTTGTCATTTTTGTTGTTTTTTTTTTTAACGCGTAATGGCGGCGATCTGCGTTTTTTTGCGGTACTGCGACATTGCGGCGGACAGATCGGACCCTTGACTGACATTTTTGACACTTTTGGGGTTACCAGTGACATTTCTACAGTAATCAGTGCTATACATATGCACTGTTACTGTAAAAATACACTGGTAGTGAAGGGGTTAACTTTATTTGAGAGGGAGGGGCTGTGTGTGTCCCTAGGGGCGTGATTCTAACTGTGATTGGCTGTGGCTTCAGATGTATGAAGAGTGATCGACGGTTCTACATAGTAGAACCGTATGATCATCCTTCATACACAGGGGAGAATGACAGGCAGCTTGTTTACACAAGCCGTCTGACTTTCTCCCTCTCCCCCGCCGATCGCCGAGTGATCGCGGGGGAGTGCGTGACCGCGCGGGAGCGCGCCTCCGGGGGCATGCGCTCACTCCCTAGACCCTCACAGGCTAGCGACGTAGACCTACGTCGCTTTGCCTGTGAGGGGCTGACTGCCGACGTAGATCTGCGTTAGGCAGTCGGCAAGTGGTTAATCAAGCAAATATTCCAAAATTTCTCGACATGTTTCACTACATAGATACAGCTTCTTCAGGAGATTTTGGATATTGCTCATATAGACTAAACAAATAATAAACAAACAATTAATTAGCATATAAGGCACACTCAAAAATACTTTGTCAATGACCAGTGTGATTAACATGCAAAGAATTTCTTCTTTATGTATGTTTTTTAACATTTGTATAAAAAAAAATTTTGAATTTTTTTTTTATAAATAATGCTTTTGTGTCTTTAGCACCTCAAAAACCCTATTATTTAATATTTCTGTTTTTGATTAGTATCCTAACTATTGTTGACACAATACAAGAGGGTGCCAGCAATATAATTCCGTCAGTTAAAAACAAGAAGTATATAAGTATATATAAGAAGTTAGAAAATGTGAGCCAAGGACAAAGTCTTATCCTTTGCAAAAAAAAAAACATGAATTCTAGTTACAATGGGCAAAGGGCCTCTGAATTGTAGCCTTTGCAATAACCTGTGGCTATCCCAGTCCCTGCCCAACCAACATCATTGTGTAAATGGGACCCAGAGGTGTGAGTATGGATTTCATACAACATGGCTATCTCAACTGTGTGCGCATGAAAGGTACATGTAAAGTCTTTAATTACATTATAACCTCAGATGGAATTTTTTTCTTACATGTAAAGATATATTACACTGTCAATAAAACATTTAAACTGGATTATATTTGTACAGTTTCAAATATATTGTATTGTGCCGATATCTACATGTTGCAGATGCAGAGTACGTGCAGTACCCCTTGTTTCATTATCACAAGTTCATTATGTAGTAGTATGGGAAATACAGAAGTAGCAGCCATGATGGTTGAAGAGCTTTTTTTGCCAGATATTCATGTGACATATGGAAACCTGTGAAGTAAATGTTTATAAAGGACTATAGAGACACAGAGCTGATTTATTCATGTTGGAAGGATGACCACCTTCTAAAAATGCTGGTTGTTACATGGGCAAAGCACGGGTTCACTTTAAGACCAGCCCTTGATCTTGATGATGCTATAGGTGAAATGATACAAACAAACAGCAACTGCCCCAATCTATAACTAGCCTTAACAGCAAGAAGCACATAAAAGGGCAACGCATTTTAACCTTCCTAGCGATATTCCTGAGTGTGGCTCGGGGTTAATATTCAGTGGAAAAAGCAGTAACCCTGAGCCACACTCGGGATTACCCTAGAATGACACTCCCCTTCCCTGCGATCCCCCGCCGTCCTCCCCAGCCTTCCTCCCGCTGTGTGTTCGGCCGATGCCATCGCCTGTCTTCCGGTTCCCTTCCCTGCGAGCGCCGTGTCAAAGGGGGGGTGGAACCGGTGGGAGATTAAAAAAAAAAAAATTACATGATACAGATCTGTTAGGATTACAATTTTGTATCATGAATAAATAAACCCCAAGCTGATCGGGATTAAATAGCACTTGCTAAAAGGAACTAAGGATAGGGAATGGTAAATTTAAGACAATAAATGTTCATAAGGCTAAAATGTCACTAATAAATATACATTAATAAAATCAATAAAATTCATAAATAGTATACTCAATAAATAACATATAATATTAAGTTAAATATGTGTCATAAAGGTGTATAATAGTGCCAAAATAAAGTCCAGTAAAAAGTTCATAAGTGACTTGGTGAAAAGCTGGTTACACTTCAGTGCAAAGAAAAGTGCAGGTGCTCAGTGCTGGATCCTCCTATGGTCCAATAACCGATCGCGTGATTTTAGGGTAAGTAAGATGTGAGCTTACCAGATGTAGTGGGTCTAAGTTACCTTACGGTACAAAGTTTGTATCATGCCATTTCACCTAGTGGCTTTTCCAGTGCGCTGCCTGTACTTTTTGTGGTACTTTGTGCCGGGAAAATTGATAACGTCCATGGGGTCCAAAAAGCGTTTCTTTTAGCTCAAAAACGCTTTTGGACGAACTAGAAAACAGGGACGGTGAATCAGAAATATTTGAAGAACTGGGCGATAGCGAGTCGTGGGAAAATTTGTCATCAGGTACTAAAAGTGACAACAGCGACGATTCTGCGACTGAGCTCAGCGATGTGCGGACTTGGTGCTCTGTTGACTGCGATACGGATCAGGCAGCGGCCCCCAAGATTCCCATTTACTGGAGCACCTGGTATGAAAGTTGACGTTGACCGTGACAATCTCTTGGCATACCTACAATTATTTCTGACAGATGAGGTTATTGAAAAAATAGTTATCGAGACAAACCGGTACAAAGAGCAACAATGCGCTACACATCGGAAGTTTGCAAGATGCAGAAAGTGGGAACCGGTGACCAAAGATGACATTTGGAAATTTCTGGGCCTAATAATTGTTCAGGGAGTGGTGGGTCCCTTTGGCACGGTCATGTCAGAGTACAGATTCTCCCTCGTAATGAAATATCTCCACTTCGAAAACAATGAAGAATTTGATGAAATTTATTATTATTACGTTATAATTTGTGATTTTGTGTTTCAAACTTTATCATGCCTGGGATGTCTACTAGACTCTTGTTTGGACAGATTTAAGTGAGTTATTCCTAAGAATTACAGGCCTAAAATATAAAACATATTTCCATGCAAAACAATGTACCGCTTTTAGCACAAAAATTCTGACATAATCAGACCACCAGGGAGGTTAACCACTTCATCTCAGGAAGGTTTTACCCCCTTATCAGGTAAATTTTTTTGCGATACGGCACTGCGTTGCTTTAACTGACAATTGCTTGGTCCTGCAACGCTGTATCCAAATAAAATGAAATTGCAACAAAAAGTTTCAGCGCTAACACTGGGGTTCGAGACTTCTGCCCTGCCTTTGTGTTGCTGAATACGTCACACGGTGAGCGCCGGCTGGTCCGGCTCGGCTCCCGTGCACCACAGGCTTCCACACAGCTCCCATGAAGCCTCGGATTGCCTCCATCTCAGCCCACCCCCGGGAATCGGATCCTCTCACCCAGCGGACCTGCAGTCGATTACCAATCACCACCTGCATGATCAGTCTGGTACAGCATTGGTTTTGATTTTCCTTACTTTACTGCATTTTAAACTTTTGACTTTCTAAATAAATGTTTTCACATCCATTGGCTGTTTATACAGTACTTTCATAACACCAACATCTGGATAGCGCTGCCTTCTCCATTGGTAACCAAATAAAATTAGTCTTTTTTTCCCCACAAATACAGCTTTCTTTTAGCGGTATTTGATCACCTCTGCGGTTATTTTTTGCGCTATAAACAAAAAAAACACCAATTTAAAAAACAAAAAAAACGCAATGTTTTTTGCTTTCTGCTATAAAACATTCCCAATCAAAAAAATTACAAAAATATTTTTTTTTCATCAATTTAGGCCAGAATGTATTCTGCTACATATTTTTGGTAAAAAAAAATCCTAATAAGTGTATTTTGACTGGTTTGCGCAAAAGATATAGCGTCTACAAACTATGGGATAGATTTATGGACTTTTTTTTTATTGTTTTTACTAGTAATGGCAGCGATCAGCGGATTTTAGCCAGACTGCAACATTGTCGGCGGACAAATCTGACACTAAGTGACACTTTTTGGGGACCAGTGCCACCAATACAGTGATCAGTGCTAAGAAAAAATGCACTGTTGCTGTATAAATGACACTGGCAGGGAAGGGGCTACCCCTAGGGGTGATCTGGGGGTCAAGTGTGCTCCTATTGAGTGCTTTCTAACTGTGTGGGGGATGGATGTGCTAGAGGAAAAGAGAGATCTGTGTTTCAGCTTAGCTGAAACACAAGCTCTCACTCTTCCTCTGTGACAGAACAACCGTCTGCCTTGTTTACAGAGGCAGACGGGCGCTCTCTCATTCCCCTGCACGATCGCGGGTGGCCAGCGGCCATCGCGGCCGGTGGACCCGCTGATTGGCTCCCGCTGTGTCTGATCACAGCAGGAGCGGTGCTCTGGTGGAGCGCATGCACCCTTGAGAACCCCTGCACAAAATCACGTACCTATACATGACTTTGCACAGCCAGGCCACTCTGCCGCAGTATACAGTATATGCAGTGGGCGGTCCGGAAGTGGTTAAACAACGACCACTTACCAGCCAGCCTGCAACAAAATGAATTTTCCTGTCAAACAGTTCACGTTAAAAACAGGTGTTTAGTTTGTACATTTGCAAGTACCTGTGTAAGTTGCAGAGGCCACATCATGGCACCCCAGTATTATCTGCAGTCCTAACTCTATTCATTTCGAGAGCCTCCATAGTAGGAGCAACATATATATTAATGGATAGATTGAGGGCAGGTATTCTTTGAGAGAGTCCACACCTCCCTAATAGCAGAGGAGCGCACTGGACACCCAGCAAACAGCACAATGGCAGCAAAGGTGTCCAGTGCACCACCTCGCCAAATAACCAACAGTACAAACAAATGGCAACTGCCCACACCTATAACTGGCCTTAACAGCAGGGAGCACATGGAAGGGTGACACGTCAAAGAACAACAAAGAAAAATTCCCAGCTCAACTTACCAGCCAACCTGCAACATATTGAATTGTTCTGTGGAACATTTCATGTTACATAGTTAGTGAGGTTGAAAAAAGACATCAGTCCATTCAGTTCAACCTATGATGTGTGTGTGTGTTTGCTGTTAACCGTACATTGTATACCCCTGTATGTTGTGGCCTTTAAGGTGCCCATCTAATAGTTTTTTGAAACTATCAATGCTCCCTGCTGATACGACTGCTTGCGGAAGAGAATTCCACATCCTTACTGCTCTGACAGCGAAGAACCCCCTACGTACTTTAAGGTTAAACCGTTGTTCCTCTAGTTTTAGTGAGTGGCCACGTGTCTTATTGTATTCCCTTTCTCTGAATAGTTTGTTCCTTATGCTAGGGTCATCCCCAGTACAGTATTTGTACATTGATATCACATCCCCCCTTAATTGTCTCTTCTCCAGAGAGAATAAATTCAGTGCTTGTAGTCTTTCCTCATAGCTGATGTCCTCCATTCCCCTAATTATTTTTGTTGCCCTTCTCTGGACTCTCTCCAGTTCCAGCACATCCTTCCTGAGGACCGGTGCCCAGAACTGGACAGCATACTCCAGATGTGGCCGGACCAGAGTCATGTAGAGAGAGAGAATAATCTCTATTTCTGGAGTGAATCCCCTTTTTTATACATCCCAGTATTCTGTTGGCTTTGCTTGCAGCGGCTTGGCATTGCATGCCACTGCCAAGCCTGTTGTCTACCAGTACCCCCAGGTCCTTTTCCATGTTAGATTCACCCAGAGGTTCCCCCCTAGTGAGTGTAGCTTGCTTTCTGGTTTCTGGCACCCAAGTGCATTACTTTACATTTTTCAACATTAAACCTCATCTGCCATGTAGTTGCCCACCCCATTATTTTGTTCAGGTCCGCTTGTAAGGTTTCCACATCCTGCATAGAAGATATTGGCATGCTTAGTTTAGTATCATCCGCAAATACTGAGATTGTACTAGATATCCCCTCCTCTAGATCATTTATGAATAAATTAAACAGGGGTTTTGTTTGCACACATTTGCAAATACATGCATAAGCTCAAGCTATAGGTCAAATGAACTGAACATGTTCAATGATGCAAATTCCATGATGCTTGCAATGTCATCAAAAGAACTGCTCTCTAGTGATGTCGCGAACCTAAAATTCGCCGTTCGCGAACGGCGAACGCGAACATCGGCAAATGTTCGCGAACCGGCGAACCGGACGAACCGCCATAGACTTCAATAGGCAGGCGAATTTTAAAACACACAGGGACTCTTTCTGGCCACAATAGTGATGGAAAAGTTGTTTCAAGGGGACTAACACCTGGACTGTGGCATGCCGGAGAGGGATCACGCAAAAAAAAGTTCTTAAAAATTATAATTTTTTGATAGAGAGCCAATTATTGGAAAAATTAAAAAAAAATAAAAATAAAACATTTCTTTGGATTTAGCATCTGGGGGGTCTAAAAAGTGTACCTGTGAAGTTTCAGCTCTGTAGCATGTCCAGAACCCCTAAAAAACAGCATTTTTCTTATATTTTCAGGAATATGGCTTCTCTGCGGCTGGCTTTTTCTCTTGCAGGCATTTAGCGGGCATTTTTTTAGGCAGGCATGTCATTTTTTGTATTTAGTGTCTGGGGGGTCTAAAAAGTGTACCTGTGAAGTTTCAGCTCTGTAGCATGTCCAGAACCCCTAAAAAACAGCATTTTTCTTATATTTTCAGGAATATGGCTTCTCTGCGGCTGGCTTTTTCTCTTGCAGGCATTTAGCGGGCATTTTTTTAGGCAGGCATGTCATTTTTTGTATTTAGTGTCTGGGGGGTCACAAAAGTGTACCTGTCAAGTTTCAGCTCTGTAGCATGTCCAGAACCCCTAAAATACAGCTTTTTTCTTATATTTTCAGGAATATGGCTTCTCTGCGGCTGGCTTTTTCTCTTGCAGGCATTTAGCGGGCATTTTTTTAGGCAGGCATGTCATTTTTTGTATTTAGTGTCTGGGGGGTCACAAAAGTGTACCTGTCAAGTTTCAGCTCTGTAGCATGTCCAGAACCCCTAAAAAACAGCATTTTTCTTATATTTTCAGGAATATGGCTTCTCTGCGGCTGGCTTTTTCTCTTGCAGGCATTTAGCGGGCATTTTTTTAGGCAGGCATGTCATTTTTTGTATTTAGTGTCTGGGGGGTCTAAAAAGTGTACCTGTGAAGTTTCAGCTCTGTAGCATGTCCAGAACCCCTAAAAAACAGCATTTTTCTTATATTTTCAGGAATATGGCTTCTCTGCGGCTGGCTTTTTCTCTTGCAGGCATTTAGCGGGCATTTTTTTAGGCAGGCATGTCATTTTTTGTATTTAGTGTCTGGGGGGTCACAAAAGTGTACCTGTCAAGTTTCAGCTCTGTAGCATGTCCAGAACCCCTAAAATACAGCTTTTTTCTTATATTTCCAGGAATATGGCTTCTCTGCGGCTGGCTTTTTCTCTTGCAGGCATTTAGCGGGCATTTTTTTAGGCAGGCATGTCATTTTTTGTATTTAGTGTCTGGGGGGTCACAAAAGTGTACCTGTCAAGTTTCAGCTCTGTAGCATGTCCAGAACCCCTAAAAAACAGCATTTTTCTTATATTTTCAGGAATATGGCTTCTCTGCGGCTGGCTTTTTCTCTTGCAGGCATTTAGCGGGCATTTTTTTAGGCAGGCATGTCATTTTTTGTATTTAGTGTCTGGGGGGTCTAAAAAGTGTACCTGTCAAGTTTCAGCTCTGTAGCATGTCCAGAACCCCTAAAAAACAGCATTTTTCTTATATTTTCAGGAATATGGCTTCTCTGCGGCTGGCTTTTTCTCTTGCAGGCATTTAGCGGGCATTTTTTTAGGCAGGCATGTCATTTTTTGTATTTAGTGTCTGGGGGGTCACAAAAGTGTACCTGTCAAGTTTCAGCTCTGTAGCATGTCCAGAACCCCTAAAAAACAGCATTTTTCTTATATTTTCAGGAATATGGCTTCTCTGCGGCTGGCTTTTTCTCTTGCAGGCATTTAGCGGGCATTTTTTTAGGCAGGCATGTCATTTTTTGTATTTAGTGTCTGGGGGGTCTAAAAAGTGTACCTGTCAAGTTTCAGCTCTGTAGCATGTCCAGAACCCCTAAAAAACAGCATTTTTCTTATATTTTCAGGAATACGGCTTCTCTGCGGCTGTCTTTTTCTCTTGCAGGCATTTATCGGGCATTTTTTTAGGCAGGCATGTCATTTTTTGTATTTAGTGTCTGGGGGGTCACAAAAGTGTACCTGTCAAGTTTCAGCTCTGTAGCATGTCCAGAACCCCTAAAAAACAGCATTTTTCTTATATTTTCAGGAATACGGCTTCTCTGCGGCTGTCTTTTTCTCTTGCAGGCATTTATCGGGCATTTTTTTAGGCAGGCATGTCATTTTTTGTATTTAGTGTCTGGGGGGTCACAAAAGTGTACCTGTCAAGTTTCAGCTCTGTAGCATGTCCAGAACCCCTAAAAAACAGCATTTTTCTTATATTTTCAGGAATACGGCTTCTCTGCGGCTGTCTTTTTCTCTTGCAGGCATTTATCGGGCATTTTTTTAGGCAGGCATGTCATTTTTTGTATTTAGTGTCTGGGGCGTCACAAAAGTGTACCTGTCAAGTTTCAGCTCTGTAGCATGTCCACAACCCAAAAAAAACAGCATTTTTCTTATATTTTCAGGAATACGGCTTCTCTGCGGCTGGCTTTTTCTCTTGCAGGCATTTATCGGGCATTTTTTTAGGCAGGCATGTCATTTTTTGTATTTAGTGTCTGGGGGGTCACAAAAGTGTACCTGTCAAGTTTCAGCTCTGTAGCATGTCCAGAACCCCTAAAAAACAGCATTTTTCTTATATTTTCAGGAATACGGCTTCTCTGCGGCTGGCTTTTTCTCTTGCAGGCATTTAGCGGGCATTTTTTTAGGCAGGCATGTCATTTTTTGTATTTAGTGTCTGGGGGGTCACAAAAGTGTACCTGTCAAGTTTCAGCTCTGTAGCATGTCCAGAACCCCTAAAAAACAGCATTTTTCTTATATTTTCAGGAATACGGCTTCTCTGCGGCTGTCTTTTTCTCTTGCAGGCATTTATCGGGCATTTTTTTAGGCAGGCATGTCATTTTTTGTATTTAGTGTCTGGGGGGTCTAAAAAGTGTACCTGTCAAGTTTCAGCTCTGTAGTATGTCCACAACCCAAAAAAAACAGCATTTTTCTTATGATTTTTAGTAGAAAACTAATGCAGTGTCTTTCCAGCTGTCTTTTTTTCTTTCTGGCAAGCTGAAATATGATATGCCAAGGCAAACATGCCTATCAGTTGAGCTATGACACAGACAACACTGCACACATGGGGAAATATGTAAAACAAAAAACAGGAAAAGGAAATTAGGTGACGGTCACAAAACATGATATTGTGATTGGCCAAATAAAAAGTCACCTCGCGATGAGGTCGCGCCAAAGTCGCGCCAAAGTCGCACTGGAAGCGACGCTACTTTAGTGGTTTTATCGGTCAAGTAGTGTAAGGGTTACGCCCGTCGCCCGCTTCACAGTGACAGACCAAACTCTGACAGACCAAACTCCCCGTTTAACAGTCAGTCAGTCCATTTGCACAACCGCAAACTCCCAATTTGCACAAGGTTGGATACCAAGCTAGCCATGTCCCGTTCCTTGTCCTCACTGACATCATTGAAGGTCTCTTCCTCCACCCAGCCACATACAACACCAAGGGTCCCCGAAAGGTGAGAACAAGCCCCCTGGGACGCCTGCTGTGGCTGGTATTCCACCTCCTCAAAGCCACCTTCCTCCTCTGACTTCTTTTCTTCAGACTCCTCTCTCTGCGTTGCCACAGGTCCAGCAATTGACAACGACAAGGCTGCTTCTGGTGGTGATGAGGACCACAACTCTTCCTCTTCATGCTCATCTACAGCCTGATCCAGTACTCTTCGCAGGGCACGCTCCAGAAAAAACGCATATGGGATGAGGTCGATGATGTTGCCTTGGGTTCGACTGACCACCAGGGTTGTCATCTCCGCAAAAGGACGCATGAGCCTACAGCCATTGTTCATGAGCATTCAGTAACGCGGCCAAAAAATACCCAGCTCCGCAGAAAGAATGAAAGAAAATGAATGTTTTTTTTTATGAAAAATTATCCTGCGGATCGCTTTTGGTCTGTACACAATGAAGCAACGACCTTATCATCTGGGGTGTGCCAACACAATCCTAGAGGTGATCGCTTCATTGTGATACGCAAGCCCCTTCACCACGACAAGGTAACGATCACGAAGGGGAATTGACACATGTATGTGCCTTTTTTTTTGTTTTTTGTTTTTTTGCAGCCACAGTGTAGCACCAGAGGCCAGAAAAATTAGGCATGTACACATGCATGAAAAAGTAGGCATTGTTGCAGCCGCTGCTGTAGCAGCGGCCTGAAAAATTGAGGTTTTAAGGCAGAAAGTGCACTAAAACATTGCGGCTTGAACCGTAGTTGGTGGCGGAGACGTCACGTAAGTCATCCGGCATGCAGAGAATGATTATATACAGCAGCGTGTGGACCATTTTTAGGCCAAGGCATCTCAGTCATCACCAGGCCTTTTTTAGTCAAATGCATCCCCCACTGTCAGTCCCTTCGGGATCCATGCCTCATTCATCTTAATAAACGTGAGGTAATCAAGACTTTTTTGACCTAGGCGACTTCTCTTCTCAGTGACAATACCTCCTGCTGCGCTGAAGGTCCTTTCTGACAGCACACTTGAAGCGGGGCAGGCCAGAAGTTCAATGGCAAACTGGGATAGCTCAGGCCACAGGTCAAGCCTGCACACCCAGTAGTCAAGGGGTTCATCGCTCCTCAGAGTGTCGATATCTGCAGTTAAGGCAAGGTAGTCTGCTACCTGTCGGTCGAGTCGTTCTCTGAGGGTGGACCCCGAAGGGCTGTGGCGATGCATAGGACTAAAAAAGCTCCGCATGTCCTCCATCAACAAGACGTCTGTAAAGCGTCCTGTCCTTGCCGGCGTGGTTGTGGTGGTAGGAGGAGGATTACTTTCACCTCTTCCCCTGTTGGATTCCCGTTGTGCTGTGACATCACCCTTATATGCTGTGTAGAGCATAGTTTTTAACTTATTTTGTAGCTGCTGCATCCTTTGCGACTGCCGGTAATTGGGTAACATATCACAGACTTTCTGCTTATACCGGGGGTCTAGTAGCGTGGCCACCCAGTACAGGTCGTTCTCCTTCAGCCTTTTTATACGAGGGTCTCTCAACAGGCATGACAGCATGAAAGACCCCATTTGCACAAGGTTGGATGCCGAGCTACTCATGTCCAATTCCTCGTCCTCACTGATGTCATTGAAGGTGTGTTCTTCCCCCCAGCCACGTACAACACCACGGGTACCAGATAGGTGACAACGAGCACCCTGGGATGCCTGCTGTGGTTGGTGTTCCTCCTCCTCAAAGCCACATTCCTCCTCTGACTCCTCTTCCTCACACTCCTCTTCCAGTGTTGCCGCAGGTCCAGCAATCGATGGTAAGGCTGTTTCTGGTGGTGGTGATGGTGACCACAACTCTTCCTCTTCCTCTTCACGCTCATCTACGGCCTGATCCAGCACTCTTCGCAGGGCACGCTCCAGGAAAAAAACATATGGGATGATGTCGCTGATGGTGCCTTCAGTGCGACTCACTAGGTTTGTCACCTCCTCAAAAGGACGCATGAGCCTACAGGCATTGCGCATGAGCGTCCAGTAGCGTGGCAAAAAAATACCCAGCTCCGCAGAGGCTGTCCTAGCACCCCGGTCATACAAATACTCGTTGACCGCTTTTTCTTGTTGGAGCAGGCGGTCGAACATTAGCAGTGTTGAATTCCAACGTGTCGGGCTGTCGCAAATCAAGCGCCTCACTGGCATGTTGTTTCGCCGCTGAATATCTGCAAAGTGCGCCATGGCCGTGTAGGAACGCCTGAAATGGCCACACACCTTCCTGGCCTGCTTGAGGACGTCCTGTAAGCCTGGGTACTTCTGCACAAAACGTTGCACAATCAGATTCAACACATGTGCCATGCACGGCACATGTGTCAACTTGCCCAAATTCAATGCCGCCAACAAATTGCTCCCGTTGTCACACACCACTTTGCCGATCTCCAGTTGGTGCGGGGTCAGCCACTGATCCACCTGTGCATTCAGGGCGGACAGTAGTGCTGGTCCGGTGTGACTCTCTGCTTTCAGGCAAGTCAACCCCAAGACAGCGTGACACTGTCGTATCCGGCATGTGGAATAGCCCCTGGGGAGCTGGGGGGGTGCAGTTGGTGTGGAGCAAGACGCAACAGCAGAAGAGGACTCAGCCGAGGAGGTTAGCAAAGAGGATGGAGTAGGAGGAGTAGAGGAGGTGGCAGCAGGCCTGCCTGCAAGTCGTGGCGGTGTCACCAACTCCTCTGCAGCAGAGCCACGCATTCCATGCTTGGCAGCCGCCAGCAGGTTTACCCAATGCGCAGTGTACGTTATATACCTGCCCTGACCGTGCTTTGCAGACCAGCTATCAGTGGTCAGATGGACCCTTGCCCCAACACTGTGTGCCAGACGGGACACGATTTCCTTTTCCACAATAGAGTACAGGTTGGGGATTGCCTTTTGTGAAAAATAATTTCGGCCGGGTACCTTCCACTGCGGTGTCCCAATAGCGACAAATTTTTTGAAGGCCTCAGACTCCACCAGCTTGTATGGTAAAAGCTGGCGGGCTAAGAGTTCCGACAAGCCAGCTGTCAGACGCCGGGCAAGGGGGTGACTCTGCGAGATTGGCTTTTTGCGCTCAAACATTTCCTTCACAGACACCTGACTGTGGGCAGGTGACGAGCAGGAACTGCTGAAGGTGAGAGGCGGAGGGGCGGGTTGTTGATAGGGGGCATGGAGGACAGCAGTGGTTGACGTGGCTGAAGATGCTGGACCAGGAGGAGGATGGTGGCTTTCAGTTTGTGTGCTGCTTTTACTCATGTGTTGATCCCATAGGCGTTTGTGATGTGAGATCATGTGCCTTCGCAAAGCAGTTGTACCTAGGTGGGTGTTGGACTTCCCACGACTCAGTTTCTTTTGGCACAGGTTACAAATGGCATCGCTGATATCAGAGGCAGACACACAAAAAAAATGCCACACTGCTGAGCTTTGCAAGGACGGCATTCTGGTGGTGGCAACAGCTTGCGTTGATTGGCGTGCTGTCTGGCTGACCCCGGGTGCCGAATCTACATGCTGTCTGACTGCGCCACTAGCTCCTTGCGATGACCTCCTCCCCCTGCTTCCAACTCGTCTCCTCCTCCTCTCTGTCTCCCCATCTGAACTTTCCCCCTCTTCTTCTGCTCTTCGAGCAGGCACCCAGGTGACATCCACAGACACATCGTCATCATCAGCCGCTTCACTTGACAACTCAGCAAAGGCAGCAGCAGCAGGTACAACATCATCATCATCACAATGTACGTCCATGTGTATAATGTTGCCTGACTGAGACATATCCCCGTTATCTACATCCTCTGGCACTAATAGTTGCGCATCACTTATTTCTTCAAACTGATGTGAAAATAACTCCTCTGACGGATCAAGTGAAGCAGCTGTGGTGCTAGTGTTGGTGGTGGTGCCGGCGGGCTGGCGAGTGGTAAATTGAGAGGTGCCCGAAGCTGAGCTGGAGGAGGATGGTGCATTAAGGTTCCGAGCGGAAGCTGTAGACGATTGGGTGTCCTGTGTAAGCCAGTCAACTATGGCCTCAGAATTTTTTGAGTTCAGGGTCTGTGGTGGCCTCTGAACACTGGGCATTATTCTAGGGCCTAAGGAAATCACAGCACCACGACCACGACGGCCCTTGCGGGGCGGCCTGCCTCTGCCTGTCATTTTTTTTAATGTGTTGTTACTGTTGTACTATGAGTGCAAGCTGCTGTGCCACCTTATATATCAGTGGTGGGTGGGCAGTGGCACAGTACACTCTCTGTGGACCTGACAGCAGTCACTGGCACCCAGGCAACTGCAATTTAAAAAATATATATATTTTTTTTTACTTTGCAAGCTGCTGTGCCACCTTATATATCAGTGGTGGGTGGGCAGTGGCACAGTACACTCTCTGTGGACCTGACAGCAGTCACTGGCACCCAGGCAACTGCAATTTAAAAAATATATATATATTTTTTTACTTTGCAAGCTGCTGTGCCACCTTATATATCAGTGGTGGGTGTGCAGTGGCACAGTACACTCTCTGTGGACCTGACAGCAGTCACTGGCACCCAGGCAACTGCAATTTAAAAAAATATATATATATTTTTTACTTTGCAAGCTGCTGTGCCACCTTATATATCAGTGGTGGGTGGGCAGTGGCACAGTACACTCTCTGTGGACCTGACAGCAGTCACTGGCACCCAGGCAACTGCAATTTAAAAAAATATATATATTTTTTTTACTTTGCAAGCTGCTGTGCCACCTTATATATCAGTGGTGGGTGGGCAGTGGCACAGTACACTCTCTGTGGACCTGACAGCAGTCACTGGCACCCAGGCAACTGCAATTTAAAAAAATATATATATTTTTTTTACTTTGCAAGCTGCTGTGCCACCTTATATATCAGTGGTGGGTGGGCACACAGTGGCACTGCAGTGGGCACAGTACACTCTGTGGACCTGACAGTCACTGGCAGCCCAGGCAACTGCAATAATAAAAAATATTTTTTTTTTCAATTTATTGCAACAAGATGCTGTGCCACCGTATATATATCAGTGGTGGGCAGTGCACTGCAGTGGGTACAGTGCACTCTGTGGACCTGACACAGCACTCACTGCAATTATGACAGAGGAAAAAAAAATATTTTTTAAAATGCCAGGTACTGTGCCTGTGCCACCCGAAATGAGTGTGGTGTGCACACAGTACAGTCTGTGGTGGGTCTGTGGCCTCTCACACACAGCGGGCAGGCAACTGCAGTGTACAATAGATATATATATATATATATATATATATATATATATATATAAAGAAAAAAATCTATTACCTTACCAGCCCTTAAAAGGGCTTTTGGGGACACTATATATATATATATATATATATATATATATATGTATATATATAAATAAAAAAATCCTCAATTACCAGCCCTTAAAAGGGCTTTTGGGGACACTAGATAGATATATATATATATGAAGAAACAACTCAATTACCAGCCCTTAAAAGGGCTTTTGGGGACGCTAGGTATATATATATATATATATATATATATAAAAAAAACCCACAAATACCAGCCCTTAGAAGGGCTTTTTGGGGTGCTGATATTACAGCAGTAGTGGACCAAGAACACTGCAAGACCAGGAACACTGACTAACTGTCCCTAGCTTAACAGCAGCAGCAGCAGCAGCAGCAGCTCTCCCTACTCTCACTACACACACTGCTTCAGAATGATCTAAGATGGATGCTGCCCTTGCTTATTTATAGGAGGTGGGAGGGTGTGGGAGGGAGGTACGCTGATTGGCTGGAAATGTGTCTGCTGACTGTAAAGTTCAGGGTCAAAGTTTGCCTCAATGATGTCTTATGGGGGGCGGACCGAACATCGCATATGTTCGCCGGCAGCGGCGAACGCGAACATGCTAAGTTCGCCGGGAACTGTTCGCCGGCGAACAGTTCTATACATCTCTACTGCTCTCTTGGCAGGTTATAATGTGGGCAGGAGAGGGCTGATATAGGTTGGAACTTCACCCATTTCATAAAAAATATTGAAATCATAATTTATGTAATGAACCAGGTATTTGGGTGTTTTGGATAGAGACTGTATACTGCTGTACTTGCTCCCAATATCAGCTTTAATCAGGGTTAAAGTAATTGTAAAGAATTTTTTTTAAATAAGCAACATCTCTATACTTACCTGCTGGAATTGCACAGAGCAGCCCGAACCTCCTCTTCTCAGGTCCCCCGCTTCAAGTAAGACACGAAAGTGAGGGGAAAGAAGAGTTGCAGACGTGCACAACACTGGATCAAATCAGGGCTCAGGTAAGTAAAGGGGGGGGGGGACTAAAAGCAGTGCCTAAAACCTTTTTACCTTAATGCACAGAATGGTGAAAAATGTTTAGGCTTTAGCACCACTTTAATGCAGGCTAGTTCAGAGTTGCCAACATTCTCAAAACATTTTAGGGACACTTTTTTGTCTGTAGGGGCAGTATTCTTTTAATTAGGGGTGGGGCATTCATTTGTAGGCATGGTCTAGTTGAGGTGGAAAAATGTGGCACGCGAATGTATAAGCAATGCATGTCAATGTAAACCTGTCAGAAGAGAAATGAAGGTTACTCTGTTTGATCTCTCCGTATGAAATTACAAGCAGCTCAGCTGTCATTCTGGCCCCCGGGCTTCATTACTTTGAGTGTAAACAACAAAACCCAGCGCTATGAGGAAACAAATGAAAAAAAAAATCCAAAATATGTATTACATAATGTCAGGATGCTGCTAAGCCACTGACATTTGTTCCCAAATCCAAAATGTATTGTATCAAAAAGTGCAGCATAACGTATATCAATATCTGTGCAATGTCATAAATATAATAAATACGGTAAGTATAATAAATATAGTGAAGTAGATAACAAAAATGTATTCCTGCAACAACAAATTGTCCTTGTAATTATTCAAAGTCCATATATCTTGCAATAGTAGATGTGCAAAAAACAAACCTAATAGTGGGGAAAATATTTATTTGATCCCATGCAGATTTTGTAAGCTTGCCTGCTTACAAAGAAATTAGGTGTCTATAATAATTTTTATCAAAGGTGTATTTTAACCGCTTCCATACAGAGCAGTTAGACCCCCTTCCTGCCCAGAGCAATTTTTAGCTTTCAGCACTCTCACACTTTGAATGACAATTGCTCAGTCATGCTACACTGTAACCAAACAAAATTTTTATCATTTTTTTCACACAAATAGAGCTTTCTTTTGGTGGCATTTGATCACAACTAGGGTTTTTTTTTTCGTGATTTAAGCAAAAAAAGAGCAAAAATTTTGAAAAAAAAAACACTTTTTTTTAGTTTCTATTATAAAATTTTGCAAAAAATTATTTTTTCTTCATACATTTGGGTCAAAATTTATACTGCTACATATCTCTGGTAAAATTAACCCAAATTAGTGTATATTATTTAGTCTGTGTGAAAGTTATTGAATCTAGAAGCTATGGTACCAATTACTGAAAATTGATCACACCAGATGTACTGATGGCCTATCTCCTTTCTTGAGGCCCTGAAATGTCAGGACTGTACAAATACCCCCCAAATGACCCCTTTTTGTAAAGTAGACAGTCCAAGGTATTTAGTAAGAGGCATGGTGAGTTTTTTGAAGTTATAATTTTTTCCCACAATTCTTGGGAAAATGAAGAGAAAAATGTTTTTTTCTTTTTTTTCCCAAAACGTTGTCAATTTATAAGCTATTTCTAACACATAGCATGTACACAGCAAAAATGACACCCCAAAATTCATTCTGCTACTCCTTCTGAGTATGGCGAGACAACATGTGTGAGACTTTTACACAGCCTGGCCACAAAAAGAGACTCCACGTCCAAGTAGCACCATAAGGCGTTTTAGGAGCATAAATACACATAAAACTTTCTTACTACCTATCACACTTTTCAAGGCCCTAGAGCACCAATACAATGGAAAAGTCCACAAAATGACCCAATTTTGGAAAGCAAACACTCCAACGTATATTCTATGAGGCATTATGGGTCCTTTGAACATGTCATTTTTTTCCACAAGTTTTTGGAAAATGTGGGAAAAAAATAAAAACTTTTTTTTTTACACAAAGTTGTCAATTTATAGGATATTCCTAACACATAGCATGTACATAGCAAAAATGACACCCCAAAATACATTCTGCCACTTCTGAGTATGGCAATACCACATGTGTGAGACTTTTTCACAGCCTAGCCATATAGAGGGGCCCAACATCCAAGGAGCACCATCATGCATCCTAGCCACTTGCCTAGGCCTATTTTTGACATTTGGTGTTTACAAGCTAAAATCAGTTGTTTTTGCTAGAAAACTACTTAGAACCCCAAAACATTATATATTTTTTTTAGCAGAGACCCTAGAGAATAAAATGGAGATTATTGCAATATTTTTTTATCACACCGTATTTGCGCAGCGGTCTTCCAAACGCAATTTTGTTGGAAAAAATTCACTTTTTTGAATTAAAAAATAAGAAACCAGTAAAGTTAGCCCAATTGTTTTCCATAATGTGAAAGATAATGTTACACCGAGTAAATAGATACCCAACATGTCATGCTTCAAAATTGCGCACGCTCACAGAATGGTGACAAACTTTGGTACTTAAAAATCCCCATAGGCGACAGTTTAAAAATTTCTACAGGTTGCTATCTTAGAGTTACAGAGTAGGTCTAGGGCTCAAATTATTGCTCTTGCTCTAACGATCGCGGTGATACCTCACATGTGTAGTTTGAACACTGTTTACATATGTGGGTGGGGTTTCCGTATGCGTTCGCTTCTGCGCGCAAGCTCACGGGGACAGGGCGCTTTAATTTTTTTTTTTTACTATTTGTTTTATTTATTATTTTTTATTTGTACACTGTTTTTTAAAAAAAAAAAAAATTTGATCATTTTTATTTCTATTACAAGAAATGTAAACATTACTTGTAATAGAAAAAGGCACGACAGGACCTCTTTTTTGTGAGATCTGGGGTCAAAAAGTCCTCAGAGCTCACAAGTACACTAAAAGATAGAAAAAAAAAATAAAAATTTAAATAAAATGAAAAAAAAAAAAGGGACCTTTAAACAGGTTGCTAGGCAACGACGTTTGCCGTAGCTCCGGTCCTCCAAGACCATAGAGTCGAGTGAGGGCAAGCTCCTGTCTGTGAGGATCCGGGACCGGATCGTTTTCCCCGCTGCCGGCGGGTCCGGTAAGCGGGGAAAAGGACCAGAATGCGGCGGGAGGGGGGGGCACCTCTTCCGCCACCCCGGAAGGGTGATCCCACTGCGAATCCGCCGCTGGGACCACCCTTATCGGAAAGCCAACCGTCCACCGTTTAAAAAAATACCAGGGTTATGGCAGCTATCTGCTGCCATAATACCGGTATTTAGGTTTAAACGGAGGACGTATATAAACCTTTCTGGACTTAGACATGGTGGCTGTATGAAGGGTGACAGGTACTCGGGTACTTTGCTGGGCAGGTGACAGGTACTCTGGTACTGATGTGCAAGTGGCAGGTACTCGAGTACTCCGATAGGCAGGTGACAGGTACTCGGGTACTCTTATGGGCAGGTGATAGGTACTGATGAGTAGTACTGATACTGATAGGTGATACTGATACTGTACTGATGGGTACGGATGATCAGTACTGATACTGATAGGTGATAGGTACTGATGGGTACTGATGAGTAGTGATGGGTACTGATGAGCAGGTGGCAAGTACTCGGGTACTTCAGGTGTCCGGTACTCTGATGAGCAGGTGGAAGGTACTCGGGTAGTCTGATGGTTAGGTGACAGGTACTCGGGTACTCTGATGGGTAGGTGACAGGTACTCGGGTACTCTGATGACGGGTACTCGGGTACTCCGGTGACGGGTACTCAAAGTACCAGAGTACCTGTCATCAGAGTACCCGAGTACCTGTCATCAGAGTACCCGAGTACCTGTCACCAGCCCATCAGAGTACCCGAGCACCTGTCATCAGCCCATCAGAGTACCCGAGTACCTGTCATCAGAGTACCTAATGGGCTGGTGACAGGTACTCGGGTACTTTGATGGGTTAGTGACAGGTGCTTTTTATTGGGGGGGGGCAATCAGTGTGTTTGGGGTGCACTGTACTTGGTAACTAGCTGTTACCACAATCTCCTCCTCACACAGGATCAGTGTGTGAGGAGGAGAACACGGTGACAGCTAGTTACCGTGTTCTCATTTGACATTTGTGACCGGCTGTGATTGGACACAGCCGGTCACGTGGTAAAAAGCCAATTTCATTGGCTCTTTACCTAGATCGGGGATGAGCTCTGTCCGAGGGACGAGCCTCTTCCCCGATCGGCGCGCATTGAGGAAGGAACGAGCGGCTCGCGCTGGAGCCGCTCATGTGATCGGCTGTGATTGACACAGCCGATCACGTGTTAAACAGTCAATTTCATTGGCTGTTTACCTTGATCGTGGTTGGGCTCAGTCCGAGGGACGAGCCTCACCCCCGTTCGCCGCGCTGCGCGCCCCCGGGGGCGCGCAGTAGCGGCGAGACCGGGCGGACGTCATATGACGGCCGCCAGGATCGAGAAAGGATTCCTGCCGACGTCATTTTATAATGGCGCGGTATGGAAGGGGTTAAATTATAGAAAAACACGATACAAATGTTATAAACTGATTTGCAGTTCAGTGAGTAAAATAATATATTTGATACCTAAGCAAAACCTGACTTAGTGCCTGGTGGACACATTGGCGAAGTTAGAAATTATTTCAGCGCTCCCCTCCGAAAAGGTCAGTAGGACAGAGGTTGGTGGAAGTGGGACAGTGGACAGTGTGAGTAGTTTTCAATTTTTATTATTTTGTACATAACATGGTAAATCTACTGCCAGAACACATTTTTTACTGAGAACCTGAAATTTCACAGAAACTCCTATTAGAAACTAAGAGAGGAAGAGGGGGTGGGGGTAGAGGCATAAGTGGAAGGAGGGAGAGAGAGAGAAGAAGGAGAAGAGATAAGAATAGAAGGGAAAGAGAAAGATGGAAAAGTAGGAGAGAGATGGATAAGGGGGGGGGGGGAAAGGTGTGGGGGGAGAGGGGGGGAGAGAAAGGGGGGAGGGAGAGATATGGGGATGAAAGGGGGGTGAGAGAGAAAAAGAGAGGTGAGGGGGGTGAGAAAGAGGGGGGGGGGGTGAGAGAGAGGGGGAGAGGTGAGGTGAGCAGAGGGGAGTGGAGAGGGTGAGGGGGGTGAGAGAGGAGAGGGGGGTGAGAGAGGAGAGGGGGGGCTTAGAGAGAGAAGGAGGGGTGAGAGTGAGGAGAGGACTCCCTTATCCCCCCATACTACACAAAGTTACAGCTTTCAGATGATGTACTTAGATGCTATCAACAGGGTTCCCTGATCACTACATTATCCTTAGTGAAGGAGTCAGTGCTTTGTCATGTCATCTAATATCACAGACTTTTTTCACATTCCCACTGGCCGCTGCCTACATCAGCAGCTGCATTTAGCGCTCACAGGTGAGCTAAACCCTGGCATCAGGTAGGGTGACGCCACCTCCTCTGCTCCCCTTACCATCACCGGCAGTCCCCTACTTGCCTTGCCTTCTCCTCTGCTCCTATCCTGGTCTCCCCTCACCCTCCTACTGTCATGGTCTTACCTCCTTGCTGTTCTCCTTCGTTTGACATGTGCTGGCGGCCATCTTGGTTTCTGGGTTTCTTGTAGCCTCCCACCCTGCGGCTCCTCCTTCCCACTGGGAGGAGCTGGATGCCTAGCTCATATATATAGGAGGTCTGTGGCTCAGTTCCCTGCTTGGTCCTCCTGTGTTCACATGCTACTAAGACTGCTGCTACGTCTGGTTCCTGTTCCTGGCTTCGTCTGACTACCCTGTTGGTTCCTGATCCTGGCTTCGTCTGACTACCCTGTTGGTTCCTGATCCTGGCTTCGTCTGACTACCCTGTTGGTTCCTGATCCTGGCTTCGTCTGACTACCCTGCTGGTTCCAGACCCCTGGCTTCGCAAAGACTCTGCATCGGTTTCGCCATCCGTTTGGACTTTTGCTTTATAGCTTGTTTTTCAATAAAGCTGTCTTATTTTCACTTATCTGTTGTTGTACGTCTGGTTCATGGTTCCGTGACACCTACCAGGTAGTGCCTGAAGTTAGACCCTGGCTACAGGTTGTGAGCAGACCCAAAAACAGATAGCTTCACATGCGGCATCAATACAAATCCCCTGCCTGTCAGTAAGGCAGGAGAAACCAGAATCTTCCAGTGTGTTCCATCCTCTTTGTTCTGGCCCTGCCTGGGAGAAAGCAAATCCTCAGCTCCCTCCTCCTGTGTTGTATGCTTTCTTGCAGTTCCTTCTTCTGCAGGTACAGAAGCACTGCCCTGGCGGGGAATAGAAGGGAGAGAGAGAACACAGTCCCACCGTCTCTTGCTTTCTCCTCCTAGCGCTGGGCGACAGTAGTGATACCGCTATCACTTCTCGTGTCAGCAGCGCCCCTCTCAATATGGCACCCGGCGCAGAATCCCCCCTGCCCCCCTAGTTTCAGCCCTGGGTGGAGAAACCCTTGCTGGAAATCCTAGAGGTAAGACATTTCTTGTAGTGGTTTACAGATTTGCACACATCTCAGAAGGGATTTTGGTCCACTCTTCTTTACAGATCTTCTCTCAATCCTTAAGGATTCTTGACAGTCGATTGGCAACTCTGAGTTTCAGCTCCCTCTATACATTTTCTATAGGATTAAGTTCTGGAGACTGGCTAGACCACTCCAAGACCATAATGTTTTTTTTCTTGAGCTACTCTTTTGTTGCCTTGACAGTATGTTTTGGGCTAACCAGAGGACCCGTCACCCATGCCCGGTACCACTTTCCCACTGGCTGACTGCTATAGCATTTCCTCCAGTCCTGGTTACCCAAAGCAACCGCATGTTAGACATGAATTCCTGCCAACTCCTCCGCATGGCTAACCCTTCCTTGGTGGCTCTCTAGCTTTTCCTCTTAATTCCCATGTGTGTGTTACAGGCCCTGTTGTTTTGGAATATGCCACATACCTACATGCCCCCTTTGGACAAACTGCAGACCAGGCACAGAACAGTTATTGAAACTTTACTGAGCCTGAGCATTCCAACAGTACAATGTTCAGAAAAAAAAGTCCAACCCTAACTAACTAATGCAGGCTTCCCAGCCCATACATTGCCCAAGAGAAAAGTCTATTTAGCTCAATTCCAATAGTGGTAGGTTCCTGGTTCCAGGGAGAATCTCAGCAGGTTGACCAAAAAGGGAGGTCACTTGTTTCAGCAGTACCACATGGTGCAGCAGTCCTTCCTCTGTAACCCCATGTGAAAGAAGAGCTCCTGTGGAAGAGTTTTAGCCCTGAGCATACAATGTTGTGGCTGCACTCATTACATTCCTGTTATTTATAACAGTTGCCTGAGCATACTTTTTGTTATTTCTTTTTGGTTTCTTACCGTGTTTTTTTAACTCTTCCTAATTATTGTATAGTGTCTTGTTTCTCGTTAGCTGGAAACTGCCATGCACTGATTCTGTTTCAGTGTAAGCCAAATGGCTAATTTGTACCTGTCAAATTCACTCTTATTTCCCACCAGTTATTACCGGCTTTCAGCCGCTGGCATAAAGGATGTCCATGCACAATGATTGGAACATGGTGTGTTTATGAGTAAGCGATCTACAGCATCGTGAAACGCGTCAACCCGACACGTCTGTTTGTGCACTGTCTGTTTGCTTCATTTATGAGGAATAAAGGAGTTCATTTGATTTCATCTTACTACCTTGAGTGCGTCTCAATTTTTGGGTTTTTCATGCACAATGATTGGCCATACGTAATAAAGGAGGCAGGGCCTCTGAAACGCATTGTACAGGCCCCTTTACACCCTCAATACTTGACCTGGTGTTTGAGGTAGTCCACAGAATTGGATGTTATAGAATTACCAGAACCCTACACTCAAAACACCTGAACTCAATTATTTGGAGGGGTATCCACAGACCTTTGGATATATAGTGTATGTCCCTGAGAACTACATTTACACACTTGCATGTAAGGCCCCGTTCACACTGGGGCGATCCGACTTGGGGGGGCGACCTCCGAGGTCGCAGTGCGAGCAGCGCGCCGCGACCTCGGAGCGGCCGGCACGGACTTCATAACATTGAAGTCTATGACGGGTCGCCCCAAAGAAGCTCCGGACCCTTTTTCTAAGTCGGAGTTGTGTCGCTCCTATTAGAACGGGTCCGCAGCTTCCCTATGGAAAGCGACCTACGGCGACCTTGTGTCGCCTTAGTGTGAACGGGGACTAATAAAGAGTAGAAAAAAATATTTTGAACACCAATAATAAGATTAGTTTTAATTAATTAATCCTTGTGCGTGGTTCTTGTGTGATATAAAAATAAAAGCATAAAAAACAAATGTAAAATGATAAAATTACAACAGTAAAATAGAAGCCATGTGAAAACATAAAACTGAGGGGAAATTTTTTAAATACAGTCAAAAATAAACATAATTTTAGCATAAAAATACATTTTCTTCAAAATTATTATCTTACATGTCAAGCATAATCCATTTTACCCGTTATCTTCTTATACATATATTATAGCCCAACTTCAGGCAAAAAAACGAAACAACACATTTTTAGTTCCAGATAGAGTGAGGAAAGAAACCTCTCAAGTTTTTTTCTGGTCTAAATAGACATATCGAGAGGAGCTGAGACTTCAAAAAACATTGCTTCAATAAAGGAAGCATCTAGATTCAAGGAAGCTCAATTCCTGTGGGAAAACCGCTTACTTAAAGCAAGGATCTCATTGGTGGATATCTATGTTGTAACTCAAAGGATACAAACACAAAGGAAGCACCAAACCAAATGGTAAAATGGATCTAAATCATAATATAATCACATAGAACTACCAACGTGTTTTGGGATCAGGGCTTGGAAATGTTGTGAGGGTTTAAGGCATGGGTGTCCAACCTTTTGGCTTCTCTGGGCCACATTGAGTGTAGAGAAATTTTCTTGGGCCGCATATAAAATATATACTATAGTTAAGGTATACAAGTAATAAAATGCTGCCCCCCCCCCCCCCAGCACTAATTTAACACAACTAGAGGATGATCCCTTCCGAGGCAGCCTCTGCCTACAGTTAGTTGGAAGCTGCTGTGGCCGTGCCCCCGACCCGACTTCCTTCTTCCTCAGCAAAAAAAAAAAAAAAAAATTGTCAAGGGGCAGTGGGCCGCATTGCCTGTGGTTCTGGGCCGCATGCGGCCCCCAGGCCACAGGTTGGACATGCTTGGTTTAAGGGGACTCAATAACAGGTATCCAAACAGATCTGTATTACAGCTTGTCTTCTCATGGGGTGTTATGGAGTCATACAGTATTGACAATGCCAAGCCCGGATGAAGGGGGAGATAATTGGCCCCCAAAAATGTGTTGGAAGTGTTCTACGTGATCATAATACAAATCATTAAAGCACTTTGGGTTTGGTGGTCCTTTTATGTTTTTAGATTTTTTTACTGCTGAATGTGTCCCTATTGGGGGAGATATTTTCTGATTTCCTGTCCCTGAGACCACTGTCAATATCTCCCTAATAGGAACAGAAAGATAAAACTTAAAAAATGTAGGTTGAAGGTGCTGGATCTGAAATTGTCTCATGATCAAGGTAAGCCCTTACTGTAGAGTACAATGATTCTGGTTACACACACCTACACAACCAGTTGCTGAAACACGCTTTTGGAATTAAAGAGACAGATGTTTCCCCAAATTGGACAACCTCCTTGTCAACCCACACATTTAATTCAAATCAGCAATTTAAACTCTGACAAAGAAGGGAGCAATGTAGCCCACCAAACATGTTGGCTTATTGTCTTTGGACCTCTGTGATAAAATAAATACTCTTGTACCCATAAAACTTTGGTGTGGAGCTCTTGTTCTCCTTCCACCTTCCAGGAATAAAACCCCCAATGAGGTTGTAGCCCTTTCATACTCTACTAAAGAATGTGTTTCTATTGCAGCATGTGTCTGCATTCTAGGGATCTTCTCTTACTTACCTTCTAGGTGGCAATTGACACTGCTAAATGAAGCCCCTTCCTCACTGTATTTAAAACAAAAAAAAATGGTTAAAACTTACCTGCCCTGCTGCTTACACACCAATCTATATTCTCTTAAAAAGCGAATGAAGAATGTTCAGCATCCAACACACTTTCAGAGACTTCCAATGCCTGGTCCTCCACTGAGTTCTATGCTCCGGTCCCTGTCCGTTATAGTGACATGGGGCCAGTGAATAAAGCCACAGAACGCAGAGAGGAACCAGGCACCCAACAGTCCCAGAAGTGTTGGTGGCAAGTTATCGTAAGCAAACTTGGCTCTTGAAGCGAGTGAAGATCAGCAGTGTAAACTGCGGGACAGATAAGTATTAGACCTCATTCACATGGGCGCTGAGGCTAGTATACTGTAAATAGGCCATTTAATTATGCAGCCTGAGCCCCCCAGGTTCTACGTGCATGCAGCTCACGTAAGTCTATGGGGACACAGCAGCTTTACACAGAAACCTGCTCATCCTGGGTGAGCGGCCCAAATCGCAGGAAGAGTGCATTTTGGGTCGCTAATCCACACCTCTGTCAAATTAGGATGAGAGGCTGTGTCCACCAGCTGCTGCATCCCCACAGACTTACATGGGCTTTCTTCAAGCAGCAGCTGGGGGCCTATCCTGCAAAAACAAATGACCAATTCATGGTGTATGGGCCTCAGCGTCCATGCAAATGGTTAATTAAAGTCCATTTGAACTATAAGTTTAAATAAGCTAAATACATTCCAGGTGCACCAAACAAAAAAGGTGTTCAATGTCTTACAGTTTTGTTTCTTTAAAAATTAGCCACAACCTGAGTGGAAAAGCCTATCCCCTAAAATAAGCCGCAGAGCAGAACCTTTGCTTTGTTCTCTGTGTGGAAGCAGTGATCTCTCTGCAGAATAGGACCTTTGCTCTGTGTGTGGAAGCGGTGGACTCCATACAGGTAGGAACCTTGCTCTGTGTGTGGAAGCAGTGGTCTCTCTGCAGAGTGGGCCCCTTGCTCTGTGTGTGGAAGCAGTGGTCTCTCTGCAGAGTGGGTCCCTTGCTCTGTGTGTGGAAGCAGTGGTCTCCATACAGGTAGGAACCGTGCTCTGTGTGTGGAAGCAGTGGTCTCTCTGCAGAGTAGGACCCTTGCTCTGTGTGTGGAAGCGGTGGACTCCATACAGGTAGGAACCTTGCTCTGTGTGTGGAAGCAGTGGTCTCTCTGCAGCGTGGGTCATTCTCTCTCTGTGTGAAAGTAGTGGTCTTTCTGCAGAGTAGGACCTTTGCTCTCTGCGCGGAAGCAGTGGTCTTATTGCAGAGGTCTGAAACACCCCCTACTGAGTCAGGCCTAAACCTCTGCAATCAGCAAAGCTCATGTGCTCTTCTGATTGGAGTGTTCTAGCTCTGAATTAGCAGGGGGCATGTCAGACCTCCGCAGAGAGATCTCAGCTTCCATGGAGAGAGCAAGGGTCCTTGAACGTATTTAAATCATTTAAACTGAGAGTTCAATTGGACTTTCAATCCTTTCTTTACAGGGACCACGTTAAAAATGTTATTTTACAATTTATTTGGATAATTAATATGCACCCTATCATGTTTTATAACTTGCCCAAAAACTATTAGCTTTAGCTATGGCTTACTTTTTAAACTGAGGATTGTATAACTAAGGCTTGTCTGGCATCCCTGTGATAATCTAGCTTAGGTGCCTAGTTCCAGTTAATGAGGGTCAAAATCTTACATAATTTAGGATGTCTCCAGTTATAAGATGCTCATAAATTAAATTGATTGTAAAGTTTTGTCTTTGTGCAAAACCAACTGCGCTTTTTTTTTTAGAGCGGCCCAGATGCTCCTCTTCTCGGGTCCCTCTTCTGGGCTCCTTGCCCCTCCCTCCTGTTGAGTGCCCTTACAGCAAGCAGCTTGCTATGGGGGCACCTGAGCAGAGTCACAGTTCCCTGTGTCCTGTCCTTTCAGACACGGAGCTCGCCCCGGCCCCGCCCCCGCCCCCTCTCTCTCCTGACTGGCTTACTTTGATTGACAGCAGCGGGAGCCAATCGTGCCGCCAATGAGGAGGGGAGTCCCAGGCAGCTGAGAAACTCCTGCAACATTGCTGGATAAAAGACGACACTCATATAAGTTTAGAGGGGGATGAGGGGGGCTGCCGCACACAGAAGGTTTTTTTTATCTTAATGCATAGCATGCATTAAGATAAAAAAAAATCCATTAAGATAAAAAAAAAAAAACCCTAATGCAAAAAAACCTTCAGTGTGCAGAAGCCCCCCTCAGCCTTTCTAATACTTCTAATACTTACCTCTGCTGTCTGGGACTCTCCCTCCTCATTGGCTGAGACAGCAGCGAGCGCCAATGGCTCCCCCTACTGTCAATCAAAGTCAGTCAGCCAATGAAGAGAGAGAGGGGGCAGGGCTGAGCGGCAGCTTCATGTCTGAATGGACACACAAAGCAGCAGCTTGGCTCCCCCCCTATAGCAAGCTGCTTGCTGTGGGGAGCACTTAGTAGGGGGGGAGGAGCCTGGAGAGCCAAAGAGGAATCCGAGAAGAGGAGGATTTGGGCTGCTCTGTGCAAAACCAAATGCATAGAGGAGGTAAGTATAACATGTTTGCTATTTTTAAACAAAGAAAAAAAAACAAGACTTTAATATCACTTTAACCACTTTACAACCGGAGGATTTTGCTGTCTTCCGTCCAGGCCACTTTTTGCGATTCGGCGCTGTGCGACTTCAACTGACAATTGCGCGGTCGTGCGACGCCGTACCCAAACGAAATTTACGTCCTTTTTTTCCCACAAACAGAGCTTTCTTTTGGTGGTATTTGATTACCTGTGCGATTTTTACTTTTTGCGCTATAAACAAAAAAAGAGCGTTTATTTTGAAAAAATAACAATATTTTTCACATTTTTTTATATGAAATTCCCCCCAAAAAAGATGTAAAAACCAATTTTTTTAAAAGTTTTTGGCCAATTTGTTTTATGCTACATATGTTTGGTAAAAAAAATCGCAATAAGCGTATTTTGATTGGTTTGCGCAAAAGTTATTGCGTTTACTAACAAAGGGAAAGATTTCTGTCATTTTTGGTGTTTTTTTTTTAACGCGTAATGGCGGCGATCTGCGATTTTTTTTGCGGGACTGCGACATTGCGGCGGACAGACCGGACCCCTGACTGACATTTTTGACACTTTTGGGGGTACCAGTGACATTACTGCAGTAATCAGTGCTATATATATGCACTGTTACTGTAAAAATGACACTGGCAGGGAAGGGGTTAATTTTATTGGAGAGGGAGGGGTTAATGTATGCCTGGTGCTTACTGACGTGTAGGGGGGGAGGTGACTGTGTGATTCATGGACAGATCGGATGTCCAGCTATGCTGAACAGTCCGATCTGTCACTCCCTGTCACTATGGAGATCCGCCCGCTGTGTTTACACACAGCGGGCGGATCTCCAGACTCGATCCCCGACGATCGGGTAAGAGCAGCGGCGATCGCCGCTGCTCCTCCCCTGGCCCGACTCCCGCTGTGAATGAAAACAGGGGGAGCGAGCCTCCGGCGGCGCGCAAGCGCCGCCCAGAAGGGGAGGAGTCCAGTCACGTTAATACTACGTGACTGGACGATAACGAACCACTCTGCCGCAGTAGTATTACTGTGAGCGGTAGCAGAGTGGTTAAAGTTGAGTTCATGTGGTTATGACCAGAAAGGGTCACCTTTCTGTTTTTTTTTTTTTTTTAAAGAGAAGATAATCAAAAAAAGTTGAATATAGAGAAGGAGTTGTTAAAGTGGCATTAAACTCAACAGGTAAAGTTTTTTATAACAAACGAGGCCCTAGTTGGTCTCTTTTTCTCTTATCTTATTCAATCATAAATGCATGAAAAAAAATGTATTCATTAAAAAACAATCCCTGCCTGTCAGTAAGCTGAGCTGCACATTTACAGAGTACATTTAGTACACCCACTTTGTGCCGATGAAGTGACTCCTGTGCGCAGGAGTGAAGTCATCGTGGCCCGGCCATTCAAGGGCTGAACAGCACAAACCTGAAAGGAAGACCGGGAGGAGATAGAAGCGCCCAAGCACTGACAGTGTAGCCCTGGAGGGATCCTTTGACGTAGCCCTGGAGGGATCCTTTGACGTAGCCCTGGAGGGATCCTTTGACAGGTAAGTCTGTCAGAATGTCCTTGTATATGGTACATACTAGCATAGTATGACGTAAACCTTCTAGGGGCCCATTCAGAATTTTTTTTTTTTTATAACTGAGTTTATTTCCACTTTACAACGAAACTCCAAACTATATATATATATATATATATATATATATATATATATATATATATATATATATACACACACACAGTTGAAATACACAAATACTGTTTTACCAGTCAAACTCGTGGGTTAAATTTACAGTTTACACAATGCACAGCCAGACAGGTGACACATGTTCCTGAGTAAAGAGAATGCATTAGGATTCAGTACATATATATATATATATATATATATATATCATGTAAATAAGAAAATTATTTTGTATTTTTTATCATTTAGAGGCTGCCTTAGCACCTTTTATGAAAAAAGGTCTGTAGGCCAAACTGAAATGTAACACTCAATGAATACACTCAATGAATAAGGCAGCCCAAACCTTAGTTCATTTTCTTCCATTCAACTAGTGGGTTGAATAAAAAAAAAAACTACCAGATTTCCCCATCCACACCTTCTGCTACTAAGCTTTTGTGTTCTGAAGGCAGGGAGACTCCCCCCCCCCCCCCCCCCATCAGAATGCACTGATCAGTGGTGCCAGCTATTGCCAGCGGTGCTGATTGTGCAGAAGTTTTTAAACAGGCTGGTTGTACAGAAATCCATTGGTAGATCAATTTCTGTACAAATCAGCCCACCAATACATTAATCAAAATTCGTCAGGTCCCTGCTGTAAGAGATGCATTTCGGTCCATGTATGGCCAGATTAAGTCAAAGGAATGGCTCCTCCCTTAGATGGTTCCTTCTGAAGTGTCAATCAGACAAAGAAAGCATCAGAGCAGGCAGCATTTGCTGTGCTGTCCCTTAACCCATAGCTCTCCAGAAACCATGTGTCATATATAAAATATTTACTCTTAAAAAATGAATGTACAGTATAAATATTTAAAAAAAAACAAACATATAAAACAATAAAAAATGAAATAAATAATATTAACCAAGAACCATTGTAGTTTCCCTCTTTTAGAAATGAATCTTTACTGTTTAAGCAACTGAGCTTCCTATTTCACTTCTCATTGGACAGTGAATCAGTATCACCAGTGTCCAGTGAGCAGGAAGCTGATCCAGGTCAGTGGTGGTAAACCAGGAGTTATCTGAGCAATTTAACTAAATAACAGTGTGTGTATCACAAGAATGGCTGACCAAAATGACTATGTATCAGGTAAAACCATAAACATACAGTACATGCATTACAACCATGTAGTTAGCTCTTTGTTCGTTCCACTATAAAAGTCGCAAGTAGTTCATTAATTTATAATCAGTAAAAAGGTGCACATGGGAGGGGCAATTCACTAAACATGTACAGACCAAATGCCTCATTCTTTTAAGCCATCTGCTAAATTTGTACCCATCACTTGCTAATTCGAAGTATCATAAAAATCTAGAGGCCTTTTTTACGAGGAGGGAAATAATGAATCAGGGTTCTGTATAGCAATTATTCCCCTTTTTCCCACTGCATCATGGGAGAGAATCTGACTGGCTCCACTGGCCAACACAAAAGGTGATTCTGCCCTCTAATACATTGATAATCGAGGCCAAACATAAACGGTGATCCAGAGTCTGGCTATCCCACAGACCTGGCTTAGAAGGCATTTTAAATAGGTAGATGTTCCAATTCACTGTTCCCACAAGTTTGGACTCCGGTAACCACCAACAAAACGGGGCCATGATGGAGTCTGAGCAGCATAAAAGTCAAATTAGGGAAAACAAAAAAAGTTTAAAAAGTTCTGCTCTACATCTACACTGTAAATAGCAAGCTGGTGAACAGACACATTGTAAAACAACCTTGTCAAGAAGGGAGACTATTAATAAATATGGCTTTAATTATCCTCCTATGCATACCCAAAGAAGGCAGCCCTTTTGCTATGCTGTATCAATAATCATAAAAAAGCAGCCTTTCAAATCAGTAGGTAGTGACCTCATCAAGAACACAACCTATCAATTTAGCAGGAAGTAGTGACATCACTGAGAAATCTATAAAACCAGCCAAAGTAGTGACATCACCAAGCAGCCTATGAATTCAATGGAAACCAATGACATCACTGCAGAGGCAGCCTATGAATTCACTGGAAATGAAATAACAATCACTAAGATGGTAACCTATGAACTATAAATAAAAATGAATTACATCATTGCAAAAGCAGCCTGTGACATCACTGCAGAGGCATCCTATGAATTCACTGGAAACCAGACGTCATTATAAAGGCAGCCTAGAAATTCATTGAAAATGAATGAAATCACTGCAGAGGCAGCCTATGAATTCACTAGAAACCACTGATGTCGTTATAAAGGCAGCCTAGAAATAATTGAAAATGAATGAAATCACAGCAGAGGCAGCCTATGAATCCAATGAAATGCAGTGACATCATTGAAGAGTCAGAGGCGGCCTACACATTTACTGTAAACCAGTGACATCACTAGGAAGGCAGCCTAAGGATCCATTAGAGACCAGCAAAGAAGACGGTCTTCGAATTTACTAGAAACTGGTTACATTACTGCAGAGGCAGCCTATGTATACTCCATATCCTCAACCACTCAAGTGCCTCTAGCACTGTCCATAAATCATATCCTTCACCTCTGGATAGGTAGAGCAGGTATGTTTTAAAATTTACAACACAAAAGCAGCCCCAGTCCCAGTAACAAATTGAAGAGGAGTGTTTAAAATAAATGACCCCTGGCTGTGATGTCTTCCTATGCTATGCCATCCGGGGCTTGGTTAAAAGCATTAATATACTCTAGCAGCAGTAAATGGAGTATTGCTGGTGAGCATCTGTGACACCGAAGATGCTATCAAGCAGTGTACTGTGGTCCTACAGCTGTGACTGGCTGAACCAGATGCAGATAAACTATTGCTAAGATGTTACGGCCTCATTTCCGCAACTAAAACGGAAGATGAAGTCTGGTGTGCTCGCCACGGTTTTGTACCTTGTGGCATTTGCTACAATGCTAAAATACAACTTGATTATAGCAGGTTATTCCCCAGGCCACTCCGCTAGCCACTGTTGGCACACAGCTCTCTCCTCCTCTGTCTCCCTCTTCTTCTCCACTGGCTTCTGTGGCTCAGCCTTGCCTTCCAGTTCCGGATTCTCCATAGAGAAGGCCTTGTTGATAAGGTTAGCCATGGCTTCACTCAGGCTCTTCACAGTTTCTGTCAGTGTCCAGTTGGCGTCTGTTTCTGGCTGAAAGGGGTCAGGAGCTGTGACTTCGATAAGCTCATGGTCGGTGGGAATACGTAGGTAGAAGGCGTGCAGCATCATCCTATATGGGTCAGTGTCCTTCTTAAAGCTATAGGTAAAGTCTCCCACAATGGGATAGCCCAGGGCACTGCAGTGGACTCTAAGCTGGTGCGTCCGTCCTATTGGGATATAAAAATAAAGGCATTTTGCATTTAATAAATTGGCACAAGGGTAGCACAAAAAAAGAAGGGGTTGTATCTTCATCAATCTTGTGTCATTCTGTGACCAAGCCTCTAAGGGTTTTCACTGGTTAAGGGTGATAATTTGTCTACCAATACTGTGGGGGATATTTATAAAGCAGTGATTCTGACATTCAACAAACAATTCTCTGCAGGTGAATCTTCCAGGTGCATGTGTTTTAAATTATGGTGGTTGGATTCACCACTAGTGAATGTTTGATGAAAGTCACATTCATGAATATGCCCATGTGCTGCAGAGGTACACAGCACTGCTGATCTTCCTAACCTGTGGCTATTGATCCACACAGCAGCAGAAATTATCCGCAATCTGTCCACTGGTCAGAATCATTGCTAGCAAAACTGTCCACAGTTACAATGTAACATAGCACAAGGTTTACTGAGGATATAACCCATCAATTGAGTGTGGCCACCCCCCCCCCCCCCAATAAACTGATTTACAAGATCAAACTAACAATGCAATAATTCTGATTGCTGCAACCCATAAACATTATATATCTCTCATAATACTGTAGTAACTTTTATGTATTCCTACATATGATTTAGGTTGGTACTGTGTAACAGTGTACATGCAGAAACAAAACAGCAATTAAGCTGGCCAAATAATAATCGTGTATACCTCCACGCTACCACTATCAAAAGTGTCTAAGTGCCAATAAATGGATTCTGCTCATATACTGTACATATGCATTCCCGCATGAAAGTGTAATGGGTTTTGGCTGATTATGTGGCGCTCCTTTGTAATACCTTATTTGTTATATGCAAATATTTACATCACTTTTGATATAATAAATAAAGTGCAACAAACTATTAAGTGCAAGAAATATTAAAGTGCAAAAGAATCGAAATATGATAATACAGTATGATATTCCGCACCACTTTAGATAACCACAGCTAAAGTGTGTGATAAAAGTCCATGAACGTCTATGGCTAAAATGTTAGTCTAATCAAGCCCCATAGTGAATGATCCACAACAGTTCCTTTTTCACTTTGTGATTAAAAATTTCAATGCGTCTCCACGCTCATGCAAGTGCGGTCCCACCACCTTCACTTCAATGTAATCAGCCTTAGGACAGGGACCAAAGAACTTATGTTGTTAGGTCAAATGTGCTTAAGCCCCTTATGAGTATGAATAGGTAGGTATTCCTTCAATGTAGATGTCCTCCAAGAGTTGCGATAATCTGGTGGTATTAACAGGCTAGTACCTCTTTAGGAGGTCTTCCGTCCCTTTTCATTTGCTTACAGATACTCACAGAAACACAGTTGGGTGCCCATAGTGTAGTATGTAACTCAAACCAGAATTTATTAAAAAGAAATGCACTTACATTAAAAAATGAATAAATATGCCTTTAAGCTCAATGTAACAGCCACAATCCTGCACTGGACGGCATTAGCGTCACCCAGCTCCTCCCATGCGGTACATCACCGTCCACGTGACTTCTTTTTTTTCTCGGAGGAGGTCACGTGGGCAGTGACGTAACATTTGGGAGGAGCTGGGTGATGCTGATGCCACCGAGTGCAGGGTTGTGCCTGTTACATTGAGCTGAAAGGCATATTTACTCATTTTTGAGTCTGAATGGACACCCAGAGCGGCGGCTCGTCTCAGGTGTCCCCATAGCAAGCTGCTTGCTGTGGGGGCACTCGACAGAAGGGAGGGGCTAGGAGCAACGAAGAGGGACCGAAGAAGAGGAGGATCTGGGCTGCTCTGTGCAAAACTATCTGCACAGAGGAGGCAAGCAGAACATGTTTGTTATTTTTTATTGGAAAAAAACTGGACTTTACAATCACTTCAAAGGCAAATTCACTCATTTTAATGTAAGTGCATTTCTTTTAAATGAATTCTGGCTTGAGTTACATACTACAGGAGTACCCAGAGGAAACCCACACAAGCACAGGGAGAGCATGCAAACTCCAGGAAGGTAGTGCCGTGGTTGGGATTAGAACCAATGACCTTAGTGCTGCTGGGCGCAAGCGCTAACCACTTTTAGCAATTTTGTTAATCTTGAAGACTGTACAATCAGAGTGTAACATACATGGCTAGCTTTTGTTGTTATCGGATGCTGAATAAGCCTCTCTAACAGGCCCATAGATAAACCAACAATTAGCCTGCACACTGAAGTACTGGCATTTTGTTCTATGAATACAAAGTTTTCTCTGAGTGGATGAGGTGGAGATCATGACATCATCTGCCTGCCTCTCTGCCTCAGCCAGTGGAAGCTTTATATTTATTCATAGAATACAAAGATTTCCATGAATGGCTGAGTCAGGCTCACCCCAACTCTATTTTGTTCTGGGTTTGAGACAGGAAGTCCCATCACACTGCTGGAACACAGCGCTGTATATTGTATATAGCTGAGGCTACATACAGTTAATACAGCGCACCCATCAGTACAGTAAATGGCCAACTTGGCCCAAACAAACTATTTAAAGGGACTTTAAACGTGGAGATCAGCTTTAAGAATATGTTGATGGTGCTGGAAAGCACAAACAACTAAATCTGACTGGTCTTATTTGGTGTCTTTCATAAAACCTGGTAAAGAGACCATTTAGGTGGAACTGAATTAAAAAGTGAAAATTTGCTGTTATGAGGAATATCCAAAAATGTTAGTTGCACCAAAGCAGTACCTTACAAATTTACTTTTTATCTGGAATTCCTCCTGCAAAATAGTAGTGCACTTCCTGGTATGCGAGAGTGCCTACAATGTCATAGCTGAATAACAGTAGTGTGAGATTTAAGGCACTGCTGCCTCAGACTATTTCACACAAGAGATCCGATCAGGTTCTGCTGTTCGTTTTACAGCGGGACCCTCCCATTCTCCTCTTTGGAGCACCAGATGCAAATGGACTTGTGTCCATTTACACCTGGATACCTCCAGATCCGATTCGGCAAAAAAAAAACGGAAGGGGATCCGTTCTCCTACATCTGGCCGGATCGAATGGCAGATGGTCTGTTTACATCCGGCTGTCCATAGAGCAAAGCTGGCTGTGTCCGTAGTGGATCGGGCACGGATCTGTCATCAGCCCGCTCCACTCAGCGAGGGATTAGCAGAATGATTCCCTGCTGAGCAAAGATGGCTGCATGCATATACAAGTACTTAAGAAGTGTATTTCAAGCATCTTACATGTGCCTTCAAGATTCAGGAAACCAGTTTTTACAGGCTAAAAAAAAAACACCTATAATATGCCAGAAAAAAAGCTTAAAAACAGTTGTTCAAGCATTTTTAGGTGTTCACATTGAAGTCTATGGGGCCAAAAACACCCAGATCTGTCTCAAATGTAGCTAGTGTAGCTTTTGGAGTGTCAAGCATTAACCTACAGGTAATAAATAAATGCATGCCCCCACACCTGCACAAATACCCAAACAAAAATTATATACCGTAAATAGAAAGCTACCCGTCCTAAAGCAAAGCTTAACAAAAAATTGACCGTGCTTTCAGTGCAAATGAATAAAGTGACAAAGTGAAGTAAAGTGCATAAAATCCCAATTTGAATCAATTCATGAAAAACACAGTCCCATATGTGATTTTATCCTCTGAACACCCAAAACTGACGAGTCACCTGTGATCTGGTGTGTCTCTTCCCCACCAACATTCATATGTGCATCACACTCACCAGACGGTATTGACTCCCATTACAGGTAGTCTAAACACGCATGAAATAGGAGTTTCCACTTATGAAGAGATGGATCCGGGTGAGCCTGTCAATGATGGTGTTCCTATATGTCTAGATACTCATAGTACCCATATGGAGGTGAACAGAGCGATGCCTCTCATAATGGAGCAAGTTCAACTATATTTATTAAAAACACACTTACGATGTATGAAAGTTTTAAAGCATAATCGTGAACCAGGGGATGCCGTGATTGGGTTCCACCTGTGTTCCAGGAAGCAGAAGTGGCGTGTCTTGTTTAGTCCCACCCTACCTGTTTGTCAGTGTGCGTCTGACGTCATCAGGGGGTCACATGTCCGAACACGTCACTTTCCATTATTTATATACACAACCGCTAGAAATTATCCAATCCGATTCAATCCTTCCAAACTAATTAAGATTGCCACATTAGAACCAGCTTAATGAGTATGATATATGCAACAAAATTTTATGTGACTTATATTACATTTAAATTAGACTACTAAAAATGTATAAAAGGGTAAAAAAAGAATCCCATATACAAATGGTAAATAAACAAATATAGGACCTTTCGTGGTTGCATATAGAACTGAAACCAGTTCAAATCCACCTAATGGTGATATCATCCAATTGCATATATTCACTAATACATCCAGGAAGCCATTATTAAAAATGACTTAATCTCATGGGGATAAATCCAATTGGAACATTTTTACACAATTGGCCATATTATCAAAAAATTAAGAGATTAAAATTGAAATTAAAAATAGTGAAATAAAAAGTGGAAAATGAAAAATATAAAAAAAAAACGAATGGCGTATCTGATCAATAATTTGAAATTAAACAATTTAAATCACTATCTATATTTATACCCATAGGATACAAAGTATTCATCTCAGAAAACCATTCCGTCTCATTTTGGGAAACCTTCTGAGTCATATTGCCCCCCTCCAATGTTATTCAAGCCAATCAATGCCACAGGACATGTAACTGGGGTCTCTATTGTGATAGATCCTAAAATGGTTAGACAGACTATGTTTTGGAAAACCTTTAATTATTTTGTTCACATGATCATTGATCCTCATACCTAACTTCCTAGTGGTGTGGCCTATATATACTGTTACCAACATGGACAAGTTATCAGGTAGGTTACATGAGTAGACTGACACATAATACATTTCTTTATTTTATATACATTTCCTGTACTATTAGACTTAAATGTTGTTAATTTATTTTCTTTATTCTTCACAGTCTTACAGGCTTTACATCTTTTGCAATAGAAAAACCCTGTCTGATCTAAAAACGTTAATCGCTTTTTTGGTGGGTCAGGAATACTTGGAGCTAATTTTATTCCTTAGTGGCTCTGCGGTATATAAATTTAGTTTTTTTTGGGCAGGAAACTATTAAACGTTTTGTCTCTTAGTAAAATTGGCCAATGTTTTTGGACAATGTGTTCAAATGATTTATGCTAGTCATAGGTAAAAAGGCCATTTCCCCTACATTGACTACTTTTTTAGGTTTATTTGCTAATATCTTCTTTCTGTCCATATTTTTAACTTTATTCTGAATAGATACCAAGTGTGACAGTATTCACCGTCACTGGAATTTAAAGACGGATAAGTCATGGGGCTAATGGAGTCTTGCCTCTATCCTGGAAGCTAAACCTTTATTCCTGTAAACTGTAAGGTAAAGGAAGTCCACTCCTAATATGGTCATCCAGGAACTGGTAGAGACAGCATGGCTGCTAATCATTGAAGTGCTTTTGTCTAAAATAGGGTCTGAGACACCTTTTCCATTCACCTATTGTTAACTGTGCTAATGAGCCCACCTGTCTGTCTGTCTGCTTTCAGAGAAACTTATAGGAATGTTGATTAGATGCTAAGGGGGAGGGGGGATTGTCCCACATTGTATATTTTGTAGACTGTATGAGAGTGTAAAACTCTGTTCCTATTGGATGGCGAATATTATGTTCAGTCTTCAACAAGGTCCATCTGGGTGGTAACTGTGTGGGTGAAAACTGTATATAAGTCGTGTTCAATAAAGTTGTGCAGAATTCATTCAACCTCAATCTAGAGTTCTGTCTCTTATTGGGGGAATCTGCTGCAGGGATTGCTATGGTCTTCCATACTCCCTTAGAGAATCACTAAGCTCTTGTAAGAGCTTGTGTAAGAGCTTGTTCTGCTGCACTCTCTGGGAAAAGAGAGGTTCACCCACAGGAACCTGGAGCCTTGTCGTAGGTCAAGGGTGGGTAGGAGATGCCAAGACCCTAACCAAGCTGCGGCGGTTCGTGGAGTCTGAAGTGCTTACGGTGTTTGGTGGAGTGCTTGGAGCCCTCGGGAAGCACTAGGAGCATCTGTCAACGGAGGTACCCGGTCTGGGGTGCCCTGTTCCGTTACACCAAGGTACTATTATCATAGCCTTTTTCTTTTAACCATTTAACTAGCACATTGGACTGTTCAATATAATCCTCTGTAAGTTTACAGTTCTGCCTAAAATTGCACTTTTGGTATTCCCCCGAACCATTTTGGGTGGTAACAACTGGCAGCGGGAATATAACTATTCCTATTGGTTTCTTGGAAAAATGTTTTAGTGCCAATAAACCCATCAAACTGGACCAAAACCAAATCCAAAAAATTTTGCGTGCATTTATCCCAACTAACAGTGAATTTTAGGCCGTAATTATTATTATGGATCCTCAGTAGAAAATGGATTGATTTCTCTTCTGACCCGTCCCATAGGATAATAAGGTGGTCAATATATCTTTTGTATAGGGCCAACTCTGGTATTGATCTTCCAAATATCTCTTGTTCCTCCCGTTGACTTAGTAATACATATCAATTTATACATTTTAAGTGTGTTTTTAAAGAAGTAAAACTACCGCGCTAATGGTCTATTTGGAAGAGGGTATAAGTGTGGGGTCTTAAAGTAGATATAAATAAATAAATAAATGAATTAAAAATAAATGTGAATAGGCTGCAGCCTCCCTAAATGATAGTCCGAGGACTATACCATAAATGTAAGAAAAGAAGGGATGGTGGCGCTGCCTATGGTAAACTAATATGTCAAATTAGTGCTGGTATTATTAAAAATGTATAAATAGTTGCTCATAAATATAAATGACAATGTAAACAATCCTGTGTAAATAATATTAGTCACAATAAATAATTTAAATATCAATATACATTATATGAGGTGCTCTAATAAAGTGACTGGTGCATAAATCTATAAATACTGATAAATGAGCAACACTTAGCACTCATTAAGTGTATCAGATATCCATGCAAAAATATATATAAAGTGCTAGTGAAAAAAGTGCAATAGTGTCATATAAAACAATTCAGCTCTGTAGTCTGATATCCAGGTGATATAAAGTGCCAATGGTAAACGGTATTCAAATAGAAAAAAGTGCAATAGTGTCATATAAGATAGTTCAACTCTGTAATATGATATCAGGGTAATATAAGGTGCCAACAATAAAAGGTATTCTGTGTGCACGGCAGAGAAAGTCCAATATGAATAAACAGTCTATATGTCACATGCAGTGACCACAAGCAGGTGTGTGATCCCCGATCCAATATAGATGACAACACTCTGGTGAATAATTAAACAAAAGGGGTGACTCCGTGGTAAGTGATGAGGTGCTGGGTGATCCTTTCTGGTAAGAGAGCCCACTTACCAGAAACACCCACCCCACACAGGGGTATATAACGGGTGTATTAGAGCAAATCCAGCAGCCCAGTGATATCCGCTTGCGTCAGATGGGGATGTCTTACTGGAAACCTGGATCGTCCTAATGTAAGATATCCCTTCCTATGGCTCCTATTTAGGCTCCCAGTAACGGAATATTCCAGAGTACACACCGGTATCACTCAGAAGTATGTGCCAAAAAGTAATGAACAAGGGACATAGTGTAATACTGTATGGTATTTATTAATCATACAATAAAAGAGAGGTACTCACAATTGAGCAGATATAAACAGGCAAATAAGGATGGATCCGAACGCTGTGCGGTCCAAGCCTCGATCTCGTATCCAAACCGGAAGTGACGCGACACGCTGTACGCGTTTCGTAACACATACGTCATCAGCAGCGTCAGGTCGCCTCCGGTGTCTTCCTATTTATGCACATGCAGTAGCCTAGCAACCAATCATCATGTGATCCACATGGTTGCGCGGTCCAGCAATCAATACTATCGTGCGGACTACGCAAAAATGGCGCTTATGTTTGTTATAAAATACAAATTACCATCTGTTGTTAAATTATACTAAAGACCTAAAACAGAACTGTATACTGTATTTGGGTAAATATGTATATCAGACATGATAACCATAACTCATTATCGGCAATACATGTGCATATTCCAGGAAGCGGACGTACAGCTATGTATTCTTAAGTGAATGTACCAATTTATTAAAACCATTTATGCTAAATTTATTAAGAACTATAAGAGTATAAATATAAAGATAAAATTAGATAAATTGTATGACAATAAAAAAGTGAAAAATATAAAGTATGTATGATACTGAGTAAAAACGGAAGTTAGGAGGACATCTAGTGGAATATGTTGTAATTACATGGGCATAATTCCAATGGTATAAATGTGCAAAACCATATTGGTGGAATATAAATATGGGACAAGGAAAAATAAATAAATATAAAGGAATATATAATATATAAATAGATGAACTTGAAATGTATTAAAAGTAATGTATGGGTTATTAAATACTATTCTGCGAGCTATAATAATGCAGTGTAAGGCAATGGGACCATATAATAATATATAGCACGTATAAATAATGTGTTGCATAAAAAGTATTAAAATTTAATATGAATTCAATAGATTGGCTCAAGGTATAAAACCCAGAGATGGATGGAATCATGAAAACTCTGGATGGACTGATTATAATTATTGTTTGGTTTAAAAAAATATTTTTTTTTTAATTTTTTTTTTTTAGATTTTAAAAATTTGAAATAAAACAGTTTAAATCAATATCTAAGTTGAGGCCCTTGGGCTGTAATGTAGTTAGCCTATAAATCCAAGAAGTCTCATTTTTGGAAATTTTTATCATTTTGTTTTCTCCACGCCAATGTGCGGATATGGAATCAATCCCACAAAAAGTAAGACCACTAGGGTCTTTATTATGTTTTTCAGCAAAATGCCTTGATAGGCTGTGTTTAGGGAAACCTAAACGTATATTTTTTATGTGTTCTCTGATCCTAATAAACAGTGGTCTTGGTAGTCCTGCCGACATATTGTAGTCGGCAGGGACATTCTACGAGGTATGTGACATGATCCGTCCGGCAAGTGATCAACTTATTTATCTTGAATTCCTCTCCGGTAGTTCTGGATTTAAATTGTAATGTTTTTCTCGGCTGTCTTGTATTAGTCTTGCATGCCAGACATCTTTTACATCTAATAAATCCTTTCAAATCTTTGAATATTTTCACTGGTCTAGGAGGATCGACCACATTGTGGACTAATTGATTCCGGAGGGAGGGTGCTTTCTTGTAGATGAAAGTAGGTTTATTAGGTAACAGCTTAGATAATGTTCTATCCGATTTAAGAATTGGCCAATATCTTTTTATAATACGTTCAGTTTCTCTAAAATTCTAATGAAACCCTGTGGGTGTTTCTGGTAAGTGGGCTCTCTTACCAGAAAGGATCACCCAGCACCTTATCACTTACCACGGAGTCACCCCTTTTGTTTAATTATTCACCAGAGTGTTGTCATCTATATTGGATCGGGGATCACACACCTGCTTGTGGTCACTGCATGTGACATATAGACTGTTTATTCATATTGGACTTTCTCTGCCGTGCACACAGAATACCTTTTATTGTTGGTACCTTATATTACCCTGATATCATATTACAGAGTTGAACTATCTTATATGACACTATTGCACTTTTTTCTATTTGAATACCATTTACCATTGGCACTTTATATCACCTGGATATCAGACTACAGAGCTGAATTGTTTTATATGACACTATTGCACTTTTTTCACTAGCACTTTATATATATTTTTGCATGGATATCTGATACACTTAATGAGTGCTAAGTGTTGCTCATTTATCACTATTTATAGATTTATGCACCAGTCACTTTATTAGAGCACCTCATATAATGTATATTGATATTTAAATTATTTATTGTGACTAATATTATTTACACAGGATTGTTTACATTGTCATTTATATTTATGAGCAACTATTTATACATTTTTAATAATACCAGCACTAATTTGACATATTAGTTTACCATAGGCAGCGCCACCATCCCTTCTTTTCTTACATAAGTGTGTTTTTAACCTTTTCAATAAATATACTTGAACTTACTGCACTATGAGATGCTTCTCTCTTTTCACCTCCACATGGGCACTATGAGTATGTCAGAATTATTGGGGGAGATTAAATTAAAAAAAAATGAAATATGTCATATTCGTCCATGTTGTAGAAGGTCACTGAAAGTTCAAACCTCCTTTTAGGCAAAAAGTGTCTATTCAGGAGATGTTTAAAAGGTTTACACAGACATGCTGTTAAATAAATAGCCTATTGACTTTCTTTAGATAAAGTCTAGCTGACGCTATACCAAGATAATCTTGTTTGTGTGGTAATCATAAACCCTGGTCAAGTATTCTGTGTTTAAACCCATTTAAAAATAAGATTTACAAATACATTATAATCATATATAAAAGAATATTAACAATGAAGTGTATATATATATATATATGAATAACATACATAGATATGTAGGAAAACGTTATGATATTTTGTTTCATTCTTGCTAAATTCTAGCTTTAACTGATTTTGATGACTCATCTTTAACTGATTTTGACTTACTCACTGCATGTTAAGAAAGACTTCATGTTAAACCTTTGTAAGTTGTAGAAATTAGTCATAAAACTTTTCTGTCCTTGCCAGAGTCTAAAGGGTCTGGGATTGTAAGCTCTTTGTCAATATAAGGTTCAAAGGTTATTTGTAGGTAAATAATGCCGTTATACTGAATCTAAAGTGTAATATAATATTGCCATCTCTGGTGACTGACTGCTACTAATTGAATTCTTAGGTTAAAAAGTAATTTCCAATATATATAGATATATATATATTAATAATATATTACGGTGTTACCAGATTTAATCCTTTCTTAGATACATGATGGATATTATTAGATGGCTATGTGTATTATGAGAGTATGGACAAGTTTTTATGATGATTACTCTTAAATATAAAGAAATCATCACTTAATTTTAATATACTGGTTAGAGGTGTTGACCAATGACATCACCAGTTAATGAATAAGATGTCCCAACCAATGGGGATGAAGTTACTCCCTCTGGGTTTAACTTATGGTAATTTTAATAGTCCTTTGTTCAATACCATATAAAAAGAAGAACCCAGATGAGAGAGAGACACACATTACACAACATACATTACACATACAACACACACGCTACTACAGCCATGCATATACTCATCTATACAGACTCCATCTCGCTCCATCATGTATCTGAAACTTTGAAGGACGCCAAACGAAACACCTCCCTAACTGGTCCCCATTTTGGGAAGGCAGCCATCTTAAGGACTCTGGTAACGACCATTCTAAGTTAGCGGCCATTTTAAATATGGTAAATATACCTTGCTAATTATTTGATTATTATTCAATATTGTTTATGTACTTCCTTATATGTTGTATATTTCATATTTAAGGGTAATAAGATTACAATCCCAGCCGTAAAAACCATGGTAGATTTTTCTCTAAAAAGCTGATTTTTGTTTTTATACATTTTTATTAATATCAGATTTAGCGCATATTGGCGTATTAGTCTCACGTTTTGCTTAGCCTATTCTCGCTCCATCTGCAGTCGAGTGACTGTCGGCCGTGCAATTCGCAGACAATTGTGGTCTGATTATATAGTACAATTATCTATGGTTTATGCTACTACATCTGGGAAAAACGAAATCTTGCTTTATTTTTACTTTCATTATTGAGCTACACATCACATTGAAATTATTGTTTGACGTTGGTATTTTATGTAACGTTATCTCTTTGTGTCACTCAAGTCTGATCATTTATTGTGAATACATGTCTTGTGAATAAATATACTTATATATTCCCTACTGTAGACTGTTTTCACTAAGATTGGTATATGCTTTTAAAAAGAAATGAATTGATAAAAAGAATTCGCTACACATTGATTTGTGGAAATAAGTGGAGATTCTCCTACCTTACAGATATTTGCTTATTGACATAAATAGACACTGTTATATTCAGAGCAGTATAAATATTCTGACAAGTATCTAGACTTATAGGAACACCATCATTGACAGACTCACCCAGATCCATCTCTTCATAAGTAGAAACTCCTATTTCATGCTAGTTTAGACTACCTGCAATGGGGGTCAATACCGTCAGGTAAGTGTGATGTACATATGAATGTTGGTGGAGAGGAGACACACCATACCACAGATGACTCATCAGTTTCAGGTGTTCGGAGGATAACAATCACATATAGGACTGTGTTTTTCATGAATTGATTCAAATTGGGATTTTATGCACTTTTTTTCACGTTGTCACTTTATTCATATGCACTAAAAGCGCAGTAAATTTTTTTGTTTGTTTCAAATTCACCTACAGGTATCTGAGCACTCGTACAGTATGTGAACAGTCACCACTGAAATACATGGGATTTTGGATACAAAGCATTTTGGAGCTTCGAGCAACTGTCAGGTAACTGGTACATTATAAATGGAAAATGAAAATCTCTGTTTTTCTGATTTTGTCCCCTATGACTAAACTGACCAACCCCACGTACAACTGCCCAACCATGCATACCAGTCAATGGCTGTAACAAAACTTTAGTGACAGGTTCTCCTTTGTATAATCCATGCTGTAGGACGGTCAGATAAGTTTGACAAGGCTTTTCATTCTCACAGCCTGCAGAAAGAAAGAAACAAGAGTGTGCGGTGCAAATGTTAGCGCATGTTTGGAGAAAACTGATAAATGCAAAATGACAATAAAATTAGTATCATGAAACCTCACCTTCAGTCCCTTCCACGCACATCATGTGTGTGAGTCCCTCTTGTGTGTTCTTACCAATGGCCAGTGTGATGGTCATGCAGCTTTGTGTAACACTGCCTCTGACCTGTGTGGGGAAGTCACAAGTATCAGCACAGAAAGCTTCCACAAGACACAAGTGAATGCAACCAGATTAGGTACACATACAGTGAGTATAGAAAAGAATCACCCTCCTTTAAAATAATCAAAGAGATGTTCACCTGTACAACATGTTACCCGAGCACTCCCTAACCCCCCCCCCCCCCCGTGACAGTGGGCAGGGCTTCCTCTCTGCTGTCACAGTTAGAATTGGTGCTGCTGTGCAGAGCTCCACCCACACAGCCACATTATTCATTCACAGGGATTGGTGAATGAAGAAACTACAAGTCCCATCCTCCACACCAGCAGACAGCTTGTGGTCCTCAATGGACTACAAGCAGACTGATCAGCATGCTCGTAGTCCATTCATTCTTCCTGCAGCTTTCTCACTGAAGGCCCATACAGGGGTAAGGGCAAATAGCTAGAAGGCGAGTGTGCAGAAGTCAGACATTGCACCCATTATCAACCGATTGCAGGTGCAACGTTTTGCAGGCTTCTGTAGGGAAAAATAACAAATGCACATTTTTTTTCCTGCAAAAATATGTGCATTTATTATTTATTCCTAAAAAGTGAAATAAGCTTTTCACTACTTTCAGAACGGAGGATTTGGCTGCTCAATGACCAGGCCCTATTTTGCGATTCAGCACTGTGTGATTTTAACGGACAATTGCGTGGTCGTGCGATGCTGTACCAATACGAAACTGACATCCTTTTTTCCACACAAATAGAGCTTTCTTTTGGTGGTATTTGATCACCTGTGCGATTTTTATTTTTTGCGCTATAAACAAAAAAAAAAACCCAATTCTGAAAAAAAAAAAAAAAACAATATTTTTCACATTCTGCTATATAACATTCTCAAAAATTTTTTAGGCCAATTTGTTTTCCGCTACATATTTTTGGTATAAAAAATTGCAATAAGCGTAATTTGATTAGTTTATGCAAAAGTTATTGCGTTTACTAACTACGGGAAAGATTTATATCATTTTTATTGTTTTGTTTTTTGTTTTTTTTTTACTAGTAATGGCGACAATCTGCGATTTTTTTGCGGGACTGCGACATTGCGGTGAACAGATCGGACCCCTAACTGACATTTTTGACACTTTTGGGGGTACAAGTGACATTACTACAGTAATCAGTGCTAAAAATATGCACTGTTACTGTAATAATGACACTGGCAGGGCAAGGGTTAACATTATTGGTGATCAAGGGGTTAAATGTGACCCTAGTGGTGTGATTCAAACTGTGGGAGGGGGGCCTGGCTTGTGAAGTCATCACAGAGACATGTGATCCTATATAGCAGGATCACATGACATCTGTGATCACTTCAGGGAGAAGTACGGACGGCTGTGTTTACATCAGCCACCCGTCCTTCTCTGTTAGAGGCAGGAGACCGCGAGTGGCCGGCGGCCATCGGAGCCGCCTATCACACGCACTAGCTTCCCTGCTGACGAGTGGGGGTGGGAGCGTGCCTCCGGCGGCACGCGATTGCCCCCTATCTCCTCCCAGGAGAGCGCCGTACATGTATGGGACTTTGCCTGGGAGAGCCAGACTGCCGCTGTACATTTTCAAGCGGCTGGGGCTAAAGCGGTTCAAGTGATACTTACCGTACTTTTTTTTATGTTAGTTCGGGAAAGACAGGCTTCCATATAAGAAATAGTCTGATTTCTTAAAATATCCTTGTGGTTACATTTTTATGCTTGGGCATCATAATTGGTGCTCACGGTTTTACCTCCCAGCTGTGAGGGATTTCAGTTTTGTTCCACCATTGGGTGCAGGGACACACAGCACGCCTTCGCTGCCATTGTGCTTTTGCTGGGCGTCACATGTGTCCCTGTGCCTTTAACCACTTGCTGACCAGGCTTTTTCTGGAACTTTTTGTTTACAAGTTTAAATCAGTAGATTTGCTAGAAAATTACTTAGAACACCCAAACATTATACATTTTTTTTTTTTTTTAGTTAGCAGAGATCCTAGGAAATAAAATGGTGATTGTTGCAGCTGTTTTTCAAACACAATTTTTCTGAAAAAAATACATATGAATGAATTAAAGGCAAATTAAAAGAAAAAAAAAAACACAATATATACCCCAATTTTTTGTAAAATGTGAAAGCTGAAGTTACACCGAGTAAACAGATACCTAACATGTCACGCTTTAAAATCACACACGCTCGTGGAATGGCGACAAACTACGGTACTTAAAAATCTCCATAGGCGACACTTCAAATACCTTTACAGGTTAACTGTTTAGAGTTACAGAGTAGGTCTGGTGCTAGAATTTTTGGTCTCGCTCTAACGTGTGTGGTGTGAACATCGTTTACATATGCGTGCGTGACTTGCGTTCCCTTATGAGCACGAGCACAGAGGAATGGGGCCGCTTTAATTTTGGCTTTTATTATTATTTATTTTACTGTAAACATCACCTTGTAATAGAAATAAGGGTGACAAGAAGTCCTCTTTATGGAAAGATCAAGGGTCAAATAGCTTTACCTTTAAAAGCAAAGGATCCAAAACCTCCCCCCCCTCCCCCCAAAAAAATGTTTTAAACTGTTTTTTTTTATTTTTAAAGCAAGTATTTACTTCCAGTCCTAAACTCAATCCGGCAGAACATCTTTGGGATGAATTAGAGAGGGGAATGCGAGTCAGGCATTCTCGTCCACATCAGTGACCTCACAAATGCGCTTCTGGAAGAATGGTCAAACATTCCCATAGACACACTCCTAAACCTTGTGGACAGCCTTCCCAGAGGAGTTGAAGCTGTTATAGCTAAAAAGGATGGACTAACTCCATATCTAACCCTACGGACTAAGACTGGAATGCCATTACAGTTCATGTGCGTGTAAAGACAGGCATCCCAATAGTTTTGGTAATATAGTGTGCCCATAACCGTTGAGGTTTCTGTGCGGTCACTTGTTAAACCTATGACCAGAAACCAGCAGGATTTGCTCCAGATCATGGGACAGGAAATCACAGTAGTCAATTTTAGGGAAATTCATCCCGCCTCTACCGCCTCAAGTCCTACTTAAAGGGCTGTGGCAGGCAGGTGGGAAAGGGTTAAAATAATAAATGGCGATCCTGTCACAAAGATCTTTGTTCAGGCACTTCCTGTTATTGCACCACATCGCTCACTCCCTGTCTCCAGATTGTGCTACTGCATTACTCAACCAAGCAGGCTTCCACTTGAGACTACAAGTGCACATATGATATATCCCAAGTCTTCCCAGATGTAGGAACGCTGCTATCGTGCGAATGGACTCCATTCAGAACGCACAAAGCAATTTACCGCCTTGAGGTCCATAATTGGACGTACCTTGCCTTCCATCCAGGAAACTGTACACAGGTTTGAGTAAAACCCCTGAAAACATCCCTAAGCCAGGACCGGGACAATCACCCCATGAAGTAACAAGTCTTGCACTGCCCCAAAGTGACCCCTAAGCGATCTGGGGACAAGTGTATGTTGGAAGGGAAGAACCTTTCCTGAGGAAAAGACCGAAACTCGATCTTGTAGCCTGACCGAATGACTTTGTGGACTCCCTTGACCTTTACCAGAGAGGTCCACGGATATGGAAATCAGCGAAGATGTCCCCGCACCACAGATACTGGTAAGGGCACTTCTTCATGCAGAGGAAGTCTTGTCCGCAGGTCTGGAAGAGTCCCTCGTGGCTTGCCAGACCAGGTCCTCTTGGAACCTCTGGTGGAGGCCCTGTAGGACTTTTATCCCTTGAGGGATGAAAAAGGCCTCTGTTGAACCAAGAAGAATGGCCCACATCTACGATGGCCTCGGTAGCCTGCGGAAGAAAAATACTCTTCCCCCTGTAAGACCCTTAATTATGTCATCCAAGGAAGCTCCAAACAGGCGATCCCCCACAAAGGGGAGATCAGATAAGGAATTCTTAGAAGTCTGGTCCACAGACAAGCATTGTTAGCCAGATAGGACGCCGAAGGACCACTGCTGATACACACAGCCTAAAATCAAAGGAGCAGCATCCAAAACTGTAAACTGATAAACTCTAGCCCCTGGATCTCCGCAAAGGCAGGGGGAAGCCGAGTCCCCTCCAGGTCCCGGCGTAAAAGTTTAGCCTACTCAGAGTTTGTGAAACCAGGGCAATAGTAAATACCGGCCTAAGCGATACCAGCCATAGTGAAACATATGGCGGGCCAGAGCCTCCACTCTCCTATCAACCGGATCTTTAAAGGCCAAGAACTCCTCATCCGGAATTAAGGTAGCTTTATTTAAAGAGGAAGTAAACTCAAAAAAAAAAATCCGAGAAAAAAAAAGCCCTGTAAAGAGAAAGGCATAATGAGCTAGTATGCATCGCATACTAGCTCATTATGCAGTACTTACCTTAAAACGAAGCCCCCGCCGTGCCGCCACCTCAGCGACAGGACGGCGACATGTCCTGCCGTCCCGCTTCCGGGTTCGCGTCCTCCGGCCATCTGATTGGCCGGAGGCGCGATTACATCACTCCCGCGCATGCGCGCGGGAGCCGCCGTTCACGGCACTGAGCTCTGAAGGAACGGCACGGGTGGCCGTTCCCTCAGAGCGCCTGCGCCGATGACGTCATCGGCAGTTTGCGCTGTAAATATCTCCTAAACGGTGCTAGTTTGGGAGATATTTATAGCACCTATAGGTAAGCCTTAATATAGGCTTACCTATAGGTAAAAGTTATACAAGAGGGTTTACAACCTCTTTAACCTGGAAACCGGAGAGTCCACTACAGGTGGAAACATCCACTTTTTAAGCAGGGAATCCTTATAAGGATACCGCATAGCAAAATGCTTAGGGACCACAAGAGTGCGTTTTGGACAACCCCACTGTTTTGTGACAATGTTGTCAAACTAAGCGGGAAAGGGGAACACCCCCGCCACACTGGAGAACCTGTGGTGCCAAAAGGGACTAGCGCCTCCGATGCAGCATCTCCACCATGTTTAAAATTTCATGCTGTGACACAATCAGTGCATCCACCAGCACCTTTTTATGTATGGCTAGAGGAGCAGAGGAAACATTCTAAGCACTCAGGGTGTGTGGACGCAGACCCAGTAGGGTGACTCGCGTCCAGGTCATTATCTGATGGACAGATGAGGCAAGGGGGGGCGGTGGACGGTATATACTAGGTCACCCAGAAAAACATAACAATCAGGGGAGGGCCGCCGACTGCGATTCCACAAGGGGACACTGACCCAGGGTCCACGAATGACCAAGTGGGGTCATCCTCCAAGCCCCTTCATAGAGGTTTGCACAATAGAAAATAGCCCACTTAAAAGGGGGCCCAAGGGAAATGTCAAGCTAGCCGCATGACCTTGTAGGTTGCAAGTCACGGCCTCAGTTTGTGTGAAGGTCCAGTCCAGGTACACTCATCCCAGGCAGGTTCCCTGGGGCCGCCCTTCCCCCAACAGAAGTCGACTCTGCCACATGGCTGCGGCCTAAATTTTTGTGGATGCCCAGCCGCCTGGGTGTGAGCCTCAGCGGAGCCGACCACCCAGGGCAGAGGAGGGGAGGGCAGATGCCCAAACAGAGGGTAGTGACTTCAGCCACCCTCATTGGGGTCCGATCCAGCCGCGTGAGGCGCGGACCCGCGGATGCCAAACTATTCGCTCCACCAGCTGAACAACTGCAGCAGGGAGCCCAGAGGACAACCCTGCCCTAATCACCAACCCCCAGGGTACCGAGGGAACCCTGCTCAACCCCCCCGTTGTGCCCCAGGAAAAACCGGGTCAGCAGCAAGTCCAACAAGCCCCCCTTAAGAGCATGTGGCAAAAACCAGCTCATAACCTCACCCAGGTGAGGACTTTTAGAGGGCTGGGGGGGGGGGGGGACTCAGGGGTCCCACCATCCCAGGAAGGGACCTACGTCCACCCCAAATCCCTCTAGGGGTAGAGGGGGGACAGCTACTTACCATACCAGGAATAGGGTGGGCACTGCTCCTGACAGACCACCGCTCCATCGGAATGTGGGTGGCTGTCGGGCAGGAGGAACGCTGTGACTCAGGCCAAGGCCAGGTCGTATGCGCCCTCGCGAGCCGTTTAACTCGAAGGCCAGCCTCCGTCCAGTGGGGCTATGTCAGGGCCGACCTAGCGCAAAGCTGAGGCCTGTGCGCACTCGCTGGCCAGACTGGAGGGACCCTCTGGATCTAGAATATCCAGTCCGTCATCCAGTCCGGCAGTTGATAGTAGATCACAAGAACAAAATAACAAAGATAGGAAAAAATCAATTTAAAAGGAAAAAAATTGCTAGGATCACAGATCCCAGCAAGGAACTAGGTCCTTGTTCCTGACTAGGCAGAGTGCCTATATTTGAGTGTGGGTGTATACCCCCTGGGAATGCCCATAGACGTAGTCCAGCTTTTTCCTACTCTTGAAGGGAGCAGTATAACCCAATGGTTAGGAATAATCAGGAGCTCTGTCCGTCAATGAATGAAATAGAAAGTGCATTCTATATACCACTTTATAGATCAAACCAAATTGAGGGACAAATGAGGAGGAAAGAGGGGCAGAGGGACAAATCAGGGACATTCCCTCAAAATCAGGGACAGTTGGAAGCTATGGTAATCAGGATGGATTTGATTTAAATCAAGTTGATTTAAATCACTAGTAAAAAGGCTTAAATTAAATCAACTTGATTTAAATCATAATTTTTAAGCAACGGTCATCTCTGTCCCGACTCCGGCTCCCCCTCTGACCCGCTGTAGACAGTCCCATGCACTTTAATGGGATGGCTGGTGATGTGGCAGTGACACAAAAAGAGTCAGCTTCCAGAGATGGACCTTTGCAGAACAGGATGAGCTTCCTTGAGGGGGGATTGCAGCCCCTGTGACTGTAGTACAGCCACCAGGGGAAGCAGATTAATTGTAGCAATAGGTGAATAAAAAAAGCAATCTATGTAAATAGCAACTCACAGAAGTGAAGGGTTTAGACTAGAGCCTTATAACATGTGGGTCTTCCACTTCACAAGAGGGCCATCTTGTGGTCTCCCACCCACATCCATAGGCTTCAGTTCCAACTGAACCCCGCTCAGCTCTCCTACATCTGGACGACTGGACCCACATGAAGTGGAAGACCCACATGTTATAAGGCTCTTAACCCTTTACGTCTGTGAATTGTTATTTACAATTGTTATTTACCTACTTTTTATTCACTTATCGCTACACTTAGTCTGCTGCCTCCGGTGGTGTCTCCTTTGTATTACAGGCACAGGAACTGCAATTCCACCCACCAAGGTAGCCCATCCTGTTCTGCAATGGTCCATCCATGGAAGCTGACCCTGAATGATATTTCTACATCTATATGCCTGATTTTACTACACTGTCTTGTAAGTTGCCAACTGTCGTATGAATAAATTAGTTTTTATGCTGCTACACTTAGACGTGCCCTCTGCTGTCCTTATATATTACTGTAGAGAATCTTCAGTCTCTTGAGTGTTGCACAACTACAGTCTTTTGGAATCACTCCACCACCTCACCTGGACCCCCCAAGCCATCTCCCTCCAGTGTGTAGGCCACATACACTTCTGCGCCAGATCTCTCCACATTCACGTTGCAATAAATATGCCTGCAGTGAGCATCACTTTTGTGTGTTGGTGGGTCACTACTACCTTGATGAAGGGATCCTCCCAGGTTCTAAAACCTTGCATCCCAAGTTTGTGGCAATAAATCTCTCTGCGTTTTATATTACTTTGGTGTGCTGGTGATGCTACTCCTTTATTCTGCTTGATTCCACGGCACCAACCAATGTTTGTCACTGCAGCATGCATTTCCTATAAGGTTAGCTCTGGACATGTGCAGAACGAAATTATTTGTTTAGTTTTGACTCCTTTTTTACATAAAATTTGTTTAGTTTAATTCATTTAATTCGCTTTCAGAATTTTTCTCATTCATTTGAATTTGAATTGATTATAATTTTCCAAATTCAGTTAAACTCAATTCGAATAAATTCAGAAAATTCGAATGGATTCAAATTCCAATTAAATTTAATTTGAATTGTAATCAAATTTTATTCAAATTCATTTCTATTCGAAATTGAATTGATTCAATTTGAAATTCCAATTTTTGGAAGATGCTTTTATTCTTTCTATTCCATTTTATTCTACTGTTTTTTTTTCGATTATATTCTATTTTATTCTTTTCTATAATATTCAAAATCAAATGTATTTTATTGCAATAACTTTACCGGGATTATGGCTGAAAATATCAGTCATAACCCCACTATTGTGTTTTTTTCAGTTAGCGGCTGGCTTCCCCTTGAAAGCGTTCCGGGTGGCTCATAAGCCGCTGGAACGCTTTCAGAAGTGGCGGAGGGGGACGTCCCACCCATCGCTCTCCGGTGTTTTTCGGGCTTACCGTTTTGGCCGGCTCATCCGAGAAATGATCCAACGGCGCCGCTGGCTGGTCACACAGGAGATCAAAGAGTAGATCCGCTTTGATCGCCTGTATGGCCTTGGAGGACCAGGGCTACGTCATGACGTCACTTCTGGTCCAGGGTGGAAATAAATACGTTTTTTTTTTTTTAAAGCAAAAGTTTTAAGTTTTGCTTTTTAAGGGAAAGAAGAAAAAAAGAGATTTGGGGTCTCTTTGACCCCAGATTCCTCCGTAAAGAGGACCTGTCATCCTTATTTCTATGCCAAGGGATGTTTACATTCCTTGTAATAGGAATAAAAGTGATTAGAATAAAAAAAATTAAAGGGACAGTGTAAAAATAAAAAGTAAAATAAATAAGAAAAAAACATTTAAAGTGCCCCCATCCCTCCGTGTTCGTGCGTAGAAGCAAATGCATATGTGAGTCGGGTACGCATATGTAAACGGTGTTTTCACCACACATGTGAGGTATCGCTGCAAAAGGTAGAACGAGAGCAATAATTCTAGCACTAGACCTCCTCTGTAACTCTAAACAGGTAATATGTAAAGCGTTTAAAATGTCGCCTATGGAGATTTTAAAATACCGTTGTTTGTTGCTATTCCACAACGAGTGCAATTTCAAAGCGTGACGTTAGATGTCCATTTACTCGCCGTAACTTCTTTCATATTATACAAAAAAAGAAAAATTTAGGCATATATTGTTTTCTTTTTTTTTTAATTAAGAAACATTTTTTTGAAAAACCGCTGCACATGTGACATTAAAATTGCAACAATCACCATTTTAATGCCTAGGGTCTCTGCTAAAAGAAAATGTATAATGTTTGGGGGGTATAAGAAATATTCTAGCAAAAAATACTGCTTTAAACTTGTAATCAAAAAGTGGCCAGTTTTACTGCGGCAAGGTGGCTCGGCTGTGTGAACTGACGTGTACGTGCTGATTCGGATCAGAACCAATCAGTCATCAGGTTCAGGCCAATGATTTATGGCCTGGATCTGGTGATCGGTTCTGACCAATTGCAGAATGTCCTGTGCCTGGGTAATATAAACACAGGCACAGGAAATTATGCAATCTCCTCTCCTGGAGCCCTTTTCGGTTCCAGCGTGAGAGGAGAAAGCATCTACCGTTAGTACACAAGCACTACACTGACACCGGTACACATAGGTACATATTTAACCCCCTGATCACCCCCCAGTTAACCCTTTCAAACTCTATCATAGTGTCACTATATACAATATGTGAAGGGTCTATATAAGTGCTATATAGGTCTTTGCTGATTAATGATGACAGGGGTGAGTAGGGGGTTAAAATGGGCAGTACATGATGCCGGCATGTATATGCTTACTGCATAGTCTTGAATTGTTCAAGAAAGTTCAACAAGTTTATCTGAGGAGTGGGATATAGCAGTAGAAGGGCAGCCAGCTCATTAGAGTAGGAAGGGCTCTGTACGAAGGAAGCAAACACAGAGAGCAGCGCCAATCTAAGTGCAGAGCTAATATACCAATGATACACTTTATGAGGCCTGATGGAAGACGCATTCTCCAACTTGCACCACTGACGCCACATCTGGAAACCTATTCCGCACTGGCTCTCTGTTCCCCTGGTAACGTCTGGCATTTTCCTCTACCCACTGACCTGAAGCTCCGGACTCCACTGGCGCTGCCGACAAAGTGACACTCTGAGGATCCCAGGCTGCCAATCAAGATGAATCCGCAGGATGTGGTTTACTACATGCTCCTCTTGCCTGACCTGTCTGTGAGTGCATCTCAGTAAAATGTATCATTGTTATATTAACACTGCACTTAGAACGGCGCTGCTCTCTGTGTTTACTATAAACGGTATACAGATAATCTACTGGTCACTGTATTAGTGTCACGCCAGCAGCAGTTTGTGGTAGTTAGCAGCAGTCCCAGATAGGGGAGGATATATGGTGGGTAGCCTAAACCTAATAAAGATTTAACCCCCTGATCACCCCCAGATAACCCCATTCACTGCCCTGTCACAGTGTCACTATTATAGTGTACAGATTTTTTTTCTTATCACGTTAGCTTTAGCATTAGTTAGCAACAATCCAGGACAGCGTCAGATTTCCCGCCAAATATTTAGTAATACATTTTAACCATTTGATTGCCAGTGACCCACACACACACTAAACACCTCCATTACTAGTATAGTGTCTGAACAGATCAATATTTTTAATCAGATCAGAACTATGCTAGCGTCCCCAATAGCATAGTATAGTGTTCCCAAAACGCAGCGTTAGCAGGATCAGCCCCGACACCTGCCAGCATCTGCATTTGGACCCTCCGCCCATCTCCAAGAAGTACAGTATCAGCAGATCACTGTCACTTCCAATACACAGCACACTAAACCGCAGCATTAGCAGAGTCAGGCCTGATCTCTGCTAGCACTAGCAGTTGGATTTTTTGGGAGTGGTTCAAATAGTCCTTGACAACCAGGTGCTTTTTAACCTGTGAGTCAAACTAGGTACCTATAAATTAATTGGCCAAAATGTTCAAACAGGTACACTAGTGAAGAGGCCTACAGGATGCTAAGCATGACGTATGAGAGTGATGGGGAAGTCTCACTGTCAGAATCAGACTCAATATTCGAACCTGTATAGAGCATTGGCACCCAGACAGATAGCTCTGACGACGGAGCAGAGGTCCCTGCTCAGGTCAGGCATTCCCGACACCATTCTAATGTTGCTGAGGTACTGCAATTGCAGGATTCTCATATGCAGCAGTGTCGGTACTAGTACCGCTCAACCTTCCGGTGAACAGTGACAAGCACCAGCGGCCTAGTACATACTGGTCATAGTCAAACCAGCACTGCAGTAACACTTGGTGACATGGCGAGTCCCATAAGTGCAGTTCAAGCTGGTGCAGTGGTTGCACAAGTAGTGTCCCGTACCCACCAATAATTCGAAGACAGGCCCATAAAGCCCATAGCGTCCTTCCTGATGCACTTGCAAATCCTGATTGGGAGCCGACAGATTCTGCAGCGCCCGTAATTCCCCCATTCACTGGCCAACCCGGAATTCAGGTGGAAACAGCCAATTTTACGCCCCTTGATTTTTATGAGCTGTTTTTCACTGAAGATCTGTACAGATCTATTGTAGACCAAAGCAATTTACAGTGATACCTCAGTTCACGAACGCTTCTGTTCACGAACAACTCGGTTCACGAACAGAAAAGTTCATAAAAATATGCTCCAGTTCACGAACTCCGCTTCGGTTCATGAACAGGAGCCGCGGCCATTTTAATGCTATTTCCAGGCTGTCACATGGTCGTGACTTCCTGTAGGAAGATCGTGGAGAGAAGAAGAGACACAGAAAGAAGTACTGTGAAGACACTTTTTGCTTTTTGGTGTGCTTTTTAGCACATACAGTACTGTACTGTACTACTGTATTGTATTTTGCAGCCTCCCACCTGCCTTCCTCCATGCCAGAAGTCATCTCAAGCAAGGTTAGTGTTCTCTCTTTATACATTACTATACTGTACTAATGTGTATTGTAATTTGTTTCATATTTTTGTGCTTCAAAAACCAAAAAAAAAAGGTCAGAACGGATTAACCGGATTTACATTGAACCCTATGGGAAAATGTGCCTCACAACCAATTCGGTTTGCGACCAGAGTCAATTCACAAATTAAGTTTGTGAACCGAGGAAACACTGTATATGCCAATCAATTTATCGCCCCAAATCCAAATTTGACCCTTGCCAGAGAATTTGCATGGAAATGTACAACTGTTTTTGAATTTAAAACCTTACTGGGTCTATCCCTCCTCATGAACATTGCTAAAAAGAGTGAATTGTAGGCATACTAGTCCACTGACCTAATTCCTCATATGCCCGTGTTCTCTGCTGCCATGTCCAGGAGTAGATACAAGCAAATCTTGCGGTTCATGCATTTCAATGACAATGAACTCTGTCGTCCTCAGGGTGACCCTGAATTTGACCAGCTCCACAAAATTCGGCCCATCGTAAATCACTTCAACCAAAAGTTTGCAGCCTTGTATATGCCCCAACAAGCTGTCTGCATTGATGAGTTCCTGATTACATTTTCTGGCTGCCTTGTTTTCAAACTGTTTTTCCAGTAGTTTCCGGATTTACGAGGGAAAAGATAGCAATGTGGAGCCCCCCCAACTGCTCAGACTACATGGTGAGCAAGATTGTTTTGGACACCCTTAGTTGGAATATTATGCATGCCACTTTTTAGTCACCTTTTTGATTCTGGAATTGGCGCATGTGGCACCGTCTGACCTAATCCTCGGGGCTTCCCCCAACGGCTTGTAGATTCCCGACTTTGACCGGGGGAGAGAGCCTTCTTGAAATGTAATAAATTGCTTATAGTGAAGTGGAGGGACACACGGAATGTTTTTGTTCTGTCCTCCATTGATGTAGCTACGACAGTTGAAACTGCAACGACGATTGGTGTTGTTGAGAAGCCGCTCTGTGTCCACGAATACAACCTTAACATGGGAGGGGTGGATTTCAACAACCAGATGATGGCGCCGTACTTAATTGCGCTGGCACAAGAAGTGTCTGTATACTTATTCCAATTGGCTCTGCTGAACACTTATGTGCTATACAAAGCGCCAGGAAGAAGTGGATCCTTTCTAAAATTCCAGGAAGAGATCATTACAGCCCTTCTGTATCCAGAAATGTGGATATAGGTGTGACACCTGCTTTTTTGGCCCTCCTGTCCTGGCCAAACTGGTCTCTGCATCAAGGACTTTTTCCGTCGCTACCACACATTAGTGGAGTATTAGTATAGGGTAGAGCATGGCACAGTCTAGGCCAAACATTCACATAGGGTCTCGAAAGATGTTAGATGGCTATTACATTTTAAGAGACCCTAGCCTGGAACGTTTAGTTTTTTTACATTTACAAAAAATGTAAAAAAAAAAGTTACAGAAAAAACAAAAAAGCCAAAAATGGCTGTCGATTTATTGAGTTAATTTTCTGTTATTACTGTTTTACTGTACTTTATAATATACCGCTATACTGTAATGTTTTATTGTTACTGTTTTTCATTGTTAACTATAGTTTGCTTTGTAGATACCACCATTCTACTGTTTTACTGCAGGGACACACGGAATGTTTTTGTTCTGTCCTCCATTGATGTAGCTACGACAGTTGAAACTGCAACGATGATTGGTGTTGTTGAGAAGCCGCTCCGTGTCCACGAATACAACCTTAACATGGGAGGGGTGGATTTCAACAACCAGATGATGGCGCCGTACTTAATTGCGCTGGCACAAGAAGTGTCTGTATACTTATTCCAATTGGCTCTGCTGAACACTTATGTGCTATACAAAGCGCCAGGAAGAAGTGGATCCTTTCTAAAATTCCAGGAAGAGATCATTACAGCCCTTCTGTATCCAGAAATGTGGATATAGGTGTGACACCTGCTTTTTTGGCCCTCCTGTCCTGGCCAAACTGGTCTCTGCATCAAGGACTTTTTCCGTCGCTACCACACATTAGTGGAGTATTAGTATAGGGTAGAGCATGGCACAGTCTAGGCCAAACATTCACATAGGGTCTCGAAAGATGTTAGATGGCTATTACATTTTAAGAGACCCTAGCCTGGAACGTTTAGTTTTTTTACAGTTACAAAAAATGTAAAAAAAAAAGTTACAGAAAAAAGAAAAAAGCCAAAAATGGCTGTCGTTTTATTAAGTTAATTTTCTCTTATTACTGTTTTACTGTACTTTATAATATACCGCTATACTGTAATGTTTTATTGTTACTGTTTTTCATTGTTAACTATAGTTTGCTTTGTAGATACCACCATTCTACTGTTTTACTGCACTGTATACAGCCCATCAGGTGCAGCACTGATTTGTTTATCCAACGCAGACAGCAACAGCTTTTGCTCTCAGCATACACATAAATCAATGATTGCAGCACTGTAGGAGGTGATTTCACCACCGCAGTTATAGAAAAAAAAAAGCATATATGGCGAAACATAGGGGATGGGGTGGACACAGAGGGAAGATCTCCCCTATGCTTCGCCATATATTTTATAACCTTTTTTTCTTGGCAGAGATTTCTTCATCCACATCAATCGATGTGAATGGAGGAATCTGTTATGTTCTTTTTTTATCATTCAGCCCATGAAAAAAAAAAGAACATTGCATGTATGCCCATCATTAGAAGTGTGTGGATGCTGGTAGATCTAATGGTGGGCATACCACACATTTTCTGGTCAGGCATTTCTTCATTCCCATTGATCAATGTCAATGGAGGAATCTTTCAGGTTCTTTTTTTTCGTTCAGCCCACAGGCTGCATGAAATAAAAAAAAGAACCTTACCAAATTTGCCCAACAAGGACCAGCAATGTACTGGTACGTCGCTGGACTTTGAGTGGTCATGCCAGGAAGATGCCTGCAGATTTAGGCATCATCTTGGTATCGTCTTTACAGCCAGCAGGCAGCTTTCAAGTAAAAGCAATCCTAGCGGTTAATTAGCCGCTAGACTTCTTTTACAAGCAGTGGAAGGGGACTCCCCCCCCCCCCTTCTGCACCTTCCACACTTTTCTTGAGCTCTCCTGTGCCACTAGGTAACCCGAGACTGCAACCGGTGGTTAGGACAGCTGACCATAGAGCTGATCGGAGGCCAGAATGGCTCCAATCATCTCTATGGCCTAAGATACCGGAAGGTACAAGCATTTTGTGACTACAGTTTCGCCAGATATAAACAGCACCATTGGGAAATTGGGAAAGCATCTTATCACACCAATCTTGGTGTGGTCTGATGCTTTAAGGGCAGAGGAGAGATCGAGAGTCTAATAGACCCCATTGTTTTCAAAAAAGAGCACCCGTCACTACTTATTGCTATAATAGGGGATATTTACATTCCCTGTGATAACAATAAAAATTATGAATAAATAAATAAAAGGGAAGGGGTATCAAAATAAAATAAAAAAGCAAAATAAATAATAATAAAATAAAATTCAAGCACCCCTGTTCCCCCTGTGTTTGGGCGCAAGGGTGAACACGAGCATTGGTCTGGGGTCATATTTAAAACTGGATTTATGACTTACCGTAAAATCCTTTTCTCTTAAGCTCATTGACAGACGCAGATTCCATATCTTGATATCCGTAGGGTATTACTGCCCCCTACAGGAGTAGGACACTAGGCAGAAAAAAAGTTCTGGCTACACCTATGGGCAGTCCCAGGGGGTATACCCTCTCTCTCCCTGCTATAGGACGTCAGTTATGTAACAAAGCAGTGTCAGAGAAATCATACCAACCCAACTCAAAATAGAGGGGCGGGTACTGCATCTGTCAATGAGCTTAAGAGAAAAGGATTTTACGGTAAGTTAAAAATCAAGTTTCCTCTGTCGCTCATTGACAGACGCAGATTCCATATCTTGATATCCGTAGGGATGTCCCAAAGCAGTGCCATAAATGAGGGGTGGGATAGCAGAAAAAACCCCAATCCAGAAGGCCAAAACAGAGCCAACCAGAAGAACAGAGGACTCATCGAAACAAGAAGATGAGACCCCCCTGAAAAAAAACAGATCCCCCAAGGTAGACCAAAGGTCTCCTTAAACAGCAGCTAGCAAAACCTTGCGGCCAAAGGAGGCATCCGCCGATGCCAGCACATCAACCTTATAAAATTTAGTAAAGGTATGAACAGACGACCAGGTAGCCGCCTTGCAAACCTGAAGCACCGACGCCTGATGGTGGAAAGGCCAGGAAGCACTAAGAGCCCGAGTAGAGTGCGCCTTAACAGGGAACGGAGGAACCCGACCCTTAATAGAATAAGCCTGCACCACCGTCTGCCTGATCTATCTGCAGATAGTCGCGGCAGACGCAGGCAACCCTTTTCTAGGGCCATCCGTGATCACAAAAAGCGAATCAGACATACGAAAGGAGTCAGTAGTAGCCAAGTACACCCTGATTGCCCCGAACCACATCCAAGGAGTGCAACGCAAACTCCCGAGGATGACTGGGCTTAGGACACAGGGAAGGCAACACAATATCCTCATTCAAGTGAAAACCGGAAACCACCTTAGGAAGGAAGGATGGATTCGGACAAAGAACCACCTTATCCCTATGAACCACCAGATAGGGGGAACGACAGGACAACGCAGCCAGTTCCGACAACCTGCGAACAGAAGTGATAGCCACCAAAAATTTTAGTAGCCTTGATTTCGCCTTTACATTTCTTATTGCACTCTTTGTAATGCTTGAATGCTGCCAATGACCCCTCAGCCTTGTATTTTTTGAAGGCCTTTTCTTTAGTATTAATATGCATTTTTATGCTGGAGTTTAGCCACCCAAGGTATAGTTTTGCTCATTTAAATTTATTTCCCTTTGGAATGCACTGGCCAATCCCTTTGTTTAGTATGCTCTTGAAGCACTCCCATTTTTCCTCCGTGTTCTTTGTTCCCAGGGTTGTATCCCACTTGATATTTTCTAGCAAAGAGCGCAGTTTTGGGAAATTGGCTCTTTTGAAATTCAGTGTCCTTACATTACCCTTGTGTTTCCTATTACTATGATTAAAAATTGACCTATGGTCACTATTTCCTAAGTTGCCCCGTATTTCTATATCCGTGAGCAGGTCTGTATTGTTGGTAATCAGTAGGTCTAGTACCGCATTGTTTCTTGTCGGTACGTTTACCATCTGACCCATGAAATTGTCCTGCAAAACATTTAGGAACTGCCGTGCCTTGGATGAAAGCGCGGTTCCTTCTGCCCAGTCTATATCTGGATAATTAAAGTCCCCCATTATAATTACATTTCCCATCCTTGCTGCCAATCCAATCTGTGAAAGGAGGTCCGCCTCCCCCTCCTCCCTCTGGTTGAGGGGCCTATAGCATACGCCCAATATTACTTTCCCATAGTGCTTTCCCTTTGAAGTTCTACCCATAGGGATTCTACCTCATCCATAGCTTCATTATTAATACCATCCCTCATATTTACCTGTACACTGTTCTTAATATACAGGTATACCCCTCCCCCTTTTTTATCTTCTCTATCTCTGCAATAAAGGGAATACCCCTGAATGGTCGCCAGCCAATCATGAGAGCTGTTGAACCAAGTCTATGTAATCCCCACAAAATCTAAGTCCTCCTCATACATCAGCAGCTCCAGCTCTCCCATCTTGTTGGTCAGGCTTCTAGCATTGGTATACAAACCTCGTAATTTTGACCGGATGAATGCTATAACCTCATTTGATGTTGTTTTTGTATTTAGACTGCGATTTTTCCCCATACCCACCTTGGATTTAGGAACTCTGAACACCCTACCGCTTAGTCCCCATTTGTGCCCACTGAACCTTGCTCCCCGCTGGCTGATTCTACATCTGTACCCTCCCCCGCATCACCTAGTTTAAAAGCCCCTCTAACTGGTTAACAAGCTTCTCACCCAGTATGGTTGAACCCTCTCCATTTAGGTGCAATCCGTCCCTACAAAACAGCCGGTAGCCGACTGAGAAGTCAGCCCAGTTCTCCAGGAACCCGAAACCCTCCTTACTACACCAGCTCCTCAGCCACTTGTTAACTTCCCTAATCTTCTGCTGCCTCTCTGGTGTGGCTCAAGGTACAGGTAGTATTTCTGAAAATACTACCTTTGAGGTTCTACTCCTCAACTTAGCTCCTAATTCCCTGAAATCGTTTTTTAGGACTCTCCATCTCCCTCTGCCTAGGTCATTGGTACCCACGTGTACCATGACATCTGGGTCTTCCCCAGCCCCACCCAGTAATTTGTTCACCCGATCCGTGATGTGCCGAACCCGAGCGCCCGGTAAACAACAGACAGTTCGGTACTTACGGTCTTTGTGACAGATTGCCCTGTCTGTCCTTCTAATAATGGAGTCCCCTACCACCAGAACCTGTCTTTCCTTTCCCTTTCTCCCGCCCTCACTAGAGGAGTTCTTCCCCTGGCAGCTAGGGGCGTCGCTCTGCTCCACCAATGCTGGTCCCTGACTGGTTTCCCCAACATCACGCAACAGGGCGTATTTATTGGGGTGCTCCAGCCCAGGACCGGCCTCCTTGCCTTGTTTCCTTCTACCCCTTCTAACTGTCACCCATCTGCTCTGCTCTGATGCCTGCACCCTTGTATCTCCGCCCTCCTCTGTGCAGGCCCATGCCTGCACCTGACGGGTACGTTTCCAGGTCTCCTTCAGTATGGAGATTCTTCTCAGTGTTGCCAGTTGCTTCCCTAGATTCAGGACCTGAGCTTCCAGAGAAGCAACATGCTTACATTTTGTGCCGGTGTACTCGCCCTCAATCGCCTGATTGAGGAGCATATACATGCCACAAGATGTACCCCGAATCGCATTTCCACACCCGCCGGGCATTGTACCTACTAATCTAATGGGGATTCAGTAATTTAAGTCTGTCTTGTGTGGCTGTTTTCTAGCTTCCTAACTCTACTTTCTCACCCTCTGGTACTCTGCGACACTCACTGACACTCAGGCACTTACTGACACTTACTAAGCTATTACTCCTAGTCGCTACTGCACTCCCCCCAGTCGCTACAGCACTCCTCCTGGTCGCTAAGGTATTGCTCCCGTTCGCTAAGGCATTCTTCTCGGTCGCTAAGGTATTCCTCCCGGTCGCTAGGGTATTCCTCCTGGTCGCTAAGGTATTCCTCCTGGTCGCTAAGGTATTTTTCCAGGTCGCTAAGGTATTATTCCCCGTTGCTAAGGTATTTTTCCCAGTTGCTAAGGTATTTTTCCCCGGTTGCTAAGGTATTTTTTCTTGGTTGCTAAGGTATTTTTCTCCTTTGCTAAGGTATTTTTCCTGGTTGCCAAGTTATTTTTCCCCAGTTGCTAAGGTATTATTTCCCGGTTGCTAGGGTATTTCTGCCAGTTGCTAAGGTATTTTTCTTGGTTGCTAAGGTATTTTTCTAGGTTGCTAAGCTATTTTTCCCCGGTTGCGAAGCTATTTTTTCTTGGTTTTTAAGGTATTCCTCCCGGTTGCTAAGGTATTATTCCTGGTTGCTAAGGTATTTTTCCCGGTTGTTAAGGTATTTCTCCCGATAGCTAAGGTATTTCTCCCGGTTGCTTTGGTATTTCTATCGGTTGCTAAGGTACTTGCAGCTACTAAGTACTCTCTGATCAACTGCTTGTCTGCGCTGGTCTGATGCAAGATCCTGCAACCTCCCCCTGTCAGTCTCTCTACACGCTGTCTGTGCCTGTGTGTGCGATCCCCCACTGCCACTCCCCCCCCCCCCCCCACTCAGCCAAACAGCTGATCAGCACACTCGCGTTTCTGTGTCGCTTAGGGTGTCTACTTTTCGAAAGGGGGTCATTTGGGGAAGGGGGGGGGGGGTTTGCGGTCTTGGCATTTCATGGCTTTTGAAAATGTCATAGGTAGTGAGGAGTGAAATCAACAATTTACTCCCTTAGAAAGCCTGAAGGTGGTGATTGGTTTTCGGGGTCCTGTACGTGGCTAGACTGCCAAAAAGTCTCACACATGGGGTATCCCCATGCTCAGAAGAATCAGCAGAATGTATTTATGGGTGTAATTCCACATATACCCATGGCATGGATGAATAATTTATAATTTTAATAAAACTATGTGTAAAAAAAATTGTATATATATTTTTTTGTTATTGTGACAAAAAAATTAAATATTCAATGGGCTAAACATGCCTCTCCTCTCCTTGGAAATTCCTTGGGGTGTCTACTTTCCAAAATGGGGTAATTGGGGGGGGGGGTTGCACTGCCCTGCCATTTTAGCACTTCAAGAAATTGGATAGGCAGTCAGAACGTAAGTGCTGCGTAAATTCCAGTATATACTCCATAGTTTGTAGACGCTATAACTTTTGCGCAAACCAATAAATATACGCTTGTTTGAGATTTTTTTTTTTTAAAACATGTAGCTAAATACATTTTGGCCTAAATGAATGGAAAAAACTGAGTTTATTGGATATTTTTTTTATATGAAAAATTAGAAAATGTAATTGCTCTTAATTTTCATCTTTTTTCGTTTATATCGTAAAAAATAAAAAACTCAAAAGGTGATGAAATACCACCAAAAGAAAGCTCTATTAGTGGGAAAAAAGGACATAAATTTAATTTGGGTACAGCACTGCATGACTGCGCAATTACCATATAAAGTCAAGCAGTGCCAAATTGCAAAAAAAATGGCACGATGGTAGAGATCATCTGGCTGGTGACTTGATTGCGGGGCCCCCTTTGCTGTGCTCCTGGGCCATTGGTGGCGCTGAGTCACGGGTATTCCCCTTTGGTGGCGCTGAGTCACGGGTATTCCCCTTTGGTGGCGCTGAGTCACGGGTATTCCCCTTTGCTGTGCTCCTGGGCCATTGGTGGCGCTGAGTCACGGGTATTCCCCTTTGCTGTGCTCCTGGGCCATTGGTGGCGCTGAGTCACAATTATTCCCCTTTGGTGGCGCTGAGTCACGGGTATTCCCCTTTGCTGTGCTCCTGGGCCATTGGTGGCACTGAGTCACGGGTATTCCCCTTTGCTGTGCTCCTGGGCCATTGGTGGTGCTGAGTCACGGGTATTCCCCTCTGCTGTGCTCCTGGGCCATTGGTGGCGCTGAGTCACGGGTATTCCCCGCTGAGTCACGGGTATTCCCCTCTGCTGTGCTCCTGGGCCATTGGTGGCGCTGAGTCACGGGTATTCCCCTCTGCTGTGCTCCTGGGCCATTGGTGGCGCTGAGTCACGGGTATTCACCTCTGCTGTGCTCCTGGGCCATTGGTGGCGCTGAGTCACGGGTGTTCCCCTCTGCTGTGCTCCTGGGCCATTAGTGGCGCTGAGTCACGGGTATTCACCTCTGCTGTGCTCCTGGGCCATTGGTGGCGCTGAGTCACGGGTGTTCCCCTCTGCTGTGCTCCTGGGCCATTGGCAGCGCTGAGTCACGGGTATTCCCCTCTGACTTCTGTATCATCCAACCATTCGACTAGCTCTCCAACTGCTCTGCATACTAAAGGAACCCACTATTGTATATAAGCTCCTCAAATTACAAAGTTTTCCAACTTATAGTGACAAATTTGAACCCAACATTAAAATCTTTCTAATTGGCTTGTATATCATTTTCAAATCCTTCCAGCTCTATAAACTGTCCAGAAACCCAAATCTTTTAGATTTTATCAACCCAGAGCTGAAAAAAATGCATTTCCCAGAATCCTTTGCAAAGATATGCAAATGAGCAGGTGTTGCCAGGTAACTGTCACCAGTGTGCTTCTGGCAGCTCTCGGCCCAACGGCTGCTGCTGTAAATGATCACATGTGCGGCACCATGGCAACGGTAGGTCTGATCAGAGAATTAGATGGCGCCTTCCTCAGCTGGGAATGATCAGAGGGTTTAGGTCCTCTTTTATTTCAATCTTCTCAAAGTATTAAAATTCCTGCATTCCTTCTTTCAGTTCCTATAGTTACATACACACCTTCCAACGTTTTGAGATGGGAATGAGGGACACCTATTAGCAAAAGTATGTAGGCATAGGACAAACCCCCTGCCACACCCCCTTAAAGGAGTATTAATTAGCATTAGTATTAAAAAAACAATTAGTTAAACGCAGTGTTTTTGTTATCACTATTATTCCTTTATATTAGCTTTTAAAATGTATACGTTTGTAAATGCAGCAATTTAGAATTTGGATGAAAGGTTTAGCACTGGGAAACACTCTTTGAAAGATAAATAGTGCATTTTATACACAAATATATAGATCAGACCAAAATGAGGGACAAATAAGGAGGAAAGAGGGGCACAGAGGGACTTTGTTCCAAATCAGGGACAGTTGGGAGCTATGTAAGTAACAGTTTTAGCACACATTAACTGCTTAAACAGTCACCCACCCACAGTAGATTTACTACCAGCAAGAAGCACAGGCAGGCCAGGTAACATACATGTATGTTGCAGGATTGCTTCCGGGTTTGGCACGTGCATGCGTGCATCCCTTGACGACCCTTGCTGTGATTGGACACAGCACGAGTTTGGCAGCTGTTTAAAGCCAAAGACTTTGACTGAAATCAGGTGACTGGCTGTGGCCAATCACACACACAGAGTTCTGTGTTTACAAAAAGTCAGATAGAAAAGTAAAATCAGCGCACATTACACATTGTTCAGCACATAGTTAACCCCTTGATGTTAACCCCTTCCCAGCCAGTGTACAGTATTATCACTGTATTAGTGTCACTAACAATGTCAGTGTCATCCTGTTATTGTATGTGACCAGTATAATAAACCCTTCACTGCCTTCTGTCTCTGTGTATGACCTGTACATTAAAAAGGAGAACCTCACCTTTGCAAAAAATAAAAAAATAAAATATTAATAAATTAAAGGTAAAAAAAAAAAAAAAAATTGCATTTATTTATTTATATTTTTACTACATGAGGGAGATCACAGACCCCTAAATGGGAGAAAGTCTGGATTCTGGAAAAGAAGACTCCATGGATAGGAGAACTAGGGATTTTTAACCATTTCAATACAGGGCAGTTAAACCCCCTTCCTGCCCAGGCCAATTTTCAGCTTTTAGCGCTGTTGCATTTTGAATGACAATTGCGCAGTCATGCAACACTGTACCTAAACCAAATTTATGTCATTTTTTCCCACAAATACAGCTTTCTTTTGGTGGCATTTGATCACCGCAAGGTTTTTTCTTTTTTGCTACACAAATAAAAAAAGACCGAAAAGTTTGAAAAAAAAAAAAAAGTTTTTTTGTTTATGTTATAAAATTTTGTAAATAACGGAATTTTTGTAAAATCTTACCTGTAAAATTCCTTTCTCTGAGTCCTCCGACAGTCGCCGCCTCCTCTAAGTCATCACTGTTGGGTATTGACTTCCGCTCCGCAGGAGTAGCCAGGCATAAAGACTTAGTCAAAAGAACAAAGGCGTTTGCATATACACACCCATGGGGGCTATCCCATCTGGTCAATAACCCCCTGCAGTGACCACTCCAAACTCAGTTTGGTAGCATAGCAGTAGGTAATAAGAACACAACCCCAAAAGAGGGGCGGGGGCGGAGACTGTCGGAGGACTCAGAGAAAGGAATTTTACAGGTAAGATTTTACAAAAATTCTGTTTTCTCTTACGTCCTCCAACAGTCGCCGCCTCCTCTAAATCATCACTGTTGGGATGTCCCAAAGCAGTATAGACATGAGGGGTGGGAGACACAACCGCAGAAAAGTCAACGCAGTACCCACATCAGAGAAAGGAATCTTACATGCACAGTAAGAGAACCTGCTGGGCAACAGAAAACAATGCTCAACAGGAGCAACAGCCCAGGAAAGCAAACACCAACAGCCAGGGACCCAGAAAAAAACAAGGGTCCTTCATGGCACTGCCGCACTGAGAACCTTGCGGACAAAGGAGGCATCAGCTGACGCCAGAACATCTACTTTGTAGAATTTGGAAAAAATGTGCACAGACGACCAAGTCGCAGCTTTGCACACCTGGGCCACCGAGGCCCGATGCCAATAGGCCCAGGACGCACTCACAGATCTGGTAGAGTGCGCCTTAACAGGGAAGGGTGGAACCCGTTCCTTCAAAGCATAAGCCTGTTCAATGGTCTGTCTGATCCATTTGGCAATAGTCGCTGCAGACGCAGCCATGCCCTTCCGAGGTCCCTCAGGAAGGACAAAGAGGGAGTCCCTCTTCCGAAAGGATTCCGTAGACGACAGGTAAACCCTGATCGCCCTGACAACATCCAGGGAATGCAGAGCCACCTCCTTAGGATGTTTAGGCTTTGTACAAAGCGAAGGCAGGACAATGTCCTCATTAATGTGGAACTCAGAGATCACCTTAGGAAGGAAGGAGGGATGCGGATGCAAAACCACTTTATCCTTGTGAATCACCAAGTACGGAGAATGGCAAGATAACGCCGCCAGTTCCGATACCCTGCGAGCTGAAGTGATCGCCACCAAAAAGGCAACCATCTTAGACAGCAGAGGTAGCGATCTCTCCCGTATGTTTTCAAAGGGAGCAGGCTGTAACACAGACAGAACTAAGTTCAAGTCCAACGGAGGTAAGGGCTCCTTCCTGGGGGGAGCAAATTGTCGCACACCTTGAATGAAGGTGCGAACCAGGGAATGAGACGCCACAGGGCGTTGGAAAAGAATAGCCAGTGTGGACACCTGGCCCTTTATCGTGGCCAGCGCCAGGCGCTGGTCCACCCCAGACTGGAGGAAGGCCAACACCCTCGACACCGAGTACGAGCGAGGAGAGAACCCCCTGGACTCACACCAGGTGAAATAGGCCTTCCAGGTACGGCAATAGATTTTACCAGAGGAAGTCTTCCTAGCCTTGACAAGGGTAGGGATGACCTCAGGGGAGAGACCCCTGTCCCTCAGGACCTGGGTCTCAACAGCCAGGCCGTTAAAGCCAGAGACTGTAAAGCAGGATGGAAGATCGGACCTTGAGACAGGAGATCTTCCCGCATTGGCAGCATCCACGGAGGCGCCACTGCCAGGTGAACAACGTCGGCGTACCAGGACCGGCGTGGCCAGTCTGGCGCCACCAGAATCACCAGGTGCGGTTCCAAGGCAAACCTGCTGAGGGACCTGGAGAGCAACTGAATCGGAGGAAAGGCATACATCAGACGATACTGATGCCAAGGGGCTACCAACGCATCCGAGGCGTCTGCCAGAGGATCGCCTGTTCTTGCCACGAACCTTTCCACCTTGTGATTTAGACGAGATGCGAACAGATCCACGTCCGGGGATCCCCACTTCGCACACAGCATTTGGAAGACCTCCTGGTGTAAGGACCATTCCCCCTGGTCCAGGGTCTGGCGGCTCAGATAGTCGGCCTGCCATTTCTCCACACCCGGAATGTGAACTGCTGAAATCGCCGGGACATGAGTCTCGGCCCAAGACAAAATGTCGGTCACCTCCTGGGCCGCCCGGGCACTCCTGGTGCCCCCTTGGTGGTTGATGTAAGCCACCGCGGTAGCATTGTCCATCTGTATCTGAACAGGACGGCCCCGAAGTCGCTCCGACCATTGGAAGAGACAGAGTTTTATCGCTCTCAATTCCAGCACATTTATCGGAAGGGAGAACTCCTCCTCCGACCAAGTGCCCTGGGCAGACAGGTTGCCCAGGACTCCACCCCAGCCCGACAGGCTGGCATCCGTGGTAATCACCATCCACAACAACGGATGGAAGGACTTGCCCTCCGACACCGTCGGGGACTGGAGCCACCACAGGAGAGCCAATCTGGTCTGACGACTCAATGAGACACTCAGATCAAGGGACTGAGGTAGCCTGTCCCACCTGGCCAGGACCTCCGCTTGGGAGAGCCCGCATGTGAAACTGAGCAAAGGGTATCGCCTCGAAGGCCGAAACCATCAACCCCAGGCCTCACATACAGGTCCTGAGTGACGAAGACGGATTGTCCCTGAGGGACCTGACCATGGCCTGTAAGGTTCGGAGCTTGTCCTCCGGCAAGAACACCTTCGCCTGAGCAGAGTCCAGGATCATTCCCAGATAGGGAAGACGAACCGATGGAGACAACGTCGACTTCTGGACGTTGATAGTCCAACCGAACTCTTGTAGCGTCTGCACCGTAATGGACAGATCGCGCAGAAGGTCTTGGCTGACACTTGATCTCAGAAGAAGATCGTCTAGGTATCCCAAGACCGCAATGCCCTGTGCCCTCAACAGGCCCAGAACCGGCGCCATCACCTTGGTAAAAACCCTTGGAGCCGAAGCGAGACCGAAAGGTAACACCACAAACTGATAGTGGTCCTCTGCGATAGCAAATCGAAGGTACCTCTGGTGACCCTCGAAAATGGGGATGTGCAGATACGCATCCTTCAGATCTATCGATGCCAGGAATTACCCTGGACTCAGGGAGGCCACCACCGAACAGAGAGACTCCATCCGAAACTTCCGAACTCGCACAAAGCGGTTCAGCGCTTTTAGGTCCAGAATTGGACGTACTTTGCCCTCCTGTCCTGTGCCTGGGTAATATAAACACAGGCACAGGAAATTATGCAATCTCCTCTCCTGGAGCCCTTTTCGGTTCCAGCGTGAGAGGAGAAAGCATTTACCGTTAGTACACAAGCACTACACTGACACCGGTACACATAGGTACATATTTAACCCCCTGATCACCCCCCAGTTAACCCTTTCAAACTCTATCATAGTGTCACTATATACAATATGTGCAGGGTCTATATAAGTGCTATATAGGTCTTTGCTGATTAACGATGACAGGGGTGAGTAGGGGGTTAAAATGGGCAGTACATGATGCCGGCATGTATATGCTTACTGCATAGTCTTGAATTGTTCAAGAAAGTTCAACAAGTTTATCTGAGGAGTGGGATATAGCAGTAGAAGGGCAGCCAGCTCATTAGAGTAGGAAGGGCTCTGTACGAAGGAAGCAAACACAGAGAGCAGCGCCAATCTAAGTGCAGAGCTAATATACCAATGATACACTTTATGAGGCCTGATGGAAGACGCATTCTCCAACTTGCACCACTGACGCCACATCTGGAAACCTATTCCGCACTGGCTCTCTGTTCCCCTGGTAACGTCTGGCATTTTCCTCTACCCACTGACCTGAAGCTCCGGACTCCACTGGCGCTTCCGACAAAGTGACACTCTGAGGATCCCAGGCTGCCAATCAAGATGAATCCGCAGGATGTGGTTTACTACATGCTCCTCTTGCCTGACCTGTCTGTGAGTGCATCTCAGTAAAATGTATCATTGTTATATTAACACTGCACTTAGAACGGCGCTGCTCTCTGTGTTTACTATAAACGCTATACAGATAATTTACTGGTCACTGTATTAGTGTCACGCCAGCAGCAGTTTGTGGTAGTTAGCAGCAGTCCCAGATAGGGGAGGATATATGGTGGGTAGCCTAAACCTAATAAAGATTTAACCCCCTGATCACCCCCAGATAACCCCATTCACTGCCCTGTCACAGTGTCACTATTATAGTGTACAGATTTTTTTTCTTATCACGTTAGCTTTAGCATTAGTTAGCAACAATCCAGGACAGCGTCAGATTTCCCGCCAAATATTTAGTAATACATTTTAACCATTTGATTGCCAGTGACCCACACACACACTAAACACCTCCATTTCTAGTATAGTGTCTGAACAGATCAATATTTTTAATCAGATCAGAACTATGCTAGCGTCCCCAATAGCATAGTATAGTGTTCCCAAAACGCAGCGTTAGCAGGATCAGCCCCGACACCTGCCAGCATCTGCATTTGGACCCTCCGCCCATCTCCAAGAAGTACAGTATCAGCAGATCACTGTCACTTCCAATACACAGCACACTAAACCGCAGCATTAGCAGAGTCAGGCCTGATCTCTGCTAGCACTAGCAGTTGGATTTTTTGGGAGTGGTTCAAATAGTCCTTGACAACCATGTGCTTTTTAACCTGTGAGTCAAACTAGGTACCTATAAATTAATTGGCCAAAATGTTCAAACAGGTACACTAGTGAAGAGGCCTACAGGATGCTAAGCATGACGTATGAGAGTGATGGGGAAGTCTCACTGTCAGAATCAGACTCAATATTCGAACCTGTATAGAGCATTGGCACCCAGACAGATAGCTCTGACGACGGAGCAGAGGTCCCTGCTCAGGTCAGGCATTCCCGACACCATTCTAATGTTGCTGAGGTACTGCAATTGCAGGATTCTCATATGCAGCAGTGTCGGTACTAGTACCGCTCAACCTTCCGGTGAACAGTAACAAGCACCAGCGGCCTAGTACATACTGTTCATAGTCAAACCAGCACTGCAGTAACACTTGGTGACATGGCGAGTCCCATAAGTGCAGTTCAAGCTGGTGCAGTGGTTGCACAAGTAGTGTCCCGTACCCACCAATAATTCGAAGACAGGCCCATAAAGCCCGTAGCGTCCTTCCTGATGCACTTGCAAATCCTGATTGGGAGCCGACAGATTCTGCAGCGCCCGTACTTCCCCCATTCACTGGCCAACCCGGAATTCAGGTGGAAACAGCCAATTTTACGCCCCTTGATTTTTATGAGCTGTTTTTCACTGAAGATCTGTACAGATCTATTGTAGACCAAAGCAATTTACAGTGATACCTCAGTTCACGAACGCTTCTGTTCACGAACAACTCGGTTCACGAACAGAAAAGTTCATAAAAATATGCTCCAGTTCACGAACTCCGCTTCGGTTCATGAACAGGAGCCGCGGCCATTTTAATGCTATTTCCAGGCTGTCACATGGTCGTGACTTCCTGTAGGAAGATCGTGGAGAGAAGAAGAGACACAGAAAGAAGTACTGTGAAGACACTTTTTGCTTTTTGGTGTGCTTTTTAGCACATACAGTACTGTACTGTACTACTGTATTGTATTTTGCAGCCTCCCACCTGCCTTCCTCCATGCCAGAAGTCATCTCAAGCAAGGTTAGTGTTCTCTCTTTATACATTACTATACTGTACTAATGTGTATTGTAATTTGTTTCATATTTTTGTGCTTCAAAAACCAAAAAAAAAAGGTCAGAACGGATTAACCGGATTTACATTGAACCCTATGGGAAAATGTGCCTCACGACCAATTCGGTTCGCGACCAGAGTCAATTCACAAATTAAGTTTGTGAACCGAGGAAACACTGTATATGCCAATCAATTTATCGCCCCAAATCCAAATTTGACCCTTGCCAGAGAATTTGCATGGAAACGTACAACTGTTTTTGAATTTAAAACCTTACTGGGTCTATCCCTCCTCATGAACATTGCTAAAAAGAGTGAATTGTAGGCATACTAGTCCACTGACCTAATTCCTCATATGCCCGTGTTCTCTGCTGCCATGTCCAGGAGTAGATACAAGCAAATCTTGCGGTTCATGCATTTCAATGACAATGAACTCTGTCGTCCTCAGGGTGACCCTGAATTTGACCAGCTCCACAAAATTCGGCCCATCGTAAATCACTTCAACCAAAAGTTTGCAGCCTTGTATATGCCCCAACAAGCTGTCTGCATTGATGAGTTCCTGATTACATTTTCTGGCTGCCTTGTTTTCAAACTGTTTTTCCAGTAGTTTCCGGATTTACGAGGGAAAAGATAGCAATGTGGAGCCCCCCCAACTGCTCAGACTACATGATGAGCAAGATTGTTTTGGACACCCTTATTTGGAATATTATGCATGCCACTTTTTAGTCACCTTTTTGATTCTGGAATTGGCGCATGTGGCACCGTCTGACCTAATCCTCGGGGCTTCCCCCAACGGCTTGTAGATTCCCGACTTTGACCGGGGGAGAGAGCCTTCTTGAAATGTAATAAATTGCTTATAGTGAAGTGGAGGGACACACAGAATGTTTTTGTTCTGTCCTCCATTGATGTAGCTACGACAGTTGAAACTGCAACGACGATTGGTGTTGTTGAGAAGCCGCTCTGTGTCCACGAATACAACCTTAACATGGGAGGGGTGGATTTCAACAACCAGATGATGGCGCCGTACTTAATTGCGCTGGCACAAGAAGTATCTGTATACTTATTCCAATTGGGTCTGCTGAACACTTATGTGCTATACAAAGCGCCAGGAAGAAGTGGATCCTTTCTAAAATTCCAGGAAGAGATCATTACAGCCCTTCTGTATCCAGAAATGTGGATATAGGTGTGACACCTGCTTTTTTGGCCCTCCTGTCCTGGCCACACTGGTCTCTGCATCAAGGACATTTTCCGTCGCTACCACACATTAGTGGAGTATTAGTATAGGGTAGAGCATGGCACAGTCTAGGCCAAACATTCACATAGGGTTTCGAAAGATGTTAGATGGCTATTACATTTTAAGAGACCCTAGCCTGGAACGTTTAGTTTTTTTACAGTTACAAAAAATGTAAAAAAAAAAGTTACAGAAAAAAGAAAAAAGCCAAAAATGGCTGTCGTTTTATTGAGTTAATTTTCTCTTATTACTGTTTTACTGTACTTTATAATATACCGCTATACTGTAATGTTTTATTGTTACTGTTTTTCATTGTTAACTATAGTTTGCTTTGTAGATACCACCATTCTACTGTTTTACTGCACTGTATACAGCCCATCAGGTGCAGCACTGATTTGTTTATCCAACGCTGACAGCAACAGCTTTTGCTCTCAGCATACACATAAATCAATGATTGCAGCACTGTAGGAGGTGATTTCACCACCGCAGTTATAGAAAAAAAAAAGCATATATGGCGAAACATAGGGGATGGGGTGGACACAGAGGGAAGATCTCCCCTATGCTTCGCCATATATTTTATAACCTTTTTTTCTTGGCAGAGATTTCTTCATCCACATCAATCGATGTGAATGGAGGAATCTGTTATGTTCTTTTTTTATCATTCAGCCCATGAAAAAAAAAGAACATTGCATGTATGCCCATCATTAGAAGTGTGTGGATGCTGGTAGATCTAATGGTGGGCATACCACACATTTTCTGGTCAGGCATTTCTTCATTCCCATTGATCAATGTCAATGGAGGAATCTTTCAGGTTCTTTTTTTTCGTTCAGCCCACAGGCTGCATGAAAAAAAAAAAGAACCTTACAAAATTTGCCCAACAAGGACCAGCAATGTACTGGTACGTCGCTGGACTTTGAGTGGTCATGCCAGGAAGATGCCTGCAGATTTAGGCATCATCTTGGTATCGTCTTTACAGCCAGCTTTCAAGTAAAAGCAATCCTAGCGGTTAATTAGCCGCTAGACTTCTTTTACAAGCAGTGGAAGGGGACTCCCCCCCCCCTTCTGCACCTTCCACACTTTTCTTGAGCTCTCCTGTGCCACTAGGTAACCCGAGACTGCAACCGGTGGTTAGGACAGCTGACCATAGAGCTGATCGGAGGCCAGAATGGCTCCAATCATCTCTATGGCCTAAGATACCGGAAGGTACAAGCATTTTGTGACTACAGTTTCGCCAGATATAAACAGCACCATTGGGAAATTGGGAAAGCATCTTATCACACCAATCTTGGTGTGGTCTGATGCTTTAAGGGCAGAGGAGAGATCGAGAGTCTAATAGACCCCATTGTTTTCAAAAAAGAGCACCCGTCACTACTTATTGCTATCATAGGGGATATTTACATTCCCTGTGATAACAATAAAAATTATGAATAAATAAATAAAAGGGAAGGGGTATCAAAATAAAATAAAAAAGCAAAATAAATAATAATAAAATAAAATTCAAGCACCCCTGTTCCCCCTGTGTTTGGGCGCAAGGGTGAACACGAGCATTGGTCTGGGGTCATATTTAAAACTGGATTTATGACTTGATTTTTAACTTACCGTAAAATCCTTTTCTCTTAAGCTCATTGACAGACGCAGATTCCATATCTTGATATCCGTAGGGTATTACTGCCCCCTACAGGAGTAGGACACTAGGCAGAAAAAAAGTTCTGGCTACACCTATGGGCAGTCCCAGGGGGTATACCCTCTCTCTCCCTGCTATAGGACGTCAGTTATGTAACAAAGCAGTGTCAGAGAAATCATACCAACCCAACTCAAAATAGAGGGGCGGGTACTGCATCTGTCAATGAGCTTAAGAGAAAAGGATTTTACGGTAAGTTAAAAATCAAGTTTCCTCTGTCGCTCATTGACAGACGCAGATTCCATATCTTGATATCCGTAGGGATGTCCCAAAGCAGTGCCATAAATGAGGGGTGGGATAGCAGAAAAAACCCCAATCCAGAAGGCCAAAACAGAGCCAACCAGAAGAACAGAGGACTCATCGAAACAAGAAGATGAGACCCCCCTGAAAAAAAACAGATCCCCCAAGGTAGACCAAAGGTCTCCTTAAACAGCAGCTAGCAAAACCTTGCGGCCAAAGGAGGCATCCGCCGATGCCAGCACATCAACCTTATAAAATTTAGTAAAGGTATGAACAGACGACCAGGTAGCCGCCTTGCAAACCTGAAGCACCGACGCCTGATGGTGGAAAGGCCAGGAAGCACTAAGAGCCCGAGTAGAGTGCGCCTTAACAGGGAACGGAGGAACCCGACCCTTAATAGAATAAGCCTGCACCACCGTCTGCCTGATCTATCTGCAGAGAGTCGCGGCAGACGCAGGCAACCCTTTTCTAGGGCCATCCGTGATCACAAAAAGCGAATCAGACTTACGAAAGGAGTCAGTAGTAGCCAAGTACACCCTGATTGCCCCGAACCACATCCAAGGAGTGCAACGCAAACTCCCGAGGATGACTGGGCTTAGGACACAGGGAAGGCAACACAATATCCTCATTCAAGTGAAAACCGGAAACCACCTTAGGAAGGAAAGATGGATTCGGACAAAGAACCACCTTATCCCTATGAACCACCAGATAGGGGGAACGACAGGACAACGCAGCCAGTTCCGACAACCTGCGAACAGAAGTGATAGCCACCAAAAATTTTAGTAGCCTTGATTTCGCCTTTACATTTCTTATTGCACTCTTTGTAATGCTTGAATGCTGCCAATGACCCCTCAGCCTTGTATTTTTTGAAGGCCTTTTCTTTAGTATTAATATGCATTTTTATGCTGGAGTTTAGCCACCCAAGGTATAGTTTTGCTCATTTAAATTTATTTCCCTTTGGAATGCACTGGCCAATCCCTTTGTTTAGTATGCTCTTGAAGCACTCCCATTTTTCCTCCGTGTTCTTTGTTCCCAGGGTTGTATCCCACTTGATATTTTCTAGCAAAGAGCGCAGTTTTGGGAAATTGGCTCTTTTGAAATTCAGTGTCCTTACATTACCCTTGTGTTTCCTATTACTATGATTAAAAATTGACCTATGGTCACTATTTCCTAAGTTGCCCCGTATTTCTATATCCGTGAGCAGGTCTGTATTGTTGGTAATCAGTAGGTCTAGTACCGCATTGTTTCTTGTCGGTACGTTTACCATCTGACCCATGAAATTGTCCTGCAAAACATTTAGGAACTGCCGTGCCTTGGATGAAAGCGCGGTTCCTTCTGCCCAGTCTATATCTGGATAATTAAAGTCCCCCATTATAATTACATTTCCCATCCTTGCTGCCAATCCAATCTGTGAAAGGAGGTCCGCCTCCCCCTCCTCCCTCTGGTTGGGGGGCCTATAGCATACGCCCAATATTACTTTTCCCAAAGTGCTTTCCCTTTGAAGTTCTACCCATAGGGATTCTACCTCATCCATAGCTTCATTATTAATACCATCCCTCATATTTACCTGTACACTGTTCTTAATATACAGGTATACCCCTCCCCCTTTTTTATCTTCTCTATCTCTGCAATAAAGGGAATACCCCTGAATGGTCGCCAGCCAATCATGAGAGCTGTTGAACCAAGTCTATGTAATCCCCACAAAATCTAAGTCCTCCTCATACATCAGCAGCTCCAGCTCTCCCATCTTGTTGGTCAGGCTTCTAGCATTGGTATACAAACCTCGTAATTTTGACTGGATGAATGCTATAACCTCATTTGATGTTGTTTTTGTATTTAGACTGCGATTTTTCCCCATACCCACCTTGGATTTAGGAACTCTGAACACCCTACCGCTTAGTCCCCATTTGTGCCCACTGAACCTTGCTCCCCGCTGGCTGATTCTACATCTGTACCCTCCCCCGCATCACCTAGTTTAAAAGCCCCTCTAACTGGTTAACAAGCTTCTCACCCAGTACGGTTGAACCCTCTCCATTTAGGTGCAATCCGTCCCTACAAAACAGCCGGTAGCCGACTGAGAAGTCAGCCCAGTTCTCCAGGAACCCGAAACCCTCCTTACTACACCAGCTCCTCAGCCACTTGTTAACTTCCCTAATCTTCTGCTGCCTCTCTGGTGTGGCTCAAGGTACAGGTAGTATTTCTGAAAATACTACCTTTGAGGTTCTACTCCTCAACTTAGCTCCTAATTCCCTGAAATCGTTTTTTAGGACTCTCCATCTCCCTCTGCCTAGGTCATTGGTACCCACGTGTACCATGACATCTGGGTCTTCCCCAGCCCCACCCAGTAATTTGTTCACCCGATCCGTGATGTGCCGAACCCGAGCGCCCGGTAAACAACAGACAGTTCGGTACTTACGGTCTTTGTGACAGATTGCCCTGTCTGTCCTTCTAATAATGGAGTCCCCTACCACCAGAACCTGTCTTTCCTTTCCCTTTCTCCCGCCCTCACTAGAGGAGTTCTTCCCCTGGCAGCTAGGGGCGTCGCTCTGCTCCACCAATGCTGGTCCCTGACTGGTTTCCCCAACATCACGCAACAGGGCGTATTTATTGGGGTGCTCCAGCCCAGGATCGGCCTCCTTGCCTTGTTCCCTTCTACCCCTTCTAACTGTCACCCATCTGCTCTGCTCTGATGCCTGCACCCTTGTATCTCCGCCCTCCTCTGTGCAGGCCCATGCCTGCACCTGACGGGTACGTTTCCAGGTCTCCTTCAGTATGGAGATTCTTCTCAGTGTTGCCAGTTGCTTCCCTAGATTCAGGACCTGAGCTTCCAGAGAAGCAACATGCTTACATTTTGTGCCGGTGTACTCGCCCTCAATCGCCTGATTGAGGAGCATATACATGCCACAAGATGTACCCCGAATCGCATTTCCACACCCGCCGGGCATTGTACCTACTAATCTAATGGGGATTCAGTAATTTAAGTCTGTCTTGTGTGGCTGTTTTCTAGCTTCCTAACTCTACTTTCTCACCCTCTGGTACTCTGCGACACTCACTGACACTCAGGCACTTACTGACACTTACTGAGCTATTACTCCTAGTCGCTACTGCACTCCCCCCAGTCGCTACAGCACTCCTCCTGGTCGCTAAGGTATTCCTCCCGTTCGCTAAGGCATTCTTCTCGGTCGCTAAGGTATTCCTCCCGGTCGCTAGGGTATTCCTCCCGGTCGCTAGGGTATTCCTCCTGGTCGCTAAGGTATTCCTCCTGGTCGCTAAGGTATTTTTCCAGGTCGCTAAGGTATTATTCCCCGTTGCTAAGGTATTTTTCCCAGTTGCTAAGGTATTTTTCCCCGGTTGCTAAGGTATTTTTTCTTGGTTGCTAAGGTATTTTTCTCGTTTGCTAAGGTATTTTTCCTGGTTGCCAAGTTATTTTTCCCCAGTTGCTAAGGTATTATTTCCCGGTTGCTAGGGTATTTCTGCCGGTTGCTAAGGTATTTTTCTTGGTTACTAAGGTATTTTTCCCGGTTGCTAAGGTATTTTTCTAGGTTGCTAAGCTATTTTTCCCCGGTTGCGAAGCTATTTTTTCTTGGTTTTTAAGGTATTCCTCCCGGTTGCTAAGGTATTATTCCTGGTTGCTAAGGTATTTTTCCCGGTTGTTAAGGTATTTCTCCCGATAGCTAAGGTATTTCTCCCGGTTGCTTTGGTATTTCTATCGGTTGCTAAGGTACTTGCAGCTACTAAGTACTCTCTGATCAACTGCTTGTCTGCGCTGGTCTGATGCAAGATCCTGCAACCTCCCCCTGTCAGTCTCTCTACACGCTGTCTGTGCCTGTGTGTGCGATCCCCCACTGCCACTCCCCCCCCCCCCCACTCAGCCAAACAGCTGATCAGCACACTCGCGTTTCTGCGTCGCTTAGGGTGTCTACTTTTCGAAAAGGGGTCATTTGGGGAAGGGGGGGGGGGGGGGTTGCGGTCTTGGCATTTCATGGCTTTCGAAAATGTCATAGGTAGTGAGGAGTGAAATCAACAATTTACTCCCTTAGAAAGCCTGAAGGTGGTGATTGGTTTTCGGGGTCCTGTACGTGGCTAGACTGCCAAAAAGTCTCACACATGGGGTATCCCCATGCTCAGAAGAATCAGCAGAATGTATTTATGGGTGTAATTCCACATATACCCATGGCATGGATGAATAATTTATAATTTTAATAAAACTATGTGTAAAAAAAATTGTATATATATTTTTTTGTTATTGTGACAAAAAAATTAAATATTCAATGGGCTAAACATGCCTCTCCTCTCCTTGGAAATTCCTTGGGGTGTCTACTTTCCAAAATGGGGTAATTGGGGGGGGGGGGGGGGGGTTGCACTGCCCTGCCATTTTAGCACTTCAAGAAATTGGATAGGCAGTCAGAACGTAAGTGCTGCGTAAATTCCAGTATATACTCCATAGTTTGTAGACGCTATAACTTTTGCGCAAACCAATAAATATACGCTTGTTTGAGATTTTTTTTTTTTAAAACATGTAGCTAAATACATTTTGGCCTAAATGAATGGAAAAAACTGAGTTTATTGGATATTTTTTTTATATGAAAAATTAGAAAATGTAATTGCTCTTAATTTTCATATTTTTTCGTTTATATCGTAAAAAATAAAAAACTCAAAAGGTGATGAAATACCACCAAAAGAAAGCTCTATTAGTGGGAAAAAAGGACATAAATTTCATTTGGGTACATCACTGCATGACTGCGCAATTACCATATAAAGTCAAGCAGTGCCAAATTGCAAAAAAAATGGCACGATGGTAGAGATCATCTGGCTGGTGACTTGATTGCGGGGCCCCCTTTGCTGTGCTCCTGGGCCATTGGTGGCGCTGAGTCACGGGTATTCCCCTTTAGTGGCGCTGAGTCACGGGTATTCCCCTTTGCTGTGCTCCTGGGCCATTGGTGGCGCTGAGTCACGGGTATTCCCCTTTGCTGTGCTCCTGGGCCATTGGTGGCGCTGAGTCACGGGTATTCCCCTTTGCTGTGCTCCTGGGCCATTGGTGGCGCTGAGTCACGATTATTCCCCTTTGGTGGCGCTGAGTCACGGGTATTCCCCTTTGCTGTGCTCCTGGGCCATTGGTGGCGCTGAGTCACGGGTATTCCCCTTTGCTGTGCTCCTGGGCCATTGGTGGTGCTGAGTCACGGGTATTCCCCTCTGCTGTGCTCCTGGGCCATTGGTGGCGCTGAGTCACGGGTATTCCCCGCTGAGTCACGGGTATTCCCTCTGCTGTGCTCCTGGGCCATTGGTGGCGCTGAGTCACGGGTATTCCCCTCTGCTGTGCTCCTGGGCCATTGGTGGCGCTGAGTCACGGGTATTCACCTCTGCTGTGCTCCTGGGCCATTGGTGGCGCTGAGTCATGGGTGTTCCCCTCTGCTGTGCACCTGGGCCATTGGTGGCGCTGAGTCACGGGTATTCACCTCTGCTGTGCTCCTGGGCCATTGGTGGCGCTGAGTCACGGGTGTTCCCCTCTGCTGTGCTCCTGGGCCATTGGCGGCGCTGAGTCACGGGTATTCCCCTCTGACTTCTGTATCATCCAACCATTCGACTAGCTCTCCAACTGCTCTGCATACTAAAGGAACCCACTATTATATATATAAGCTCCTCAAATTACAAAGTTTTCCAACTTATAGTGACAAATTTGAACCCAACATTAAAATCTTTCTAGATTGGCTTGTATATCATTTTCAAATCCTTCCAGCTCTATAAACTGCCCAGAAACCCAAATCTTTTAGATTTTATCAACCCAGAGCTGAAAAAAATGCATTTCCCAGAATCCCTTGCAAAGATATGCAAATGAGCAGGTGTTGCCAGGTAACTGGTAACTGTCACCAGTGTGCTTCTGGCAGCTCTCGGCCCAAAGGCTGCTGCTGTAAATGATCACATGTGCGGCACCATGGCAACGGTAGGCCTGATCAGAGAATTAGATGGCGCCTTCCTCAGATGGGAATGATCAGAGGGTTTAGGTCCTCTTTTATTTCAATCTTCTCAAAGTATTAAAATTCCTGCATTCCTTCTTTCAGTTCCTATAGTTACATACACACCTTCCAACGTTTTGAGATGGGAATGAGGGACACCTATTAGCAAAAGTATGTAGGCATAGGACAAACCCCCTGCCACACCCCCTTAAAGGAGTATTAATTAGCATTAGTATTAAAAAAACAATTAGTTAAACGCAGTGTTTTTGTTATCACTATTATTCCTTTATATTAGCTTTTAAAATGTATACGTTTGTAAATGCAGCAATTTAGAATTTGGATGAAAGGTTTAGCACTGGGAAACACTCTTTGAAAGATAAATAGTGCATTTTATACACAAATATATAGATCAGACCAAAATGAGGGACAAATAAGGAGGAAAGAGGGGCACAGAGGGACTTTGTTCCAAATCAGGGACAGTTGGGAGCTATGTAAGTAACAGTTTTAGCACACATTAACTGCTTAAACAGTCACCCACCCACAGTAGATTTACTACCAGCAAGAAGCACAGGCAGGCCAGGTAACATACATGTATGTTGCAGGATTGCTTCCGGGTTTGGCGCGTGCATGCGTGCATCCCTTGACGACCCTTGCTGTGATTGGACACAGCACGAGTTTGGCAGCTGTTTAAAGCCAAAGACTTTGACTGAAATCAGGTGACTGGCTGTGGCCAATCACACACACAGAGTTCTGTGTTTACAAAAAGTCAGATAGAAAAGTAAAATCAGCGCACATTACACATTGTTCAGCACATAGTTAACCCCTTGATGTTAACCCCTTCCCAGCCAGTGTACAGTATTATCACTGTATTAGTGTCACTAACGATGTCAGTGTCATCCTGTTATTGTATGTGACCAGTATAATAAACCCTTCACTGCCTTCTGTCTCTGTGTATGACCTGTACATTAAAAAGGAGAACCTCACCTTTGCAAAAAATAAAAAAATAAAATAATAATAAATTAAGGTAAAAAAAAAAAAAAAAATTGCATTTATTTATTTATATTTTTACTACATGAGGGAGATCACAGACCCTTAAATGGGAGAAAGTCTGGATTCTGGAAAAGAAGCCTCCATGGATAGGAGAACTAGGGATTTTTAACCATTTCAATAGAGGGCAGTTAAACCCCCTTCCTGCCCAGGCCAATTTTCAGCTTTTAGCGCTGTTGCATTTTGAATGACAATTGCGCAGTCATGCAACACTGTACCTAAACCAAATTTATGTCATTTTTTCCCACAAATACAGCTTTCTTTTGGTGGCATTTGATCACCGCAAGGTTTTTTCTTTTTTGCTACACAAATAAAAAAAGACCGAAAAGTTTGAAAAAAAAAAAAAAAGTTTTTTTGTTTAGGTTATAAAATTTTGTAAATAACGGAATTTTTGTAAAATCTTACCTGTAAAATTCTTTTCTCTGAGTCCTCCGTCAGTCGCCGCCTCCTCTAAGTCATCACTGTTGGGTATTGACTTCCGCTCCGCAGGAGTAGCCAGGCATAAAGACTTAGTCAAAAGAACAAAGGCGTTTGCATATACACACCCATGGGGGCTGTCCCATCTGGTCAATACCCCCCTGCAGTGACCACTCCAAACTCAGTTTGGTAGCATAGCAGTAGGTAATAAGAACACAACCCCAAAAGAGGGGCGGGGGCGGCGACTGTCGGAGGACTCAGAGAAAGGAATTTTACAGGTAAGATTTTACAAAAATTCAGTTTTCTCTTACGTCCTCCGACAGTCGCCGCCTCCTCTAAGTCATCACTGTTGGGATGTCCCAAAGCAGTATAGACATGAGGGGTGGGAGACACAACCGCAGAAAAGTCAACGCAGTACCCACATCAGAGAAAGGAATCTTACATGCACAGTAAGAGAACCTGCTGGGCAACAGAAAACAATGCTCAACAGGAGCAACAGCCCAGGAAAGCAAACACCAACAGCCAGGGACCCAGAAAAAAACAAGGGTCCTTCATGGCACTGCCGCACTGAGAACCTTGCGGACAAAGGAGGCATCAGCTGACGCCAGAACATCTACTTTGTAGAATTTGGAAAAAATGTGCACAGACGACCAAGTCGCAGCTTTGCACACCTGGGCCACCGAGGCCCGATGCCAATAGGCCCAGGACGCACTCACAGATCTGGTAGAGTGCGCCTTAACAGGGAAGGGTGGAACCCGTTCCTTCAAAGCATAAGCCTGTTCAATGGTCTGTCTGATCCATTTGGCAATAGTCGCTGCAGACGCAGCCATGCCCTTCCGAGGTCCCTCAGGAAGGACAAAGAGGGAGTCCGTCTTCCGAAAGGATTCCGTAGACGACAGGTAAACCCTGATCGCCCTGACAACATCCAGGGAATGCAGAGCCACCTCCTTAGGATGTTTAGGCTTCGTACAAAGCGAAGGCAGGACAATGTCCTCATTAATGTGGAACTCAGAGATCACCTTAGGAAGGAAGGAGGGATGCGGATGCAAAACCACCTTATCCTTGTGAATCACCAAGTACGGAGAATGGCAAGATAACGCCGCCAGTTCCGATACCCTGCGAGCTGAAGTGATCGCCACCAAAAAGGCAACCATCTTAGACAGCAGAGGTAGCGATCCCTCCCGTATGTTTTCAAAGGGAGCAGGCTGTAACACAGACAGAACTAAGTTCATGTCCCACGGAGGTAAGGGCTCCTTCCTGGGGGGAGCAAATTGTCGCACACCTTGAATGAAGGTGCGAACCAGGGAATGAGACGCCACAGGGCGTTGGAAAAGAATAGCCAGTGCGGACACCTGGCCCTTTATCGTGGCCAGCGCCAGGCGCTGGTCCACCCCAGACTGGAGGAAGGCCAACACCCTCGACACCGAGTACGAGCGAGGAGAGAACCCCCTGGACTCACACCAGGCGAAATAGGCCTTCCAGGTACGGCAATAGATTTTACCAGAGGAAGTCTTCCTAGCCTTGACAAGGGTAGGGATGACCTCAGGGGAGAGACCCCTGTCCCTCAGGACCTGGGTCTCAACAGCCAGGCCATTAAAGCCAGCGACTGTAAAGCAGGATGGAAGATCGGACCTTGAGACAGGAGATCTTCCCGCATTGGCAGCATCCACGGAGGCGCCACTGCCAGGTGAACAACGTCGGCGTACCAGGACCGGCGTGGCCAGTCTGGCGCCATCAGAATCACCAGGTGCGGTTCCGAGGCAAACCTGCTGAGGGACCTGGACAGCAACTGAATCGGAGAAAAGGCATACATCAGACGATACTGATGCCAAGGGGCTACCAACGCATCCGAGGCGTCTGCCAGAGGATCGCCTGTTCTTGCCACGAACCTTTCCACCTTGTGATTTAGACGAGATGCGAACAGATCCACGTCCGGGGATCCCCACTTCGCACACAGCATTTGGAAGACCTCCTGGTGTAAGGACCATTCCCCCTGGTCCAGGGTCTGGCGGCTCAGATAGTCGGCCTGCCAATTCTCCACACCCGGAATGTGAACTGCTGAAATCGCCGGGACATGAGTCTCGGCCCAAGACAAAATGTCGGTCACCTCCCGGGCCGCCCGGGCACTCCTGGTGCCCCCTTGGTGGTTGATGTAAGCCACCGCGGTAGCATTGTCCATCTGTATCTGAACAGGACGGCCCCGAAGTCGCTCCGACCATTGGAAGAGACAGAGTTTTATCGCTCTCAATTCCAGCACATTTATCGGAAAGGGAGGACTCCTCCTCCGACCAAGTGCCCTGGGCAGACAGGTTGCCCAGGACTCCACCCCAGCCCGACAGGCTGGCATCCGTGGTAATCACCGTCCACAACAACGGATGGAAGGACTTGCCCTCCGACACCGTCGGGGACTGGAGCCACCACAGGAGAGCCAATCTGGTCTGACGACTCAATGAGACACTCAGATCCAGGGACTGAGGTAGCCTGTCCCAACTGGCCAGGACCTCCGCTTGGGAGAGCCCGCGTGTGAAACTGAGCAAAGGGTATCGCCTCGAAGGCCGAAACCATCAACCCCAGGCCTCACATACAGGTCCTGAGTGACGAAGACGGATTGTCCCTGAGGGACCTGACCATGGCCTGTAAGGTTCAGAGCTTGTCCTCCGGCAAGAACACCTTCGCCTGAGCAGAGTCCAGGATCATTCCCAGATAGGGAAGACGAACCGATGGAGACAACGTCGACTTCTGGACGTTGATAGTCCAACCGAACTCTTGTAGCGTCTGCACCGTAATGGACAGATCGCGCAGAAGGTCTTGGCTGACACTTGATCTCAGAAGAAGATCGTCTAGGTACCCCAAGACCGCAATGCCCTGTGCCCTCAACAGGCCCAGAACCGGCGCCAGCACCTTGGTAAAAACCCTTGGAGCCGAAGCGAGACCGAAAGGTAACACCACAAACTGATAGTGGTCCTCTGCGATAGCAAACCGAAGGTACCTCTGGTGACCCTCGAAAATTGGGATGTGCAGATACGCATCCTTCAGATCTATCGATGCCAGGAATTACCCTGGACTCAGGGTGGCCACCACCGAACGGAGAGACTCCATCCGAAACTTCCGAACTCGCACAAAGCGGTTCAGCGCTTTTAGGTCCAGAATTGGACGTACTTTGCCCTCCTTCCTGGGCACAGTGAACAGATTTGAATAAAATCCTCGAAACCTGTCCCGATGAGGCACCGGGACAATCACCCCCTGAGCAAGAAGGTCCCGCACCGCTTGGTGCAGGTCATGCAGACGCCCAGGAGGCAAATGAAGATTTGAGGCAAAAAATCTGTTCCCTGGCCGGGATAGGAATTTGATCTTGTATCCTGATAAAACGATTTCCTGAACCCACCTGTCCGAAACCCGGAGCAGCCAAGGTTGGAGGAAACTGCGCAAACGTCCCCCCACCCCGGAATTGGGTGAGGGCGCCCCTTCAGCCGAAGGCGGACTGACCCGCCGAGCCGGCATTGCCCGACTTCTGCTTGCCCGCCCAGGGCTTCTTCTGGTTACCCTGGCCCTTGAAGGGCTTGCTCTTCGATTGGTTCCGAAAGGCACGAAAGGACCCCTGATGGGATTGAGACGCCGAACCCCGCTTGCCACGAAAGGACTTGTTCTTCGGGTTCTGGGGTAGCATAGTGCTCTTGCCCCCCTGTGACGCCCTTTACCAGGGTATCCAACGCCTCGCCAAAAAGGCGAGAACCAGCATAGGGAAAATCAGCAACTGTGTTCCGCGAGGACTGGTCAGCCGACCAGCTCTTCAGCCAGATTAGTCGACGGACACTAGAGACACTAGACAGGCGTGCTGCCAAAGGGGCCTCATTTAAGGCCGCATCACATAAATACATGATTCCTTGGTGAATTTGATCCACCATATCAGGCCGGGCAGGTGGAACAGCATCAGACACGAGGTTGCTCCTAAGCACCTTAGTCCAATCAGCCACCGCCTGAGCCACCAAAACGGATGCGAAAATGGGTTTGAGCAACGAGCCCGCCACCGTATAGGAATGGCGTGCTAGAGACTCCAACCGCCGGTCCGTGGGATCCCGAAAAACCCGGGTATCCTCTGAAGGAACCAAGGTAGCCTTGTTTAAGACTGCCACAGTGTGATCCACCTGCGGAGGCACACACCATCGCGCAAAAGAATAAAGCAATTTGAACCGACTAGGTACCAGAAATAGTGTAATGAAACTCAGCGGGACAGGGAAAAACCTGCGCCGACTTGCGGGTCCTGTGTGTCCCAAACGAGGACACAATGCCCGGAGGACTGGGCTCATTCTCCAAATGTAGTGTTTCCTTTACAGAAACAATCAATTCATCCATGGTCACGCGCTCTTCAGGCAACCCCGGGGAGGAGGTATCAACCCCCTCCACCTCAGCCTCCCCCTCAGACCCCAGCGGGTCCAAGGATGAGCGGGACCCTGAAAAGGGCACGCTCGCAGCAGCAGCCATATCACCATCTGAATCAGAAGAGAGAGACAATCTGGGCCTCTTTTTAGCAGCACGTTCAGCCATCAGCATTTCCATATTGGACACCAAGGTCCCCACCACAGCGGCCAAATCAGGTCTCAGAGGGGCCACAGGATAACAGGGGTCCCCCACCAGACCTGGGGGGAATTTGCTGTCCTGAGAATCCATTGCTCCTGGCGAAAAACAACAACAGTGCAATAAATTTGGTACTGCCCCTTTAAGACCGCTGCGGAGTGCGCAGCCCACCGCTACAGCTACAGTGACAAAGACCCACAAAATGGAGAAGAAAAAACTGAGCCAGAAATGACAATACAGAGGGTAATTGAGAGAGATAATCTGCAGAGCCCCGCAGAGTGTTACCACCGATATCCTGCTTCAGAGGAAAAGGAAGTGCTGTCAGAGTGGGCTGAACTATAGCTGCCTGACTCAGGGAAAATGGCTGCCCCATAGGACTGAATGGAAGGCTCCGGCAACATGGACATGCGGTCGGAACGATCGTTCTGCTACCGCAAAATGGCGGCGGATGGCGCCAAAAACAGCATGTAGTATTGGCCATAGTGAAGCAACATGCCTGCCCATACCTAAAATGGCGGACCGCGCGGGAATACCCCACTGCGGCCGCACACAGTCTGCCCCCCCCAACAAGCACCAAAGTGACACAGGGAAGGGGACCCCCAAAAACATACAGCACCGCAGCGCATGCACAAGTGAACCCCGCAGGGACCGCATCAGGGAGTCACACAGGCACAGACATGGGGGACCACAACAACACAGGACTGCCACCCCACACAGAGGCCCCACACAGAAGCACTTACCTGTACCAGATGGCGTGGGGAGCCTCTCAGAACGGAAAGCCGCTGTCCTCATCTGACAGGGAGTGCCGTTAGCCAGGGACATGACACTGCAGCATTGCAGATGTGTCCTGTGAGGTAGCCACCTCACGGCTGCGTCCCTGCTGCGAACAGGGATGGGTCGTTCATAGTGCCAGGACGAACCACGGCTGAACGCTCGATGGCGGGCTGGGGGTCCATCTGACCCTCTGCCCTGGAGAACCAGGGCGGTCAGTCCGAATCCCAGAACCGCATGGTCCATCTTCATCCGAAGATCCGACTAAAAACTAAAAGCTGACAAAATAAACAGCTAGCAAAGTAAGAAAAAACTGACATTTTTCAAAGAAAATCAAATAAAAGATTAGTTAGGCTGAGACTGTAGCCCCAGCACAGGGAATCCTAACTACTCCTGACGCTAGGCAGAAAGAAACTGAGTTGGGAGTGGTCACTGCAGGGGGGTATTGACCAGATGGGACAGCCCCCATGGGTGTGTATATGCAAACGCCTTTGTTCTTTTGACTAAGTCTTTATGCCTAGCTACTCCTGTGGAGCGGAAGTCAATACCCAACAGTGATGACTTAGAGGAGGCGGCGACTGTCGGAGGACGTAAGAGAAAGATACGTTTTTTCCTGCACTGATGAGGACGCACTGACAGGCACTGATGAGGAGGCACTGATGGAGTGGCACTAATAGGCAGCACTGATGGGTGGCACTGATGGGCGGCACTGATATTGCACTGATCTGCAGCATTAGTGGGCACTGATAGGCGGCACTGATGGGCACTGATATGTGGCATTGTGGGGCGGCATTGATGAGCACTGATAGGCAGCACTGGTGGGCAATAATGTGCACTGGTGGGCGGCACTGATAGATGGCAATGATGGGCAGCACTGATAGATGGCAATGGTGGGCAGCACTGATGGGGAGGGCACCACTGGCAGGCTCCCTGAGCCCTGATTGCCATCCCAGGAGACCCTCCTCTACTCGTGCCTGTCAGGCATGAACTGAGGAAAGCCGATAAACGGCTCTTCCTATTGACTATGTGACCAGCTGTGATTGGACACAGCTGGTCACATGGTAAAGAACCTACGTCAGTGCCAAATAACTTTGGTCATATTTGTAGCACCGCCCCCTAGAGGGCTGCTGAGAATTACACTTCTTGGGTCCCCTGAGTTACCATTAGCAACTGACAGTAAATAAACAGCATTAAAAGTTCTTGGCGCAGTCAATGATCAGTATTTTGTGTTTTATTTGGAGATGGGATGGGAGAAGGGATGAGTGGGATACTCCAACTAGTAACTATGCACAATTCTGAGGACAACTGACTGTAGAATGCGGCAAGGCCGCTGCTTTACCTTGTCACTGAAGTGAAGATAAATTGACCGCTCCCGCTTGAATATTCTCTTCAGGGTTAACAACTTGGCACCCCCTTTACTATCACTGCCTGTGTGCTGACACCCGTCCACTGACTCTAACAACTGGAGTGGTCCCCTTCCTGGGCAGACCCCTGGGCAAGCTCCCTGTACTCACGGACACGGTTTTTCCAGAGTTGCTCTGCCTTCACCTCCACAGTCAGCTTCCACTGGACCTGTGGGTTCAGCCACACTTTCTGGTCCACTAAGCTGACTGCCTGTGACCACCATCCACAGCAAACAGGAGGAGAGACAACCATCACCCTCCTCCTGCGACTTGGCTTCTGTCACATGTGCCCTTGGCTTTTTTAACATATCCCAGGATGCACCACTGTTTGTGCCACCCCACTGAGATAGTTACAAAAGCCTGTGTGTCACTGGCTGGGTTTCCTCCACTGTCCAACAGGCTCTACTATTGGATACAGTGGGGACGCTCCCTCAGCCCAGATGAAATCACACATGGACACATGCACCAAGCCTAACTACTAATTAGGCTCCCCTGATAAGCAGACAGAGCAACTATACTTCCCCTGCCTAGCACCTACCTAGGAGGGTGCTACATAACATATGTCTAAAAGAATATCATTTTATTTGCCAATTTTTTTTTTAAAAATACATAGACAGACCACAGACCACAATGTTAACAAATGGCTGTGTCAATTTTTCAAATTTCACATAGATTGTTTGCGATATAGTCTCAGAGTAGCAAACAATCTATGTGAAATTAGAAAAATTGACACAGCCATTTTTTAACATTGTGGTCTGTCTATGTATTTTTAAAAACATTTTGACAAATAAAATGATTTTCTTTTAGACATATGTTATGACCAGAGTTATTTGGCACCTTAAAAATCCCTAGTTCTCCTATCCATGGAGGCATCTTTTCATCTCTCGGCACTATTCTTTCCTGCATTTCATATACAGTATGTGGGTTGACTGTGGACTCGATTGTGCGCTTCTGTATGGCAACGTTGCCTGTTTTAATTGTATGTGTAGTCTGCATATTTTGATTTGTCTGTCAATTTTGATACATAATAAACTTTGTTTGAATTTGGAGAGACTGAGGTTCGGTCTATCTCCCTCCTCCCTTTGTTGAATGCCTATGGGCCCTTCCCTAACTTTTTGTTTCGATTACTCCACAGAGTTCGGAAGTTGAAGGTATGGACGTCACCAAAACTGGTAAATCGGTAACCTTCTGACCCAGCACCTGTCCCTACAGTACTTAACCACTTTAGCCCCGGAAAGGATTTGCCCCCTTCCTGACCAGGCCCTATTTTGCGATTCGGCACTGCGTTATTTTAACGGACAATTGCGCGGTCGTGCGACGCTGTACCAAAACAAAATTTACGTCCTTTTTTTCCCACAAATGGAGCTTTCTTTTGGTGGTATTTGATCACCTGTGCAATTTTTATTTTTTGGGCTATGAACAAAAAAAGAGCAACAATTTTGAAAAAAAAAAAAAAAAACAATATATTTTTCACATTCTGCTATATGACATTCTCAAAAAAAAAAAAAATTAAAAATCTAAATTTTTTAACATTTTAGGCCAATTTGTTTTCTGCTACATATTTTTGGGGGAAAAAATCGCAATAAGCGTATTTTGATTGGTTTGCGCAAAAGTTATTGCATATACTAACTACAGGAAAGATTTCTGTCATTTTTATTGTTTTTTTTTTTTTTTTACTAGTAATGGGGGCGAGCTGCAATTTTTTGCGGGACTGCGACATTGCGGCGGACAGATCGGATCCCTAATTGACATTTTTTGACACTTTAGTGGGAATCAGTGCTAAAAATATGCACTGTTACTGTAATAATGACACTGGCAGGGAAGGGGTTAATACTGGGGGTGATCAAGGGGTTAAATGTATGCCTAATGCTTACTGACTTGTGTGGCAGGGGGTTCTGTGACAGGCACAGAGATCGCAGTTTTAGCTATGCTGAAACTGCTGATCTGTCCCTGCCTGTCAGTGAGAAGATCCGCCTGCTTTGTTTACATAAGCAGGCGGGTCTTCTCTCCATTTCCCGGATGATCGGGGAGAAAGGCAGCAATCATCGCTTCTCCTCCCCTGGCCTCCGGCCCGACTCCCGCTGTGTTTAAACACAGCAGGGGTGAGCTCACGAAAACCCTTCTCCCCCAGTCACGTAGTACTACGTGACTGGACCCAGGGGAGCTGCACTGCCGCAGTAATATTACTGTGAGCAGTCGGCAAGTGGATTGTCTCTGTGTATGACCTGTACATTAAAAGCCCTAGTGTGAGGACCTGTATTTTGCACATCATGGAGGATTAAACCTTGGCCGGCTACATGGAAGGTAGGTGTCTGGCTGAACACTATGGACACAGAAGTCATCTTGGTTGGCTTACAACTTTTCTTAATTGATCACCTATATACTCCACTATATATACAGTGTGTCTACCTGAATTGTATTTCAGGTGCTGCCCGCTCTGGCCACCGCTGGAGGGATTGATGGTCCGATCTACATATACTTTATAAGCTTCATTCACTCATTAGGAGGCATAGTCTCTGCCCCATTTGTGATAATCAGGTACGTTCTAACAGCCAACGCCTTACTGACCATGCAGTAAAAATACTATAATATTAGCAATGCAGCCTATCCATATTTAGCATAATAAGTGCTTATATGGCTATCTATCTTCTTCCCTTTAGAGTGAACTATGGTATATGTTTTTGGAAATATCTGGTATTAAATAAAATGGACCCACGCCGTGCCCAAATCTTCCTTTGATTTTCGCATGCTAGATATAACATACCCTTCCTCACACTTGATATCTGGGTAAAGATATACGATGATTCTTTCTTTTTTAATAGTGTATTACAAACATTTTTGACCCCCTGGGATGTCACTATATATATATATATATTTTTTTTTTTTTTTTTTTTTTAATAAGGCTTTACCTCTTATATGCTTAGGTTTGAAGACCTTATTCACCTTAAATATCCCCCCACCTCCATCTGGTCTGGGCCAGAGACATACGCTTACCCGCTGCTGTGGTATAACGCCAAGTTTTTGATGTGTACGGATTGTTTCCTTGTATCCTGCAACAAATATCTGACTATTTGGTAAGATATGTGAATATATACAGGCATATTTTTATGTGATCACTTTGTATAATATGGCTATGATATATTTCAAAGCGTTAATGGAATACAAATTGGGCTGTGATGTACGAATCTCATGCATATCCCTTTGTTTCTATAGACTGTTTGACTAGCTCACATAATGATACTCTCCGGAAGAAGCGCTGTAGCGCGAAACATGTAGAGAACGCTTTCGTGAACATAGTGAACCCACCACCACCACCACTGTTGGAACCCATTGTCAAACCGTTTTCTACCATACAAGCTCTCTGTTGAGAACATACGGTTTACTTATTTTCTGGTTACTTTACATTTTGAATTGTGTGGTAGGGTGGGTTTCCCATATATTGGTTGTCAGGCCATAATTTTAAAATAATGCTTTGTATATGTTTACATTTCAATCATTTTTTAATATTCTTTAATAAAAATATAGAAATTTTATGACATTGTGTCCTGTGGTCGTGCCAACAAAGTCCAACTACAAATGTTTTTTCCAGTTTCCTATTTATGATTAGGACGAGGCACAGGTATATTTGAGTGTCCACAGTGTCATTCTGTGGTGACACAAACATCTCTCTGTACATTAAAAGGTTAAGTTCAACTTTGCAAAAAAAAAAATGTTAACCACTTAAGCCCGGAGGATTTGGCTGCTCAAAGACCAGGCCCTATTTTGCGATTCGGCACTGCGTGACTGTAACGGACAATTGCATGGTCGTGCGACACTGTACCCAAATAAAATTGATGTCCTTTTTTCCCACAAACACAGCTTTCTTTTGGTGGTATTTGATCACCTGTGCGATTTTTACTTTTTACGCTATAACCAAAAAAAGAGCGTCAAGTTTAAAAAAATAACAATATTTTTCACATTTTTTATATGAAATTCTCAAAAAAAAAAAAAATGTAAATATAACATTTTAGGCCAATTTGTTTTCTGCTACATATTTTTGGTAAACAAAAAAAAAAAAAAAAAATCGCAATAAGCGTATTTTGATTGGTTTGCGCAAAAATTATTGCATTTACTAACTATGGGAAAGATGTATGTCATTTTTATTGTTTTTTTTTTTAACTAGTAATGGCGGCGATCTGCAATTTTTTTTGTGGGACTGCGACATTGCGGCAGACAGATTGGACCCCTGACTGACATTTTTGACACTTTTGGGTGAACCAGTGGCATTACTACAGTAATCAGTGCTATACATATGCATTGTTACTGTAATAATGACACTGGCAGGGAAGGGGTTAACTTTATTGGTGATCAAGGGGTTAAGTGTGTCCCTAGGGGCGTGATTCTAACTGTCAGGGGGCGTGGCTTGTTAGATCATCATAGAGAGATACGATCCTACATAGCAGGATCGCATAGCCTCTGTCATGATCTAAGGGAGAATGACAGACAGCTGTGTTTACATCAGCCGTCTCGCAAGTGGCCGGCAGACATCGGAGCTGCCAGTCACACGCGCGGGGAAGGCAGGGAACGAGCGGAGGCGGGAGCGCGCCCCCTACAGGCTTGTGGGCGAGCGACGTACCCATACGTCACTTTGCCTGTAGGGGGCTGACTGCCGCAGTATATAGTCAAGCGGCAGTTGGCAAGTGGTTAAATGCACATTTGCAAGCTAGAAAAAAAAAAATGTGCATTTATTTTATATTTTTACTATGCACCTGAAAAGCATTGCACCAGGGATCAGCAGATCGTGAGTGCAATGCAGGACTCCTGCAGACTGTCTGTTCAAGCTGTCTCCTTGTGCCTTGTACCGGCAGGCAGTTACACATGGACAGGAAGAAACAATGAACTAGCTAAAGCGCTCAACAGTGCCATGGTAGTTCATTGAGAACTACAAGCCGACAGCTGCAAAGGCTGTCAGTACTTGTAGTTCATTCATTATATAAATGACAAGGCTGGGTGGGCGGAGCCCCACATTTAAAATTAAAAAATAGTGACAGTGAGTTTGGGGAGAGATGTGTATGTGTATTAGAAATATGGAATTAGTCTTTGCCCGAAGTTTGTATAGAGGTCAGGTTTTGTACTTGCCAGTGCCAGGTAAGCCTTGGTGACTGTGCGCTCTTTAAAACACTTGTACGCGCGTCCTGCCGCTTCTTTGCTAAGGGCGACGCACAAAGCCCCGCTAGTCGAGAAGTCCAGCTGATGGCAGAACCTGAAAATTGAAGAGAAAACATTAACAGTGCTAACCTACAACCACACGCAGCCTGCAAGTTCATTTACATCTGACCTTGCTTTGATTCCACAGACAATAACCCTTTCATTGCCACAGCTGTAATGTTGGGTGTTTTTTTTGCATTCGTTAACCATTTCTTGCCCGAGTTATAGCGGAAAGACGGCTACAGCGCAGGCTTAGTTTGCCGGGAAGGTGTCCACGGACATCCTCCTGTGATCACGCTGCTTGTGAACCCCTTCGGACTCAGCTGATCACAGATCGGGGTGAAGGGCCAGTCACAGCGGCCCTTTACCATGTGATCAGCTATGTCCAATAACAGCTAATCACGGAAGTAAACACAAGCCGGATACCAACTTTTCTTTCCTCATGCTGACAGCACGAGGAGAGAAGGAAAAAAACAATAACTGACTTGTGTTAAAGGGACTTCGGCACTGATTATCAGTGTCCTGATCAGTGCAGTCTCAAAAGTGCCCACCAGTGCTGCCCATCAGTGCCTCCTCATCAGTATTGCCTATCAGTGCTGCCTACCAATGCAGCACATCAGTGCCCATCAGTGCACATCAGTGAAGGAGAAAAATAACCTGTTTTCAAAATTTTATAACAAACTATCAAAAATCTTTTTAGGTTTTTCCTTTTCAAAATTTTCAGTCTTTTTTCATTTGTTTAGCAACAAATAAAAAACCCAGTGGTGATTAAATACCACCAAAAGAAAGTTCTATTTGTGTGGGGAAAAAAAATGATAAACATGTGATATGGGTACAGTGTTGCATGACTGCGCTATTGTCATTCAAAGCGCAACAGCACTGAAAGCTGAAAATTGGCCTGGACAGGAAGGGGGGGGGGGGGGGGGGGGTAAAGTGCCCAGTCGGCAAGCAGTTAAAATGCACATTTCAGGTCTGAAAACCCCCAAACGGTGTATATTTTCTGAAAGCGGAGACCCTGGAGAAGAAATTAGTGGTAGTCCAATATCTTTATGTCATAATATGTTAGTGCAATGGTTTATCAAATGCATTTCTTCAGAAACAAAAATACAGTAAAGCTGATTTTAGTGCACATAAACGCTATATATAAAAAGAAGGGATCTAACCCATGGTAGGGTTTTGTTTTTTTTGATGTTTGTGTCCCATTGTTGGGATTTTCCTTCACTTAGGCTACGTTCACATCTTGGCGTTGCTATTACAGGCGTTTTTATGGGCGTTTTTTCAGGCGTTTTTATGGGCGTTTTAGCAGGCGTTTTTAGATTGAATAGAGACCAATGGAAAACGCCTGTAATCTGCCCAAAAAGAAGCTCATGCACTTTTTTGAGCGTTGGGCGTTTTGCTCACGGCGTCAAAACGCTCAGATGTGAACAGGGGCCATTGAAATGAATAGGATTTGTCTTGTTGGGCGTTTTGAGAGCTGATCCTAGAGCAGAAAAACTCCCCAAAAACGCCTACATGTGAATGCAGCCTTATTGTTCCAAACCCACAACAGGAAGTGAGAGGAAATGCCTCCAGGAAATCCCTGGTTTTGTCCTTGGAATCATTGGAAGATTTCCCCACTATTCCTATTCTGGTGATAAACACAGAAATTGAGATTTTGTTTCACTTTTAATGATAACAGTAAAAATAACAAATACAGAGGGTGACCGGGAGCACAGATTTATAAAAAAAAAAAAAAAATTGCCTTTAGTTATATTTTGCATGCCCATGAAACGGTGACAAACTTCAGTACCCAAAATTGTTCATAAGACCATGCTGTAAAAGCCTTTACAGGTCATCAGTTTAGAGTTAAAGCGGAACTTCACTCTCTCAATAAACATTGGCTACTTTTAATCCCTATGTTGCTAGCATTTGTAAATAGATAATATAGTATATTATATTTACTTGTGTAGCACTACTCCCAAGGGAGCTGCTGAATACGGGTTTCCCTGGGTTACCATTAGCAACAGTAGAACCATCTGGCATGTTTCCAAGTGTTTTACCTCAGACAAGGACCAGTCCAGTTTCTTTGGTTTTTAGGTTTTCTTTAGAACTTGGATAGGAGAAGGGATGAGTGGGATACTCCAACTGACTATAACTATGCACAACCTGCTGGGACGCCTTGAAAAATGCTGGTTAACGCTGTGTTGAGGTAGTCACGGCTAGGCCACTATTTCATTTTGCCCTTGGCTGTGGAAGAGTCTTTAAGCTTCCTGAGGTAATCCTTTCCTAAGGCAAGCTGCACATAAAGGTTGACTGTACTGCTGAACAACTTCAGGGCCCTTCCTGGCGCCCCCTTTATTCCCTAATCTTCAGGGATTAAACACTTGGCACCCCCTTTACTGTAACACTCTGGGTTAGCTGGCTCCTTGATCCCCCTGACACTCCTGGAGTGGTCCCCTCTCCTAGGCAGACCCCTGGGCAGATCCCTCAGTACTCATTACACTGTTTTTCCTGAAGTATTCTGCCCAGCAGCTCCAATGGTCAGCACACTGGATCCTCTGCAGCACAGTTCAACCTTTGGTTCCTAGGCCGACCGCCTGGGCCACCTTCCTCACTTCAGCAGGAGGAGAGACAGCCGCCCACCTCCTCCTGGGACTTTGCTCCCGCCAAAAGACACCCAGTCACATGCCCCCTCAGGATATATTCCCAATCCCAGGATGCACTGCAGCAATGCCCACCCACTGCGACAGTCATAAACCCTGGTGTACTATTGGCTAGATTTCCTCCACTGTCCAACAAGATCCCTTATTGGATACAATGGGGAGACTCCCCAGACTCAATAAGTCACACCTGGAAGCATGTGACAGGCTAACTAACAGATCAGGCCCTCCTGATAAGCAGAACAGAGCCACACATATATTTTACCTAGCACCTACCTAGGAGGGTGCTACACTTGTTTTAAACTTTTTTTTAACCTTTATTCAGTTACTTTCTGATTTTTAGGCCTAGGCAAATGATGCCATGCATCCAAGGAGCCTTCAAGAGGGGTTTTGTCAGCTAAGCACACTCTCCTGCCTGCATGCCTGAGCTAAAAACAGATGGATTCCAGGAAGTAAATGCTAAATGAATCATCTGCACTTACTTAAAATGGCCACAGCCAGAAATGCTACAGGGGCGTTTTTCAAAGTGATTTCTCAGCAAAATAAAACACTGAGACATGGATGGATGGGGGAATTTGATTCGATCAACCCCTTAATGCCGACGTAATGCAAATTTGCATCCTTTGGCTTAATGGGGTTGTACTGGGGTGATGCCTGGTACCGTTTTTAGAGTGGATGGTCGGCGTTCATGTTATAACAACTGTGGCTAAGCAGCTGCTAGGTAGGCCATTGTCACAAGCGACCAGGAGACCCGAGCGACCAGGCAGAACATCCCCTGGCTGGCCGGAGTCCCGACAAAGCCAAATTCGGCTTTGATCGGGTCTCCGATGTAGAAACCCGGAGGTGATGTTATGACATCACATCTGGTTACTGGAGCCTTAAAGGCGTCAGATATTTAAAAAAAAAAAAAAGAAAACAGTATTTAAAACAGCTAAACTTGGCATTTTGAATGCTTTTAAGTGCAATGGAGGGATTTGGGGTCTTATAAACCCCAGAACACTCCATAAAGAGTACCTGTCACTGCCTATTACTGTCACAATGTTTACATTCCTTGTGAAAGCAAAAAAATAAAAAATGTAAAAAAGGTACAGTGTAAAAAAAAAAAATACAATAAAATAAATAAGAAAAAAAAATTAAAAGCGCCCCATCGCTCCGAGCTCATTAAGTCGCACCTGCAAATGTAAACACTGTTCAAACCACACTTGAGGTATCATCGCAATTGTTAGATCGAAAGCAATAATTCTCGCACTAGACCTCCTCTTAAACTTTAAATGGGTAACCGTTACATTTTTTTAAAGCGTCACCTATGGAGACTTCGAAGTACCGTAGTTTGTCGCCAATAGAGTGGGCGGCACAGTGATTAGCACTTTCACCTAGCAGCAAGTGGGTCGCTGGTTCGAATCCCAACCACGACACTATCTGCCTGGAGTTTGCATGTTCTCCCTGTGCCTGCGTGGGTTTCCTCCGGGTACTCCGGTTTCCTCCCACACTCCAAAGATATGCTGGTAGGTTAATTGGATCCTGTATAAAAAAAAATAAAAAATTGGCCCTACTGTGTATTTATGTGAGTTAGGGACCTTAGATTGTAAGCTCCTTGAGGGCAGGGACTGATGTGAATGTGCAATGTTTATGTAAAGCGCTGCGTAAATTGACAGCGCTATATAAGAACCTTAAATAAATAAATAAAATAGAGTGTGTGCAATTTTAAAGCATGACATGTTAGGTATCCATTTACTCATAACATCATCTTTCACATTAAACAAAAAACTTGGGCTATTTACTGTTTTGTTTAATTCATAAAATTGTATTTCTTCCAAAAAAAAGAAAGAAGGTTTCCCCTTGCTGTTGGGACTTTTAAAGCCATTGCGTATTGGATAGTGAAAAATGAAAAAATGTATAAAAAAATTAATGTTTAGTAATACACTGAAAAATATAAAAATGTAGAAATTGTAGAAATAGTTACACATGCAAGTGACGATACAGAAATTCCATAAGATACATAGCAATATAGATCCAGCACAATGGTAATAAACTGTGAATACACCAACTGTGGAGGATGCATTTAAAGAATTGTGACCTCCTCCACCCAACGCGTTTCAGAGAAAGAGCTCTCCTTCATCAGGGGGGATAGAGGAGATGTCACTTTACGTCCATCACATGGATATTGTACGTATTATGATCTTAAAAGTTCCTCGAATTCTCTATGGGGAAGCCCCATATAAGGAAAACAGGTATCACTGAGACCAAAAAGAACTCCGTCCCTGAGACTCCCAAATGCTGATGTAAATGTACCAAAAAATGGTGCAATAATTGAAATTCCACAGAAACCCGCTGATGTCTAGGTAATATATGGTGCAGTGTCATCTGTTGGAAGTGCAGACTGAGCCTTATATGGGGCTTCCCCATAGAGAATTCGAGTAACTTTAAACCACTTTAAGACCGGAAGGATTTGCCCCTATTTTGTGATTCGGCACTGCATTATTTTAACGGACATTTGCGTGGTCGTGCAACGCTGTACCCAAATAAAAATGATGTCCTTTTTTCCCACAAATAGAGCTTTCTTTTGGTGGTATTTGATCACCTGTGCGATTTTTATTTTTTTGCGCTATAAACAGAAAAAGAGCGACAATTTTGAAAAAAAAAAAAAACAATATTTTTCACATTCTGCTATATGACATTCTCACAAAAAAAAAAAAATCGGACAGATCGGACCCCTAACTGACATTTTTGACACTTTTGGGGCTACCAGTGACATCACTACAGTAATCAGTGCTAAAAATATGCACTGTTACTGTAATAATGACACTGGCAGGGAAGGGGTCAACCCTGTGGGTGATCAAGGAGTTAAATGTGAGCCTAGGGGCGGGATTCTAACTGTGGGGGGGCGTGGCTTCTGAAATGACCATAGAGACATGTGATCCTATATAGAAGGATCACATAATCTCTGTGATCATTTCAGGGAGAACGGTCAGCTGTGTTTACAACAGCCGACCGCCCTTCTCTCTCAGCGGAGAGCGATCGTGGGTGTCAGGCGGCTCCGCCTGCCCGCTGCATTGGCATCCCGCGTGCTACCCCCCTAGCTTTCCACGTGCTACTGGAATTTGGGGCTTAAAGACCAGAATCATCCCAAACGGATGCCATTGACTCAAGGTCAAAGGCTGTCAACACAGGCTCTTATAGTCACTCACCTGAACCCATAATAGGTGTCTGGATCAGCCAGCTCAGGGAATCGGTGCTTCAGCTGGCTCTGTACCGTCACTTTCTCATACCACATTTTGCTGTCTATGCGAATGTCCCAGTGCTTGTTCACCACCAGGAAGTCCGGACTCTGGTACAGAATACAGAGCTTCTCCATGCTGCCTGCCTCCATCACTGAACAAATACTGCCTGAAAGACAAAGGAAGTAGAAAGTCAAGGCCCTCCTGAGTGACATGGATATTACACAAGGCTTTCCAGAAGAATTCTGGAGGAGTAGGGTGGGGGGGGGGGGATTATTAGCAGCAATAGAGATGGACTATGAAGAGAACCACTAATGGAAAAAGCGACAGGTTCTCTTTTGGGTGACAGAGGTGTACTAACTTTTACACTCCTGTGACCAGAGTCCAACTTACATTGGGTTGTAGCCCGCTGTCAGCTGACGTCACAGAGCCGCTCCAGGCTCTGGAAGGATCCCGACCATATTATCGAGATAGCTGTGAGCCAAAGCCAGCTGCTCCCGCCCCCCTTTCCAGCTTGGTGCTCCAGTGAGCGCTGAAGTGGCAGAGCAGAGAGCCAGGTGACTGACAGTCCCTGCTCTCCACTCCGAAAATACAGAGAACTAGGCGATTAGTTCAGATTAAATGCTGCAGCATAGAGGTGAGTGTGTGTGGTTAATATCTTTAATAAAACATTTGCACAAGCTGAGCAATATCTCATCATTTTTTTTGGCAGTTTAACAAATAGGTAAACCCAATATTTCTTATTCCTGCTGTATCATGTACTTGTATGAAAACGTATTCTGTTCTCTTTGTGTTGCTTCCTTTATGTGAAATCCCTGGTGATCCTGCCAGTTCCTCTGCTTACCTATTAAACTATTAAAAACTGACCACACTAGGCATAGGAGCACAACGTGGTCAGTTTTTAAGCTGTGCTGTGAGCTAATCCAAGGATCAGGCTTGCGCTGACATCCCCCCTCCGCACAGTAATTCACTGGGAAGATCACTAATTTGCTGTTTCTCCTCTCCCAGCAATCCAAGATTCTTGTACAGCTGAGAACAGAGGGTATGTGATCACTTATAATAAAAAAGAAAAGTGAAAAAATATATTTATAATATTTTTATTTCTATACACAAATCTTTCACTTCTATTTTAAACTGGATAGGTTGTTTTACAAGAGGGTTTACATATACTTGAATTCCAGTATCATCAGCTGCAGCTAGTAGCCAAAAATGTGATTTATATTCTCATTGAGGAAACTATACTGCATTTTGGCCACTAGATGGAGGTGATGATACAGGAATTAAAGTGGTTCTAAGGCCCCTTTCACACTTGTGCGACTTGTCCTGCGAATTGGGACTGCAAAGTCACATGACAAGTCGTACTCCATGATTTTCAATGAGTAAGGTTCATATCTGTGCGACTTCAAGTTGCAACGACTTCAAAGTAGTCTCTGCACTACTTTGGTCCAACTTTTATGTGTTTTGAGGTCCATAGACCTCAAGATTACACAGACATTGCTTCAAGTCCAGTCAAAATCACAGGAAAAAATTGCGGCAAAAAAAAAATAAAAAAATCACACGACTTTTAGGTCACATAAGTGTAAAAGGAGCCTAAAGGTTCAAGATGTTTTACCTTCATGCGTTAAAAAAAAAAAAAAAAAAACTTTTCTGTGCAGCAGCCCCCCCTTAAGGCCCCTTTCACACTTGTACAACCTGAAAGCGACATGACTTTAATTAATGTCTGTGTAACCCTGAGGTCTATGAACCTCAAGTTGCATTAAAGTCAGACCAAAGTAGTGCAGGGACTACTTTGAAGTCACACAGATATGAATGGTACTCATTGGAAATCATGGGGTACGACTTGTCATGCAACTTTGCAGTCCGAGGCAGCAGGACAAGTCGCACAAGTGTGAAAGGGGCCTAATACTTACCTGAGCCCCATCATGATCCACCGATGTGCACGAGAGCCTTGGCTCTCTGGGGACTCTTCCTCCTCATTGGCTGAGACAGCAGCAGGAGCTATCCGCTCCCGCTACTGTCAATCACAGCCAGTGAGAATAGAGAGGGGGTGGGGCTGAGTCACTGCTCTGTGTGTGAATGGACACGCAGAGCAGCAGCTTGGGAGAGAGCCTGCTTGGGTGCCCCTATAGCAAGCGTTTTGCTCTGGGGGCACTCGGCAGGAGCTCCGGCGGAAGACACGAGAAGAGGAGGATTTGGGCTGCTCTGTGCAAAACCATTACACAGAGCAGGTAAGTAGAACATGTATGGAATGTAGCACTACTCCCTTGGGAGCTGCTGGTTACAGGTTCCCCTGGGTTACCCATAGCAACAACATGACAGTTCAGCGTTTTCGAAGCGCTTTGACTCAGTCAGGAAACAGTTTAGGAGTTTTGGTTTTTGTGGTTCTATTGAGAACTTGGATAGGAGAAGGGATGAGTGGGATACTTCAACTTGAATAAACTATTCACAATTTGCTGGGACGATTTGATATTGCTGAGTGCAGCAAGGCCGCTGCTTCACCTTGTCACTAGACATTAATGAACTGTAGTAGATAAGCTGTACTGTACTGTACGACACTCTTCAGGGCCCTTCCTGGCACCCCCTTTTTCCCTATTCTTCAGGGTTCTCTACACGGCACCCCTTTTACTGTAACACTCTCTGTGTGAGCTGGCTCCCTGATCCCCTGACTTCACTGGAGTGGTCCCCCTTCCTGGGCAGACCTTTTGGCAAATCTCCTGGTACTCATGGACACTGTTTTTCCCCAGAGACTCTGCCAGCAGCTCCACTGTCAGCTTCACTGGATCCTCTGCAGCTCCACACCTGGTTCACTAGGCCGACCGCCTAAGACCATTTTCCTCATACACAGCAGGAGGAGAGACAGCCGCCCTCCTCCTCCAGGGACTCTGCTTCCCGCCAAAGACGCCCTGTCACATGTCCCCACAGTATTTATGGTCAATCCCAGGATGCACCGCGTGGTGCCCAAACACTGGGACTGACATAAAACCTAATGTGTCACTGGCTGGGTTTCCTCCACTGTCCAACAAGCTCCCTCATTGGATGCAGTGGGGACACTCCCTCAGACCCAGTGAATCACACCTGGAGACATGTGACAGGCAACCCAATAGATCAGGCTCCCCTGATAAGCAGAAGGAGCATTGGACGCATTTACCAAGCTCCTACCTACCTAGGAGGGTGCTACAGTATTTTTTCTAAAATAGCCTTTATTATCACTTTTGAGTGTAAAGCCTGTTTGTATGGCTGCTATGTCCCCATAGAGCAGTGATGGTGAACGTATGGCACGCGTGCCATGTCTGGCACATAGAGCCCTCTCTGTAGTCACACAAGCTAAGTTGTCGGATCGCACACAGCTCCAGCCACATAAAGAAAACAATGTGTAGCAATACTTCCAGGCATTGGGCCTGATGTGGGTCTGCCATGGTCACCGGTAACACCAACAGCACATTTAAGCTGATTGCCCAAAATGTGAGATTTGAGTCAATGAACAGTCCGCCATCTTTGTTTTGTTTATTTTATATTGGGGATGGGAGAAGGGAATGAGTGGGATACTCCTCTGGCTCAACTAGGTACAAATGGGACACTTGAGAAAAAATGCCTTTCAGCGCTGACTTGACGCCGGCTGGATGCCGACCAACTCTTGCTGGTGCTTGAAAGCACTGACTTGCTGTACTGTATTAAAAACTGACTTCTGGCACTCTGGTTAGCTCAAAAGTCTTTGACGCTGCTCCCTCCAGTCCTTGCTGACTGAGGCAGCCTCTTGTAATGCTGCTGCAACTCCTAACACTGTACACTCTGCACTTCAGGGTCAACACTGGCACCCCCTTTACTCTTCAGCGTCAACACTGGCACCCCCTTTCCTTTGCTCCTGCACTGGCTAGCTAGCTCCCGGATCCCTGTGACCCTCTCCGGAGTGGTCCCCTCTGCTAGGCAGACCCCCAGGGGCAGTTTGCAGTACTCATGACTGGGAATGTTTTCCTGAAACTCGACCCCTCTCAGCGCCGCTGGTCCTCGGCACACCGGATCCTCTCTGCAGCTCAGCTCAGCCCTCTGACAAGCCGCCTGGGACACCCGATTCCTCTGACAGGAGGAGAGACAGCCGTACTCTCCCTCCTGGGACTCTGCTTCATGTGCTCCCCTCAAACTTATACCCACTCCCAGAATGCTGTGTGGCAGAATCTGCCTTGCTGGGGTAGATACAAGCCGGGGTGTGCCATTGGCCGGGTTTCCTCCACTGCCCAATGAGAGCCCTCATTGAGCACAGTGGGGAGACTCTCAAGTCTCAACAGCCACACCTTGGAACCATGACAACCCAGCTAAAAATCATGGCGCTGCTAGACCCCGTGCGTGGAACTGAGCGCGGACGCAGAGAAGGCCTTTGACCGGGTGGGTTGGCCTTTCCTGTTTGCCGTGCTCAAATATATTGGGTTGGGTAAATCGATGATAGATAAAATAACCAGAATCTACACAAATCCAATCGCTAGGGTGAAAGCTAATGGGATATTATCAAAGGCATTCCCAATAAAAAATGGTACAAGGCAAGGGTGTCCGTTATCACCCCTCCTGTTTGCCCTAACACTGGAACCCTTCCTTTGTAAAGTCAGATTGAACCCAGATATAGAAGGAGTAAGAGTAAAGGGGAAACAATACAAGATAGCCGCTTATGCGGATGACATGCTATTTTCTCTAACTAACCCGAGTATCTCATTGCCGAATCTGATACAAGAACTTAAAATATATGGGGCCTTATCAAATTTAAAAATCAACTTTGGGAAATCAGAGGCAATGGGAGTAGAGATGTCCACGGCCCAGGTGCAATTACTGAAAAATAGCTTTGGTTTCAAGTGGAATGAGACGGCAGTGAGATACTTGGGAACATTTATACCGGCGAAACTAGAACAAGTGTATGATCTCAATTTCTTGCCTATGATAGCAACGACCAAGAGACTTCTAGAAAAATGGCATGGGGGGGATGCAGTCATGGTTTGGTAAATGTAATCTATTGAAGATGATAGTATTGCCAAAATTTGTCTATCTCTTTTGAGCGCTACCGGTGAAGATACCAGGCAGATTCTTTAACCACTTCCATACCAGGCCTATTTCGGACACTTTGTGTTTACAAGTTAAAACCAGTATTTTTTCCTAGAAAACTACTTAGAACCCCCAAACATTATATATATTTTTTTAGCAAAGACTCTTGAGAATAAAATGGCGGTCATTGCAATATTTTTTGTCACGCAGTATTTGCGCAGCGGTCTTTAAAACGCCATTTTTTGGGGAAAAATTACATTTCACTGCATTTAAAAAATACTAAACAGTAAAGTTAGCCCATTTTTTTTGTATATTATGAAAGTATGATGTAATGCCTGAGTAAATAGATACCCAACATGTTAAAGTTTAAAATTGCGCCCCCCTGTGGGATGGCGACAAACTACGGTCAATAGAGATCTCAATAGGCGACACTTTAAATTTATTTAACGGTTACCAGTTTAGAGTTAGAGTGTAGCTCTTTTTTTTAAGTTATTGCTCACGCTCTGGCGATCGCGGCAATACCTCACATGTGTGGTTTGAACAGCGATTTCATTCGCGGCTCGACTTCCGTATACGTTTTTTTTTGTGCGCGAGCTAACGGTGATCGGGGCGACTAAATTTTTTTTTTTTTTTCCCATTTATTTTATTTATTTTTTTAACTTTATTACAGTTTTTAAAAAAAAAAAAAAAAATCTGATCACTTTTATTGCTGTCACAAGCAATGTAAACATCCCTTGTGACAGCAATATGCAGTGACAGGTACACTTTATGGAGGGATCGAGGGTCTAAAAGACCCTCGACCCCTCCACTACACTTCCCTGTATGCAAAACGCCGAAAACGGCGTTTTTGCATACAGCCGTTTTTCAAATTTGTCGCCGTTTTGCAGCACACTAACCCGGAAGTGACGTCATGGACGCCGCCTCCGGGTTACGTCATCGGAGACCCGATCGATGCCGTTTCCGGCATTCATCGGGACTCCATCCAGCCGGCGGACGGGAGCCCCGGTAAAAGCCGCGGAAGGCGGCGGGAGGACGTCCCCTCCCGCCCCCCAGGGTAACGATCAAGCGGCTCCCGAGCCGCATCAATCGGTACCGACGGAAAGCCGACCGTCGGCTTCAAACAACGGTACCGGGATGATGCCTCTAGCTAGAGGCATCATCCCGGTATACCCCCGCAAAGTGTACCGACGTCATATGACGTCGTCCTAGGGGGAAGTGGTTAAGGTAATACATTCACTATTTGTAAAATATATCTGGTCCCATAAAAAATCACGAATAGCACGGGAGATTCTGACATTGCCTAAAAAAAGGGGGGGGGTTTAGCACTGCCAGATGTACGAGCATATTATCAGGCGTCCCACAAAAGCAGAATTTTGGACTGGTGGCACCATTCGGAGACCAAACTCTGGGTAATGCTGGAACAAGCACAAACAGAGGTAAAATTTGAAAAGAGCGATATGGTGCTATCAGGACCTCCCTAAAAGATTAACCACTTAAGCCCCGGAGGAATTTCCTGCTAAACTACCAGGGGGTATTTTGCGATTCGGCACTGCGTGACTTTAACAGACAATTGCGCGGTCGTGCGACGCTGTATCTAAACAAAAAAAGAGCGTACATTTTGCAAAAATAACAATATTTTTCACATTTTTTTATATGAAATTCCCCAAAAAAAAATGTAAAAATCAAAATTTTTTAAAATTTTCGGCCAATTTGTTTTATGCTACCTATGTTTGGTAAAAAAAAAAAAAAAAAACGCAAAAAGCGTATTTTGATTGGTTTGCGCAAAAGTTATCGCGTTTACTAACTAAGGGAAAGATTTCTGTCATTTTTGGTGTTTTTTTTTTAACGATCTGCGATTTTTTTTGCGGTACTGCGACATTGGGGCGGACAGATCGGACCCTTGACTGACATTTTTGACACTTTTGGGGTTACCAGTGACATTTCTACAGTAATCAGTGCTATATATATATATGCACTGTTACTGTAAAAATACACTGGTAGTGAAGGGGTTAACTTTATTTGGGAGGGAGGGAGGGGCTGTGTGTGTCCCTAGGGGCGTGCTTTCTACTGTGATTGGCTGTGGCTTGAGCTGTAAGGACACTGATCAACTGATCTACATAGTAGATCCATGTGATCAGTGTCTTTACAGCGAGGAGAATGACAGGTGGCTTGTTTACACAAGCTGCCTGACATTCTCCCTCTCCCCCGCCGATCGCCGAGTGACCGGCGGACATCGGGTCCGCTGGTCACACGCGCGGGGGGGGTCCGTGACCGCGCGGGCGCGCGCTCGCTCCCCAGAGCCTCACAGGCGAGCGACGTAGACCTACGTCACTCTGCCTGTGAGGGGCCGACTGCCGCAGTAAATATACTGTGAGCAGTCGGCAAGCGGTGAAGACACCACTTAATAATTGGAAATACATTACGGATCTGTACGAGACCAAATGTATTCCGTAAACTGACGACAGATAGATCTCCCCTGTTTCCAATATTAGGTAACCCCCGATTTCATCCGGGACTAGATCATAGACAATTTACAATGCTAAGGGAAAGGGAACAGGCATCGTCATTTCTAACACAAAAAAAATGGCCTTCGGTGACGAGACTGATTGATGGGGATGGACCATATAAGGTGCCATTTTGGCAAGCCGTTCAATTACATCATTATTTAGTCTCCATATCGGATCCAGTGGATTTCGATAGAACTTTAACGAGATTCGAGCAAGCTTGTGTAAAGCCAGGAAATCTCTCACGTACTCTATCAATTGCATATGGCCTACTGACAAATCAAGATGAACAACCAGTACTACCTTGGGTGAGAAAATGGGAGGAGGACTTGAATTGTAACCTGACAAACGAACAGATCCAGAGGATATTGAGGTTTGCCCTAGGGTCCTCTAGATGTACCAGAGTACAGGAGATGAACTATAAGCTGGTAATGAGATGGTATTTCACGCCCGAGAAACTACATAGATGGTTCTCAAATGAATCTAATCTATGCTGGAGATGCGGAAAGGAAGCGGGCACTCTGTACCATATCTTCTGGACCTGTTCTAAAATAAAAACTTACTGGACAGGTGTGAGGTACATAGTCCAGAAATTTGCAGAATATGAAATAGAGGAGAATCCGTCTCTTTTTTTTCTATTAAATTTATCGGATATGCCAACAAAAAAATATGAGAGATCGATAATTCCCCATCTGATAAATGCAGCAAAGGCATGCATCCCAGGAGCCTGGAAAAAACACACAACCTCCCTAAAGGCCCGTACACACGTACCGATCGTCGGCATACAAACGTCGGTGGACGAAGGATCTGCCGATTGTATGCGTGTTAGTATGGTGCCTCCAAAAGATGTCTGCGCACAATCCGCGGACAAAAGTCTTTCTTGCAAACATGAAAATATTTGTATGCCGACACCAGAACGGACGATTGTTCGCCTGTCAGTACAGAATTCGGCCGACAGACCGCAGATTTGCAAGACTGGGCATGCTCAGAAAATAGAAAACACAGGGAAAGTTAACCATTACATGACATCACTTCTGCAGTCGGCGGACAAAATTCTTGTGCTGTCCTTGTGCTGTCTTTGCACTTTTCAGCAGACACCGACATCCCGGGGAGAAAAGAGGAACATTTGTATGCCGACCATCGGTACGTGTGTACGGGGCTTTAGTGTCCGAGTGGATACGAAGAATAGAAGATAATAGGAGATTGGAAGAACTAATAGCCATGGCACAAAATAGACAGGAGAAACTTAGGAAAACCTGGGAATTGTGGAATCACTTTATATGTTCTGAAGAAGGGAAACAATATCTGGCAAAATAAAATGAGAAGAAAAGGGAGATAGGGCAAGGGAGAGTGGAGTCCCCCATCTCTGTTCATGAGAATATTAGGGTTTTTTTTTTTTTTTTTGGGAGAAAGGGTGGGAAGGGAGGGGAGGGGAAGAAAAAAGGGAGGAAAAAAGAAAAGAATTTAGAGGAACAGCAGATAGAGATGTTATATGTTATAATATATACTGTGAAGAAGATGTATATGATGTTGGAAATGTTTGGTATAACCTTGTGAATCCCTAAATAAAAAAAAGAAATAATATGAAAAAAAAAATCATGGCGCTGCTGATAAGCAGACAAGGCCCACTATACTTTACCTAGCACCTACCTTGTAGGGTGCTACATATGATTGATATGGTACAGACCACAGCACCCATGTGAATGACCCCCCCCCCCAGACCGCAAACTCGCTCATCCATGTCTTTATGGACCTTGCTTTGTGCACTGGTGCGCAGTCATGTTGGAACAGGAAGGGACCGTCCCCAAACTCTTCCCACAAAGTTGGGAGCATGAAATTGTCCAAAATGTTCACTGGAACTAAGGGGCCAAGCCCAACCCCTGAAGAACAACCCCACACCATAATCCCCCCTCCAACTAATGATTTGGACCAGTGCACAAAGCAAGGTCCATAAAGACATGGATAAGGCTAGGTTTCCACTAGTGCGGCTACGAAGTCGTGCTACTTCTAGCACGACTTCGTAGCAAAAGTAAACCGCGGCTTCAGTTAGACTTGTCCCTCATATATAGAGGGAAGCCGCGCTCAAAAGTAGTACACGATTTACTTTTGAGGTCGCGGCAACTGAAGCCGCGGCAGTGGAAACGGGCCCCATTGAAAACAATGGGTTTTGACTTGCTGTGCGACTTGACATGTGTCAAGTCGCACAGCAAGTCGCGCTAGTGGAAACCGAGCCTAAGTGAGTTTGGGGTGGAGGAACATGACTGGTCTGCACAGAGTCCTGACCTCATCCTGATAGAACACCTTTGAGATGAATTAGAGCGGAGACTGTGAGCCAGGCCTTCTCGGCCAACATCAGTGTCTGACCTCACAAATGCGCTTCTGGAAGAATGGTCATACATTTCCATAGACACACTCCTAAACCTTGTGGACAGCCTTCCTAGAAGAGTTGAAGCTGGTGTAGCTGCAAAAGGTGGGCCAACTCAATATTAACCCTACGGACTAAGACTGGGATGCCATTAAAGTTCATGTGTGTGAAGGCAGGTGTCCCAATACTTTTGGTAATATAGTGTATAACACAATATATACAATAAAATCATCTTTATCAGATATAGAGACACCTATACCCCCAGGAATCACAGAGCTGAACAACAGGGATCCTCTCCATACATTTATACTCCATGCAATCTCTCCATACATACATACATACATACATACTCCATGCAATCTATCCATACATACATACTCCGTGCAATCTCTCCATACATACATACATACTCCATGCAATCTCTCCATACATACATACTCCATGCAATCTATCCATACATACATACTCCATGCAATCTATCCATACATACATACATACATACTCCGTGCAATCTCTCCATACATACTCCATGCAATCTCTCCATACATACATACATACATACTCTATGCAATCTCTCCATACATACATACATACTCTATGCAATCTCTACATACATACTCCGTGCAATCTCTCCATACATACATACTCCATGCAATCTCTCCATACATACATACATACATACATACATACATACATACTCTGTGCAATCTCTCCATACATACTTCATGCAATCTCTCCATACATACATACATACTCCATGCAATCTCTACATACATACATACTCCATGCAATCTCTCCATACATACATACATACTCCATGCAATCTCTCCATACATACATACATACTCCGTGCAATCTCTCCATACATACATACTCCATGCAATCTCTCCATACATACATACATACATACATACATACATACATACATACTCTGTGCAATCTCTCCATACATACTTCATGCAATCTCTCCATACATACTCCATGCAATCTCTCCATACATACATACATACTCCATGCAATCTCTCCATACATACATACTCCGTGCAATCTCTCCATACATACATACTCCATGCAATCTCTCCATACATACATACTCCATGCAATCTCTCCATACATACATACATACAAACATACATACTCTGTGCAATCTCTCCATACATACATACTCCATGCAATCTCTCCATACATACATACATACAAACATACATACTCTGTGCAATCTCTCCATACATACATACTCCATGCAATCTCTCCATACATACATACATACTCCATGCAATCTATACATACATACATACTCCATGCAATCTCTGCACACACATATTCTTCATACACACATCCACCTACCTGCCCGTGTTTGTGCGATCTGCGGCTTTCCGCACATCCGCCGACCAATCACCGAGCAGCAATGCCTCCGTCCGTCCAATGGTTGCGGAGGGGAGGGGCGGATGACGGCGGTCCCCCGGAAGTGGAAGTGTGGCGGGAATGTTGTAGAGGACGGAGATGGAGGAGGAGGAGTATGATCTGTACGGTGTGGAGGATGACTATGAGGAGCAATTCTCCTCTGAGCTGGAGGTGCTGGCCGAGCTGGAAGGTAATCATAGCGGGGGAGGGGGAGGGCTATAGAGTCACACTGGAGTGCTCCTTCCATTACTTATATGTGTATAGTGGAGGGGGAGGTGTGCTGTCATATGTATGGGGGGGTACAGGTGCAGTTCTATCACATATGGTGAGGGATGTGCATATTTGTATGGGGGTGTCATATACTGGGGGGGGATATGACAACTGGTGTCCCCCAGTATGAATACATAACAGCACCCTCCCCCCCAGTATACGTATACAACACCTCACACCCATATATATATATATATATATATATATATATATATAATGGTCCCCGCCCTAGTATATATATATATATATATATATATATATATATATTACATATGTAGCCCCCCCAATATGACCCCACACCCCTATAATTTGAAAGCCCCCCCCATACATGCATCTATCTATATGCAGGGGTGTGGGGTCATATTGGGGGAGGGGGGAAACATCTGTACTATATATGCTAGGGTGGGGACCATTTCATATATATATATATAGCAGCTGGTGTCCCCCCAGTATGAATGCATTACAGCCCCCTCCCATTCCGTATGCATATATAATAACACCCCACCTTCAGCATACATATATAACAGCCTCCCCTGGTATATAGATATGACAGCTGGTGCCCCCCCCCCCCCCCCCAGTATGCATATATAATAACACCCCACCTTCAGCATACATATATAACAGCCTCCCCTCAATATACAGATATGACAGCTGGTGCCCCCCCCCCCCCCAGTATGAATATGTAACAGCGCCCCACCTTCAGCATACATATATAACAGCGCCCCCCCCCCCAGTATACAGATATGACAGCTGGTGTCCCCCTGCCCCAGCATATACATATAAAGATATTGTCATCGCCCCCCCCAGTATGACCCCACACCCCTACATATAGCTATATGAAAGCCCCCCCCCCCCCAGTATACATATATGTAGTGGGGCCATGTTGGGGGTGACAACATCTGTAATATGTATATATACTAGGGCGGGGGACCATTCTATATACACGGGGAGTGTAAGGTGCTGTTTTGTATATATGTATACTGAGGGGAGGAGTGCTGGTATATATTCATACTGGGGGACACCCGCTGTCATATATGTATATGGGGGGCAGCCGGAATCTGTCATATGTATACTGGGGGACACCCGCTGTCATATATGTATATGGGGGGGGGGGGGCAGGAATCTGTCATATTTATACTGGGGGACACCCGCTGTCATATATGTATATGGGGAGGCAGCCGGAATGTGTCATATTTATACTGGGGGACACCCGCTGTCATATATGTATATGGGGGGGCAGCCAGAATCTGTCATATGTATACTGGGGGACACCAGCTGTCATATATGTATATGGGGGGGCAGCCGGAATCTGTCATATGTATACTGGGGGACACCAGCTGTCATATATGTATATGGGGGGGCAGCCGGAATCTGTCATATTTATACTGGGGGACACCCGCTGTCATATATGTATATGGGGGGGCAGCCGGAATCTGTCATATGTATACTGGGGGACACCCGCTGTCATATATGTATATGGGGGGGCAGCCGGAATCTGTCATATGTATACTGGGGGACACCAGCTGTCGTATATGTATATGGGGGGGCAGCCGGAATCTGTCATATTTATACTGGGGGACACCCGCTGTCATATATGTATATGGGGGAGCAGCCGGAATCTGTCATATTTATACTGGGGGACACCCGCTGTCATATATGTATATGGGGGGGCAGCCGGAATCTGTCATATGTATACTGGGGGACACCCGCTGTCATATATGTATATGGGGGGGCAGCCGGAATCTGTCATATGTATACTGGGGGACACCAGCTGTCGTATATGTATATGGGGGGGCAGCCGGAATCTGTCATATTTATACTGGGGGACACCCGCTGTCATATATGTATATGGGGGAGCAGCTGGAATCTGTCATATGTATACTGGGGGACTCTAGCTGTCATATATGTATATGGGGGGGGGGGGGCAGCCGGAATCTGTCATATGTATACTGGGGGACACCCGCTGTCATATATGTATATGGGGGAGCAGCTGGAATCTGTCATATGTATACTGGGGGACTCTAGCTGTCATATATGTATATGGGGGGGGGGGGCAGCCGGAATCTGTCATATGTATACTGGGGGACACCCGCTGTCATATATGTATATGGGAGGCAGCCGGAATCTGTCATATGTATACTGGGGGACACCCGCTGTCATATATGTATACTTGAGGGGGGCAGGAATTTGCAGTGTATATTGGAGGACACCAGTTACATGTATATACTGTGGATGGGGGACTGTCAGTGGAGTTATATATTCATACTGGGGGTACACCCGCTGCCATATATGTATATGGGGGGGCAGCCGGAATGTGTCATATGTATACTGGGGGAGACCAGCTGTCATATATGTATACTTGAGGGGGGCAGGAATCTGCAGTGTGTATATTGGAGGACAAATACTGTGGATGGGGGGACTGTCAGTGGAGTTATATATTTATACTGTAGGTGGCACAGCTCTCATGGATCTCCTTACATTTTTTTAACAGATGCTGAGCCTTCCCATCCCCAGACCAGAGTATCGCAGTTTCGCAATAAACGTTCATTTGAGGAGGCGATTTCCACTGCTGATCACCTGACCGGATCTGAGAGCCGAGAGAAGAACGGTGATGGTAACACGGGAAAATCAAAGAAGCGGGACGCAGCTATTCTCCATCTGTCAGAAGAGGATGAATTCTCCGATAGCTTCTATGAGCCCCCACTCAGTATGTTCCCTGTTCTGTACTGTGTGTGAAATACATACACTTATATACACTCACAGTGGGGAAAATATTATTATTGGATCCCCTGCAGATTTTGGAAGTTCGCCCACTTACAAAGAAATGAAGGGTCTATCATTTTTATCATAGGTATATTTTAACCACTACAGCCCCGGAAGGTTTTACCCCCCTTAATGACCAGGCCATTTTTTGCGATCCCGCACTGCATTACCTCAACGGAAAATTGCGCGGTCGTGCGACGCTGTACCCAAATACAATTGATGTCCTTTTTTCCAGCGGGTATCTCCGCTGACAGGGAAGTGAAGGGCTCGCTTAGTCACAGCTATTAGCGGCCTCTCGCCCGCCTGCCTGGTGTGTCAGTTCATTCATGCACATAGTCGCAGTAGTGACATCACAGGAGGCGGGCCGCCGGCCAGAGGCGGGATTTTCGACACAGGAGGAGCGGAGAGTTTGCTTGCCTGTGACATGGAGGTGCCAATAAGTAAGGAAATTGCCATCATTGGGGTGGGGGGGGGGGGGCGGCGCTGAGGCGAGGTTACCAATGGTATTTGTATTATGCAGCATTATGGGGTTAATGTATTGCCACTGGTCACTGATGCATTAGTGAACTACTAGTGGCAATTAATTAACCCCTTTGTGCTGCATTAGTGAAATCAGTGTCAGTGCAACCAGTGTCAATTAACACATACTGGTTGCACTAATGCAGCACAAAGGGGTTAATTAACTGCCACTGGTCGGTCACTAATGCATCAGTGGCAATACATTAACCCCCTCATGCTGCATAATACAAATACCATTGGTAATTAAATGTAACCACTTGCCAACCAGTCACAGTACATATACTGTGACAGGGTGGCAGCTACAAGTGTACGTCGCTGCCTGTTTCTGGCGTATGCCCGTTCTATCTATTTTAAAATTATTTGGGGGAAAAAAGGAATTTTCAGTTTCGGTTTTCGGCCAAAGGCATCCTGCATTTTCGGTTTCAGCCCAGATTTTTCATTTCGGTGCATCCCTACTTTTTGGGGACCAGTGACACTAATACAGTAATCAGTGCTAAATAATATGCACTGTTACTGTATAAATGACACTGGCAGGGAAGGGGTTAAAACTGGGGGTGATCAAAGGAGTTAAATGTATACCTAAAGTGCTTACTCGCTGTGTGGGGGAAGGGTTCTGTGACAGGCACAGAGAGATCGCAGTTTCAGCTTAGCTGAAACTGCTTATCTCTCCCTGCCTGTGTGACAGAAGATTCACCTGCTTTGTTTACATAAGCAGGCGGGTCTTCGGTCAGTTTCCCTGACGATCGCGGGAGGGCAGCGGCAATCGCCGCTGCTTCTGCCACGGCCCACCTCCCGCTGTGTCAAAATCACGTAGTACTACAGGATTTTGCGCAGCCGAGCCGCCCTGCCACAGTAATATTACAGCGGGTGGTCAGCAAGTGGTTTAATGATAGGGTCTCGATCAAAAATCTAAAAAAAAAAATGATACAAATGTTATAAATTGAGTTGCAGTTCAGTGAGTAAAGTAAGTATTTGATCCCCTACTTACCAACAATAATTCTGGCTCCCACAGACTGGCTACAGTATGTGCTCATGTGGTACACAGATTGGTCCTTTCCATTTAAGAAAATGCTCCTAACGACAACTTATGTGTATAAAAGACATCTGTCCATAGAATATCTTTCCTCAATTCAAACCTCACCATCATGGGCAAGACCAAAGAGCTGTCAAAGGACGTCAGGGACAAGATTGTAGACCTGCACAAGGCTGGAAAGGGCTACAAGACCATCAGCAAGAAGCCTGGTGAGAAGGAGAGAACTGTTGGAGCGATTATTTGCAAATGGAAGAAATGCTAAATAACCATCAATTGCCCTCAGTCTGGGGCTCCATGCAAGATTTTGCCTCATGGGGTAAGGATTGTCATGAGAAAATTGAGGGCTCAGCCTAGAACAAACTGGGAGGCGCTTGTGAATGATCTAAAGGCAGTTGGGACCGCAGTCACCAAGCAAAGCATTGGTAATGCAATACGCCACCATAGATTGAAACCCTGAAGTGCCCACAAGGTCCCCCTCCTCCTCAAGGCACATGTGCGCGCCCATCTGAAGTTTGCTAATGAACATCTAAATGATTCAGAGAAGGATTGGGAGAAAGTGCTGAGACCAAAATTGAGCTCTTTGGCGTTAACTCGACTCTGTGCTTGGAGAAATAAAAATGCTGACTATGACCCTAGGAACACCATCCCTACAGTCATGCACGGAGGTGGAAACATTATACTTTGGGGCTGTTTCTCTGCTAAATGTACAGGCTGACTTTGCTGCATTGAGGGGCTGATGGATGGGGCCATGTTTTGTAAAATCTTCAATGAGAACCTTCTTCCCTCAGCCAGAACACTGAAGATGGGTCGTGGATGGGTCTTCCAGCATGACGATGACCTAAAACATACTGCCAAGGCAACAAAGGAGTGGCTTTAGAAGAAGCACATTTAGGTCTTGTTGTTGCCTAGCCAGTCTCCAGACCCTAATCCTATACAAAAATATATGGAGGGAGCTGATACTTTCGAGGTTCCAAGCTCCTTAAGGATTTAGAAAATATCTGTGAAGAGTGGACCAAAATCCCCCCTGAGATGTGTGCAAACCTGGTAACCAACTACAAGAAATGTCTTACCTCTGTGCTACCTCACTGCTATCTGCAGTGTGAAATTTAAGGCACTGCTGCTTCAGACTGCTTGTCTCCAGGATATTTGGAGAGGGATTTGGGGGGGTCACGAATGTGCTGCTCACTGCTCTACTTTGCTGGAGGCTCTGAGATGAGGAAATAAAGCCCCACCTCTTCCAAGATTGCCTTCTCAACACAGAGACCCAGTGCAGAACAGTTGGGGAAAGTAGAATAATGGCACCGGACCCATAGGGTTATCTTAGTGGTACTGCTATTTTAAAGTGGAACTTTATGTAAAAACTAGAAAAGGGTTAACAGGCAGGATTTTTAATGCAGAAAAGACATTTTTTTTTTTATCTCTTCTGCATTAAAGTTACCTGCCTGTCTTCCCCAGTACAGTGAGCTGTGCTCGCATGACTCACTCAAGAAATTCAGAATTCCTATTCATGCACGGGAATTATGTCCTATTGACCAGGCCAATGAAAGTAGCCGTCAGTTGATACCTGGAAGCTTTTTGCTCAAAGATGCCAGAGGCTCATGGGAAGTTCCAGGACACAGCATCGCTGGAGCCAAGGTAAGTATGGTCCTGCTTTGAAATGCTGATGTTGGCTTAAATGATCTGGTTCCCGGACAGGCAGCTTGTACACCCCGAGGATCTCCACAGTCTCCTTGGCTTTGTGTAATGTATCAAAAATGGAAATTGAAGTACCACACCATTGCTAAGAGGTCCAGATACAACTTTATTCCAATAAAAGTCAGGGAGACATCCTAAAAGTAGCTAACGCTTTTCAGGGGTCCAAGAGCGCCCCTTTCATCAGGGCTTGATTAACAATGTGAATAGATTAGTAGTGAACTAGATTATTAATGTTGTTTTTTTCCAGTATGATTGCTAGCACTGGCCTTGTCAGCAGCTGGTTTGGCATAGAAAAAAAAGACATCTCCACGTAGATACAGTTGAGTATTTTGGTTTTCCTATGACCCTGAGGAGGGGATATTATATTGATATGGAGATGGCCTGTCAAAGGGGCGTCTTTGGTCATGATACCCAAGAGTATTTTTAAATAGGTGAAATACTAAAGAAAAAAAAAAAAAAAAGTTGAGTCAGCCCCTTGCATCTTATGTCTTCCATACTACAAAGGCAAAATCTCCCAAAAATTATGTTTCAGGCTACGTTCACATGTGGGCGCAGCGGATCACGGGCAGAATCCCCACGATTCTGCCCACGATCTGGAAATCATTGCAAATCGCGGGATGCCTGTGCGATGTCCATGATTTGCAATGGCACCCCAAACGCTGTGCGATGTTGCCGCGATTTCCGCCTGCCGAATCGCGGTAACAGCGCGCACACAGAATAGCGGGATGCATGATGCCCAAAAAAGGTACAAGAGCTTCTTTTGTGCATCATGTGTCCCGCGATTCTGTTTGCGCGATGTTACCGCAATTTCCGGATCGCGGGCAGAATCCCTGCGATTCTGCCCGCGATCCGCTACGCCCATATGTGAACATAGCCTCAAGGGTAAAAAAAAAAAAAACGCCTCTATCAGAACCAGAAAAAACATAAGGAGATCTCCATATGAATACAATTTTCCCCTTTTCGGGTCATTATTCAAACCAAATCGACAATTGTATTAATATGGAGATGTTATGCTGTTTTTTTTTTTTTATGTCTTTGGATGCTTTGGATATTTTTTTGATTGTCACCTTGACATTTATTGGAAAGTGTATCTGGACCTTTCAATCATCTGGTGCTTCAATTTTCTTATTTGTCACATTACAGTACAAGCCAAGAAGACTGGAGGGAGAACCTCAGTGGAGTATAGAAGCCAACTTCCTTGGAACCAGATTATTTATACCAGGGGTGTCAAACTCAATTTTTATTGCGGGCCACATCAGCATTATGGTTGCCCGCAAAGGGCCGGTTATATCTGTAAGATTAGATGTCCAGAGCATCCCACGCCCCCTTACAAGAGATGTCAAGAGCTCCCCCACCATAAGTCACGGGTCACCCACCCTTCATGGTATCACAATGCACCCCTTTACCTTGTGCTACTGCCAGGAAGAAGATGTGGGTGGACCTGTGAAGAAGAACGTGCAAGGTCTGGAGGAGGACCAGAGGAGGGCTGGAGTCAGTTTACAGAGTTTGCTGAATGCTGAGACCAGGGGAGGCAGAGACAACGTGGTGTTGTGGTTGCACAGAGAGGTGCAGGATCTGTAGGAATTCTGACCTCTCTGTTGCAGACTGCTGAGAAGGGGGGGGGGGCAAAGATGAGCCTTTCTGAAACAGCACAGAGAAGCACAGGATCTGGCAAAGGAATTCTGTCCTCTCTGCTGTCGACTACAGAGACAAGGTGGGAGCAGAGACAAGAGGGGTGCTGTAGCTGCAGGAGAGGTGTGAGGGCCACATGAAATGGCCTGGGGGGCCGCATTCGGCCCGCGGGCCTTGTGTTTGACACCTGTGATTTATACCAACATCAGTACTTTAAGATGGCAATACCAATAAGGGATCTTTATGGGTCCAAGGCTGTTTTCCAGTTTCCTGAGTTAGACACTTTCCAGGCACATTGATATGGATACTTTATAAATGGTGAAGTGCCCCTCCTAGCTAAAAAAAGTTTTTTATTTTTTGACTGACTGGGGAAGGGTAAGAGCTGCTGTCAGGTTTATTTTGAGCACTAGGGTTGCTATTTGTAGAGCAATCTGTTTGGATCCCTCTTTAGAGAGCATTTGTCAGTCTTTAACCCTTTGGACCTCTCACTAGCATACTGCAACCAAGTGCGTTACATGTGATTGCAGGGTGGGTGTCGAGCAGCCCCGCTTAGAGGTATTCGCCCCCACCACCAAAAAATTAAGTCAGCAGCTACAAATACTGTAGCTGATGACTTTTAATATTAGGACACTTACCTGTCCAGGGATCCCGTGATGTCGGCACCCCAGCCAATTTTCCGATCAGCTCTCGGATCGCCGTTTGTGGTAAGAGAAACTGGCAATTAAGCCTTTCGGTTTCACAGCTTGCCCCCTACTGCGCATGCGCGAATCGCGCGGCATTTTCTAACTTGCCCGTCAGTGTAGGGGGGCAGAGCTCTGGAGGAATCTCACCACATCAAAATCTCTGAGAAGTGGGGACAGGTACCTGTCAAAAACAGATACCTACTCCCCCTTCCCACCATAAAGGTGCAAAATGGGGCACCGGAGGGGGAGGAAATAAACAAGCGGAGCTTCCCCTTTTCGTTGGCGCTCCGTTCTAAATGAGTCGCAGTCAGCAGGCGGTTGTTCCCACTCAAAAGAACAGGGGGTAAAATTACTGATGTGGCATCAATCATGGCCGCAGCATATATCTACCACTGGCAACTGCCTCTGCCGCTAAAGGAAGAATGGTTGGAGGAGTGGCCCCCCAACTGCTAGTGTAAACAAGACCTAAGGGGTTGTATGGGGATCATGTAATTGGCTTGCTATATGCACATATCTATATAGATATCTCCAGAATGAGTTCCAGAGTTCAGCGCACAGCAGTGCCCAATGGTCACTTAGAATGGGGCAAGAGACATCTCCCTAACATAAACACAATAAAAAAAAAAAATCCTTACAGAAGTTTTAATCCTCTCCAACTCTGTCTAAAACAAAAATCACAAAATCTAGAACAATCAAAATGGTATGCTAATGTTTCCATAATACAGGCTTTTTCTTGATATTCTAACTTTTCTTCTGCAGCTCCTAAACCAAAGCGTCCAAGAATTGATGCTGTTAAGAAATTGAATTTTGGTTCAGATGATCAGTCTCTAAATAGCTCAGCGATCAGCGATGATATTACTCCTCCACCATCCCCGAATTTCACAGACCAGAAAAATGCGAGGTAAATAAAGCTGAAGTATGACCTATTCTAAAGCTGACTCAATTTTCAGTGAGCCCAAAAATGGTTTGTAGAAATACTTTTCTCCATTTGTAGAGAGCTGCTGTTTTGTGATGTCGTTAGATGGTCCTAGACTTATGCCCCGTACACGCGCATCGATTATTGGCCGGGAATTTTCGGCCAATGTCTGATCGGCCGGTTTTCTGCTTGTTAGTATGATGCTTCCGACAACCAACTCCAGATTTTTTTCGGCCGAAAAGTCAGTGTGCAGGCTATAAAATTTTTGTTGGCCAACACAATGGCCGATTTTCCGTCAGTCAGTACAGATTTCGGCAGACAAAAATCTGATAAGCAAGGCTGGGCATGTTCAGAGAATAAAAAACACACGGAAAGTAAACCAGCACATGACATCACTTCAGAAGTAGATTTTTGTTGGCCGAGAAAATTCGTGTGCAGTCTAGGCCCATTCCAACCAATAAAACACTCTGGACAAAAGTCGGACGATCGGTCAGCCAATAATCGTTGCGTGTGTACGAGGCATTACTCTATATGTCTGCCACCAATCAGAAACCTAATTAGAGGCGTGCCAAGAAACTTGCTTTTTTACTTATTTTGTACTTTACTTTTCCCTTGAGCATTCAGATTTCACTTTTTAGCTGGCTAGCTGACCCCCGGGTATTCTTGGAGAATGTGTGGGAAGGTTTGTGGGCAGCAGCAAAACTGATAATAAAGGAACTCCCGCTTCCCTGGCACCACTGCCTGTAACGTATACATGCTAATGACACTCCCTGGATTTGAGAGGACTAGAGAGAGAGAGATACCCCTGATTTGCAATCCCTTGAACTGATATTGGTCTTAAGATAGGAGGATGCTCCGCAGTGGGCTAGAATGGAATATCCACATAGGTTTAAGAGGAGTTGAGCAGCCACAGAAAATAATTGCTTGCTGAAAATGCATTTATCAGACATTTACGACAGTTGTGAGTTTTTTTTTTTTTTGTTTTGTTTGTGTGTTTTTTTTTTTTTTTATTTATCTTGCTCTGGCTGGGGTTGAGCATTAACTACAAGGTGATTGGTTGGTTGCTGTTGTTTTTACCTTTGTTGTGGCTCAAATATAAGGCTACATTCACATGTAGGCGTTTTGGGGGCGTTTTTCTGCTCTAGGATCAGCTCTCAAAATGCCCAACAAGACAAATCCTATTCATTTCAATGGCCCCTGTTCACATCTGAGCATTTTGACTCTGTGAGCAAAACGCCCAACGCTCAAAAAGGTACTTGAGCTTCTTTTTTTGGGCAGATTACAGGCATTTTCCATTGGTCTCCAGTCAATCTAAAAACGCCTGAAAAAACGCCTGTAATAGCAACGCCAAGATGTGAACGGAGCCTAAAGCTGTGAATTTTTGTTATCGGTTTGGTATATATACTAGGTTTGATTTTTATTCTTCCATGTTACTTGTCCAGCATTTCCATGTCCTCTCTAGCCATTGTTAATTTTATCATTTTTAGTTTCGGGCCACACAACACATTTGTATTTGCTTATTTAGGAGCTTTTAACACATCACCAGCCTGGTTTAATTTTCTGGCTTTTGATTTGCTAAATGATTGCGGTTCTTGTAGAAATAAATGAAGATGCCTTTTTAACTGGTCCTACAGTGTTTATTTTACACAGTAGTTTTAGTGTTCAAACTGGGAAACAAAGATATGAGCGGCAGATTTGCACAGTTAAAAGCTACTCCATTGCAAAGTACCTGACCAGCTTTTTTGCAGATACAGTAAACCCCCCTCCATTGCGGGGGTTACGTTCCGGACCCAGCCGCGAAAAGTGAAAATCCGCGAAATAGAAAAACCCTATTAAAATGCATTGTAGGCATGTTTTATTTACTGTCACTGTACGTGTAAAAGCATTTTAAGGTCTTTAAACACACTTTTAAAACAATAGAAACTCATTTAAACACCTAAAAGACAGAGCAAGAGCTATGGAAAACACAAATATTTCATTTTTAATGATTTATATAGTAAAATAACATTACAAAAAAAAACGCAAATTACCGGGACCGCAAAAACTGAACCGCGATGGAGCGGGGGATTACTGTATTTATAAACTAACCACCACAAGGCAGTGATCAGTTTTACTAACATGAAATTCTTTAATGCTGACATGCATCTGCAGTAGGTTTTTCTGGATACCACTTATGTTGATACCACCCTGTGCTTCGCATTGTGCAAAGTGGGGTACCCCTTCAGAGGTTGCGATGGCCTTTCACCGCTATTTGATGTGCTCTGGGGGAGAGTTTAGGAAAAGTTGAGACTTCAGATTTTCAGGTTTTGGATGCTGGATTCTTGCTGCAGTAAAAGATGGTCATACCAGTCAAACCAGTAGAGATCTTGTGTTGCTTGCACCTGCATAACCTATAGACATGAGATGAGATTTTGCTTAGTATGGCCCAGGCCATTTCGTCCCTTGGGTACCTTTTTTTAACCTAGCTGTATACCTAAAATTAGGTGATAATCTTGAGGTGGCCAGATTACCGAACTGAAAAAAAAAATTAGGTTGGAGGAATTCCCCCCCCCCCCCCCCTTTTATTTTGATAACTGCACCCACTGCTGTAAGAATACTAATAACAGAATGCAGCCGCTGATGGAGGAAAATTTTGCAACTTGCCTCTTTGACAGAAGTGGATCAAATGATTGACTGAGTGGGGATGCCTTCACACTGATTGAAATCTGGCTGGTTCAGTGAGAATTTTGATCAGTGGATGGTGAGTCCAATGGGAGGACTGCTCAATAAAGAAGATTAGAAAACCTGTTTCCATTACCATCACCCCCCTCTGATCTAAATATTGTCAGCTGTCTCTGGTCCCTCTCCCTGTCACTTCTGTATTGGTATAGATATGGAAAAAGCTTGTATTTACATGCACACCTCAAGTGTTTTGCTGATGATTGGCCAGATGGCTTTATTTAAAGCTTTAGTTGTTGGCCACAATTCAGACTCGCATGACCCTAGGCATCAAAGTTCCTTTAGATATGTTGGAGCACTCAATGAGACACAGACGGCAGGTACGATGTCACAGAATGCTCGGCTTTATTCAGACCGTAAAGAACGTTTTATAGAGAAAGTAAAAGGGGATGTCCCTTTTCAGGAGATTATACATAGAATTGATACAAGAATATCAGTTTGCCATAATATGCTTCAAGTCACGTACTTGTGAGCTAATTAAAATATGGCATAGTTATAATTGGCATTACCTCAGACTTGTTCTAAGGGTTAAGATAAGGTATAATTAGTTACTTCAAATGCCCCGTACACACGTACCGATTGTCGGCTGTAAATATTCGGCCGACGGCCGATTGTAGGCTTGTTAGTATGATGCTTCCGACAGCCGACAGCGCACTTTCGGCCGAAAAGAATCTGTTGTGCAGGCATTAAAATTTTTGTTGGCCAACACCAGAACGGCCGATTGTTCGCCAGTCAGTACAGAATTCGGCCGACAATCAGCAGATTTGCAAGACTGGGCATGCTCAGAGAAGAAAAAACACAGGGAAAGTTAACCATCACATGACATCACTTCTGCAGTCGGCGGACAAAATTCTTGTGCAGTCTTTTGCACTTTTCAGCGGACAGGACAGCCCTGGACAAAAGACGGCCGATCGGTCGGCCGACGATCGGTACGTGTGTACGGGGCAAAACAGACTTGCTTTAAGTGTCAGTTTGACCACAAAGCGTAATGTCCTGGAAACTTTCAAGGACATTTACTTAGATAGGCTTTTTCATTAAGCTGAGTCTAGGGTTTTAGTAATAAATTGGAGTTGAAAGAATAAAATGAATAGAGATTCCTTCAATAGTTACCATGACTTCTTTTTCCTTCCAGTAGAAAAGAAAAGTTCCAGAGCTGCCCTGCTCTTGAAGTCAGTGACATGGCTCCTCTACAAGTCACCCCGAATAAAACCGAGCAGAGACGTGTACTTAACCGGCCTCCCGTATTGGAAGAATATATTCATGTGACTTCCAGTGATGGTACTAGAGTTTACATGGCCATGAAGGATGACCAGGATGGGACAGGAACTGAGGTAAGACAGAATGCTTGTCCTGGATTTACAGCCAGCTTTTCCTAGAATTGTTCTTATGACTGGTGATTCCAGTGGTTGGTTTTTTCCTTTTGGGGTTGATTTACTAAAACAGGCGAGTGCTCAATCTGATGTAGCTGTGCACCGAAACCAATCAAGTTCCAGTTTTTTTTTATCAATGCTTAATAGATTTAGCTGGAGTTAGAAGCTGATTGGCTACCGCACAGAACTGCAACAGATTTTACACTCTCCAGTTTTAGTAAATCAACCCCTTTGTGTCTCTACTACCCTCCCTAACAAAATTGTCTCGCGAGATTCCCCACTTGCTATTTTTTTTTTTTTTTTATGAAGAATCCATAGGTGAATCTTGGAAGACAATGCTTGGCTTGTAATGGCTAAAACTGCTATTATACCTTCTCACTGGAATATGAGATCTAAAAATCCAGTATGCAATTTAGCTTACCAGATCTACTGAAATGTATCTTTTCTAAAAAATAAAAGCCACAGCATAATTGGTTGACCGGTTAAGAGTTTAACAGGACTTCTTTACACTTTCATTTCTTTTAGGCTATCCAAAATCAGGGGGGTCCTAGTTGGAGATGTGACCAGCAATTACATCTTCTTGGAGTTCCTATATCCTACCTGAAGGAACAGGTAGCGGATGAGGTAATGATTTTGTATGTTACCTTGTTTGACCTTTCTAATTGTTGAGATATTTGGACAGTCTTCCTTACCAATAGAGGCTTAGGATGCAGCTTTCATTTTACGGGAAAACTCAAGATTTTCTCATGACTCCCAACTGCTTATGTTTTTTTGGATTTTTTTTTTTTTTTTTCACACAGTTCTGTAAGATTAATTTGAGCAAGTTAGGTTTGTTTTGAGCCCTTGTGTTTTATCACAGTTATGTAGCAGGATTCCCAGCCGTTTTTCTGGATCTGGGTCCGCCAGGGTTACCGCTAGCAACAACGGCACATTTAAGCATGTTCTCCCAAGTGTGAGCACTGAGACAAGAAACAGTCCGGCATCTTGGGTTTTCTATTTATTTTAGGAACATGGATGGGAGAAGGGAATGAGTGGGTGACTCCTCTGGATCAACTATACACAATAGAATGGGACACTGAGAAAAATGCCTCTTGACGGTGGCTGAATGCCGGTCAACGCCCGTTGACGCTACTTAACTCTGACTTGCTGTCTGTGAACTTGAACTGACTTCTGACACTCTTCAGTGATACAAAAGTCCTTTGCACTGCTCCCTTTAGCCCTCCCAGCTGAGGTAGCTTAATGCCTCGTACACACGCAAGGATTATCGGCCGACCGATCGTCCGACTTTTGTCCAGAGTGGTGTTTTGTTGGTTGGAATGTGCTCTAGACTGCACACAAATTTTCTCGGCCAACAAAAATCAACTTCAGAAGTGATGTCATGTGCTGTTTTACTTTCCGTGTGTTTTTTCTTCTCTGAGGGGTAGGAGAAGAAAAGCAGCGCCACCTCAGTGTAGATTAAAAGGTTATTTATTACATAAAAACAACGTAGTAACTCACACAGAGGAAATCGTTGATCAGCAAATGGTAATAGTTCTTCTGCAACACTGCAGGGATGTTCGGGAAGTACACTGTGGCGGCCGTGGTCCTGGCTGTGCCGGTGGAGTCCGACACTTCCTGTGGTTCTGGCAGCGTTCAGTATCCAGGCTTACATCCAATAGTGGCAGGGGGGTGCTCGCGTTCGGAGCATGCGTGCTCCTTCCTCAGGCAATGCTGATTTGTGTGACAGACTGGGAGTTTTATAGCTGAGGGACTCAGGGGGCGGGAGCTTGTTGCTGTGGAGATGCGATATATACAATGAGTCATCAGGTCAGAACAGGAAGTCATATGACAGAAAGTCTCCGGGGTGGGGGCCTGTTGCTGTGGGGATGCGGTATACACAATGAGTAATCTGGCCAAAAAAGGAAGTCCTGTGACAGAGAGTCTCCGGGGGTGGGGGCCTGTTGCTGTGGAGATGTGGTGTATACAATCAGTTGTAAAAAAAAAAAAAAAAAAAAAAAAAAAATATATAATAATAAAAATGAAAATAAAAATAGAGGTAAAAAAAAAAAAAAATATTATGAAAAAACTGATAATATTTAACCTAGAAAAAATAATAAGAAATAATGCATATATACTACTATGTATAGGCGCGTAAAGATGGGAATGAAATAAGTCCATGACGGAGAGGGGCTTCTCATAGTTAATTGAGATGAGGGTGGTAGTATTTAAAGGTAGAGGGAAAAGCAGAATATGAAGTATTCTGGAGAAATAATGCAGGATGTGAAGTATTGCTATATTTAGGATACTCAGTAGTAGTTTTAAAGTAGTGGGTTCACCTCAATTTCTTCGTTTAAGCCCCCCGGTGTCAGGGAGTCCAGGCGATATATCCAATAGGATTCTCGAGCACACAGGCGTTTAAACCTTTCTGCTGGAGGAAGATTTTTCGGTATGGATTCAATAATCCACACTTTTAGGTCCGCTGAAGATTGGTGGTGGTGCTGCAGGAAGTGTTTGGGGACGCTGCGTTTGTCGTTGCCAGCTTCAACAAACCTTCTGTGTTCCCCAAATCTTTTGCGTAGAGTGTGGATGGTGCGGCCTACGTAAAGTAGGCCGCATGGACATGACATACAGTATATTACGAACTCCGTGGAACAGTTGAAAAAATCTGGAATGGTATATTTTTGTCCTTTTGTAGAAAATTCTTTTAGGCCGTGTGTAACATGCTTGCAGGTGAGACATAATTTTTTGCGGCATTGGAACATGCCTTTGATGTTTAGAAAGGTTAGGGGTGCACTTGGTGTAGTGGGAGATTTTTGGATTTTACTTGGAGCGATATTGTTCTTTAGATTCCGAGCTCTTCTGTATGACACCAAAGGGCGGTCAGGGATACTGGCTTTTAAATGTGGATCGGCTTGGAGAATGGGCCAATGTTTCTTGAGAATGTGTTCCATTTGTTTGTACCGGTTATGAAATTTGGTGGTGAATCTCAGTGGTTGTGTATGTGGATCGAGGAGGTTTCCTTCTTTTGTGTTGTTTCTTGGTTCATTTTTTTGATAGAACGTGAAGGCGTCATCTATGAGTTTTGGTGGATATCCCTTTTCTAAAAATTTTTTTGTCAGGTGATTGCCATGAGTGGTGAAATCCTCGGTTCGTGTGCAGTTGTGTCTGAGTCGGCAAAATTGACTTTTTGGGATGTTGTTTATCCAGCGGGGGTGATGGCAGCTTTTGAAGTGCAAATAGGAATTGCCCGCTGTAGGTTTGGTATAATTTTCAGTGAATATTGTTTGTTGGTCGTGGCAGAGTAGGAGGTCCAGGAAGGCTAAAAAGTCTTGATTTTGTACTGAAGTGAAGGTAAGGCCCATATTGTTTTGATTGCAGTGATCTATGAAGGGTTGGATGGTGGGGGGTGTACCATCCCAGATAATCACTACGTCGTCAATGTAACGGCCATAGAATATAATCTGGGAGGAAAAAGGATTGTTGGACCAGATGTATCTCTTTTCCCACAGGCCCATGGTCAAGTTGGCATAGCTGGGTGCGAAATTCGTACCCATAGCTGTGCCATGGGTCTGTAGGTAGAAGTCGCCGTTAAACTCAAAATAACCGTACCACTCGAGGTTCCCACTCCAACCTTTCCACTGAAGAAAGTCTAGCCATGGCTAATCTCACCAAAAACAACAACATCATCATTAAGTCTGCCGACAAAGGTGGTGGGATCGTGGTCCAAAATAGATCCAACTACCTTCAAGAATCAGCCAGACTATTGTCAGATGCAAACACCTATACCAAATTAGAAAAAGACCCTTTACCAGAATTCACCTCAGAAGCACACCAACTCATCAATAATGCTTCATCAGAAGGAATTATTAACAAAACAGAAACAGCCTTCTTGAAACATGATCTCTACAGCAGACCATATTTCTATCACCTACCGAAGATTCACAAAGACCCAATCAATCCACCCGGCAGACCCATCGTGGCAGCCATGGAGAGTGTCACTAGCTATTTTTCTATTTATATCGACCAGTTTTTACAACCACTGGCACAAAATCTTCCATCCTATGTTAGAGACAGTTTACATCTTCTCGACATGCTAGCCAACTACACATGGGAACCCTCCTACATGTGGCTGTCACTGGACGTCTGCTCCCTATACACATCAATACCGCATGATGTAGGCCTATCAGCAGTCAAACATTTTCTAGAAGAAGACTCAAACATGAATCCTCGCCAAGCACAATTTATCCTGGAAGCCACAGAATACTGCCTAACTCATAATTATTTTGAGTTTAACGGCGACTTCTACCTACAGACCCATGGCACAGCTATGGGTACGAATTTCGCACCCAGCTATGCCAACTTGACCATGGGCCTGTGGGAAAAGAGATACATCTGGTCCAACAATCCTTTTTCCTCCCAGATTATATTCTATGGCCGTTACATTGACGACGTAGTGATTATCTGGGATGGTACACCCCCCACCATCCAACCCTTCATAGATCACTGCAATCAAAACAATATGGGCCTTACCTTCACTTCAGTACAAAATCAAGACTTTTTAGCCTTCCTGGACCTCCTACTCTGCCACGACCAACAAACAATATTCACTGAAAATTATACCAAACCTACAGCGGGCAATTCCTATTTGCACTTCAAAAGCTGCCATCACCCCCGCTGGATAAACAACATCCCAAAAAGTCAATTTTGCCGACTCAGACACAACTGCACACGAACCGAGGATTTCACCACTCATGGCAATCACCTGACAAAAAATTTTTTAGAAAAGGGATATCCACCAAAACTCATAGATGACGCCTTCACGTTCTATCAAAAAAATGAACCAAGAAACAACACAAAAGAAGGAAACCTCCTCGATCCACATACACAACCACTGAGATTCACCACCAAATTTCATAACCGGTACAAACAAATGGAACACATTCTCAAGAAACATTGGCCCATTCTCCAAGCCGATCCACATTTAAAAGCCAGTATCCCTGACCGCCCTTTGGTGTCATACAGAAGAGCTCGGAATCTAAAGAACAATATCGCTCCAAGTAAAATCCAAAAATCTCCCACTACACCAAGTGCACCCCTAACCTTTCTAAACATCAAAGGCATGTTCCAATGCCGCAAAAAATTATGTCTCACCTGCAAGCATGTTACACACGGCCTAAAAGAATTTTCTACAAAAGGACAAAAATATACCATTCCAGATTTTTTCAACTGTTCCACGGAGTTCGTAATATACTGTATGTCATGTCCATGCGGCCTACTTTACGTAGGCCGCACCATCCACACTCTACGCAAAAGATTTGGGGAACACAGAAGGTTTGTTGAAGCTGGCAACGACAAACGCAGCGTCCCCAAACACTTCCTGCAGCACCACCACCAATCTTCAGCGGACCTAAAAGTGTGGATTATTGAATCCATACCGAAAAATCTTCCTCCAGCAGAAAGGTTTAAACGCCTGTGTGCTCGAGAATCCTATTGGATATATCGCCTGGACTCCCTGACACCGGGGGGCTTAAACGAAGAAATTGAGGTGAACCCACTACTTTAAAACTACTACTGAGTATCCTAAATATAGCAATACTTCACATCCTGCATTATTTCTCCAGAATACTTCATATTCTGCTTTTCCCTCTACCTTTAAATACTACCACCCTCATCTCAATTAACTATGAGAAGCCCCTCTCCGTCATGGACTTATTTCATTCCCATCTTTACGCGCCTATACATAGTAGTATATATGCATTATTTCTTATTATTTTTTCTAGGTTAAATATTATCAGTTTTTTCATAATATTTTTTTTTTTTTTTACCTCTATTTTTATTTTCATTTTTATTATTATATATTTTTTTTTTTTTTTTTTTTTTTTTTTACAACTGATTGTATACACCACATCTCCACAGCAACAGGCCCCCACCCCCGGAGACTCTCTGTCACATGACTTCCTTTTTTGGCCAGATTACTCATTGTGTATACCGCATCCCCACAGCAACAGGCCCCCACCCCGGAGACTTTCTGTCATATGACTTCCTGTTCTGACCTGATGACTCATTGTATATATCGCATCTCCACAGCAACAAGCTCCCGCCCCCTGAGTCCCTCAGCTATAAAACTCCCAGTCTGTCACACAAATCAGCATTGCCTGAGGAAGGAGCACGCATGCTCCGAACGCGAGCACCCCCCTGCCACTATTGGATGTAAGCCTGGATACTGAACGCTGCCAGAACCACAGGAAGTGTCGGACTCCACCGGCACAGCCAGGACCACGGCCGCCACAGTGTACTTCCCGAACATCCCTGCAGTGTTGCAGAAGAACTATTACCATTTGCTGATCAACGATTTCCTCTGTGTGAGTTACTACGTTGTTTTTATGTAATAAATAACCTTTTAATCTACACTGAGGTGGCGCTGCTTTTCTTCTCCTACCCCTTTTTGTCTGTTGCAGAGTCCCTCTAGCTCTGTATGAAGCCTGCAGCCACCTCCACCATCCATCTCCACTAACCCGAGGGATTGAACTATCCTGCACACTTCCTAAAAAGACTAACTACAGCCACAGTTGAAACTTTTTTCATAAGATCGAATGTACTTGACTCTTTCACTGGCGCAGGTCGAACGTTGTGTATATGTACCTGTCTTGTTTTTTCTTCTCTGAGCATGCCCAGTCTTGCTCTTCACATTTTTGTCTGCCGAAATCTGTACTGACTGACGGAAAATCGGCCGTTGTGTTGACGGCCAACAAAAATTTTATAGCCTGCACACCAGATTTTTTTCGGCCGAAAAGTCGGAGTCAGTTGTCGAAAGCATCACACTAACAAGCCGAAAATCGGCCGATCGGACGTTGGCCGAAAATTCCCAGCCAATAATCGATGCGAGTGTACGAGGCATAACTGTGAACACTGCTGCAACTCTTGACTCTTCAGGGCCCTAACTGGCACCCCCTTTGCTCTTCAGGGCTTAACTCTGGCACCCCTTTTCTAATCTTCTACACAGGCTAGCTGGCTCCTGGATCCCTCTCCACTTCCGGAGTGGTCCCCTATCCTAAACAGACCCCGGGGCAGTTTACATTACTCACTGCACTGCTTTCATGGAAACTTCGGCCCCCACAGCTCCGCTTGGTCCTCAGCACACTGGATCCCTCTCTGCAGCCCAGCTCAAACTTCTGTCCTCTTAGGCCAGCCACCTAGGACACCTGTTCCACGCTGACAGGAGGAGAGACAGCCGTCACCTCCCTCCTGGAACTCTGCTTCCCGCTAAAGACATCCTGTCATGTGCTCCCCCACAGACTTATACCCTCTCCCAGGATGCATTACGGCAGAATCTGCCTTCTGGGATAGATACAAGCCCTGGTGTGCTATTGGTCAGGTTTCCTCCACTGTCCAATAGGAGCCCCTATTGGATACAGTAGGGAGACTCCCTAACTCAACAGTCACACCTGAGAGCACATGACAGCCTAGCTGAACAATTGGATCCTGCTGATAAGCAGACAAGGTCTCCCCTATAGGTTACCTAGCACCTACCTGGGAGGGTGCTACAGTTGCATTAAAGTTTTTTGGGGTTTATTTTCAAGATGTGCAAAGAAATATCACACAAACACCTGCAGGTAAAATTAGACTATATGTAACATTTATGTAGTGACCGATCAAGATAACAACAAATGTAATATTATTGGGAATAAATAACAAGAAACCTAGCTATAGATTACATAGAAACATAGAATGTGTCGGCAGATAAGAACCATTTGGCCCATCTAGTCTGCCCAATAGATTCCTTTTGCCAAGGAGTCCTGCCTGTTTCCAACAGTTCTGAACCTTATCTAACCAGACCATGCCTGTAGCAGGAGTAGTTAGAGACCAACTTATTCCAGTTTTGGTTGTGGTATATACTGGAATGATTGGTGGTAATGACTACCGGTAATCCTAACCCCTGGAAAGTAGCATTATTTTTTAAGGTAGATGACACACTGAAGGGGCTTGGTCAGTTTCTGGCAAGGACATTCCTGTAGTATTTGCAACAAAAAGGTAGGTAGTGGGATTTTAAATACCCCTCCAGTGATCACACAAGTACACCTATGTAACATGTTACAAGCAACTTACTGTATGTTACATAAGTGTACTTGTGTGATCGCTGGAAGGGTATTTAAAATCCCACTACCTACCTTTTTGTTGCAATATATTTTTTATAGGGATAATACCCTCCACTGGAACATTTTTCTAGTTGATCTCCTCCCCTTTTTATACCCAACAAACACAAACTTTTTGGTCCTGTAGTATTTGGTCAGCTAGGTGAAAAACCATCCCTCATCTACATTCTTATGTATTAGTGAGCCATAGCAAAGAGAAATTACATTTCTCCATCAGCATGTAAGCCAGTTAGGGCCGGTTCGCGAGTGCGTCGATTGCATGTAATTCGGAGCGCACTGCTCCTTCATTACATGCGATCGGAGGTGCGGATGCGAATTCAGCCATACACTTTGTATGGCTGAATTCGCACTGTATCCACACCAAACACGCACATGACCCTTTTTTTTCAGCTGCATCAGGATCGGATCGCACAGTGGTTCACACTTGTGCGATCTGATCCTGTGCGAACTGTCAGATCGCACTGCGATATGCGATCAAACTGGGGGTGTCGTTAACATTTCATTGACACCCCCTGCGTATCGCATATGGCAGTGTGAACTGCCAGATGTGCGTTTGCGATGCGGGAACAGGCTGCGAATTCGCAGCCTTCCCGCATCGCACAAGTGTGACCCGGGACTAAAAGCTACCTATTCAGAATCTCCACCCATTGTTAAGATTGCTTATGCTTCTTCATCCACTGTTAAGATTGCTTGTGTAAACCTTTAGTTGAAAATGTAACACTGTGTGGCATCATGTTGTGTTGTGTTGTATATAGTACGCCAAATCTGCGCATTTCAGAGATGGTTTTCCAATTATTCTTTTCCAACGATCCTGCCAGCCATAGAACATCCTGTGACAAGCTGACAATGCTAAACCACTGTCTTACATCTAACCGCATCATCCGCCTTCCTGGACGCTTGTTCAGTGGGGGCGAGGGTACCTATGCTAATACACAGGATATCTGTGATCTCTCCGTTGTCAGCACACATTAGCCTATATGCACACTTCTTTTTCTGTTTTGCATAGGCAAGAGATCACATTTCTTGCATATTTCCATTTCTCTCTGTAATCCCTTTTAGGGACATTTTCCTCACTTCCTGTGATAGCTGAGATCAGGGCTGGGCAGAAGGGGCTGTAGACCCGAACACAGTGGTAGGAAGAGGGGGGACATGCCCCCTACAAACTCACACACAGACCAGATCATCGATGGGCAATCAATGAGCCTTGGCTTCTACTGCTGTCACACTGTACTCCGCCATGCCCACTCCATCCACCCTCGGTCGACACAAGACACACCATGCATGCACAAGCTACCTTCTAGCTGCTATAAAGCAAGTGATTGGCCGCTCGTGTGCAGTGCACACTCCATGTCCGCCATGAGAAGCCCACCCTTGCTGCACTGCCATGGAGCCAAGAAAACAGGAAGTCACCCTGTATAGGGTACAACTGGAACTTTACATTTTTCATAATGCACTATAACTCTGTTTTTAGAACAACCAAGGGCATTGACTACACCCCCTTCTGTATGCATCACACATGTTCCTATATTACTTGCAGTTTCGTCCTGGTAAACTGTACCTGTTTCTCTTCCTTAGCCATGTACTCCATCTATATCGCCTTCCAGGATTCCCTTTTTAATATATTCAAAATTTTGTCTTGTAGCGTCGGCGGCAAGTGTTAGAAGAGTCTCAGCGACTCACCGAGATGTTGAACAGGTGAGTAAATAACTGACAGCATCTGTCAAATTGAGTTTAAAGCTGAAGTTTACCCATAACAACTTTAATCGTGCCACCAAAATGAATGTGTGCTGTAAATTTCTTCCAGCATTGCTCCTGTTTCTTCTTGCTGGCGGCTGCCATTTTGCTGAAGCCCACAGCCACTGAACAGCAGTTAAATCATAAAGCGAAACTAAACTCATCAATTTAAGTTTTAAAAAATGCCTATATTCCTGGAATACCAGAGTTTAACAGTCACATTTGCGTGTGTCCTCAATCATACTGTCAAACCCTCAAATTGCTGGTGTCATACCCAATCACATGTCCAGTACCAAGGAAATTGTAGATCATAGGCTGAGATGGCAGCTTCCTTGGCTGTACAAGTTTGGTTCCCCATTAAAACAAACCCAGCTTCCCTAGCTGCAGGCACTGTGGAGAAATTATTCCTCTCCTTTTCTTATTGTGCACCTGCTTTCTTTTTATGTTGGAGATTAGAAGGTTTGAAGTCTTCTCATAGAGTTAATTATTCCATAGTGCCTGCAGATACAAAGGTAATTGAGAGATACTATACAAAGTTCAGTTATTGATTCCTTGAAATTATTTTTTAAATGACAATTGCTTGGCCACAGTTCTACTTTGAACATAAGCTGTGCCCAAAATAGAAAAAATAATTAGGACCCAGACAAATCGGCATCTTCTTTTCTTTGAGGACCCGGCTGCCCTAAAAGTTTTTTAGGATTTCTTTTCAATAACCCAAATAAGGTGTAAGCAACACAGCTCTTAATGTCCAAACATACTTGTTTGTATATGTGGCCTTTGTGGAGTAATGGATTTTCAAAGTGAATTATTGAAAACTAGTCAGGTTGTTGGTAAAGAAAAATAGGTTGGGAGCTTGTTTATTAGGAAGATCTGCTGGAAATGACAAGAAATTACCCCACCACATTCCTGGATAGCTTTAAAAATGTGGTGGAGGGAAAATTGTCACACTGCACCAAAAATGAAGGAATCCTTTTTTTGGATACAGTTTTGTGTATTTAGTCTGTTGGCTTATTTAAAAGGAAACCGACAGCGATGGTCATATTCATATGTTTGCAATTGATGCTGTTACCTGTTGTGTTTCCAAAGTCAAATGAAGGAATTTGATGAGACGGAAAGTGAAGCTTTGGAGCTCTGCGATGGTGAAGAGGAGGATGAGGTGTCAGAACATAACCTCTGGGTGGACAAATATACCCCAAAGTGCTACACAGAACTGCTCAGTGATGATGTAAGCTTTTTCTCGTGTCACATTCCGAACTAGAATTCCTTTAAATTGTATTGGAAAAAGTAAAGCAAAATCTGAGACTGTTTGCACATCGTACTATGATGTATATTACTACCTTATACATGATTTATTTTTAACAGTAACCAGTAATAAGTGTGATATCTCAAATTAAAGGGGCGCTCTAAACAAACAGCTACCATATGGTTAAAAAAAATTAAAATTTTACCTCGTTAAGGATTTGCCATTTTGGCCAACCATTTTCACGATCTGCACACCTTTTACTAGTCACTAGGAGCACTCTGCTACTTTCTGGTTTACCATCATTGCTTCCTAGGTCAGCACCCTGGACAGTGATGATGCTGATCGCTGTCCAATGGGGAGGCTGGAGGCAGAGAATTGACACGGGAAACTGAGTAGCTAAACCAGGAAGATATAAGCCAATTTCCATTCCTTTAAATATTTTGGGCAAAGCTTGTCCAAACAAACTATTTCCTTAAAAATGCAAAAATTCTTGCGCTAAAGATGTATACACACCCTTTTGAAAATCAAAATTCCAAATGTGTGCTGAAATATATATATATATATATATATATATATATATATATATATATATGTGCCGCAACTTAAATAACGCAATAATTAAAATAGTGAAATAAAACCATAACACTAGTTGCGCACAAAATAAATAATATAAAAGCAATCTTCAATAAATCAAATAATGGTGCATCAATAAACTTTGCCCAGAAAATAAGTCCACAGTATAAATATTGGATATGGAATCCAAAAAACTAAATATACTGTGAATAAATGTGAGTCCAAAAAATTAAGTCCAAAAAAAAAAACTTCTATAAACGTGATAAACCAAATGATCTTGTGAGATTCAAGTGCTAATAAAAAGGTGACACCCAAATTGGATCCACCACCGATGTGCTCCACACCCGTAAAATTAGCAACTCCCCCTCATTTGTTGCCTACCACTCTCATGGATAAGGCAAATTTCGCTGTGTATATTACTGTTAGCTGTGGTGTCCCACCAAGGCAATGCAGACAGCGGTCCTCATATAAACCAGAAGGTTGGGGGGATAATCCTTAGCTCCAAACCATGTGGAAAAAACATATAACAGAGGGACCCCACTGGCGCAGTACCATTAAAACACTTTATTAAATCCACAAAAACAACATATAATGCCCGTACATGTATTTAACTTGCCAAGCATATATATATATTGTAAGGGATTAGCTCGGTGGTAGGCGTGGATGACCCCTTTGGGGGTGCGTTTTCACAGAGAGATAGCCGACAAGTGCTTGCAAACAAACAGTGTGGTTTATTAAATGGTGTTTTCTTCACCAGGCTGTATGCAGCAAAACATCCAAAATAAAATAAAACACAAAATAAATCCTTGCCTCTGTGGGCGGCTACCTTCTCACAGCTGGAACCTACCTAAGAAGTCTTTCCAACCTACTGTTGGGCCGACACTGCTGATCCTACAGCAGACACTCAAATGTCCATTTGTTTGCTTTTCACACAGCACAAACATTGTCCATTGAACATGTCCCTTTGTTTTCTTTCACACAGCACATGTTCATTTATAACAGGATCCTTTACTCTTCAGATTCTTCACATTGAACATAGTTCATTTAACAGGTCCCTTTACTCTTCACACTCTTCACATGGAACACTTTGTCTTCTCACCTTTGAGACGTCTTCACTCGTGGTTACCCTCCTTAGCTTCACATCGCTGTAGGGGGTCTTCTCCCATGCTCACCAGCTTGTCGGGAGGCACACATCCGACTGTCCCCCTCTCCCAGCCCACACGGCGACAGGCGGCAGCAGTCCTTCTCCCATGCCCACACGGCGTCGGGAGGTACACGTATGTCTGTCCTCCTCTTCCCAGCTCACACAGCGACAGGAGGCAGCACTCAATAGATTTTCTCTGGACAAATTATAGAGTCCTTGATCTCCTCATTCTGAACAGCTGAATGGTTTTCAACTTCCTGCTGGCTCTCTCTGCAGCCAACACCCTATAGTATCAGTGAACTTTCAAAGCAGGTGGGAATGTGTCTCCTCTCAGTGACTACATTCCCAGATTTACCTGACTTCCTGTCACATACCCCCCCCCCCTCTTGTTTCAACCCTAGGGTTGGGACACATATTTCCAGGCACGCATGTGTCAGGCACTGCTGACTCACTGATAAGCCTCCTATTATCCTCAAGCTTCCGGATGAAACTGTTTTGTCATCTTCATTGACAGATTTCTCATAAATGCCACACAGTTTGTCTCTCATCTCATATACACATTCTTCAACTGCATTTTTGGCATCATTTTGCTCCTTCTCGTTTCTGTCATCTTCATTGACAGCTTTCTCATAAATGTCAGACAGCTTGTCCCTCATAACCGTCTGTCCAATCCACCATGGAGGACCGTGATCCATAGGCAACTCAATTGGGCTAGTCTTAATGTCTTCAACATTCTTAAGACGCCTCTCTCTGCAATCAATAAATGTTTTCCACAAAACTTTGAGAACCTTTGCTTCACTAAGCTTTGTTCCAAGTAGGGACTCTTGACATCCCTCTGTGACTTGAGTTGCCTCTCCATACATCTGTACACAATCATTGACTTTTTGTTGTAAAAGGGAATGATCTTCCTTCTTGAGCTTTGCTTGCTCTAAGATGCTGTGCAGAGGATTTTCCAATTGAGACAACAGGCTGTCACACATTTCTTCAAAGTGACCCCTGTTCCTTTTCCCAGAGATATCAATATCATTCAAACATTTCATATTCATAGGCAGATCTGAAGCATTTGCACTCATCAACTTCTTAAACTTTTCGCCCTCCTGAGCGAGTCGCAGTAAAGGCCTACTATTTGATTTGATATTCAGTTTATATTTCTTGCCAAACTCTTCACAGAAGTAGCCAACCAGAACATCATCAACTTTCCTTCCACCAACATCGGGGTTAAAGGCAACAACACAGTTGAACCCAGCGATCTGGGTGGTATCCATTATAGACCTCCTCTCTGCATCAGTGAAGAAGCATGGAACTGCAACACATTCTTTTACAGGTTTCTTCAATGCACTTTCTGCTGAACTATTTGACCGCTCAAGGTCACCTAGTTCTTTTTCTCTATCTGAATTCCACATGGAATGCATCTCAAGATCACGATCAAACTTCTTTTTCACATCTTCAACACACTGTAATGAACCAACGCTTTCTTCCATGCGTTTTTTCATAACCGCTATCTGAGCTTGCAATGTTGCGACTTGCTCTGATAGGTTTTTCTTTGCTTCCGCCTCCTCTTTTAATTGTTCCAGGAAGCCATTTTTCTCATCTTCCATTTGTTTGAGCTTTGTGCTAAAACTCAGCCTTTGACACCTCTCTTCCTGTAAGAGTTCCTGCGTGTCTTGCAGCTGCGATTCCAAGATAGAAAAATCTTCCGCAATTTCTCTAGATTTGCTGTCTGCTTGAGAAAGCTGATTTGTAACATTGTCCAACTCAACCTGCAGTCGGCTTGCCTTCTCTGACAGCTTAGCACACAATCGGTCACCTTCTGACACCTTGACTTGCGATTCCAGAAGCTGTGCCTCTACTTTTTCCCTCTTATGTTCACAATCTCCTTTTCCCTGCATAAGAGCCTTTACCTCATTGGCTAGCATCTGGGAATAAGAATGTAATTCTGCCACACAGGCTTCTTTCTCCTTTAACTGCTGCTGGAAACGTTGGGCTTCACCTTTCCAACTTTCACAGTCTGCACGTAATTCATCTACCACATTGCTCAAAGTGGTGAGCTCATACACAGTACTCAGTAATTTAGCCTCTCTTTCACTTTTCTCTTTGTCGCTGAGAGACAATGTCGCTTTCAGAGCAACATTCTGTTCCTGCGACTCCTGCAGGTCTATTTTTGTAGCTCCCAAAGACTGAAGACTTTTTTCCAGCTGATTACGCAACTCCAACATATCAGCCATACTTTGCTTCTGCAAAGTCTGAATTTCACTTTCCTTTTCCATGAGGATGGTATCTTTCTCCAGTATAGTCTCTCTGCGTTTTTGCAACTCGACCAAAAGAAGAGCAGTGGATTCTTCCCACTGTAACACATGAGACTTGAGTAGTTCATTCATTTCCTGCAAGTTTCTATGCTCCATTTTAAGCAATTCCAAGGCTTGTTCCTTTTTTTCCATTTTCCGTTGCAAGGCATCCAACTCAGCCCTGCACACATACTCGGTTTCCTCCATACCGATGGCCTCCATTGGCTGCTGGCGTCTCTGTTTCCAGCCTGCCATGCTCTCTTGATGAGCCTTTTGTTGAGCTGCAAAGCTCTGCTGAAAATCCGCATTTGCCTGCTGTTGAGCTGCATTTGCTTGCTGTTGAGCTGCATTTGATATAATCAGATGTTTCAACATCTCCTCCATTTTGAGTTTACTTTTCATCTGAGCACACTGCGTCTCCATAGCGGTTTCATCAGTGTTGCTAGGGACAACAACCTTCCTCTTTAGTAGACTCTCTTTAGGCATGGATGGGGCTGGTTCAGACGGCAACATCCCCTCCATCCATAGAATCCGGTCTCTCATTTCATCTATCTTTGCATTTTTCAGGCGTTTGGATCGCCCCATCTTCAATAACTCCACAAACAAATTTTTCACAGTCCAGCAAACAATTTTCAGACCACTGTCTCTTCAACACATGTAGTTTTTCTCTCTCTTGCAAGATCTCTTTTCCTGCGCACACAGTTTGTGCAGTCACTTGCACCAGACACAACAAAGTTCATCAAATAATTTTGAGACCGCTGTCTCTTTAAAACACTTTTTTTTTTTTTTTTCTGTCAGGATCTTCTCTCCTGCACACATAGATTGTGCAATCTCATGCACCAGATAAAGTTCATCAAACATTTGCACTTCCTTGCAGGGATCTCTGCTTATGCCCACTGCATACCTCCACCATATGTGAGGGATTAGCTCGGTGGTAGGCGTGGATGACCCCTTTGGGGGTGCGTTTTCACAGAGAGATAGCCGACAAGTGCTTGCAAACAAACAGTGTGGTTTATTAAATGGTGTTTTCTTCACCAGGCTGTATGCAGCAAAACATCCAAAATAAAATAAAACACAAAATAAATCCTTGCCTCTGTGGGCGGCTACCTTCTCACAGCTGGAACCTACCTAAGAAGTCTTTCCAACCTACTGTTGGGCCGACACTGCTGATCCTACAGCAGACACTCAAATGTCCATTTGTTTGCTTTTCACACAGCACAAACATTGTCCATTGAACATGTCCCTTTGTTTTCTTTCACACAGCACATGTTCATTTATAACAGGATCCTTTACTCTTCAGATTCTTCACATTGAACATAGTTCATTTAACAGGTCCCTTTACTCTTCACACTCTTCACATGGAACACTTTGTCTTCTCACCTTTGAGACGTCTTCACTCGTGGTTACCCTCCTTAGCTTCACATCGCTGTAGGGGGTCTTCTCCCATGCTCACCAGCTTGTCGGGAGGCACACATCCGACTGTCCCCCTCTCCCAGCCCACACGGCGACAGGCGGCAGCAGTCCTTCTCCCATGCCCACACGGCGTCGGGAGGTACACGTATGTCTGTCCTCCTCTTCCCAGCTCACACAGCGACAGGAGGCAGCACTCAATAGATTTTCTCTGGACAAATTATAGAGTCCTTGATCTCCTCATTCTGAACAGCTGAATGGTTTTCAACTTCCTGCTGGCTCTCTCTGCAGCCAACAACCTATAGTATCAGTGAACTTTCAAAGCAGGTGGGAATGTGTCTCCTCTCAGTGACTACATTCCCAGATTTACCTGACTTCCTGTCACAATATATATATATATATATATATATATATATATATATATATATATATATATATATATATATATATATATATATAAAATATATACATCCAATAAACAAATGAGAGGGATAGGGGAGCTCACTCTAGTCTGGGATGCTGCAGCGTGAAGTACATAATGTCCACGGAGCCAGATGAATCGCCCTGCTCCCCTCAATCACTCCTTCAGTCTGTCGTGAAGCCATGTCCCTAACGTTTCATCACTTCCTGACTTTGTCAAAGGGGCTATTTCCTTCACTAGCTTCTGCAGTGTCTCTAAGTGTTGTTTAGCCACTTCAGCTCCAGAAGATTTACCCCTTTCCCCCCTTCCTGACCAGAACATTGCTTGCTTTTTGGCACTGCGTTACTTTAACTGACAATTGAGCGGTTATGCAACACTGTACATAAAGGAAATGTGTCATTTTTTTTCCAACAAAGAGCTTTCTTTTGGTGATATTTGATCATCTCTGCGTTTTTGTTTTGCGCTAAAAACAAAAAAAGACCAACAATTATGAAAAAAATATATAAGTTTTATAGCGGAAAGTAAAAAATATATCCAATAAAAAAAAAAAAATTCATAAATTTAGGCCAATGTGTAGTCTGCTACATATTTTTGGTTAAAAAAAAAAAGCCCAAAAAGTGTATATTGATTGGTTTGCGCAAAATTTATATCTACAAAGTATGAGGAGTGTGTTATATATTCTACTGGAATTGTGGGACTGCAGTAGTATGCCAGGCAATCTTGACACTTTGTGAGAACCAGTGACCCTAATTCAGTGATCAGTGCTGAAAATATGCACTGTCACTGTAATAACGACTAGAAAGGTGTTCACAACATCTAGGGCTATAAAAGGGGGAAATATGTGCTTAACAAGTGTTTGTGTGTACTGAGGTGCTTTCACTAAGGGATGTGCTGGTTTTCATTTCCTGCTTTGCGGGGAAACAAAACTAGACACATCCCTGCTGACAGGACAGAGCTCCATATTGTTTACATTGACAGAGCTCCGTCCTGTCTTCCTTCTCACTGATCAGCAGGTGTCTGCGATCATCCATTGGCCGGCACCTGCTTATCAGCTTGTGCCATGACTAACCCTAGCACAGCCAGCGCGCCCCCTACCCAGAAGTGCCAGATCATGTATTAGTTTTAGCTACATACAGTACACAGTGCTGGGTTTCAGCTGTGAGACAGACTTCCAGTCTCAAACCTGTAACAATGCAGAGTCAGTCTGACTGGCACTCAGCTATTCATAGGCAGCTTTGTATTCTCTAAATGAGTACAAAGCTTCCTCTGATTGGCTGAGATGGAGAGGAGGGCTAATGTCATGAAGAAAAACGTGTATGTTGTATGGGCGTTTCCGTGTATCTTGTCAGGCAGTATAAAGGTCACTGCACCTGGGCAGCACTTGAGAGGAGAAGCTGCTCTGGAGATAGTGAAGATAAAAAAGCAAGGCGTCTCTAAGTGCAGTAACTAAAGACGTTTATTAAAAAAGGTTAAAAAGCACTCGCATTAGGCTAGATGAGACATGAGCAACACAAAGCATTATAGTCCAGGATTCACCCGCGTCACAGGATACCGGCCGCTCGCGTCCCTGCTCTGTTGCTAGGAGTCTCACGCCGCACACAGCTGAGAGGACGCATATACAGGAAGTGGAGCGCCGGGTGTCCGCACCATGGTACTGTGGCCCAGAAGATTCCGGATGGATCCTGGACTATCATGCTTTGTGTTGCTCATGTCTCATCTAGCCTAATGTGAGTGCTTTTTAACCTATTTTTAATAAACCTCTTTAGTTACTGCACTTAGAGGCGCCTTGCTTTTTTGTCTTTATGTCACAAAGAAAACTTTGCATTTGTTTACAGAATACAAGGCTGTCTATGAATGGCTGAGCACCACTCACTCACTCTGCATTGTCTGGGTGTGAGACGAGAAGTCTCTTGTACAGCCAGAACCCAGCACTGTGTACTGTATGTAGCTGAATCTTCTAGCTGTTATATACAGCACTCAGAGATGCTGCAGCAGTTAGTAAAGGAAATGGTTAGTTTGGGCCAGCTTGGTCCAACCAAACTATTTAAAGTGACAGGAAACATGGAAATTCAGCTTTAAAGCTTCATTTCAGGGGGAAAAAAAACATTTTAATATTCCTTTATAGCCCTTAAATAAGAGCAATCCTCAGTGTGCACTAAATGCCATTTCAAATCCATCATCGCCTTGCTGTACATAGCTTGGGCAGAGGGAAAAGCTGTAGCGGCAAGCTCTGTGATAGCTGAGTCCTTCAGACTGATCACAGATTGGGGTAAAGGGCCAATCACAGCAGCCCTTTACCACGTGATCAGCTGTGTCCAATGACAGCTGATCACGTACGTAAACCCAAGCCGATTATCGCCCTTTTTTTCCTCACGCTGAGAGGAGACGAGAACCGATAACTTGCTTGTGCTTAAGGGACATTTACACTAATTATCAGTGATTATCAGTGCAGTCCCAACAGTGCCCAAATGTGTCACCTATCATTCCCACCAGTGCAGCCTCATCAGCGCACATCAGTGAAGGAGAAAAATGACCTGTTTGCAAAAATGTTTAACAAACTATGAAATTTATTTATTTTTTTTCAATATTTTCTGTCTTTTTGCGTTTGTTTATTAAAAAATAAAAAACCCCAGTGGTGATTAAATACCACCAAAAGAAAGCTCTATTTGTGTGAAAAAATGATACAAATTTCATGAGTGCAGTGTAGCATGACCACGCAATTGTCATTCAAAGTGTGACAGCGCTGAAAGCTAAAAATTGGCCTGGGCAGGAAGGGGATAAAAGTGGTTAAAAAAAAAAAAAAAAAATGTTTTTTTGTAGTCTTATGGCGTAAGTTGCCTAAATGCACTAGTAAACATAATTGAGCATAGGTAGAGAAATGTAGTGTAGTGAAATACAGACAGAAGAAATGGTGTTGGACAAAGAATAGACAAGGGAACAGGGAGAAAGAAAGATATATTTTTTTTTTTTTTTGTTCACAATCACAACCATGAGATTCCCTCCCCTGCTTTTTTTTTTTTTCTCAGGCATAAGTTCCTCTATACTTCGGTTTTCAGTCATCTAGGTCATGGGATTATCTGATGGTAGTAACAAAAATGCTGAAAGTGTTTGAAACACTTTTTATTAAACTGTATATGGTTCATAGACATAACTTTATTGTATAATACATTTTTTTGTTCTATAATTGGTCTACATTTTTTCCCCTCTTGGCTCAGTATACGAATCGCTGCCTATTGAAATGGCTGAAACTCTGGGATACGGTGGTGTTTGGGAAGGAGAAAGCTGTGAAAAAGGCCAAACCAAGCATTGAGCAAAAACCAAACTTCAGATCACAGAAAGAGCAGCAGGGCAAGTGGAAGACCAAAGCCCAGATCACAGAGGAGATTCTGGAGGCAGAGCTAGATCAGCACAACAGGCCTAAATACAAGGTAACTGAATTAGGTAATGAACATTGTCTTTAGCAATCTATGCATCGGATTTGAAAGTAAGGGCTCTTCCCGAGAATCTTACCAGATTCTGCACTTATCCTGTATAGGGATAAAGCAGACCTCAAATGACCGTAATTGAATTATTAAACATTAACAAAAATGACTAATAAGTCCAAAAACAGGGAAAGAAGAATGAATTCAAGAGGGGAAAAGGAAGAAAAAGGGAGAAGAGGGAAGAGAAAAGAATGAGTAAAGAAAAGGAACCAGGAGAAAAAGAGAGGTCTATGGGGATTTTAATGGTACAGTACAGGATATGTAGAGATGGAATTAAAACATTCGATCAGTTTTTATTAAATATAAAAAACAGTGAACATGACAATCAATATTACAAACACATACATACATTTTTAAAACGGAGCTCTCTATCTCAATAGGCCTGGAGAGCCAAAAAGCTGTGCAGAGGCCTTGCCCGACATGTTTCGCAGTTCGCACACCGCTTCCTCAGGAGCAAATAATTGAGTTATTGTAAAGATTCCAACACATTTCGGGTGTTTAAAAAAATCCCCCCTACCGCAACGCTTGCTTGGATTTTTTTTTTTTTTTTATTGCAAATGCCCATTTTTTTTGCTGGTAAAATAATTTCTGTTTATTTTTTTTTTTATTTAAATAGCCTGCAGAGCATTGTACCTGGGATTAGCAGATCACAGGTGCCATTTCCAGCTCCTGCAAACTCAGGATTGCGGTCTGCTCGTACCTTCTACAGGCAGGCAGTTACCTAACAGTGAGGTGATCAATGGACTATGAGGACACTCGCCAGCTGCCTCTCAGCTCATTGAAAACTACAAGCCGTCAGCCACAATAGCTGGCCATACTTGTAGGCATTATTTCACAGGAAACTGAATGATGCTGCCATGCTGCTTTCAAATAGTGACAGTGGGTGCAGGGAGAAGATGCCTGGCCTGCTGTCACAAGGTGGGGGTTGGCAGCGGGGGCAGAGGCTGCAGATGCTGTAACGTGTTACATGTTCCACATTAAGAGAGGGTGTAACACGTTCCAAAAGTGAACTTCTCCTTTAAAAGAACAGCAGATCTTACAGCTACAATTCAAGGAATGGAGGAGATCTTTCACTGTAAGTATTTTTTTTGGCATATCTTTTAGTTATCTGCTGATTTATTTTTCTACTCTCACTGCCCCCTGGGTCCTGATATGAGTCTGTAGTTTACATACGGGGGGCATGGGCTACTGACATGAGGAGCCCCCGCACACACTGTTTTTTTTGTCTGGTTCCCTCTACCCCTTACTCTATGATCTGCCTCTGTTCTATTCTTTTCTATTTTATCTGAATACATCCTCCTGTTTCAGCCCCCACCCACTTTATGTTGTGCAGGATTAGGACAAGTCATACAGCACCTTGGCAGAAGCAAGCCTAAGGATCTCCTCTTGTATGCTTAGGAAAAAAAGGACTGATTACCTTGTGTTTAATCTTTGCCTACTAGTGTTATGTTTTTATGTTATGAAAACCTGTCTTGAGGCAAGGAAGTCAGACTGGTTAGGGCTTGTTCACACTTGGCTAAATTTCTAACGCTTAGGCTGCATTCACATGTCAGCGTATGGATCGCGGGCAGAATCGCCACGATTCCGCCCGCGATCCGGAGATCATTGCAAATCGCGGGACGCCTGTGCGTTGCCCGTGATTTGCAATAGCACCCCAAACGCTGAGCGATGTTGCCGCGATTTCCGCCTGCCTAATCGCGGTAACATCGCGCAAAAAAAATTGCGGGACGCAATACGCTCCAAAGAAGCTCTTGTACTTTTTTGGGCGTAATGCGTCCCGCGATTTTTTTTTTTTTGCGCGATGTTACCGCGATTCGGCAGGCGGAAATCGCGGCAATATCGCTCAGCGTTTGGGGTGCTATTGCAAATCATGGGCATTGCACAGTCGTCCCGCGATTTGCAATGATCTCCGGATCGCGGGCAGAATCGCGGCGATTCTGCCCGCGATCCATACGCTGACATGTGAATGCAGCCTTAAAGTGGTTGTAAACCCACTTTAAAGTCTTTTGCCTATAGGTGCTATAAATATCTCCTAAACTTGCACCCTTTAGGAGATATTTACAGTGCATGCAGCCAATGATGTTATCGGCGCATACTCTCTAAAGGAACGGCCACCCGTGCGATGCATACTAGCTCATTATGCCTTTTGTCTTTACATGTTTTTTTTTTTCTCATTTTTTTTTAATGAGGGTTTACTTCCTCTTTAACAAAAGCTCCTATACAGTACGTATGGGCTTTAGACTCACGCTAATGAGCTTTAGTATGGGTGTTAGACTGGCGTTAATGACTAGTAAAAATGCTCCCCAAACACCCTGTGGGCAGTTTTGAAGCGTTTGATGAGCATTAAGACACGTTAAAACTGCTCCACAAATGCCTATTTCATTACAGGAAATAAAATAATCTTAACACTCCGCAACTGCCTGCCAGGGCGTTTGTGAAGCGTTACCATAGACTTAAATGGAAGGTGTTGAAAGGCTTCAAACACCTCCTGACTCGACATTAGGCTTCAATTTTGAAGTGACGCAACGCTAATGCTTCATGTTTTCGTAGTGTGAACAATACTGTGTGCTGTCCATTGTATGATTTGCATAGACGTTAGTGTCCTTTTTAAAGCCTTTTGAAAACCTGCTTTTAATGCCAGTGTGAACTTTTTCTGTTGATGTTTCCAATTTTTTTATAGCAATGATGTAGTAGTTTGAATGTGCACATTGTGGATGTTCAACTATGGTTGTAACAATATTTGATTTAAGGCCCCTTTCACACTTGTACAACCTGAAAGTCGCATGACTTTGACGCGCCTTGAAGCAATTCCTGTGTAATCTTGCGGTCCAAGTGTAACTCTAGCCTAAGAAACATTTTAAGTTTTTTCGGATCACATGAGGAAGGGTTAACACCCGTGTAACGTTTGTTTTGCAGTCTTTCCCCCTGTTTAGAAGATTTTCCTCACTTTCTGTCCCTGTGACTATTGGATTTTGAAAATTTTGGGTTGTCTCGGAAACAAGGATTGGTGATAAAGCTTCAGGAGTGACCCCTTTTTCCCATGATAACTCTTACAGGAGTGAATTTCCCTTCCTAGGGGTAGATTTTCTCTTTCTTTCTGTTGTCTCCCTGTGTAAGGATGAATCGTATGTACAGCATCTCACAGAAATGAGTACACCCCTCACATTTTTGTAAATATTTTATTCATGTGACAACACTGAAGAAATGACACTTTGCTACAATGTAAAGTAGTGAGTGTACAGCTTGTATAACAGTGTAAATTTTCTGTCCCCTCAAAATAACTCAACACACAGCCATTAATGTCTAAACCATTGGCAACAAAAGTGAGTACATCTCTAAGTGAAAATCTTTTAATTGGGCCTCAATAAGCTATTTTCCTTCCCGGTGTCATGTGACTCATTAGTGTTACAAGATCTCAGAAGTGAATGAGGAGCAGGTGTGTTAAATTTGGTTTTATCACTCTTACTCTACCTGAACCTAGTTCTTCTCCCCCATCTTGTGTCTTTGTGCCCCATGTTGGCATGGTGTCCATCGTAGCATTTGCATTGGCAAAGCAGTGTAGGACTGGCCAGAAGAAGGCTTACTTTGATGCAGTTGGCCAGCTTTAGCATGTATTGCAATATGTGTGAACTAAAAATCCATGTTTTTTATTGCATATTTGTTGGAAAGGGTGTAGCAGTGTGCAGAGGGTCCATCCAGAATTTGTAGTGTTAATATGTGGTCACACCCCTTTAGCACCTGATAGTTTAAACACATGTACAAGCTATTGGGATTCTTTTCTCATCATATAGCTGTTATTTGTATTTACCACTGCATAGAGATATTTAAGAATAGATTTGTCTTTTTTTTTTAAACTTTAAATAACTCAATTATACACCACACATTTAGTTTTTATTGTATCTGATTAATCAAAACAATCGGCCAACTAATCGAGTATGAAAATAATTGTTAGTTGCAGCCTTAAACTAAAGCAATGTTAGTGCGGCAATTTCCCCCACTGTGTCTTTTGTGTTTTGATAGGGGGGCTGCTTCCACTTGGCCTGCCAGTGCTGATTGGATGCTGGTTGTCCAGCATGTCTCTTTGACAAAAGCCTGTCGTTAGACTAGCTTCTGTCAGACAGGCTGCTGTACCCACTGACTGAACGTCGGCCCGTTTCTGTTACACCGACTGATACTGGCCAATATTCACCCCTTATGTACCCAACCTTATGCCTCGTACACACGTGCAGATCGTCGGCCGAACGATCGGCCGTCTTTTGTCCCCGGGCTGTCGTGTCTGTTGAAAAGTGCAAAAGACTGCACAAGAATTTTGTCCGGCGACTACAGCCGACTGCAGAAGTGATGTCATGTGATGGTTAACTTTCCGTGTGTTTTTTTTCTTTTCTGAGCATGCCCAGTCTTGCTAATCTGCTGTCTGTCGGCCGAATTCTGTACTGACTGGCGAACAATCGGCCGCTCTGGTGTCGGCATACAAAAATTTTAATGCTTGCACGACAGATTCTTTTCGGCCGAAAGTGCGCTGTCGGAAGCATCATACTAACAAGCCTTCAATCGGCCGATCGGTCGTCGGCCGAATCTTTTCGGCCAACAATCTGCACGTGTGTACGGGGCATTACTGCCTTAGTCTGACGACACAGATATCATGTTATCTGTATTGTTTTGCAATTGATGTCTAGTACAATTTTTAACTCCCTGCCAGCACACAGGCCTTGATGAAGGGGACGTTTTAAACTCCTGAATTTGTTTGAATACCATTTTGGTCAAAAATAAACTTTACTGTACTGAATCATTGTGCCTTGTGGCACTCTTGTCCTAATGCTCTACAGACTACAACAGGGACTCTATGCTACATTCCATTTGACAAGTTTATATAAGAAATCCAAAAGTATAACTAAAGACAAAACTAGGGATGCACCGAAATGAAAATTTTGGACCGAAACCGAAAATGCAGGATGCCATTGGCCGAAAACCAAAACCGAAAATGACTTTTTCCCCCAAAAAAATTTAAAATAGATGGAACAGGGGCATACACCAAAAAACAGACAGCAACGTACACCTGTCGCTGCCACGCTGCCACCCTGTCACAGTATATGTACTGTGATGGGTTGGCAAGAGGTTAATTTAATTACCAATGGTATTTGTATTATGCAGCATGAGGGGGTTAATGTATTGTCACTGCTGGTCACTGATGCATTAGTGACTGACCAGTGGCAGTTAATTAACCCCTTTGTGCTGCATTAGTGCAACCAGTATCAGTGTTAACACTGGTTGCGCTAATGCAGCACAAAGGGGTTAATTAACTACCACTGGTCGGTCACTAATGCAGCAGTGACAATACATTAACCCCCTCATGCTGCATAATTAATACAAATACCAATGGTAAGCTGCCTCAGCTATCACCCCCCCCCCCCCCCCTGAGCTTAGGCTCAGCGTCCCTCTCCTACTCACTCCTCAAGTCACTGTGTCCATTATTCAAAAGTCTCGCCTCTGGCCGGCCGCCCGCCTCCCGGTGATGTCATTTCTACTACGATCTGTCCATGAATGAACTGACACAACGGGCGGGCGAGCGGCTGCTAATAGCTGTCAGTATGTGAGCTTCACTTCTCTTCAATTCCCTGACAGTCCGGGCGGGAGGGCGGGGCGAGCGGCCGCTAATAGATATTACTATGTGATCCTTCCTGTCAGCTCAGCGGGACTGTGACTGTGTGTGAATGAGATCTATACTGACCTGACACCGGGCGGGGGGAGCGGCCGCTGAGCAGCCCTTCACTTCCTTGTCAGGCATGTATCTCCGCTGACAAGGAAGTGAAAGGCTCACATAGTTACAACTATTAGCGGCCGCTCCCCCCCTGCCCGGTGTCAGGTCAGATCAGATCTCATTCACACACAGTCACAGTCCCGCTGAGCTGACAGGAAGGATCACATAGTACTATGTATTAGCAGCCGCTCGCCCCGCCCTCCCGCCTGGTATGTCCATTCATAATGCACAGATCATAGTAGGGACGTCATTGAGAGGCGGGCGGGCGGCCGGCCAGAGGCGGAACTTTTAAAACCTGCCCTGCGCTGCGCCCTCCTCCTTCCTCACGGCGGCCATATTAATTTCGGCACTGTTAACTCATTTTCGGCCGATAATTTCGGTGGCCGAAATTTCGGTACATCCCTAGACAAAACTTTTTTTTTTGGCTAGAGTGGAGGGATTTGAACACCTGTCAGTTTTAATGCTCTCTGTGCCCCCGTTAAGGAGAGTCACCCTCTCTATTTGTTTTGTTTACCATTATTATTGAGAGTGAAAGAAAATGCCAAACTGTGGTTGTCCCGAAAAAAGTAATTGAGGGGAAATCTTCCAATGAAGCCACTAATTCTGGTGACCTGGGGGGTCCCCAAGATATTCCTTTAATTTGCAGGGATTTCCTCTGACTTCCCATTTGGCTATGGGACATGAAAGGAAATCTCTGCAATGGGACACAGTTGGCGAAAAAAACAAAAAAATTGCCCTTGCTCTATCCAAAATGGGGAAAAAAAAGTTTTGCCTGTAGTTCTACTTTAAGGTTTTTTTATTTGAATTTTTCTTTACCGAATTTACTTTTTTCCAACTGAATTTATTTTAGTTAAAATGATTCTGAACAAAGTTCATACTTTGTGCAATAATCCAGTAAATGTACAAATATATGTTTATGCAGAATATTAGCTATTGCCTTTGAAAAGGGCTTACAATAGTCAAAATGACAAGTCAAATTCCCAAGTAGTAAATAGTTTTTTTTTTTTTTTTTCTTTTTTTCTAGTGAGCTTTGAAAATTGTTTGCTGTACCTGTTTACTTGTTTATGTAGAGATGAGACTTGTCCCCAGTGGTCACTGAACCAGTCGTTTTGGTCTCTACCAAAATGGAGCTTACAATCTGAATACTGCCTTTCATAACCAGGCCAGTTTTGGTGGAAGGTCCCACAAAGCACAATGTTGTTGGCCTGAATCAAACCAAAGACCCTTGTGTTGCCAAAAAGCAGAGCCCACCCCATGCTGTCCCAACATAAAATCCTGCCCTAAATGTCGCCTGTTTTTGAGAAGAAAAACCATAGCAGATTTTGAGGGGTTATTAAAAAGGGTGAGGGGGGAACTTTTGCTGTTTTTAAATTAACCTAAAGTCAAAACTTTTTTTAGTTTTGGATAGAGAAAAGAAGAGGTAGAACATTGGTCATGTCATGTATTTACTGCTATCTTTGTCCCTGTTACAGAGATTCACCGTTTGAGTAGTGACCTAAACAGGAAGAGAGAAGTTTTCGTGACTTTAATGAGACTTCCTGTTGCGTGTATGGGAGAGGAAGTGAAGGGAAACTACCCCAATGGGACACAGATCATAAAATAAAATCAGCAAAAACTTATAAAAGTTTTTGGTTTACTTCTATTTTAACAGTAAACCTGGAATACCTTTAGAAAACCAAACATTTGCTGGTACTTTGATGATCAGTAGCCTCCATGAAACGTGTGAAGGGATTGCCAAAATTCCCTAAAACATATGTGTTTCAGAATTTATAGATTAACACAGACCTAGGAAATGAAGGCTTATTTTGATATCTAATGTATAATGTTTGTTTAATTTCCTAAATATTCAATATATTTCTTCCAAGGTTGCATTGCTTACTGGTCCCCCTGGTCTCGGGAAAACAACTCTGGCTCATGTTATAGCAAGGCATGCTGGGTACAATATTGTGGAAATGAATGCCAGGTGAGTTTTTTTTTTTTTCTATGCTTTGAGATTATAAAGGAACTTTAATAATTTCAAGTTATTGCTTTCAATTGCTCTTACTCTTTCTAGGTATTGTGTTTTTCTGTCTTTATTAAAGTGATTGTAAATGATCACCTTGTAAAAACAACCCATTCAGTTTAAAATAAATGAAAGACAAAACATTTTTGTATAGATATAAAAAAGGGAAAAAAATGATATATTTTTTTTTTTTATATATATAAGTGATCACATTCCCTCTGTTCTCAGCTGTATAAGAGCTGGGAGAGGAGAAGCAGCAGCACACTGAGCTTACCAATGAATGGCTATGCAGCAGAGGCGCATCAGGACTTGGTTATTGGAGGAGAGCAGGCTGAGTTTCCAGCATAGCTAGAGAACTGACCACAGTGTGTTATGTTTAGTGTTGTCAGATTTTTAATAGGAAAGCAGAGGGACTGGAGGGAACACCAGAGATTTCACACAGAGGAAGCAATAGAAATAGGACAGGAGACTTTCTCATACAAATACATGGTATAGCAGCCACATATCAGGAATATGAAGTGTGTGGAGTAACAAACACTTTAACCTAAGCAGTCAACTTACTGCCTCCAGAATCTCGCTCTTTGCTTTAGTCTCTGTTCACGTTTTGCGAGTTAGATGTGGTTTGAACTGCATCCGATTTGCATAAAGTGAACTGTCAGCCTTCACAATGCTATCGGTTCACACATGAACCGATAGGCGGCCGTGGTGCAGTTTAAAGAGTCCTTTGAGTTTTTCAGTCCCGTTCAGGTGTGATTTCAGGTAAAAATTTGCATCTGAACAGGTAAACAGAAACACACCAGACTGCCGCACTGAAACCGCGTCTACACGTATGTGAATGGAGCTGGATAGTTAAGTCTGCCCAAGCGTAATATTTAATCCTTGGGTGAAACCATTCAAGAGGAATTACAGAACATCTGATTATGTCTCGCACTTGGCTTCTGTGGCAGGAAGTGTTATCCCCCATGACCCTCCTGTTATACTCATCTGCTCCAGTTTTCATAGTAAACACCTATATCTTTATATATGGCCAAGGTGGTGGTGAGGTAAAGTCCTAAACTCTGGCAGGGAGGTTTTGCCAGAATGCCTGTGAGATTTACAGAGGTGGTGTCATTTGTGCTCCAGTATCCATCGGTAACTGAAACATCGCATTTAGGTAGACCATCTCTTTTAAATATTTTATCATTTCTTACCATTTCCTTTCTTGTAATTTATCAGCTGGAAGGTTTCTTTATCCATGTCCAATTAAAGCCTAATATGGGTTGTGAATGAATAGGATGCACTGTAATTTGACTATCCCAAATTCTTAACAATATAGTATCAAATATGTAACAATTGACACTTAGGTCCCTTTCACACCATTCATTTCATCAGTTTTTTCAGTCAACCTCAATTTCACATCCTTTTACGTCCTATTAAAAAAAATGTATGGTTAAAAAATAAGGCTTTTGTCTGTTCCAAAAAAAAAAAAACAGATGTTGACAGAAGCAGATGAAAACAGATGTAAATGGACGATAATTAATTTATATCAGTTTTTCCATAGGAGTGCAGTGATGTCTGTTTTTCATCCGTCAACAGATGGATGAAAAACTGACAAATGGTAGGTATGTGTGAAAGGGGCCCTAATGGTGATCTGGAAGGTAATCGCCAAACAACTAAACCATAGGTTAAATAAACTCAAATCCTAAATGTTTAATGTGGGAATGCTTATTTGAAAGAACCTGCTACATAAAATTGCAGGTAATGAAACCAAATGTGCAAAACACAAAAAAAATAAAATAAACAGTGTTTCACAGTTCATATATTTGCATAAAAATAAAAGCTATTCTTGCTTCCCACATTCAATTGCAACAAAATAATCGCAGTGCACATAGATTGATTCCACATAAAAGGTGTATCACCACTGTGCTGTATGCATAAGGTTGGCAGCTTTGCTAAGCGGCCAACCTTCCACATACAGCATGATGGCAATGCACCTTTTTTGTGGATTCCCTCTTCTTCTTTCCCTAATTCTCCACCTCTGGGCTGGAGAATCTGGGAGGGAGAATTCCTACAGAAATCGCAAGTGAGATGCTGAGATCCCTACCTTCATAACTGACTAGAATACTGCAATCATTGAGCAGCAAATGAGATCGCCTGTGATGTAATTTAGTTATCTTGCAAACCTGGCCTGTTAGTGGGTTCCAAGGACAGGAGTTGAGAACCACTGATCTAAGTTTCATAAACCGATATTGATCTGAGATTACCTGCGATCATCAGGATTGCAGCACATCTCAGTTATATAAACGTACACCTAAATCCGGTATTACATCCTCACACTAACCTCTCCCCAGACTGACCATGCTGCTGTGCAAACGGTGTCTGTTGATCCTCCATCCAGAGTGGAGATGCCTTAAAGCGGAGTTCCGGCCTCAAAAACCACTTTGGCCCATCCGCTTGCTGAAAATCACCTAATCACCTTTTTTTTTTTTTTTTTTTTTTTAATTTCTGGTGCAGGCGCGTCATTCCTTGCTAAACAGCTTCTGGGCATGCCAAGAAGCTGTGCAGGGATGACGCACCTGCCCCGGAAGTGACGAGCAGGGTCGGTGCAGGGCATTCTGGGACCCAAGAGGACGCCCTGGCTTCAGCTGCCCACACCTGAGATGGCAGCGCTGGACAACAAATTTTCAAGGTAAGTATTTCTTCTAAAAGGTAACTGCAACCTGGGACAGTTCAGAGGCTAGCCATTATGAAATGCACTAGCCCTGACTGTCCCAGGGGTATTTTTATCTAAAAAACATTTCTGAGGCCGGAACTCTGCTTTAAGACGGGAAGTGTTACTGGCTGTATCACCACGTGGGGAGGAAAAAAAAGCACCCCCCCCCCCCCCCCAAAAAAAAAAATAAAAAAAAAAAAACAATCTAGCCAACAAATGTAATGATTGGTAAGCTGCAACATAATACAATTTTGTTTTGGTTGTTTTATACTGCTTTAAATATATTTCTAATGCAGCTAGTGTAAATAACAAACTTTCAATATCCATTCCTGTAATCTCTAGTATAGCACTACTCAGACTATAGAGGGAGCATTAGTACTGTAAGCCATCGTGTTCAGTGGCTGTGCACATGTTCTGACAGATAAAATAGCAATTGCTTGTGCAGTTCTGTTTCAGCAAGAGATGAATATTACTATGTGTATGTAGGTGACCCTTTTCTTTTTTGTTTAATTTACCAGTGATGACCGCAGCCCGGAAGTCTTCAAGACACGTATAGAAGCCGCTACTCAAATGAAGTCTGTTCTGGGAGCAGATGAGCGACCCAACTGCCTGGTTATCGATGAAATTGATGGTGCACCCACTGTAAGTATGGGGACTGCGGCCTCATGTATACAAAAAAAAAAAAACGGTAAGATATAATTTGCTGTCAGTGTTTAACCACTTAAGCCCCGAAAGATTTTACCCCCTTCCTGACCAGGGGGTATTTTGCAATTCGGCACTGCGTGACTTTAACGGACAATTGCGCGGTCGTGCGACGCTGTACCTAAACTAATTTGACGTCCTTTTTTTTCCTACAAACAGAGCTTTCTTTTGGTGGTTTTTGATCACCTGTGCCATTTTTTGATCATGCGCTATAAACAAAGAGCGTCAATTTTGCAAAAATAACAATATTTTTCACATTTTTTTTATATGAAATTCCCCCAAAAAATGTAAAAATCAAAATTTTTTAACATTTTCGGCCAATTTGTTTTATGCTATATATGTTTGGTAAAAAAAATCACAAAAAGCGTATTTTGATTGGTTTGCGCAAAAGTTATCGCGTTTACTAACAAAGGGAAAGATTTTTGTCATTTTTGTTGTTTGTTTTTTTTAACGCGTAATGGCGGCGGACAGATCGGACCCTTGACTGACATTTTTGACACTTTTGGGGTTACCAGTGACATTACTGCAGTAATCAGTGCTATACATATGCACTGTTACTGTAAAATGACACTGGCAGTGAAGGGGTTAACTTTATTTGAGAGGGAGGGGCTGTGTGTGTCCCTAGGTGCGTGATTCTAACTGTGATTGGCTGTGGCTTGAGCTGTAGGAACAATGATCAACGGTCCTACATAGTAGAACTGTATGATCACTATTCATACACGGGAGAATGACAGGCGGCTTGTTTACATCAGCCGCCTGCCTTTCTCCCTCTCCCCCGACGATCGCCGAGTGACCGGCGTAGCCTCACAGGCTAGTGACTTATATATACGTCACTTTGCCTGTGAGGGGCTGACTGCCGCAGTATATGTACTTGTGGCGGTCGGCAAGTGGTTAAACTGGAACTCCTTGTGAAAACATTTTAGTTTGGTTAGTGTGGAAGGCTTACAACCACTGTCTTACAACCACTTATAGGTTGAACTGGATGGACTGATGTCTTTTTTTTCAACCTCACTAACTATGTAACTGTCAGGTTCTTGTTGCTTATGTGTGTTCCCATTGGAAGATTTCCCTTTACTTGCTATAACAAAAGCACATATTAATTAGTGGTGAATTCTTACCTTTTTTTCTGTTCTCCTCAAAACCATTGTCTCGTTTTTCTGTCTTTGCGACATTGGTCACAAGAACAAATAATCAAGAAAACCACAATAAAAACCTGGCACAAGGTTCTAACCCTTCTCTACTCTATCATAGACTCAGTTTTTTGATGGATTTCCATTTTTCCTTTTTAGCTGTCCCCCACGCTGCTCATGCTCCCTGACCGCCGGTGTCTCCTAGCAAGCAGTGTGTGTCCGCTTCCCTCAGTACTTCTGCCTTCCAAGCCTTATTCACGCCATTGTTCTTTCCCCAAGCAACACAGAACATTTCACAAGGCTTTCTGCGGCTTGCAGGCCACAGACTGTTCGGTTCCTTCTGAACCGGCTGAGTTGCGAGCCATGTATGGCAGGCTGATTGTACCCAAGTTGATTAATCAATGAACTTTGGTACAGCCAGCCTGTCTGATTTTTACATGTGATTTTTGCAAGTTGCTGTTATAGCCGCTAGAAAAAAAAAAAAATCAATGTGTTCTCCCAGCCCGGGATGGTTTCCCCCTTATCGGGAGAACACAATAGCTCGTCGGGAGGGATTTCCCCATCTACTCTGTGTTAATGGGGAAATCCAGCTTGCAGGAAAGAAAATCGCTGCTTCTATGGGCAGCCTAGGTTTGGCTCTCACTCCTTCAAACACTCTTGCACTGTGTGCACAGGTTTAGATATACATCTCATGGTATAAAGGGAAATAAACCCTTCTCCAGCAATATTGCAGACAAAGCTTTATTATTGAGAAAAATACTTCTACCCACAAGTTGTCTGAATGACAGGCACTTATCTGGTCCAAAATCACCACAGATATCCTGCTAGAGGCTGACATTCTTATGCGGTAACCACTGTTAACAGATATTTTTAGCTATAGCATGCTCCACCCCCTCGATTTTTCCAAACGTATTTCATTAGGGATTGGGGGGGGGGGGGGGCTCTGCATATGATGGACTGATTGTGTTAAAATTGAATCCACACTTGTTGCTGGGTTCACACATGTGATGCAGGAACCAGTGCAATTTCTGTGCGGGTTCCCGCATAGCATGTCTCTCGCAGGCAGTTTACACTGCCCTCTGCGAACCGCTGCAGATGTCAATACAAAATTATTGACACCCCCAGATCAGTACCCAGATCGCAGTGCGAACTGTAAAATGGTGCAGGATTTGGATCGCATAGGTGTGAACACCTATGCAATCCTATTCCAGCGCAGACCAAAAAAAGGTCCTGCACCCTTTTGGTCCAAATGCGATGCAAATTCAGCCATCCGATTACAAAACGTGTGGCTGAATTCACATTGCATTTGATCTGCATAGAAATGCGGTGCAAATCACATGCGATGTCTGACATCGCAAAAGTGTGAACCCAGTCTTAGGCTGTGTCTCTTGAGTGAGTTTAAATACAATATTTTAATGCCTGGTTGAAGATGGACACATGTAATAGCAGTGACAACCCAGGAAAATCTGTGTTCACAGCTAAATTGTCGCCTTAACAAAATCCCACCACAGTTTCATACAGGTTTTTGTGACCGTACTGAGAAACTTAGCTGTTTTGGAGTCATCATGGCTCTTATGCTGGCCATACACTATATGAAAAATCATTTAAACTCCTTTTCGGATAACGAACACTCGGCCAAAAGAGCAAACGATTTTGCCATCATATAATGACCAGATTTTGTTCAATAAAGTGTTCAATGGACATAATTGAATCCGTTTTTCATTAGTTTTGTCACATATGCCGGTTGCAAACAGTTCGGACAAGAAGCACATTAACCTTTCAACTTATCGTTCAGCAGCATTTTCCAGCCTGTTCCTTCATTTTTTTCACTCTGAAAAGTAAAAACTGATTTTCTATTTGTGCCAATTAACTGGACAAAAAAAGAACGAATGGTCCAAATGGCAGACTTTTAAACTATTTTTCGGCTAGTGTATGGCCAGCATTACAGTCTTTGGTGTGCAGAAAATATCAAACATGCAGCTGTTTCACCACCTCTGCCTGTCACAAGCAAGCAGGCCTTAAGGCTCCATTCACACTTGTGTGATTTCCTTTGCAACTGCAGAGCAACTTGATGCTACTTTGATCGTGTGCGACTTGTCTTTGACAATGTGACTGTGTGTGCTCTACAAAGTCGCATGTATATTCTTCAGGTGCGACTTTCATGCAACTTTTGAGGGTTTACATTGAAGTCTATGGCCCTCGTTGCATGAAAGTCAGGCCAACGTAGTGCAGGAACTACTTTAAAGTTGTTGCAATTTTAAAGTAATACTAAAGCCTTGTTGGTGTGTCTGTGTTATTTGTTAAAAAAAAAGGAACATAATTGCCTGCTGTGGTTTTGCACAGAGCAGCCCAGTTCCTCCTCTGCTCGGGTCCCTCACCAGCACTCCCGGCTCCTCCCTCCTGGGTGCACCCAGAGCAAGCAGCTTGCTTTGGGGGCACCCAAGCAGGCGCTCCTGACCCTTGACTCTCTGTCTCCTGATTAGTTCACTAGGTGTGATTGACAGAGGTGGGAGCCAATGTGGCTCCCGCTGCTGCCGAAAACCAATCAGGAGTGTGAATCCCCAGAGAGGCAAGGCTCTTGTGGACATCGCTAGATCGAGAGGGTGCTCAGGTAAGAAATGCATAGAATGCATGAAGGTAAAAACCTTGTGCCTTTACAACCACTTTAAGTCACATAGATATGAATGGTACTCATTGTCAAATATGGGGTGTGACTTGTCATGCAACTCTGGAGTCCAAAGTCTCATGACAAGTTGCACAAGTGTGAATGCGTCCTAATCTAAATAAAAGCTGGCACTACTTGGATCCATATTGACATGACTTTCCCCTCCAGTAAAATGCTGTGCAAGTATTTGGTATGCAGTGTAAGACAGTGTTGCCTACTAAAATAAAGTAGAACTGTAGGCAAAACTTTTTTTTTTTTTTTTTTTCTTCATTTTGGATAGCGTAAGGGAGGGTTATAACCCCTGTAAGGTTCATTTTCACCATCTGTATCCCATTGCAGAGATTTAGCTTCACTTCCTGTCCCATAGCCAAACAGGAAGTGAGAGAAAAGCCCTCCAAATTAAGGGAATCTCCTGCAGAACTAGTGTGCCCATTGAAAGATTTCCCCCTCTGACTTTTATGAGGACGACCCAAAAATTTGTGATTTTCTTCTAATAATAATGGAAAACAGGACAAATAGAGGGGGGCACAGACAGCAATAAAAACTGACAGGTGTTCTAATCCCTCTGCACTCTATCCAGAGCTAAAAAAAACAAAAGTTTTGCCGTTAGTCCCCCCCCCCCTATTCTTTATATCTCCGAAGAGCAGCCATGACTTGTACGACAGTTACTAATTACTCTGATTTTGGGTTTTTAAGAGTAGATCCTGTGCATGCCATGGACAAAACAGATCTCGGCTGGTACAGTAAAATTTACAGTACAATGACTTCAAATTTTCAAATGTATAAGATTTGTTTTCCTTGACACACATGTGGACCCTGATGTTTGGGTTTTATTGATCTTTTAATGTTTATATTTTTTGTAGATATCCATTAACATGCTGCTCAGCTTAGTAAACAGAAAAGATGGGAAAGAGACCGACTCTTCGGCTGAAGGTGCAGCAACAAAGAAGAAAAAGAAAGAAGGCGGTTTGCTGCTTAGACCTATCATCTGTATTTGCAATGACCAGTAAGTCCTGATCTCAATTGTTTGTGATAAAGTAGCTCTTGTGTGGTGATACACTGAACAGCCATACATTTACAGCCACAGACAGGTTAAGAAGTGAACCACTGCAATTGAAAATGTTGTCCCTGAAGTTGATGTGTTGAAAGCAGAAAAAATGGGTATTGCAGTTTGTTGTGTATGGGGCTGCATACCACAGACCAGACCCATGCTGACCCGTATCCACAGCCAAAAGCACCTACATTGGGCATGTGAACCTCCGAACTGGACCATGGAGCAATGGAAGGTGGCCTGGTGTGATTTTATCATGGTTTCTGGTACATCATGTGGATGGCTGGGTGTGTGTGCATCAATTCCCTGGGGAAGAGATGGCACCAGGGTACAGTATGGAAAGATGGCAAGCTGGCAGAGGCAGAATAATACTTTGAGCAGTTTTCTGGTGGGAAGCCTTAGCTCCTGCCATCCATGTGGGCGTTACTTGGATATGTAACACCTACTTAAACATTGCTGCTGACCAAGTACATGGTATTCCTTGTTGGTAGTGGCCTCTTTCAGCAGGATAATGCACCCAGACACACTGTAAATATAGTTCAAGAATGGTTTGAGGAACACAATAATGAGTTTGAGATGTTGACTTGGCCACCAAATTCTCCAGATCTCAATCCAAACAAACAATTGTGGGCTGTGCTGGAAAAACAAGTCTGATCCATTGAGGCCCCACCTCACTACTTACAGGATTTAAAGGATCTGCTGCTAACAGCTTGGTGCCAGATACCACAGAATACCTTCAGAAATCTAGTGGAGTCCATGCCTCAATGGCAAAAGGGGGACCTACTCAATATTAGATGGGTGGTCCTAAAGTTATAGCTGATCGGTGTATATCTGGTAAAGTGCACAGCACAGACAGGCAGTGTAGGAGAAGGCCTGTGTAACCTAGGACAGGTTAATGTTTGTGTCTGTATTAATAAATTCCTCCTCTTCTCTTCAGAAGTAGTGCTGCACCAATATGAAATCATGTCACCAATGACTTCCTGTGTGTCTATTTATAAGAACAGTTATTGTCACAGAAATAGATATGCATTAATGTAATTTATTCTGTGAATCTTGGCTTCCACCTACTTATGCTTCTTGAATATTAATCCCACAATCCTCAGATCACCAGTCATCGGAAGTGGGGTGGGGCGGGGGGGACCAGCTTTGATATGAGGAATCAAAGCCTTGTCTCTATAAAGATGTCCTCCACCACACAGGCACAGTGCAGAAAAAGACATAGTAATCAGTAATGACGGTAAAAAATTGCTACAGGATATCCCGGCACCTAGTCCTACTTTCCCTTTTTTTTTTTTTTTTTTTTTTTTTTTTTTTTTTTTTTTTTTGGGGGACACGGTTTCCATAGGTATTTTTAAACACCAAGAAAAAAGATATTTTAGTTGATTGCTGATGTTAAACATTTCCATACCGCTGGATGTCATGATGTCCTGGGCTTTCAGTGGAGATATCTGAATGATGCCAAGTTGGAGAATGAATCGGCTCGAGACAGCCGTTTATCATAGAGCTGACCGAGGACTAGATGGTCCCCAGGCCATCTTTATGACCTTTTGGAGGCCGGGCATGACGTTATGACGTCACTTCCAGCCCCGGCAGATGTAAATACTGCAGTTTAGACTTAATAGACCCTATAATTCCTTGTAATAGGAATAAAAGTGATCAAAAATAAGTTTTTGGCGTAACCAGAAGCTGCATGGAGTAGGACGCGGTTCCTTGGCGCTCTGCCGACAGACTCTCCTTTCGATTATCTTGCTACTCATCCTGTGCCCGCACTTACCTCAAATCTGCACCCAACACCTTTACTCTCGGCAGAGGTATGTCTCCTCCTCGCAAAACCACTGACAGTTGCTAAACTGGATCGGTACCGCTACAAGGACAAGGACTCGCAGGCCAAAGATGGCGGCTCCCCCTACATCGACGCTGAGACTCCTGCTCCAGACACTGTCCTCGAGGCCATATCTAATTGTCAGGTGACTTTGACAACCAAGATCGAGGAGGTTAAGGTTGACATCTCCCTTTATAAGACAGGACATCCATAAACTCTGCGACCGAGTGTCCGAGGCCAAACATCGCCTGAGCCACGTGGAGGAGGCCATTCCACCATTGCAGGTCTCCTATGATCAAGCTACCCGCCATATTGCCCAACTCCAACAAAAACAGGATGACCTGGAGAATTGCATGAGAAGGAATAACTTGCGCTTTGTCGGCCTGCCGGAGGGAGCTGAGGGGAGCAATCCTGCAACATTCCTAGAAGAAATACTGATTAAGAGCAACGGCAGAGAACCGTTTTCACAATAATTTGTGGTAGAGCACGCTCACCGAGTTCTGACCAAGCTTCCACCGTCGGGAGCGCCGGCACATGTCTTGATAGCTAAATTTCTTAATTATAGAGATCGAGACACGTTCCTTTTGCTTATCTCGTGAGAGAGGCAACATTCCATATCATAATATGCAAGTCCTGGCATTTCCTGACATTTCGGCGGAGGTGCAGCGTCAGAGCAGCCGATTCGCCACCTGAAATATGCCATGTTGTTCCCGGCCCGGCTCCGTGTTGTGGGAGATGACCGGGTTCATTTCTGTGAGGAGCCAGAGGCAGCCCTGAAGTGGTAGATCGATTGGACCCAGCCTGAGGTGTAAGTGCTTAATGGAATTGTTGCTCCTTCTCTCTGCTCCTCATTGTTGCTACCTGACCTACCCACCCAACTTGCTTAACATGGTTTACCGCAGTGATCCTCAGCTCTGGTCCTCGGGGCCCACTAACGGGCCAGGTTTGCAAGATAACTAAATTACATCACAGGTGATCTCATTTTCTGCTCAGTGATTGCAGTATTCTAGTCTGAATCTCCCCAAGGTAATACTTAAAATCTGGCCTATTAGTGGGCCCGAGGACCGGAGTTGAGGACCACTGGTTTACTGGAATGGATCAACCCCCCCCCCCCCCCTTTTTTTTTTTTCTTTTTTTCTTTTTTTCTTTCTTTCTTTCTTTCTCTCTCTCCTATAACTATCCACTAACATTGTACACCTGACCTCTACCCAAGTCACGTATGATTTTGGATTACCGGCACTGAAATCTCTGTACTTTTCCATATATACTATTTGCACATTGCTGGTCTGCCGCTGAGGTGGCCTGAGTTTCCTGCTTGGCTTTTGGATACATCTTACAGCAGAAACTGGAGGAAATCCATGCCCTAAACACCCCCTTTGTTCTTCAGGAGTTGTTTGCCCCCCCTATACCACCTTTGCAGAGTACTGGTGGTAGCCGTACCTCTCCTCTAAGTATGGTGCCCCAGCTGATGCCTTGTATAGCTCCTTGTTTCATTCATTAAATCATGACATGCTAGATATCTATTTACTCAGCATAACATCTTTACCATTCACAAAAAACAGGCTAACTTTACTGTGTCCCCCGCCCCCAAAAAAAAAAATTGGCGTTTCAAAAATTGCTGCGCAAATACAGTGTGACGTACAAAATTGCTATGGCCGCGATTTTATTCCCTAGGGTCTCTGCTAAAAAAAATATATAATGTCTGGGGGTTCTGAGTAATTTTCTAGCAAAAAAAGATGAATTGGCCCGGTATGGAAGCAGTTAAACATCCCTTTCTCTTTCATACCAGGTTATGTAATACAAATTATGGATTATTACAGAGTCTTTGCTGTATATAGAAACGGTTATGTCCACTGTAAAGGTGGCTCTTAGTTTTTTGCCCCTCTGCTATTTAACTTGTGTGAATCCTCACCAACTCTGTGCCATCCTTTTCTCTCCTGTACAGGTACGTCCCATCACTGCGACAGTTGAGGCAGCAAGCTTTCATGTTAAATTTCCCTCAAACATTGCCTTCCAGGCTGGTACAAAGGTTATATGAGGTCAGTAAAAACTGGGTTTTAAATCTCATTGTATCTATAGTTAAAGTGGATCCCAGGCCATTACCTAACTATGCTTAAACCTGCCCCCCCCCCTTTCTAAATCCTATTCTAATTACCCTGTAATTAGACATTTATACTTGCCTATTCTCGGGATGCTCCTGTTCGTCATGTAGTCGTCTTTTAGTGGCAGCTTCAGGGGAGAGGCGGGACAACGGATGCCCCAAGCCTACGGGTGACGTCACTGCCCTGGCATTTCAGCTATTGGCAAACTCTCATCTCCCCGGAAGCTGGCCGATGGAGAGATCATGTGACCAGACCGGAGTGCCCTCCGCATAGATAGGTAAAAGTATCTTCCTTTCACAGGGTCATTAGAATAGGATTTAGAAGGTGGGTGGGATCAGGTTTACCCACCTCAATACCAGACCCCATTACCCACTTCCTGTCCAGTCCAGTCCAATTTCCAGCTTTCAGCGCTGTCAGTTTGAATTACAATTGCGCGGTCATTTAACACTGTACCCAAAAAATGACATTTTTATCATCTTATATTTTTTTTTTTAATTCACACAAATAGAACTTTATTTTCATGGTATTTAATCACCACTGGGTTTTTTATTTGTTTTTTGCTAATTAAATCAAAAAAATTAACATTTAGGGGGAAAAAATGTATTTTTCTTATTTTCTGATTTAACATTTTGCAAAGTAAATAATCTTTCTTCATACATGTAGGCCAAAACGTATTCTGCTACATTTCTTTAGTGAGAATAACCCATCAAGGTTCTCTAACAAACCTCTGAGGGCTTTACAGAACAGCTGTATTTATACTGAGATTAAATTACACACCGGTGGACTCGATTTACTAATTACGTGACTTCTGAAGGGAATTGGTTCCACTAGATTTTAATTGGGGGTATCAGAGTAAAGGGGGCTGAATGCAGATGCACGCAACACTTTTCAGATATTTGTAAAAAATTGTAAAAAAACATTTATCATTTTTCTTACACTTCATAATGTATGTGCCCCTTTGTGTTTGATCATTCACATAAAATCCCAATAAAATACATTTACGTTTTTGGTTATAACATGAGATAATGTGGAAAATTTCAAGGGGTGTGAATACTTTTTCAAGGCTGTGTGTGTGTGTGTGTGTGTGTGTGTGTGTGTGTGTGTGTGTGTGTATATATATATATATATATATATATATATATATATATATATATATATATATATATATATATATATATATATACACAGTACATACACAGTATATCTGAAATGTGATCAATCCTGATGTACTGTTGGCCATTCCCAGTTTTGAAGTTGTAGTTTTTTGCAATAATTTTGCGGAAAATTAAGTAATTAAAAAATTGTTTTTCTCTTTGCTTCATTGATGGACACAGCTCCAGAATCTTCTTAACCATTGGTTATGCTGCCCCCTATAGGAGTAGGGCACTAGGCAGGAAAAAGCTTTACCACGCCTATGGGGCACTCCCAAGGGATATACTCCCACACTCAGCTATAGGCATTGTTTTTTTTCTGCCTAGTCAGGAGTAAGGACCTAGTTCCTTGCTGGGATCTCCGGTCCTAGCATTTTTTTCCTTTTTTCAATGAAATTTTTTTCCTCTTTTAGTATTTTCTGTTCCTGTGAGAACTACAATCAACTGCTGAACTGGGCGACAGACTGGATATTCTAGATCCTTAAGGTCTCCCCAGTCCAGCCAGCGAGCGCACGCAGGCCTCAGCTCTGCGCTAGGTCAGCCGCGACATAGCCCCACTGGACGAGGCCTGGCCTGCGAGTTAAACATACAACCTGGTCCTGGCCTGGGTCGCAGCGTGTCTCTTGGCCCGCAGCACCCCCATTCTGATGGTGCGGTGGTCTGCCCGGAGCGTTGCCAACCCGGTTCCGTGGTGTGGTAAGTAGTGTTCCCCCCCTCACCCCTGGTGGTCTTTTGGCGTGGACGTGGGCCCCTCCCTGCGACGCTCGGACCCCCTGGTTTCCCTCCCCCCCCCCCAGCCCCTCTAAATGGTAACGGGGAGTCTTTTGGCTCATATGCGGCCTTTTCGTCTGTCAGGTTCTCAAGACAAAGGATCTAAATTTGTCAGGACCTCCTCCGAGGGTTTCAAGAGGACCTGGTCTGGTATCCAAGAGCGGGTTCTTCCAGACCTGCAGACAAGCCCTCTTCTCCCTGATGGGGTGCCCTCACAAGGAGCATTATCAATTCATGACATTACCCTTTGATCTTGCCTCAGCTCCTCGGATATTCACAAAAGTGTTGGCATTGTAGCGGCAGCGGGGGAATGCGATACTGGGTACCTAGACGTTCTCCGGCTGTTCTAAAATACAACCTGGAAATTACGATACGGACTCTGCAGGAGTTTGGTAATAATTGAACTTCCAAAAATCTGCTCTGGTTCCGTCCACCAAGTTGGGCTATCTGGGTCTGACTCTTGGCTTCAGCAAGTGTGTTTTTTCCAGGGGATATAACTCCAGGATGCAATTTGGCTCCTGTTGTCCAGCCTAAAGGTGTCTACCTTCGAGGCGGGTCTGTTTGCACAGTTCCACTCGAGACCTCTGCAAAGAGAGATTTTTGTGAAGTAGGATAAGAATCCACAGTCTCTAGATAATCTGCTAGCCAACACTTTACTCTCCTGGCTCTGAGGTTGTATACATTTTTTGAGGTTGTATCTCAGTGCAGCAGGCTCTGAGAAAGAGGCAGGTCCTCGAAACGCATCAGCCAGTTGCTGCAAAGGACTCATCACTGTGATGCGTCAACCCAGATGCTGCAACAACTTTATTGTTGATATGCCTTATTGTTATCTCAGTTTGTGAGTATACATCTTAAATTACTTTTAATAAAGCCGTTTTATCTGAGGTAATGCGCTAGGCTGGTGCGCCCTCTGTTGTTCTCAGTCTACATAATCTCATCCTGTTGGGCCGGGATACAAGAGGTTCCCTAATATGGTGGCTTCGCTCTCCGGCTCTTCGACAGGGCAAATCCTTCCTTCCCCTGTACTGGACAGTGGTCTCCACGATTGCCAGCCTGTCTGGGTCCGGAGACGTTTTGGACACGGATGTGCTCAAGGGGTCTGGACTCTGGAGGAGTCAAGACTTTACCGATCAATATACTGGAACGGTTTGTCTGGCTCACTGGACAAATCCGCCTTTAGGTGTGCCCAGTAAGGATTCAATGGGACAATGCCACAGCTGTGGCATATGTCAATCACCGAGGGGGGTCACAAGAAGTGTCCTGGCGGCTCGGGAGGTAGCCGGCATTCTAAGGTTCAGCTGTGTCTTCCGGTGGGGAGCTTCTACGGTCAACCTGTTGGCCTCTTGTCTCAACAGAAAGGTACATAGAATTGAGGCAAGGTCTCTGGATCCTCTGGCCGACACCACAAATGCACTAGTGGCCCCTTGAGGCCAGTATCATCTGATATACGCCTTTCCCACACTAAAACTTCTGCCGAGTCTTCTGCGAAGGATCGAGGCAGAAGGGATCTGGTCATCCTAGTGGCTCCAGACTGGCCTTTGTGGTCTTGGTACGGCAGGTCGCCGATGCTCCTTGGAGACTTCCTCTCAGAGAAGATCTACTGGCCCAAGGGCCAATCTTCCACCCTGCTTTACAGTCTCTGGCTTAAACGGCTTGGCTGTTGAAAGCCAGGTGCTGAAGGATAGGGGCTTGTCTGGATCGGTGATTCCCTTGCTGTTAAAGGCTAGAAAAATCTACCTCTAGGAAGATTTACCATTGCGCTGTAAGACGTACATTGCATGGTATGAGTCTCCTTGGAGGTTATTCCCGTTTCCTTTCAGTGGCTTAGATTTTGGCATTCCTCCAATGAGATGTTAAGCAGCGCCTGGTCTTGGGTACTGTCAAGGGCCAGGTTTTCAGCCTTGGCGGTCTTCTTTTGCTGTCCTTTTGGCTTTGCATTCTTTGGATTGCACCTTTTATTCAGGGGGTTCACCACTTGGCTTCCTCAGTTCGGTATCCATTGCCTCCGTGGGATCTCAATTTGGTGCTGTCGGTTCTCCACTTACCACCTTTCAAGTATATTTGTTAGCTTCCTCTGCTTACATTGTCCCAGAAGGTAGCCTTCTTGCTGGCTATTACTTCTGCACGCAGGGTGTCACAGCTGGCGGCGTTGTTTTGTCGTTCACCTTACCTGGTGACTCACAGAGATAAAGTGGTGCTTCGCCCTTGTCAGTCTTTCCTTCTGTAGGTTGTTTCTGGTTTCCATCTGAATAGACATTGTGTTGCCTTCCCTGTGTCCCAAGTCTAAACATGCTAGGGGGATTGCCTTGCACTCTCTGGATGTGGGTCAGGCGCTCAGGGTGTACCTTGCGGCAACCAATTCATTTAGGAAATCAGCTTTACTGTTTGTCCTTATTGATGGACTTAGCAAGGGGTTGATCGCGTCTGCCGCAACCATTTCCAGATGGACAAGACAGACGGTGGTGCAGGCCTATTCCATTAAGGGTCAGGTTCCTCCTTTCCCTGTTGAGGTGCTTTCTACGCAGGCTCTTAGTGCCTCCTGGGCTTTTCGCCATCAGGCATCAGTGATACAGGTTTGCAAGGCGACCACCTGGTCGTCTGTGCACTCTTTCACAAAATTTTATAAAATGGATGTACTGGCATCTGCAGATGCCGCTTTTAGCTGCAAGGTTTTGCAGGTCGCTGTTTGAGACGACCTGTTCCTCTTTGAGGGTGAATTATTGTCAGGTGAGCTCCAATTGTTCCTGGTTGAGCTCTGTTACCTGGTTGGCTAGGTTTAGCCTTTTGTGAATTTTTTTCTGCTGTGTTTTTTCCCACCCCTCACGTTTCAACTGCTTTGGGACGTCCCAATGGTTAAGAAGATTCTTGAGCTGTCAGTCAATAAACGAAAGAGAAAATTGGATTTTTGTCTTGCCGTAAAATCTTTTTCTCTGATGTTTGTTGATGGACACAGCACCCACCCCTCTATTGAGTTTTTTTTTTCTTCTGACACTGTTTGCAACAAAACTGAATGCCTATAGCAGAGTGTGGAAGTACATCCCCTGGGACTGCCCCATAGGCGTGGTAAAGTTATTTTCCTGCCTAGTGTCCTACTCCTGTAGGGGGCAGCATAACCAATAGTTAGGATGATTCTGGAGCTGTATCCGTTCATGAAAGTCAGAGAAAAGGATTTTACGGTAAGACAAAAATCTAATTTTTTTTTTTTATTTTTACATACTGTCACCAGTGCAGTACAGCATCATGTAACGTGTGGCGGTGATCAGGATTTTTCTTAGCTGCAGCAGGTGGTGGACTCAGCGGATGACAGATTGCGCTGTAGTGCAGCCCATGGGGTGCAATCTTGGGAGGACGTCATGTGACATCCTCCCAGAATAACGGGGCTCCCGTCCAGCCATCATTTTACAGTAGGCCAGACAGGAAGGAGCTAAACATAGTCAATAGCCTGAAATTTCACTTCAAGGATAGTATGAAAAATAGTGTGTAAGATTCAACTGGCTTTACTGTATTGAATATTTTAGGTAACCTTGTGACCGCAATAAACAAAAGCGACTGACACCTATTACAGTCCTTAACTCTAAGGGCCTGCCTTTGCCCTTTGAATTCATTTAGACCTCTAGAATGAAGCATGGGCACCATAGTATATATTTATAACCTAAAAAATGTGGGGCAGCCAATGCTGTATTCTGAAAAAACGTATAACCAAAGGACTTTCTATGATAGAAAAAAAAAAAAACTATTCTTAATGAAAGGATGTCTTCTGGAAATAACAGAGATTACCAGGTCCTCTGGAAATAATAGGAAATATCAGGTCAGAGCAGACAAACCCTAATTGGCAAATTCATCGGAAGGGTGCTGCAGGATTATGTGTAAATGGGGCCAGTGATCAGACTGTGCTCATTTGCTTCCTTTATAGGCTTCCCAGCATACCCGTGAGGATTTTTATCCTGACTGGAGTCCTCCTTTAAGCCTGTTTGGGGATTATGTTGCTTGCCTCATTAAGCTGCAGTTGCTGTTTTACCTGTTTATTTGTTAGGACTGCTTTCTTGAGCTTAATGAGCTTGTCCCAGGACCAGACTGAATTGTTAACTATAAAAGGCATGGCCGGTGTCTCTGGCACTCGTTAAGGCAGCAGGTACAGGGAACTGCTGGGCCTTGCTCATTTAAGTGGCATATTGACACTGTCACGACTGGATGAGCCAGTGGTGTATCTAGGTTACAGAGGATCACAGGGGAGGCCTTTGCTAATGAACTGCTTGACTCTGTGTTGATCCTGCGAGCAGTAAATTATTCCTGCCAAGAAGCAGCAGTGCCCTCAATCATTTGCATAAAGAGGTAAAGTGATCCCAGTACAGAGTAAAGCATGTGAAGATCCACTTAATGAAAACGTGGAGGGCCTTGTTTTTCTTTGTTATAAGGAGAGTGACAGATACGTGCACATCGAGTCAGCTTCACACATTCTAGCCATGGAGAGCCAGTACAAGTCAGTGTCTGTAATGACATGAGTTGTGATCCAAATTTTCATTCTTCCACTGTCCAGTTTAAAACTGCAAAGTTTAACACACAGACTGTTCTGATTCCATGCACTTTTTAAAGTGGTTGGTTATTTTTTCCCTAAAATAACAAACCTGGTATACTTACCTGCTATGTGCAATGGTATTGCACAGAGTGGCCCCGAACTTCCTCTCCTGGGGTCCCCCACCGGCGCTGTCTGCTTCTCATCTTCTCCATCTGCCACCATAGCAAACCGCTTGTTTTTGAAACAGACGTACGGGCTCAATTCCAAGCCAGGCTGTGTGTGTCTATTAACTCACATAGTGCAGCTTGGGTTTACAAAAACATTTTGTCACAGAAAGAAGATTTATGTCCTTTGTGGTTATTGAGAGATAATTTTAAATTAAATATTGTGCCTGGAGTTCAGCATTAAGCATTGCTGTATACCAGTTTCATAATTCGTGTGACTTCTGCCATCACATGGCCTTGTTTATACTATCCTCCTGTTGTGTTTATGCAGATCACCATTAGGCAAGGCATGAAAACGGACACTGGGGCGTTGATGGCTTTGTGCGAGAAGACCGAAAATGATATCCGCTCCTGCATTAATACGTTACAGGTATGTTCATATGTCCCCATACCATGGTTCACGTGTTGGGTGATTGTATCATACCTACTACATTACCATCATTAGCAAAAGGTTTCCAAACCTTGAATGCCTAAATCAGAATAGCATTGTTTATTTAAATCAAACCTAAGGAGAGAGAAATATGAAAGCTGCCATTACTGTCCTTTCCTTCTGAAATTGCTAGTTGCCTAGTTGTCCTGCTGAAGGGGGACCCAAAACAAGCTTGCCTCATTAAGCTGCAGTGATTTGTTTTTATCATATTGAGATGGTTATGGTAATTTTATAGATACGTGGTGCTTAACAGAGTCCTGATTTGAAGAAAAGTGTGTATGTTAACTTTTCATAATATAACCCCTTGCTTTGCCAGTTCCTGCGTGGCCGAGGGAAGAAAGAGCTAAACGTGAAAACAGTCCAGACCATGAAGATTGGACTGAAAGACCAAAATAAGAGCCTTTTCTTTGTGTGGCAGGAGATCTTCCAACTCCCCAAAAATCAGAGGTAGGGCAAACATTTTAGGTAAGGGGATTGCATGGGGATTGTATTTTTCCACACTCTTGTTATTGGCAAGTGTATGTGAGTAGTTTGCTCTCTAAAGGCTTTCAAGACTAGCCTGGGGGTGAGGGGCCTTTTTCCAGTAGAGGCATAAATACTTCTAGTGGTTTGGAGTGGCTGACAAAAAGTGTGCAGGCAGTGCTGGACGTTCTGTCATAAAGCATGGCATGCCTTGCACTCAATCAGGGAGGTTTCTTCTAATGCTGGTTTGAATAAATGTTTTGTATATATGATCTAAAACGTTCTTCCAGCTGATTAAAGGCTTAGGAAGTAACACACATTCTTCTATAAGTGTAAATGGTTAATATTTGTATGGCACGTTTACCTTTTTGATTAAATTTTTTTTTTTTTTTTTTTTTTATGTAAGGAAACGTATTGGCCAAGACCTATCTGCACCTGACATCCACCACCTTCTGGGAAACCAGAATGACCCTTTGAACCTGTTGGGCAGGACACCACTGAGTGCCATGGCACAAAGGTTCCACCATGTTTTACACCTGACCACTGCAACGGGGGAGTACGAGAAGCTGACCATGGTAAGTAGGGCTTCACGTTGCCCCTGGCAGTTTTGGCAGATTTTATTGAAAGACAGAACTGCAAAGGATGGATTCCTTGTGCAGTTGTGTGGGGTTTTTCTTTTTTTCTTTTCTATTCGTCCGGCTTCTGTCCGAATGCATGCTGGAAAACTAGCAGCAGACAAACTCCCAAACAGCGCTCTCAGCCAGTGGTAGAGAGCGCTGATGGGAGTGTCCCCCTGTAAGAACATGACAGCTTAGCCGCGGACTAACCTCGCATGGTTAATACAGTGGATCCTGACCAGAGCTGTTGCCCGAAAAAAAACTGTAGTATGTACCCGGGTTAAAGGATTACCCAAATCTGACGCCTTAGAGCAGCCTTATTTGTGGGTATCTGGTGACAGTCAGCCTTCTCCCTTCCCACTCTATTTGCCTTCCTAGTTACAATAGGTGGTGGGCAACCTCAAGAGTCTCAGAGGCCTGAACCATAGATTACTACTAAATGAGAGGAACCACCATTCCTTTTCAGCACTAAGCGCAAGCCAAAGTCTGCCGTGGGTTTATATACATTGATTAGCCATGCCATTATGACCACTGACGGGTAAAGTGAAAAGCATTATCTCGTAACAATGGCATCTGAAAGTGGGGGGGATATATTAGGCAGCAAATGAACATATCGTCTTCCCTAAAGTTGATGCGTTGAAAGCAAATAAAATGGGCAAGCGTAAGGATTTGAACACCTTTGACAAGGGCCAAATTGTAATTGCTAGACAACTGGGTCAGAGCAACTCCAAAACTGCAACTCTTGTTCAATGTTCCTACCAAAAGATGTCCAAGGAAGGAAAACCAGTTTAGCAGCAACAGACTCATGAGTGCCCAAGGCTCATTGATGCACTTGAGAATCCAAGGTCTGGACTCTGTGAAGTCTGATCCAATAGAAGAGCTACTGTAGCTCAAATTGCTGGAAAATTTCATGCTGATTCTGATAGCTGTCAGAACACACAGAGCATTGTAGTTTGTTGTGTATGGGGCTGTGTAGCCACAGCGGTCAGGGTGCCCATGCTGACCCATGTCCATAGCCAAAAGCACCCACAGTGGGCATCAGAACTGGACCACTGGGCAATGGAAGAAGGTGGCCTAGTCTGATGAATCAAGTTTTCTTGTACATCGTGTGTGTGTGTTTCACTTACCTGAGGAAGAGATGGCACTAGGATGCAGTATGGGAAGAAGACAAGCTGACAGAGCCAGTGTAATGCTTTGAACAATGTTCTGCTGGGTCCTGCTATTCCTGTGGCTGTTACTTTGACAAGGTGCCACCTACCTAAACATTGTTGATGACCATGTACACCCCTTCATGGAAACCATCCCCTGATAGCAATACATTCACCAAAGCATCTAAAAAAAAAAAAAAAAGCCTTTAATTTCCCTTGCAAGTTGCGTTTTATGTATTGGATTCTTTAGACGAGGAATAACGTGACAATTAATGATAAAAAAGCTGCTTAGGTCTCCCTCATTGGGTGTCTGAAAATTGACCATGCTTCTCTCTCCTTTACACAGGGACTGTATGACAACTTTTTGAACATGAAGGTTAAAGAGTCCAATTTTGGCATAGTGTGTTTGGCTCTGGACTGGCTGGAGTTCACAGACATTCTTAATTCCATGATCATGCATGGGCAGAACTTCCAGCTCATGAGATACTTGCCCTTCCTTCCTGTCGCCTTCCACCTCTATTTCGCTGCCAACAACATCCCTCGGATTGCCTATCCCAACAGCCATTATGAGGTATATCAAGGCTAGCCATTTCTTTATTACATTGTTCATTCATTTTTTTAGTAAACAAGGTAGATCATCCTAAGGCTCCTTTCACAGGGGCTCTCCGATCTGCTCCACCTGTCAGTTTTTCAGGCGGACCGGATCAGATGCTCCATGCACCCCTATGGAACGGCGGATATCAGTGGAGACATCTCTGCTGACACCCGCTGCTATCGGATTCGATCCTGTCTGTGAAATCCGGACGGATGGAAACCATATTTTCCATCCGTCCGGAGGATCAGATGAAAACGGACAGGTGGTCCGTTCTCATCCGATCTCCCATAGAGAAGAGCGGGGTTCTGACAGCTCCGTCTCTGCACACAGAGCGGAGACGGAGCTGTCATCCGCCTGCTCAGTGGGGATCGACGGATTGATCCCCGCTGAGCAAAACTGACTCCGGGTGCACCGCCTGTGTGAAAGCCTAAGTGTATTAGGCAACTTGATGCTGTGGCTTTCATGGTTGCAGTACTCCTTTTGTCCACTAGATGATGCTAAATCATTACACTCCTTGTATTCATTGTTTTGTGGTATGTTCTAGCAGGTATATTGAAGAGTGTCTATTGAGGATCTTTCATACATTATAAAGCAGTGAAAATGTTAACGTTACTGTTTCTTCATTCAGTTTTGTATAGACTGCTTTAATAGTGCTGCAGCATAACAGGTGACATTCAGGGCAACACCGATTAAGCTAGCAAAATTGAAGACTAACAGGACTGGGTGTTTATTTTTTTATTTTTTGTTTTTTTGCACGCAAAGCCTTTATTACAGTTCTGCTTTAAAATGTAAGAAAAGGTATAACTTTAATTCTAAGTATGTTCTCTTCCAGAAGGTAGTGTGTCATTTTTAAAATAGACCCTTCATGTGTCACAATCTTTATTGCAGACTGGTTAAGATAAGAAGGTAACGGCAAAACACATGGTTTTTCCATGAGCATTTACTTTACAGGCAGAGATTTTTTTTTTTTTTTTTTTGTGGTTGTCATCTTCATACTGTATGTATTATACAGTGGTTATAAAATGTCTACACACCCCTGTAAAAATGGCAGATTTGTGAGGTGAGAAAAAAAAAAAAAAAAGTCAGGCCAACATGAAAAGCTTCTGAAAATTTCCCACCTTTTTATTGTGACCTATTATCTGTGAAATTCAGTTAAAAAGTATTTTTAAAGTGAGATAAATAAAAATAACTTACAATAACATGGTTGCATAAATATGCAATTAATACTTTTGTTGAAGCACAGTTCAATTTTATGACAGCATTCAGTCTTTTGGGGTAAGGGTCTATCAGCCTGGCACATCTTGCCCTAGGAATCTTTGCCCAATCTATGGGTGTCCTTGGTTTGAATCTTTGTCCACCCTATCGTGCAAAAGCACTCCAGATCTGTCAGGTTGTGAAGGCATCTCCGGTGCACATTCAGGTCACCCCGCAGATTAAATTTTTATTTTTTTTCTGTACCAGTCTTCTGACCTCTTCCAACAATGAGACCCTCGATGCTTTGTAAGCTCTTTGCTATCCATAGCTTTTGGTCTAAGACAGGGGTATGCAAACTGTGGCCCTCCAGCTGTTGCAGAACTACAAGTCCCATGAGGCATAGCAAGACTCTGACAGCCACAAGCATGACACCCAGAGGCATGACGGGACTCGTAATTTTGCAACAGCTGGAGGGCCACAGTTTGCATATCCCTGGTCTAAGAGGTACTGAGTAAGGGTGCTTTGACACTGCTCCATACCATTTCAACACAGCACAAGTGCATCGCTGTGTGCCTACTTTTTTGTGCGAGTTACCTGTGCTTTCCCATAGACTTCAGCATTTTTTGGTGCCTTTCCTTCCACACATAAACATGCTGGTAGTTAAAGGATAAGTTCATCTTTTTACCAAAACACATTATGCTGTCTAGGGCTCCCAGTGAATTAAAATGCCTTACCAGTAGATGGTGACCGACATCCCCAAAGCCTGCCATAAAAACTCCCAAACTGTGTGATCATCTGCATCCTGCCCAAGTTCCAGGACTCTCCAAACATGGGGTACTTGCTCCGTCCTTTCCAGGAGCATGAGTGCTTCTGTGTTCCAGATCTATGAATGTGCAGTGGGCTCAGCCGCTGCTGCTATAAGTTAAGGAGATCGCAGTGCTCATGGGTAGGTTTGGAATGCAGAAGCGAGCTCACTTCGGTGATGCAGGGTGCAAGTGTCTTTCTGGAACTTGGGCAAGACGCAGCTGATCAACTCAATAGGAGTTTTGACAACCTTTGGGGATATCAGTCATAGACTACCGGTAAGGCATTAAAACTAAGGACAATATTTGAAAACTGCACAGTGGTTTTTTAACACACTCTGGGAATTTCATAATTTACGTTCGTTTAAAGCTAACCTGTGCTTTTCTAATGCACAAGAAGGCAACAGCTTTGCTTAAAGCAGTTTTTTTCAACCAGGGTGCCTTGAGGTTTCTTCAGGTGTGCCTTGGAAAAATTCCTAAAAGCTTCTCTAAAATTGTATACAAGCCGGTGGGTGGATGAAACCTGCCTTTTTAGTTACACAAAGCCACAGGTTTTCATTGTACACCATTACAACCTTCTAGCTTCCAACCTCCTAACCACCAATGACATCAGTTGATAAGGAGGATGTCAGTCCTTGTTTGATCCTCCCCTTCTTCCCTGCATCAGCTTTGGGGTCTCATTAGCTAAGTGAGAAAGAAAAGCTGAAGGAGAAGAGAAACATTGGAATACTAGTCAGTACCAGTTTGCAAACATATATTTGATTTGGAAGAATAACTCCCCTCTAACATTGGGTGGCCTACGTATATTGATGTTGCTGCATTATGGAAAACCATTAGAATAGTTTTTACATTTTAGAATAGGGTGCCTCAAGGCTGACCATAATTTTGGAGGGTGACTTGACTGAAAAAAGGTTTTGAAACACTGGGCTTAATGTGTACAAATCCAAAACGTTTTTCTTTAGATCAGAGTGGAGGATAAGGATGCCAACCCCGTTAGGATGGTTATTGATGCCTGTATTACTCCTTTTTGTCTTAATGACTGTTTTCATTTGGAAAATGTAGGAAAATCTATCATTTTTTTTTACACTATACTTATATACTATTGAGTTTTCACCAAAACAGGGGAAATCTGTTAATGGAGGTACTTGTTCTGTAGTTCAATTTGGAAGGACAGTCTCTCGGTTCATGTGTCTATGGGACAGTAAGTGAAGTAAATTCTCTCAACTGGGCAAAGACCTCCAAAAAAGAAAAAAAGATTTGTTTTGTCCATTTTTATTTTTCCTCTATCCAAATCTTTTAAAAAAAATATCTGTGCTTCTTGTGTTTTCTGCTTTGTTCTTCCAGGCCCTGTCCAAACTGAACCAGATGCAGAATATTCTCCACTCGATGGTCTCAGAAATCTCTCCACATATTCGTACACGTGTGGGTCCTCAGTCCTTGGTATTGGATGCCCTCTGCCTGCTGCTGGATGTCATCTCACCAAAGATGCGCCCTGTGAGTATTTTCATTTGGAGGTCCCACAAAACCAACATTCTGATCTTGGCCATTTCTCATACTTTGTAACTATAGTATATACCCAAAACAAGGAAATGACTAGCATATACCCTTACTGGCCAACAAATGCTTACCAAATAGGGAGCTCACTTGGGTATAACACTGAACTCCTAGACAAAACAATGTTCTGCCAATAGTGGTAAAATCCTACGCTTAACCACTTTACCACCGGAGGATTTTGCGGTCTTCCGTCCAGGCCACTTTTTGCTATTCGGCGCTGTGCGACGTCAACTGACAATTGCGCGGTCGTGCGACGCCATACCCAAACGAAATGTACGTCCTTTTTTTCCCATAAACAGAGCTTTCTTTTGGTGGTATTTGATCACCTGTGCGATTTTTACTTTTTGCGCTATAAACAAAAAAAGAGCGTTTATTTTGAAAAAATAACAATATTTTTAACATTTTTTTATATGAAATTCCCCCCAAAAAAGATGTGTAAACCAATTTTTTTTAAAAATTTTTGGCCAATTTGTTTTCTGCTACCTATGTTTGGTAAAAAAAATTGCAATAAGCGTATTTTGATTGGTTTGCGCAAAAGTTATTGCGTTTACTAACAAAGAGAAAGATTTCTGTCATTTTTGGTGTTTTTTTTTTTTAACGCGTAATGGCGATCTGCGATTTTTTTTGCGGGACTGCGACATTGCGGCGGACAGATCGGACCCTTGACTGACATTTTTGACACTTTTGGGGGTACCAGTGACATTACTGCAGTAATCAGTGCTATATATATGCACTGTTACTGTAAAAATGACACTGGCAGTGAAGGGGTTAATTTTATTGGAGAGGGAGGGGTTAATGTATGCCTGGTGCTTACTGACGTGTAGGGGGGGAGGTGACTGAGTGAGTCATGGACAGATCGGATGTCCAGCTATGCTGAACAGTCCGATCTGTCACTCCCTGTCACTATGGAGATCCGCCCGCTGTGTTTACACACAGCGGGCGGATCTCCAGACTCGATCCCTGACGATCGGGTAAGAGCAGCGGCGATCGCCGCTGCTCCTCCCCTGGCCCGACTCCCGCTGTGAATGAAAACAGCGGGAGCGAGCCTCCGGCGGCGCGCAAGCGCCGCCCAGAAGGGGGAGTGTCTGACGACGTAGTACTACGTCGTCAGACGATAACGAACCACTCTGCCGCAGTAATATTACTGTGAGCAGAGGTAAAGTGGTTAAGTATGCATAAATCAAAAAAAGGAAAATCCACACAAACCATCTCCACAATAAAAACACTTTATTATCTCATTAGTTAATTATTACAGTGCATCCGGAAAGTTTTCACCTTTTCCACATTTTGTAATGTTAAAGCCTTATTCCAACATGGATTAAATTCATTATTTTCTTCAAAATTCTACAAACAATACCCCATAATGACAATGTGAAAAAAGTTTGTTTGAAATCTTTGAGAATGTAATAAAAATTATAAACCAAAAAAATCCCATGTACATAAGTATTCACAGCCTTTGCTCAATACTTTGTTGGTGCACCTTTAGCACCAATTACAGCCTCAAATCTTTTTGATTATGATGCTACAAGCTTGGCACACCTATTTTTGGACAGTTTCTCCCATTCTTCTTTGCAGAACCTCTCAAGCTCCTTCAGTTTGGATGGGGAGCGTCGGTGCACAGCCATTTTAAGATCTCTCCAGAGATGTTCAATCAGGTTCAAGTCTGGGCTCTGGCTGGACCACTCTAGGACATTCACAGAGTTGACCTTTAGCCACTCTTCTGTTATCTTGGCTGTGTGCTTAGGGTTCCTTGCCCTGTTAGAAGATGAACCTTTGCCCCAGTCTGAGGTGCAGAGTGCTCTGAAACAGGTTTTCACCGAGGATGCCTCAACATTGCTGAATTCATCTTTCCCTTGATCCTGACTAGTCTCCCAGTTTCTGACGCCGAAAAACATCCCCACAGCATGATGCTGCCACCACCATGCTTCACTGTATTGGCAGGGTGATGAGCGGCCCCTGGTTTCTGCCAGACATGACGCTTGCCATTCAGGCCAAAGAGTTCAAACTTTGTATCATCAGACCAAAAGATGTTGTTTCTAATGATCTGAGAGTCCTTCAGTTCCTTTTAACAAACTCCAGGCAAGCTGTCCTGCCTTTTACTGAGGAGTGGCTTTCATCTGGCCACTCTAACATACAGGCCTGATTGGTGGCGTGCTGCAGAGATGGTTGTTCTTCTTCTAAAAGGTTCTCCTCTCTCCACAGAGAAATGCTGGAGCTCTGTGAGAGTGACCATCGGGTCCTTGGTCACCCTCCTGACTAAGAACCTTCTCCCCCGATCGCTCAGTTTGGACAGGTGGCCCGCTCTAGGAAGAGTCCTGGTGGTTTCAAATAGATGATGGAGGCCACTGTGCTCACTGGGACCAAAAATGCTGCAGAAATTTTTGTGTACCCTTCCCCAGATCTGTTCCTTATTCAAATCCTGTCTTGGAGGTCGACAGACAATTCCTTGGACTTCATGGCTTGGTTTGTGCTCTGACATGCACTGTTAACTGTGGGACCTTACAGCTGCAAGAAAAACTATGTGAACCCTTTGGAATGATATGGATTTCTGCACAAATTGGTCATAAAATGTGATCTGATCATCATCTAAGTCACAACAATAGACAATCAGTCTGCTTAAACTAATAACACACAAAGAATGAAATGTTGCCATGTTTTTATTGAACACACCATGTAAACATTCACAGTGCAGGTGGAAAAAGTATATGAACCCTTGTATTTAATAACTGGTTGAACCTCCTTTGGCAGCAATAACTTCAACCAAACATTTCCTGTAGTTGCAGATCAGACGTGCACAACGGTCAGGAGTAATTCTTGACCATTCCTCTTTACAGAACTGTTTCAGTTCAGCAATGTTCTTGGGATGTCTGGTGTGAATCACTTTCTTGAGGTCATGCCACAGCATCTCAATCGGTTTGAGGTCAGGACTCTGACTGGGCCACTTCAGAAGGCGTATTTTCTTCTGTTTAAGCCATTCTGTTGTTGATTTACTTCTTTGCTTTGGGTCATTGTCCTGTTGCAACACCCATCTTCTGTTGAGCTTCAGCTGGTAGACAGATGGCCTTAAGTTCTCCTGCAAAATGTCTTGATAAACTTGGAAATTAATTTTTCCTTCAATGATAGCAATCCGCCCAGGCCCTGACGCAGCAAAGCAGCCCCAAACCATGATGCCCCCACCACCATACTTCACAGTTGGGATGATGTTTTGATGTTGGTGTGCTGTGCCTCTTTCGCCACACAGAGTTGTGTGTTTTTTCCAAACAACTCCACTTTGGTTTCATCTGTCCACAGAATATGTTGCCAGTACTGCTGTGGAACATCCAGGTGCTCTTGTGCAAACTGCAAACATGCAGCAATGTTTTGTTTGGACAGCAGTGGCTTCCTCTGTGGTATCCTCACATGAAATCCATTCTTGTTTAGTGTTTTACGTATTGTAGATTCGCCAACAGGGATGTTAGCATTTGCCAGTGACTTTTGTAAGGCTTTAGCTGACACTCTAGGATTCTTCTTTACCTCATTGAGCAGTCTGCGCTGTGCTCTTGCACTCATCTTTACAGGACGGCCACTCCTAGGGAGAATAGCAGCAGTGCTGAACTTTCTCCATCTATAGACAATTTGTCTTACCGTGGACTGATGAACAGCAAGGTTTTTGGAGATACTTTTATAACCCTTTCCAGCTTTATGCAAGTCAACAATTCTTAATCGTAGGTCTTCTGAGAGCTCTTTTGTGCGAGGCATCATTCACATCAGGCAATGCTTCATGTGAAAAGCAAACCCAGAACTGGTGTGTTTTTTATAGGGCAGGGCATCTGTAACCAACACCTCCAATTTCATCTCATTGATTGGACTCCAGTTAGCGGACATCTCACTCCAATTAGCTCTTGGAGATGTCATTAGTCTAGAGGTTCACATACTTTTTCCACCTGCACTGTGAATGTTTACATGGTGTGTTCAATAAAAACATGGCAACATTTCATTCTTTGTGTGTTATTAGTTTAAGCAGGCTGTGATTTGTCTATTGTTGTGACTTAGATGATGATCAGATCACATTTTATGACCAATTTGTGCAGAAATCCATATCATTCCAAAGGGTTCACATACTTTTTCTTGCAGCTGTATATAGACAGGTGTGTGGCTTTCCAAATGTCCAATCAACTGAATTGACCACAGATGGACTATAATCAAGTTGTAGAAACATCTCAAGGATGATCAGTGGAAAAAGAATGCACCTGAGCTCAATTTTGAGTGTCATGGCAAAGGCTGTGAATACTTATGCGCATTTGATTTTTTTTTTTTTTTTTTTTTAGTAAATTTGCAAAGATTTCAAACAAACTTCTTTTTACATTGTATTACGGGGTATTGTTTGTATAATTCTGAGGAAAATAATGAATTTAATCCATTTAGGAATAAGGCTGTAACGTAAAATGTGGGAAAAGTGAAGCGTTGTATATACTTTCCGGATGAACTATAAATGCAAAACACCTATGCAAGGATTCTCCACTATATGCACATGTGAATCCCAAGTAATATTGAATTTTAAATCAATATCTAATAAAGAGCTGCCACTTTAAATGATCAATGATCATACCTAGACAGTTCCTGATATATATCAGTAGATCCTATAAGCTAAAGTTGAAATCCACATGAAGGATTCCTAGTGTCATGCTAGGCAAATACCTTGCCTTCTATTCCAGAGCAGCCTTTTTCAACCAGGGTGCCTTTAGGTTTCTTAAGGGGTGCCTTGGCAAAATTCCTAAAAATTGCCCAAGAATTGTATACAAGCCAGCGGGTGCATCCAGCCTGCCCTTTAGGTACAATAAGCCACAGGATTTAATTGTGCACCATTGCAATCTTCCAGCCTCTGGTGTCCTAACAACCAATGACCTCATTGGTTGATGAGGATGTCGAGAGCCTGCACAGCATATTTGTTTGCCACTCCGGGAGCACTTGGGTAACATTACCGGAATGAGGGAGAAGAGAAACAATTAAATACTAGTCTGGTTGCAAAGGTGTATTTGCTTTGGAAAAATAGATTGCATTCTAACGTTGGGTGTCCTATGTGTGTGGGTGTTGCAGCATTCGTTCTTTACAATTTAGAATGGGGTGCCTTTAGATTTGCCCATACTTTATAGGGTGCCTTGACCTAAAAAAGGTTGAGAAACACTGTTTCAGATGAATGGTTATTAATACCACTCTTCAAAGTACAACGGTACAGTTTCTCAGGACTAATCATATGCAGTTCTTGTCGCAATGCTACTGCACAGACCTAAATTGCTATTTGTCACCAAAAGAAATCCATTATTTGACAGATGTGCAGAAAAGAGGAATGAGCGGGTTCTTCCTAGGTATGCACTGGAAGGTTTCATATATGTGCATGTATAAGTTTCCAATGCTGTGCCCACGTGCGTCCAGTTTAAAGTGATATTAAAGGCTCTAGTCTGTGTTGTGTGTGTTTTTTTTTTATAACCCAAAATGAAAAGAGGTCTAAACTTGCCTCCTCTTCTGTCTCCTCGCCGGCACTATCTGTTCTTTCTTCCCTGCCTGTGCCCCCATAGCAAGCTGTGTGCTATGGGGACACGCATGGGCAAGCACCAGAGCAGGACTTTGTGCGTCCATGGACGCACACTGAGTGGCTCGGATCCGCCCCCCACTCCCTCCTCACAGCAATGACTCCTACTGCTGCCCCCTGTGAGAAGAGGTAGACAGACCAGCGCTACTGCAGACAGTCACAGCACTGGATCATAGAGGTGACAGGTATTTGGAAAGGGGAGGGGAAGGAGGTATCAGCTAGTGAAAGGTTTTTACCCTTAATGCAGAGAATGCATTAAGGTAATAAAACCTTTGACTTTAGAACCACTTTAAGGTGGGTAATACTGTTTGTCTGCATTCATTCATTGATTGACATTGTATTGCTGGACCTGCTCACAGTTGCAGTGCTCATGCTGGAATAGTGTGGCTGAAAACAAGTACTTATCTATTCTACTGTCTGGAGCCTCAGGGACTTTGCCAACGTACGTCACTTTTTTAAATGTAGTAATGGTGCAATTTGCGAGAATCCAAAAGTGCACACAATATCCTCTAAACCGGCAAGTTTGTTTGTAAGCAAATCAATTGGATTACCATGATTAACTGTCATGATGATCAGATGGTTGGGAACCAATCAGTATGTTTCCCAGTAATTAGTGTGGGACCAGCTATGTCACAGATTCTCTGAGCTAAAGCTGGATACACACTATCCAACTTTTGTTGGTAGATTTCCTTCAGATTTACCTTTTCTATGTAGTGCAAGGGCCTGCCAGATTGCATACAAATTGAAAGTGTTTAGGTTTGACCTCATATTATATGGTTTTGGTAAGTCTGAAGGAAAAAGTCTTCAAAAAATCTTATAGTGTGTATGGCCCATAAGACTGCTCACAGCTTTGCAAGGTATTTTCTCTCAGCAGGGAAGACTTTGATGAGGAGCGGTAAAAGTAAAGCTTGTGGTTGGAAACGGGTAAAAGTACATTCCAATAAAATAAAAATATGTAGAATTTAGCTCTGAAATAGATGGTGGATGCCTCTGCTTCGATTGGGTTTTTCAATGAAATGGCTATCTATAGCACCAGGATTTTCACGCAGGTGGATTTTAATACAGGACTAGGTGAAGTGAAGGTACTGATCTGCGGAAATCAACTACTTAAGCTGAAGTCTAAGCAAATATAAAAGACAGAAATTAACGCAGCCCTGTAAAAATGAATATCATTTAAATGTATTTTTTTCTGCCATTGAGGGACACAGGTAGTCTTAATATTTTGGGATATACTACCACCTAAAGGAGGATTGGACACTGTCAAAAAAATAAAAACCTAGGCCAGCCCAGGGTTTACCCCCTGCTTCAAGCTTATCTCTGTGTTTTTTTTTTTTTGCTAATGCCCTAGGATAATTGTTTTTTTTGTTTTAGCTCTGCTGGCAAAAAAACTAACCTACTATAGCACTAATTTTCTTCAATCAAGGCTTTGCTGCTAGAGCTGGTCTTTACAATAGCTGCTATCTGGCACAGCCTGTCCCCGGCTTTGCTTTAGAATGCTGTGACCAGAACCCACTGGTGCCACAGACGCATTCTAGTGGCTCCAGACTGGCCTCGCCGGTCTTGGTATGCTGATTTGGTACAGCTGGTCGCCGATGCTCCTTGGAGGCTTCCTCTCAGGGAAGGTCTACTGTCCCAAGGGCCAATCTTCCATCCTGCTTTACAGTTTAACGGCTTGGCTGTTGAACGCCAGGTGCTGAAGGATAGAGGTTTGCCTGAATCAGTGATTCCTGCGCTGTTAAAGGCTAAAAGATTTACCTCTAGGAAGATCTACATTGCATGGTGTAAGTCTGTTGGGGTTCCCCCTTTTCCGTCAACGAGGGGTTGAGCAGCACCTGGCCTTGGGTACCATTTAAGTGCCAGGTTTCAGCTTTGGCGGTTTTCTTTCAACATCCATTGGCCACGCTTTCCTTGGTGCGTACCTTTATCCAGGAAGTTCGAAATTTGGCTCCTCCAGTGCGGTCTCCATTGCCGCCGTGGGACCTCAATTTGGTTGTCAGTTCTCCAGAAATCCTTCCTTCAAAAATATTCGGGAGGTTCCCCTGCTTACTTTGTCCCAGAAGGTGGTCTGTTTGGTGGTGCAGGGTGTCGAAGCTTGTGGCGTTGTATTGTTCACCTTACCTGATGTTTCACAGAGATAAGGTGGTTCTTCGTCCCTGTCTGTTGTTCCTTACAAAGATCGTCCCTGATTTCCAATTCAATGAAGACATTGTGTTGCCTTTCCTACGACCCAAGCCTAAACAACCTAAGGAAATTGCCTTGCATTCCCTGGATGTGGTTTGTGCAATCGGGGTGTACCAGGCAGCTACGGATTTATTTAGGAAGTCAGACTCACTATTTGTACTCACGGATGGACCTCGGAAAGGGTTGCCTGCTTCTGCTCCGGCCATTTAAAGATGGATCAGACAAACGGTGATTCAGGCCTATTCCATTAGGGGTCAGGTTCCTCCTTTCCCTTTTTTAGGTGCACTCTACTTGGGCACTCCTGGGCCTTCTGTCACCAGGCGTCAGTGCTGCAGGTTTGCAAGGCAACCACCTGTTCGTCTGTGCTCACTTTTACAAAGTTTTATAAGGTAAATGTGTTGGCATCTGCGGATGCTTCTTTTGGCCACAAGATTTTGCAAGCCGCTCTTTAGAGGACCTTGTCCTCTTTGAGGGAGTATTGTTTTCTTCAGGCGAGCTTCAGTTGTTTATGGTTGAGCTCCATGTTACCTGGTTGGCTACGGTTTAGCCTTGGGAATTTTTTCTTGCTGTTCCCAACCCTTATGTTTGACACTGCTTTAGGACGTCCCAATGGTCAACAAGATAAAGAGCTGTGTTCGTCAATAAAGGAAAGCGGAAATGGGATTTTTGACTTGCATTAAAATCCATTTCTCTGATGTTCATTGACAGACACAGCACCCACCCCTCTGTGACGTTGGCTTTCTTCTGACACTGCTTGTAACAAAACTGAGTGCCTATAGCTGAGAATGAGAGTATACTCCCTGGGACTGCCCCATAGGCGTAGTCAAACCTTTTCCTGCCTAGTGTCCTACTCCTGTAAGGGACAGTATAACTCAATGGTCAATAATATAAAGAGCTGTGTCCGTCAATGAACATCAGAGAAATGGATTTTTCATGAAGTCAAAAATCCAATTTTTTGTGGTTTTTAACTAATCTTAAGGCCTAAAATGTGCATTTTATCTTGTTTGGCAGGAGTTCTGCTTTAAAGCCGATCTGTACACGCTGCTAGTTTTAGAAATAACTGTGAAGTAATATTTTATCACACCAGAGCTGGCCTGCTTGACCATACTAAACAGACAATGGCTGGAAGTCGTAGCTCTCACAACTTACGGTTTAGAAATGTCTTTCTTGCGGTGTTTTCTTTCCTCCGTGGTGTAACTCTGTGTTACGTTTGCCCTTGAGACTCCATTGACTTCTACAAACCCTGACAGTGTTTTGTTGTCCATTGCATTCTCTTGAATCTTGAGGTGTCAGGCAAGGTCATCGTCTCCCCCCGGGTCTGAGGTTATTTTCCTTTTGTTCTTTATTTAGGTCCGTAAGCCCTAGGCTCATATCCTTTTAATTTAATTGTGATTGAAGTGAACGAAAAGCAATTTAATCTGTGTCTCCGGGTGAGCCAAGGGCCAAGGCAATTAGACTGAAAACTCATTTTTAGTCTTAAAGTGCTAGCCTCCACGTGCAGAGCACAGGCCTTTCTCTTGGCCTGCTTTTACCTTGTCCTGTCTGTCTTACAGTATCGTGTAAGAGGACTTCATCCGCTACAAATGTATTATAATCCCTTATTGCCTTCCTATGGTAGATCCATCACCTGTTAAGTTGAGTTTAGCCAGTAATAAGGTCACTGTTCTGTACTTACCATTGACCAATGGTACTGGATAGTTTTCCCGTATTTGCACTTCCTAAATTGGGTAGGTTGCTGGTTCTTGCTGCTGTCCTGCACTGTTTTAATACATTTAAATTGCTGACGATGTTGTGCAACTGTGCTAAAGATGTGCATATTAAAGAGGAGCCTCCCTCCTCTTTTGCCCACAGCTTGGCCATTCACAAAGCACAGCGTGCTTCGCACATGCACAGTAGGCAACTGGCTGTGAAACCACAAGGCTTCACTGCCGGTTTCCCTTAGCCGAGATGGCGGCGGAAGCACCCCAAGAGCCGATTTCAAAAATCGACTCTGGTGAAGACCCCATTGGATTCGTGGACAGGTAAGTGTCCTAATATTAACCACTTTACCACCGGAGGATTTTGTTGTCTTCCGTCCAGGCCACTTTTTGCGATTCGGCGCTGTGCGAATTTAACTGACAATTGCGCGGTCGTGCGACGCCGTACCCAAACGAAATTTACGTCCTTTTTTTCCCCACAAACAGAGCTTTTTTTTTGGTGGTATTTGATCACCTGTGCGATTTTTACTTTTTGCGCTATAAACAAAAAAAAAGCGTTTATTTTGAAAAAATATTTTTCACATTTTTTTATATGAAATTCCCCCCCCCCCCCCCCCCCCCAAAAAATGTAAAAATCAAAAATTTTTTTAATTTTTGGCCAATTTGTTTTTTGCTACATATTTTTGGTAAAAAAAATCACAATAAGCGTATTTTTATTGGTTTGCGCAAAAGTTATTGCGTTTACTAACAAAGGGAAAGATTTCTGTCATTTTTGGTGTTTTTTTTTTTTTTTTTGTAACGCGTAATGGCGGCGATCTGCAATTTTTTTTTTTTTTTTGGCGGGACTGCGACATTGCGGCGGACAGATCGGACCCTTGACTGACATTTTTGACACTTTTGGGGGTACCAGTGACATTACTGCAGTAATCCGTGCTATATATATGCACTGTTACTGTAAAAATGACACTGGCAGGGAAGGGGTTAATTTTATTGGAGAGGGAGGGGTTAATGTATGCCTGGTGCTTACTGACGTGTGGGGGGGGAGGTGACTGAGTGACACAAGGACAGATCCAGGGTTCAGCTATGCTGTACCCTGCAATCTGACACTGCCTGTCACTTCAGAGATCCGCCCACTGTGTTTACACACAGCGGGCGGATCTCCAGACTCGATCCCCGACGATCGGGTAAGAGCAGCGGCGATCGCCGCTGCTCCTCCCCTGGCCCGACTCCCGCTGTGACTGAAAACAGCGGGCGCGTGCGGCCGACAAGGGGCGGAGTCCAGCGACGTAGGTCTACGTCGCTGGACGGGAACGAGCCACTTTGCTGCAGTAGCAGCAAAGTGAGCGGGGCTAAAGTGGTTAAAAGTCAGCAGCTACAGTTTTTTTTTTTTTCCGAAGGAGCCTGGAGCTCTGCTTTAAACCTTATTGTTCATAGTGCTATGTCGATTTGATATTGGGGAGGAGGTTGCATGCATATACTCTATCTTTGCTATGACCAAACTGTTCCTATGCCTGTGATCGCCGTGAAAGCTGTATACATTTACTGAGTTCTTTTAGACCCCTGTCTAGGAGGGGACTTTTTGCTTGCCCCCCCCCCCCCCCCCCCCACACACACACACACACACTTGGTTTTTGTTCTGCCATTTTGCTGTCAGCAGGGGATCCCGCTGACAGCAGATGAGTTATGGTTGTAAAGGACACGGCGGGTTCCGGCTCCTTAACCAGCTGAAAGTTCATTCATTCTCTAAATTTCACATGCCTGGACCATTACTTATTTATTGCATGCATTTATTTATTTCCTTTAGTGAACTGACATTTTCAGTATTGCATGTGATATTTTGGGAAAAATGTAATGTGACCCAAATACGGCATTGACTATGCTTTAGTGAAGTGAGCCCACAGTCCCATTTTTATTTCTCCAAGAAACAATTAGAGCTAAAGGATCTGCACTGAGCTTCTTTAAATAGGTGACTGCTTTCCATACAAATTCCATTGGTGGACAATAGGAAGCAATAATGATTCAGAACATTTGTGCAGCATAAAGTACAGTAACATACCACCCTGAAATTGGCTCCACTTCATGGAAGTCACAGCGATGTCCTGTATCACTGGCCTGAAGCCTCATCTGTAACCTCATCTATCAGCCTGTCATGACAGGCTCTCTTTAGGGCCTCATTCACACCATAAGTGCATAAAAACTTGCAGATTTGCTTGCATAGGCTTGTTCACACCCTCTGCAGAGACATGCGTAATTTTTGCATAGGTCTCTGCAAGGACACGAAGAAATCCATTGTTTTTTATGTGTTGTGCTCCCACCATAACACTGCTGTCATGGTAAGTTTTTTTTTTTTTTTTTTTTTTTTTTTTTTTTTTTCTCGTCAGAAATATGTAACATAATATTCTCTGAAAGGGCACAAAGAAAACACTTGCTTTTTGTGCCCTGTTCACACCACAATGCTGATGTCACATAAGTTTTTTTTCTGCACAGAAAACTGCATTCACATTGCAGATTTCAGCGCAGAAAAAAAAAAAAAAAATCTGCAGCTAATACTATTATTGTGGTGTAAACAGGGCACATAGAGAACAATTGTTTTCTGTGTGTCTCTGCAGAGACAGGTGCAGAAAAAACTCACATCTCTGCACATGGTGTGAGGCCTAAAGCTGACCTGCAGTCTTGCTCAGTGGTTGTTTAGGCTCAGTTCACACTGAGGCGACTTGGGAATCCGACTTGTTAGTCAATGAGAGCTGTCTTAATTAGCACTGCCCAAGTTGCTCCGCCTTTAGAAAAGGTTCCTGTACTACTTCAAGGCGACTTCTATCTGACTTGTGCCCATTAATGTAAGTCTCCTCCAAGTCGGATCTCCATGTATATTCTCGTGATTTGGATCTGACATTATAGGAAGATTACCCAGGCATTCCCTGCAATGTAATCCCTCTCTTGCTTCAAAGTCGCATCAAAGTAGTAATTAAGTAGCCAGGGAGTCACCTGGCAAAGTCGCACTGTAGGTTACCCTAATTTCAGGTCTCAGTAGTGTGCACCGAGCCTTTTTAAAATGTTACTAAACCCAGGACTACTATATCTGGTCTCCCACAGTACACAGAACACGGAAATGCAATCATTTTAGTAAATATAAACTGCTAAATACCTTTTCTCATCAGCAGTATATAGCAGTCCTGTAACTTCCATCAGTGTCTGGTTAAAGCTTGTAGGAGGAATTTTCATTCTACTCTAACTGTCCTATGATGAGGCTGCAGGATCCCTGACCCTCTGTCTGGACAGTGCTGATTGGCCCTGTGCTGATCACATGCATCCCCCCCCCCCCCCCCCCCCCCCAAAAAAAAAAAACAGTCTAACAATACACACCAAACTGAGCATGTGCTGAGTGCCTCCAAAGACTGTCTTATCAGGAGATAGATTGGAGACAGTGGAAGAAGGGGAGGATCAGGTAAGACAGGATCAAACAGCCTTTTTACACAATGCAGCGGATATCCCCTTTGGTTCCACACTGAGTATAACAAGCATGCTTTACTGCATATATAGACTGATTTTACTGTTGTGGGTTTAGTACCACTTTATTGAAATCACTTACTGTGATTTAACTGCACACTGTGAGCTTCTCACATTGTGCATTAGGCCCCTTTCACACAGGCGGACCGTTCAGATCCACCTGTCCGTTTTTTTGGCGGATCTGAACGGTCCCCCCATGCATCCCTATGGGGCACCGGATGTCAGCGGAGACATGTCCGCTGACATCCGATCCGTCAAATCTGGACGGATGGAAACCCTATTTTCCATACGTCCAGCTGATCGGATGAGAAAGGACAGACGATCCGTTCCCATCCGATTCCCCCATAGAGAAGTATGGGGAACTGACAGCTGTGTCTCCGCACACAGCGCGGAGAACAGCTGTCATCCTCCTGCTCAGCAGGGGATCGGCAGATCAATCCCCTGCTGAGAAAAATGGAGTCCATCCGACGGAAGGGCTGTGTGAAAGAGCCATAAGAAGCTGTAGCAAGTCAAGACCGAGCCTGCCCCATTTCCTTAGTAGATGCCCAGCATCCTCTAACTCTTTCCCCCCCCAGCCTAACTGTCTCTTGCCTGCCCCTTTCATTCATTGGACAATAGCTCTTTTGCTCAGAGGCTCAGCATCACGTGTTGGCATTACCACAACTTCTTTTTATCAAGAAAGCAAATCTGACCGAGCCTGTCTCATTTTCTGGGTGGACAGCAGCACCCTGCTGACCCCTCCCACCAGCTATGATCCACCTGCATTGCATACAAAAGCAAAGAGACCAAATGATGATGTCACAAAATGATGTAGAAAATCAAGGTTGTATTTATTTAATTAGCGTGTTGATGAGGTGAAAGGAGGAGCCAGGGAAGGCAGAAATGTATTCAGAGATTGCAGTTTGGCCCCTAAATAAATGCCCCCCCCCCCCCCCCCCCACAAGTGGTTAGAATACAGGAGAGCCTTCTGATCTGAGCACTGCTGGAGCCATGCATGTACACATGTCAAGTCTCTGTAGCTCTGCTGCGATCTTGTAATTCATCCTTGAGGTGTTGGCTGCCAGCGAAAGCCAAGTGATAAAAGGATACATTTCAGGAGCTCGTCATTAGCGGCAGCTGTGATAGCCGAGGTCTGACACATCTAATATATGCCCTTTACCTGCCTGAACACATAGAATGCCAAGATCAATATGTTTCCTTCAAGAAAAATGTTACCAGCTCCTCCTAGATCGATGTTTGGAAGCGCTGCCTGTGTCTGCTCACTTTCCTTCATGAATAATTGATGGTCGATAAGTGTTTGTAAACAGGAAATCTATACCTTCCCCCTCTGCCTCTACAGCTGTGCGTTTACCCCTTACATTTTCCCAGCCCTCTTTCAAAGATGAGCAATACAAACGTACTTAAGTTATATTAAGAAAGAATAGCGCACACATGCAAAAGAAATGACTATCAAATATGGAGACAATCCATAAATAAAAATGGGGATTTAGTCCCACCATATGGCCATATCGTGCTCAGGTACTTCAGCCCTCATAACTTCGTTTTTTCTTTCTTTTTTTGCATCTAACCTTAAAGGGTTAGTCTACCCAGACGAAATACTTTCGTTTTTGGTGGATGTTGTCACTCAACGATAGCTTATTATTTCTAATATCTCTCAAGTCTTCTGAAGGCAAAATCTCCATGTTCGAGTTTCCAGCTTCAGCCACCTGTTGCGGCTTTCAGTATGTATTGTGCTGGCCATACACATAGCAATCTGATCTATCAGATTGCTCGACTGAGTTTTTTTTTTTTTTTTAAATACAATTCCTACTCTTACGTTGATAAAAATCCAGTTCATTAAAAGAAACATATGGGCAAAGCTCCTTTGGTCATACTTCTCCTGTTGGTCACAGGAGCCCACTTAGTTCTGCACTTCTGTGACCTAGATTCAGCTGACAACTTTTGAACGTCAGCTGACATTACAGAGCCGATCCAGGCTCTGTAGGAATCCTGACAGTAATATCGGGATCCACCCAGGTGCCTGACCAGCAGCTGGCTCAGCCTCTTAGCATGCTGCTGTGAGCCTCAGCCAGCCTCTTCCACCCCCCATCCACAGTTCATGCTCCAGTGAAGGCTGAAGGGGCAGAGTGGTGACTAGCAGCGTGCTCAGAGCTGACCCAAGAACTGAGCAATCAGCTGTCTTTGATCAGTTCTCGGTGTAGTTGCATCTTCATAGGTGGGTATAAAAGTTTTTTGTTTTTTCAAATCCTGCACTTTTTTTTTTTTTTTTATGGTAGATTGCCAGATTGCCTCTCTCATGCTTCCTGTTTAATTCCCTATAAAGTAACATTAATTAAGCCCCTGATCACACTGGTGTGACTTGTCATGTGATTTGACAGGTCCCAATAGCATAAAAAGTTGCACCCTACTGTCAAATAAAACTCTTCAAAAAATTAAAAAAAAACTGTTCAAACCATTGCGACTTTGCACCGGTTTGAAAAAGAAGTTTCTGCACTATTTTTTGCGATTTCAGGTGCGAATTGCATAGAAATCTGTGCATGAAGTCCCACAGATGTCAGCCAAGCAGCTTTGCAACCATGCAATTTAAAAGTCGGATTTGGTGTGAACGGGGGCTTAAAGTCCATTGTGTAGACAGGGCTTGTTTCACACACGCTGGGGCAGGTGCTGTGGGAACTCAAGTAAAAGTGTATGTATGCTTTGGGGCAATGCAGATCGTTCTTATGCAGTTGGAAAGCTCTTTCCTCTAAAGTTTAAAGTTTTAAATTTATTTAAATCTTGAGGTTTATGAGATAAAAGTATCTCATAAAAGGAAATATTTTTTTGTGAAGGGTAAGGGGGTGACTGTACCTTTTTTTTTTAAACAGCTATGTGCTTATAAAACAGCCATTCACAGCAAGGTTCCTGTGGAATCGTAGGGTCCCTCCAGAGATTGTTAGGGATCCCCTTGAGCTGTGGTTGAACCTCTGATGTGATAGTGCCTGCAAAATTCCTCCTCCGTCTGTAAGGGTGGCCTCATGTATATGGGTGTATAACTCTACACAGGATTCTGCTGGAAACAGGATCCCACATAAAAGTGGTTCGTAGTGCATTTCCACTCTTACAGACAGGGGCCTGAATAGGTTAATGTGTGGGATTAGGGGTACGGATATCATTGTACGGCTTGACACAGAATGGGTGGAGTTGGGGGGGGGGGGGGGGTGGTAGCCAAGAGTGGCTCCCTTTTGATTCTTCCCCCAAAATCTCAATAGGTCAACACTTCTTTTTTTTTTTTTCTTTCTGGTTTTGGAATGTTTGTTTCTCTGTCGCTCATTGACAGACGCAGTCTTCTTGATTAATATCAAATTGGGTTATACTGCCCTCTACAGGAGTAGGACACTAGGCAGAAGGAAAATGTTCTGACCACACCTTAGGGGCAGTCCCAGAGGGTATATCCTCTCTCTCCCTGCTACAGGATGTCAGTTTTTTCCGTCTAGTCAGGAGTAAGGACCCAAGTTCCTTGCTGGGATCTTTGGTCCTGGCAAGATTTTTTATAAAATTTTTTTTTTTTTTTTTTAGGCAGCTTTTTTTTCTCCAGTTGTTCTTGTGACATCTTCAAGCAAGTATGCTGAAACTGGGCGACGGGCTGGATGTTGAGATCCAGTGGTCACCCCAGTCAGCCTACGAGCGCGTGCAGGCCCTAGCTCCGCGCTGGGTCGGCCGCGACATAGTCCCACTGGACGGGGACTGACCCTGCGAGTTAAACGTCTCGCCGGGACGCCGATGACCAGTTGGAAACTGAGTCACGGCGTCCGTATTGGTCGACAGCCCCCCCACCTCGGTGGAGAGGGGTTCTGTCAGGAGTTGGCGCCCGCCTGTTCCGGTATGGTGAGTAAAATGTTCCCCCTCTCCCCCTGACGGGTTTGTGTGGTGGACGCGGGCCCCTCCCTGGGATGATCGGACCCTCAGGTTCCTGGGTCCCCCCTCTATCCTATAACAGGTGTCACAGATCCCCCTCTTGAGGGTGATTTGGTGAATAAGAACCAGGAGGCTTGGTTTGGGAGCTGACTATCGGAAGTCACTGTATGAGGGGCACTGTAAAGGGACCATGACTGAAGTCAGTGGCTGGCATTACTGTTACGATGGCCATGTAAGAGGGTGATAGCATCTTACCTTATACATAAGGTTGCAATACAGGCCGATGCCTGTGCCTGGACTACCGCCATCCGCAGGCCGTACACCTCCCGCAGGCCGCACAGGCCGATGGCTACCTTCCGCAGGTCGCAGCCATCTTTCCACAGGGGCCGCCGCCATCCTCCCGCAGGTCGCGCGGGGCCGCCATCTTGGCGTAGCCTCGTGTCTCCAGCATGGGGGCGGCCATTTTGGAGATGGCCAGCTACCTCGAGGAGTAGCATGGGAGGCGCCGGAAGGCGTGTAAAGGGGCGGAGCCGCCTCCTTTACCCGGAAAAACGATCCAAAAGACTTCTGTCTGTAAGAGACAGCGCTGAGAGCAGGTTGATAGAAACTTCTGTGCATCAGGTGGTGAGCCTTGGGGTCTCTCTCTCTCTCTCTCTCTCTCTCTCTGTGGGGTCCAAAGCAGGTAACACTGAGGGGCGCTGTTGCGCTGGGGGATTACCAAAAAAAAAAAAGTTTTCTTTGCAATTATTTTTTGTTTGCTGGCAAGTGTCTTGGATTAATCATGGACCCTGCCACACATGTATCCCCACCTGATCCCCTCGAGGTGGCCGCAGGACCCTCCAGTGCCCCACTTATGATTGATGCATTATCAGCAGTTTTGGAGTCTTTGGTATCCCGGGTGGAGGTGGCCTGTCAGGGACGGGGGGCAAGAAAGCGACCCCCGCCTACCCCTATTTCTTCTGACACTTCAGATACGGATTCTGAGCTTGCCACTGCAGCTGCAGGTCCCTCTTCTGGGGCTGCTGTCTCGGGTACGGTCTCCTCAGACAGTGAGGAGGACGTTTCTGCCTCCCGCCATAGCACAAGAAGAAGCGTTGGTGGACGCACTAGTTGTGTCTGTCCGGGAAACCTTAATTCTTGAGGTTACACCGGCAGAGGTAGCTGATACTGAAATTCCTTTTGGTACTAGCAAGCCTACCAAGATGGCGAAGGTTTTTCCCTTGCCCAAATGTTTTGGTAATCTAATTAAAGAAGAATGGGGTCGTCCAAAACGAACCCCTGCTATTTCCAAACGCATTGCTAGGCGCTATCTGTTTGAGGAATCCCTCCTTAAAAAATGGACGGTACCACCAGTGGTGGACTCACCGATTTCCAGACTAAATAAAGCCACTGTTATCCCGTTGGAGGACGCTCCGTCCTTTAGGGATCCGGTGGATCGAAAAGTGGAAGCAGAATCCCGCTCCATTTTTTCCCTGATAGGGTCAACATTTAGGCCAGTGGTTGCCATTGGTTTAGTTTCACAAACATTGACAGAATGGACCAAATTGTTACGCCGTGACATAAAGGGGAGAAGTATCCCCCCGGCAGTATCAGATTTGCTGGAGCAGATTATACAAGGGCTACAGTTCATCTGTGACGCCGCCCTGGACGCCACTCCCTTGCTAGGGCGTGCATCTGTTTCAGCAGTGGTCCTCAGACGTGTGTTGTGGTTAAAGTGCTGGTCGGCGGATCAGGGTTCCAAAAAAGCTTTGGCTAATCTTCCTTTTCAGGGGGATCGCCTGTTTGGGGCCACCTTGGATGAGATTATAAAGGATCTCTCACTGGGGGCAAGAGCACTTTTTTGCCACAGACTGCTAAGGGTAAAGGACCTCGTAACAGACGAGGACCTTCCTTTTCCGCTCATAAAAAGTTTGTTCGTTCCGCTGGGGCGGGCGATAAGGCGAAGCCCTCCAAAGCCCCTTCAGGGGGTTTCAAAGGGCGCTGGTCGGGTAAACAAAAGTCCGGCTCAGCCAAACTTGAAGATAAGCCCAATACAGCCTGAAGGTGCGCCCCCACCCATCTCTGGGGTGGGGGGACGTCTTCACCGGTTTCCGGATCCATGGCTTTCCAGAATCCCGGACAAAGGGGTTCGCGAGGTCATACGGTCGGGATAGAAGATCGAGTTTCGATCACTTCTACCGGTGCGATTCTTCCCTTCCAACATTCGACTATCCCCGGATCGCTTAAGAGCTTTGCGGGGGGTAGTAATGGACTTGATGCAACAGGGAGCGGTAATTCCCGTTCCTTGAGCAGAACGTTTTCAGGGGTTCTATTCAAACCTATTCACAATACCCAGAGAGGAGGGCAAGGTGCGTCCAATTCTGGACTTAAAAGCACTCAATCATTTTGTCCGGGTACAAGAATTCAAGATGGAGTCCATCTGAACAGATCTGGGCCTAACTTTGGAGACATCCCTTGGCAAGGGTGTGTCTCCTTACGGAGAAGCTCCGAAAAATTCAGTGAACGATTCGGATGTTACTGTTCGTCAACTGGCCTTCCCTTCGGATAAGGATCCTGGGACTGATGGTGGCCTTCTTAGAGGCAGTACCTTTATGCCCAGTCTCATATCCGAATTCTCCAAAAGGAGATTCTTTTCAAATGGAATCGGAATCCCGATTCTCTGGACAATCGGATCCGGTTGAGCGAGCGGACCAGGGAGTCTCTGGTCTGGTGGCTTCGGTCTCCGATGCTCAGCCAGGGGAAGTCATTTCTTCTGATAGAATCCAGGTTACCGATAAATGTATTGGAACTGAGAGCGATCAGACTTTGTCAGATTTACTGGACCGAGCAGCTTCAGGGCAGCCCGGTTTGGATCCAGTCGGACAAGGCCACGGCCGTGGCTTATGTCAATCACCAAGGAGGCACCAAGAGTGCCCTGGCGGCCATAGTAGTGGCCAGCATTCTTCATTGAGCGGAATGGTTTGTTCCGGCTCTCTCCGCGGTATTCACTCCAGGGGTGGAAAATCGGCAGGCAGATTATCTCAGCCGTCAGATTCTGGATCAAGGGGTATGGCCTCTTCATCCAGAGGTATTTCACCAGCTGTGCCTTCATTGGGGCACCCCGGAGGTGGATCTGTTGGCAGCTCGGCTCAACAGGAAGGTGCGGAGGTTTGTAGCCCGCTTCAGAGATCCTCGAGCGGACGCAGCAGATGCGCTGGTCGCCCCGTAGGGACAGTATCGGCTACTGTAGGTCTTCCCTCCTCTCAAGTTGCTGCCGAAATTTCTTCGCAGGATAGAGGTGGAGGGAATTCCAGTTATCCTGGTAGCTCCGGACTGGCCTCGTCGACCCGGGTACGCCGACTTGATAAGGCTGGTCGCGGACGCTCCTTGGAGACTTCCTCTCAGGGAGGATCTGCGGTCTCAGGGACCGATCTTCCATCTTGCTTTACAATCGCTGGCTTTAACGGTCTGGCTATTGAGACTCGGGTGCTGAAGGACAAGGGATTGTCAACTTCAGTTATTCCTACTTTAATTAAAGCAAGGAAAGTGACTTCCAGAAAAGTCTATCATTGCACATGGAGGTCTTATATTGCGTGGTGCGAATCCCTTGGATTTCCTCAACGTGCCTATTCGGTGACCCGAATCTTGGCTTTTCTGCAACAGGGGGTTGAGCAGAAGCTGGCCTTGAGTACAAGGGTCAGGTTTCAGCATTAGCAATTTTCTTTCAGAAACCTTTGGCTTCCCATTCCTTGGTGCGGCATTTCATCCAGGGGGTGCGGCACTTGGCTCCGCCAGTGCGCACGCCCTTACCGCCCTGGGATCTTAATTTGGTGTTGTCGGTTCTTCAGGAACCTCCCTTTGAAAATATCAGGGAGATTCCCTTGCTTACGTTATCCCAGAAGGTGGCCTTCTTGGTGGCCATTACTTCTGCACGCAGGGTGTCAGAACTGGCCGCATTATCTTGTCGTTCCCCATATCTGGTGGTTCATAGGGATAAGGTGGTTCTTCGTCCGAATCCATCCTTCCTTCCTAAAGTGGTTTCAGAGTTTCATCTGAATGAGGACATTGTATTGCCTTCCCTGTGTCCTAAGCCCAGTCATCCTCGGGAGTTTGCATTACATTCCTTGGATGTGGTTCGGGCAATCAGGGTATACTTGAAAACTACGGACTCGTTTCGTAAGACAGATTCACTTTTTGTGATCACGGATGGCCCCAAAAAGGGGTTGCCTGCATCTGCTGCGACTATCTCCAAATGGATCAGGCAGACGGTGGTACAGGCTTATTCTATTAAGGGTCGGAATCCTCCGTTCCCTGTTAAGGCGCACTCCACTCGGGCGCTTAGTGCTTCCTGGGCCTTCCGCCATCAGGCGTCAGTGGTCCAGGTTTGCAAGGCGGCTACCTGGTCGTCGGTTCATACCTTTACAAAATTTTAAGTTGATGTGTTGGCATCAGCGGATGCCTCTTTTGGCCGCAAGGTTTTGCAGGCCACAATTTGAGGAGACCGTTGGTCTACCTCGAGGGTTTTTTTCTGTTGGGTTTTCAGTTGAGTCTCATCCTTTGGTTTGATGAGCCTTTAAGACTTCTAGTCGGCACCGGTTGGGCCTTCTGGATTTGAATTTTGATTTCTGTTATCCCACCCCTCATTTGTGACACTGCTTTGGGACGTCCCAATTTGATATTAAGAGGACTGCGTCTGTCAATGAGTGACAGAGAAAAATGGATTTTTGTAAAATCTTACTGTAAAATCCTTTTCTCTTAAGCTCATTGACAGACGCAGTACCCGCCCCTCTACTTTTGAGTTGGGTTGGGTTAAATTCTCTGATACTGCTTTGTGACATAACTGACATCCTGTAGCAGGGAGAGAGAGGATATACCCTCTGGGACTGCCCCCAAGGTGTGGCCAGAACGTTTTCCTTCTGCCTAGTGTCCTACTCCTGTAGAGGGCAGTATAACCCAATTTGATATTAATCAAGAGGACTGCGTCTGTCAATGAGCTTAAGAGAAAAGGATTTTACGGTAAGATTTTACAAAAATCCATTTTTTTTTTTTTTTTAATTGGGAATCACAGTAATTTGGATTAGGGATTATATTCACTGATAGAGTGCCCACATAGGGATTGTCTGGATAAATAGGTGGGAGGAAGGGTGGGTAGTGGAATGGATATGGAGCACGGTGTGGTAAGACCAACACAGGTAACATAGGGGGGGGGGGGGTGGTGTGGGCACATGGAGAGCAGGCGAGGTGGCCAGGTAGACCTTAGACTATAGTTGGGAGGAAGACAAAAAAATGTATCCATGCTTTGAAGAGGGTTTCTCCCATATCTCGCCTGTCCCTTTTTTTTTTTTTTTTTTTTTTCTTTCTAAGAAAAGTGTTTTCTCTTTCGTTTATCGACGGACACAGCGCTCCATAAATCATAACTACTGTGTTATATTGCCTCCTCCAGAGTAGGACTAGGCAGAACAAAAAACCTTACGCCCATGGGCCATCCTCAGCTTGGTATATAACCCCCCCCCCCCCCCCCCCTCTGCTCTAGGTAATCTGTTTTAATCTTTCTAGTCAGGGGGAAGAACCTAGGCTACGGGCTGGGATCTCTGGTCTTAGAAATGTTTTTTTCCTTCCTTACATCTTTTTTGTTTTTTCTCTCGGGAGATCTACAATCAATTCCTGGGCTGGGCAACGGGCTGGATAATCTAGATCCAGTGGTTCCCCAGCGAGCGTGTACAAGTAGGTCAACTGCGACATTGCCTCACAGACAGAGGCTCGCCCGCGAGTTAAACGTCCCACAGTGTGACATATGAGCCTTCTTGGGTCTGAGTCGCAGTGGTCCCTTGGCCAACAGCTCCCCTACTTCGGTGGTAAGGATTCTGTCTGGAGCATTACCCGCACTATGGAAGGGTAAGTACAGTCCCCCCTCTCCCCTTTAGGCATATTTTTTGGGGTGGATGCAGGTAATCTCCTGGGACAGTCAGGTTCCTTCCTCCCGTCCTTAAAAATCCCTCAGTGAGCTGGCCTTCCCCCCACTCGCTTTCCCCCCTGCCTGGCCCTGGAGTCTGGTGGGGGTCCCAGGGCAGAGGATGCAGTGGAGACCTCTGGGGTCTCTCCCCCCCCCCCCCCCCCTCCCCACGCTATCCCTATTCTGTAAGGGTCCTGGGATCGTGTGTCCTGCCCTGGTGGTTTGGAGGGGTCCCAGTGTAGGAGACCCCTAGGTGCATGCCCCACTGTTTGCAGTGTGGGTATAGTGCAGGGGGGTTCCATTGCAGGGACTGGTACAGAGCGCACAGCGGAGTCTCCCCTAACATGTGTCCTACCTTCAGGCGGAGGTCCCCACAGCGCTGCAGAGAGCACAGGGAAGTTTTTGGCAGCATGCTGTAGCTGATGCGGACCATTATCCCTTAGTCTGGCTGGTCTCCAGCTGGCGGCCATGTTTGTGTAGCCCTATCCTGTTACGGGGGCCAGCTTCTCCTCAGTCTCTCTCTCTCTCTCTCTCTCTCTCTCTCTTGCTCTCTCTCTCTCGCGCTCTCTCTCTCTCGCGCTCTCTCTCTCTCGCGCTCTCTCTCTCTCTCTCTCTCTCTCTCTCCTGTACATTACCCTTTTGAGGAGTCACTTTTAAAAAAAGTGGACTAGTCCAGCAGTGGTGGACCACCCCCCTCCGTTTCCAGGTTGAACAAAGCTACCTTGATCCCAGTAGAGGTAGCCCCGTCCTTTAAGGACCCGGCTGACAGGAAAGCGAAGGCTGTGACACACCGCATGTTTACTATTGCTAGTTTGACATTGCGGCCAGACTTTGCCTTAGCCCTGGTGTCTCAGACCCTAACTGAATGGGCCAAGCTTTTGTGCCAGGGCCTGTGAGGTGAGCAGGTCTCTGCTGCTTATGTTGATTTAGCGGACCAGTTGGTCCATGGGACTGCAGTTTTTGTGATGCAGCTTTGGATACAGCTCCTGTGCTGTCCAAACTTTGTTTCAGCCGTGGTCATTGGGCTCGTGCTGTGGCTTAAGAATTGGTACGCAGACCAAGCCTCTAAGAAAGCTCTCATTGATCTGCCTGGAGACGCTGCGATACGGACTGGAGCTTACCTATGTGTAAGTTACTATGTATTTTGTGCAATAAATTTTCTGGCTAATTACAGTGGCGCCTGTTTTTTTCTTTCTACTTGTGCCAGCGCATTCCTCTGAGTTTTCCAGTCAGTTCTGCCTTGTACCCTGCCATTCAGGACAGTCCCCAACAAGAATTTGGAGCATCCCCTGCGCCCCTTCTACAGCGGTGGACTCCTTCCTTCTTGCCTGGTCAGAAGCGCCCAGCAACCATTTTTTCTCTCATTTTCCTTTTGGCACTGCTTTTGGATGTCCCAGTAGTTATGATTTATGGAGCGCTGTGTCTGTCGATGAACGAAAGAGAAAATTTGATTTTTGTCCTTACCGAAAAATCAATTTCTAAGTTCATCGACGGACGCAACACCCACCCCTCTATGGAGATCTGATACTGCTTACTTACTAACCTGATTACCTAGAGCAGAGAGGGGGGTTATATACCAGCTGAGCACGGCCCATGGGCGTAGCCAGGTTTCTTTTTGTTCTGCCTAGTCCGACTCCTGGAGAAGGCTATATAACCCATTAGTTATGATTTATGTAGTGCTGTGTCTGTCAATGAACTCAGGTAAATGGATTTTACGGTAAGTACAAAAATCCCATTATATGAATATAAGGATTTTCTTCTAGGAGATACTCCTTGTATTTTACATTTATTATAGGTTTGTAATTATATATAAATTGGGGCGTATGTGAAACCTTATTGGTTTAATTTTTACCTTTTTTTTGTTGATTTCAGAAATACAACATGGGTTTTTGATTGTCTTGTATTATGTCCTTTTTTTATCGATTTAAAAAAAAAAAAAACTGCATCACCCTTACGGACATATGCATGTTTGTCTTTATGACCTGAAATGTGTATAGGCTTTTGTTTACATCTCCCTTGGCCCTGAATGGCTCAAATTTAGTCTTCTACTTTGAGGTGGCAGTGCAGGTACAGAATGACTGACTGAAGCCTGCTGGTCCACTGCTGCTGCCTAATGCATGACTCATTCAGGGCCAGGGGGAGATGTAAACATCAAAGTGTAAGCAGCGGCACAGGTGACTGAAGGATGAGATTATTCTGCACCGTTGCCTGCACATTCTTTTACACCCCGATATCACAAGACAGTGGCCATGGCCATAGGTCATATGCACTCATGCGATGTGATATGTAGCAGAGAAACTTGTTCTGTGTTTTGATCCAAAAAAGTGTTAATGCAGTCTTCATACTTTAGTCTGTATTGGTATTGACAGTCTCTATGTTCTGCTCCTGCAGGTGAACACACAGCTGTACAGCATGAAAGAGAAGCAGCAGTTGGCAGATTTAATTAATACAATGCTGGCCTATAACCTGACCTACCACCAGGAGCGCACCATGGATGGACAATACATTTACAAGCTGGATCCGTGAGTATGATGTCACCTCCTGTACAGATGTCAGATGAGTTGTACATCCTGTTACTTTTACAACCCATTCTCCTTTTATAAGTTTGAACTGACATCTTATCTTACCTTAAACATATTTTTACACTTTCTACAGCAGACTTTAGTTGGTAAGAATTGTGGCTCCCTCAAAAACTTGCTAAGATTTTCACTCGCCAGCTCTTTTTTCCAGAGGACTCCTGAAGCCGATTGGTGCAATTATTACATTTATGTTTGATATTTACTTTAATTATTGCTTCATCGTATTGCACTAATTTTGGCACCACACATTTGTTTTATCTGTATCCAGGATGTGAGTACCAGAGCATTTTATGCTGTAGATCTTGCACCAAATCTTTCACTTAAATGGGTTGTGAAGTCAGAAGGTTTTTTATCTTTATGCACATGTAAATTGGGCACAGATCTGACACAATGGACATGATTTTGGTGTAGAACCCTACAGGTAGGTGCTAGGTAAATGTATAGTGGGCCTTGTCTGCTTAACAGCAGGGTTGTGATTATCTAGCTAGGGTGTCATGGCTTCCAGATGTGCCTGCTGAGGGGAGAAGTGTCCCCACTGGCTCCTGTGAGAGGTTTCTCATAGGGCAGTCTGGAAAGCCCAATCAGGGAACACATCCCAGCTTGTAACTACCCCAGAAGGCAGATTATGCTGCAAAGGATTCTGGGAGTGGGTATAAGTATGGAGGGAAGTGCGTGGCACAGTGTTTTTGGCGGGAGCAGAGTCCCAGGAAGGAGAGTGTGGCTGTCTCTCCTCCTGTCTGAGGAAGGTGGATGTCTCTGGGTGTCGCCTGAGTGTCCAGAGAGAGAGCGGGGATCCGGTGTGCCGAGAGCCTGCGGAGAGCGAGAGGGGTCCAGTCCCAGGAAAGCCTACACAGGTCGTGAGTACTGCGGATTGCCCCTGGGTGGTCTGCCTGAAGTTAGAGGGGACCACTCCGGAAGAGGTTCTGGGATCCAGTGTCGGCTAGCTGTAAAGGGGGTACATAGTCGGTGGACCCTGAAGAGTTCAAGGTTAAAGGGGGCACCTGTAGTTGGGCCCTGAAGTGTACAGAGTGTGTCAGTTAAAGTTACAGCCATACTGGATTCTACATCATACTCTACCTCAAGCCAGTCAGGGCGGAGGAAAGTATTCAGTGACTTTTACAGTAAAACAGTGCCAAAGGTTCTACAGTTCTCAGTCCTGGATCTTGTGGACTACAAGTCAAGGATTCAGCACTTTTATTGTTCTACAGAGTGTTCTCAGAGTTAGTGAGCGTTGGCTGGCGTCAAGGAAGCGCCAACGGGCATTTTTCAGAAGCAAAGTCCCAAGTGTAATTAGTTGGAGCCTAAAGGAGTATCCCACTCATTCCCTTCTCCCATCCCCCTTAAACTCAATAAAAACCACAAACAAAGATGCCGGAGTTGTTGCTGCTTCAGTTCTCACACCCAAGGTTGCAGCTCACATGGGCTGGAGAGGTTACTGGTACTGATGGCAGACCCACATTAGCCCATAGGCCTGGAAAACTTGCTACATTAGTAAATGAACTTCATTGATTTATTTGATCAAGACACTTATGTTTAATATATTTTTACTTTTAATTGTATGGTTGTATTGTACATGCAGTGTAAAGTAATCCAATTCATCTGTCATAAGAAGCATAATTCAGTGAGGTAGTTCAGATTTCTGAGCAACACCCTATGTTAAAAAACCGACAGAAGCCGATGATATGACCCTGGCCTAAAATAAACAAAAAGAAAAAAAAGCATAGTTTGAAATAGAAATGCACCCACCTTTGTCAAACAAATCGATTGAAAATTTGGACCTGTGCTTAGATAGACTTGGAGCTTACACAGCTTCTCATTTTGGGTGGCAAGGTAGCCAAAGGTATACAAGTATAAATTGCTGGGGGGAACGGTTGCTTTGCCCTGCATAGTACAGCACAGATTTACCTTCAAGAGACCCTGTCATTACACTGTTCCATTTAATCAAAAATGTTCCTTTAAGATTATATGTTGCATTTATTGTATTATATGCATTCCATTTACCTTTTAAAAGCCTCCCTTTTGTAGACCAACCAAGCCTGAGGCTGCTGCTTGGCATCGCCATCTTGGATGTAATGTCAGCAGCCCCAGTAGACAAGAGCTGTAACATTTTATTGTATTCTACTAAATGGAGAGGGGGAAGCAAAGGAGCTGGGCAAGCACAGGGACTAGTTAGACCTTTCCAAAAGAAGAGCGCGATATGACATGTAGAAAGGGAAGAAGCTGTGCTAGGAAATGGACCCTTTTAGAGTACATTTATTGTCTGGTAAGTTCAAAGGCACTTTACAAGTAAAAAAACAAAAATGAATCAGGAAAATGAACCCTACTGCAAGTAAGCATTTTAAATACTTTCTTTTTCTGTACTTTTACCTGCATTTTTTCATTTTTGTTGATGGAGTCTTTTTTTAAGGTGATATATATATAATAGCCTGATTCAAGCATCCCTTACAACAGGTGGGCAAGGATTGAGCTGTTTGTGGATTCCTCAGGGATCAACAATGCACGCTGCTGCCCCATGGAATACCTACGGGTATTTACAATTAGCATTTGGGCATCAATAATTACTTTTCCTCTAGATGAGGAACAGGAATTGTGGTGCATACTTATTTATATGTTGGCCCAGTTGGAGGTGTACTGATAATATTGCGATGGCACTGTGTGTGACATCTGCCTTTCCATAGCCTCATACAGGAGAGCCCTGTCACACCTTGTACCTTTCAGGGCTGGCAGAAGAATCAAATCAGTGTTATTAATGTGCTGTTGGTTACATAATCTCAGGGGTGACTTCTCCTGGAGACCAGATTATGTTATCAGCCTGCTTCTGCTATCGAATGAACTGCTCGCTTGTGGGAAGCAGATGGCAGCCTGCGCTATAGATGCTTTCTCCTGCCATTTAATCGCAAGGTAGCCTCTTTGCCACCTCTCGCTTCAAATCCAGAGCTTGAATACAGCTTCTGTCGCTGATTAGAAATGAGAAACCCAAGTTCACCTTTATAACACTTTCCGCCTGTAATATATTTGCTTTACATTATTTATTTTCTCATTTCTGTTTAATTAAATCTGAGCCAAGGTCAAATATTGACTTAGCTTTGATGATCACAGCTGCTGCCCCTGTTTCAATATCCTTGTTGGGACACTGAAGTGCCAGTTAGAGGGCAGCAGTGGCTACCAGCAGAGCAGCTAATCAGTGCATCCGCCTTATGGTGGCTATACATGCTTCGATTTTTCTATCTGATCGATGTGTGATCCAATCAAAACTATGGAATTTGCAAACAATCAAATAGCCATAACTTCAGTACACATGGGTGTATTGCTTTGTGTCTTTTTTGTATTACCGAACGAGGACTTTGCTTATGGTGCCTAAAGATTCTGGACTGTTGGTTTTTTTAGTACATGGCCTTATTATATCCTTAGTCACTTGGCAGCATTATGCATCACTGGGCATTCATGAACTTAGATGAACAGTACCCTGTTATCTGTATGACAGTGATCTATTGCTGCAGTGCAAGCAGGATGAAGAGTCTTTCATCATGCTCAAGCTTAAATGGCAGGTCCAGTTTTTGTTCATCATTCAGTGAGCGAGATGGTTCCAAATCCCCCCCATGGAGGGGTGCTATACTAGTTAACGTCAACACTAGTCCATCTCCTTGTTTTTTTTTTAACACAGCCTGGCCAGTGCTCGCTTTTTGACAACAAACACAAGGGCGCACCGGCCTAGTGCATTATCTCTTAGACAGGTTTATTAAAATAATAGTTTAAAAATACTCACAAACGAGTTTCTTGATAAAAAGCACATCAAATGGATATGAAATCCTCAGCAACAAGATCGGGATTGAATCGTCCCCTGAAGCTGTGCAGACTTGCACGTTTCGAGGTGGCGCCTCTTCCTCAGAGGCTCTGAGGAAGAGGCGCTGCCTCAAAACGCGTAAGCCTGCACAGCTTCAGGGGACGATTCAATCCCGATCTTGTTGCTGAGGATTTCATATCTATTTGTTGTGCTTTTTATCAAGAAACTCGTTTGTGAGTATTTTTAATCTATTATTTTAATAAACCTGTCTAAGAGATAATGCACTAGGCCGGTGCGCCCTTGTGTTTGTTGTAGTTTATAGTGTTTCTGGACCACCCTGGTCCAGCGAGGGGCTGCAAGGCTGAAGTATTAAGTTGCCATGTCATCTGTTCTCATCTACAAGTCTACAGTCAGGTTGGATAGAGGACTGCACCGCCCAGAGCGCAGGGAATAGGTGCTGCACCGACAGTACATTTGCTTGTTAGTGCTCGCTTTTCCCCTGACTACATACCCTCGTTTAGGTAGATCAATGTGGATCTTGACCATAGAGTGTCAGAGATGCCTCTGAAGCCCGGCTTGCACATGTAGGCTTTGATCCACCTACTGGGGTAATCTAGTTTTTACTAATCCATCTGTTTCAGTAATGCTGTGTAGGTAATTGTTGGTCTGCATGTGTGCTTGTCTGGGCCCCATTGTGTGTCTTTTTTAGCGTGACAACGTTCTCAATCCTGATTTTATTATTGGTGATTGGAGAGTTTATGGCCATATGGCCATTTTTTTTTCTACTACTTTTTGTACTTTAATACTGTATTTCTCTTACGTCCTCCGACAGTCGCCGCCTCTTCATATTCGTCACATATGGGGTATTAGACTTTGCTCCGAAGGAGTAGCTAGGCAACAGAATATGTTAACAATAAAGCTTTAACATATCCCACCCTCAAGGGGTGGTCCCCTCAGTCAATACCCTCCTACTTCCTGCAACCATATCTCAGTTTTAATGTCTAGCTTGTCAGGAGTGGCTGGCTCTCTCTGTGCTGGGACTTTTTGTCCCAGACTCTTTCTTCTTTTTAATATTTTGTTTGAGTTTTCTCTCTACCTTTACTTAGCTGTTATTTTTGTCAGCGTTAGTTAGTTCTTCGGACGAAGAGGATCATGCGGACTGGGTCTCGGGCTGATCCCCCTGATCGCAGGTCGTGGGTCAGTGGCTTCCCAGTCTGCCATCGAGCGTTCAGCCAGGTAACGCTCCTGGCACAGTGAACGACCCATCCCTGTTCGGTGCAGGGATGATTGGTGAGGTGGCTACCTCACCGGACGCTGTGCGGTTTCTTAACCGCCATTGTGTGCGTCTTGAATTGCGACTCTCCCTGCCTCATGTGCAGCGGCTTGTTCGCCTGTGCGGGTTCCCCACGCCATGTGAGGTAAGTGTATTTATGTGGGGACCTGTCTGTCTGGGGGGGGGTCTCAGTCTGGGACTGTGTAACCTGCCTTTAATCACACTGCTTGTCTCCCTATCTCTCGGCTGCATGCTGTGGGCTGCAAGGGGGGGGGGAGCTGTATGACACTGTGTGTGTCAGGCTGGGCAGTGTGGGAAGCTGTGTGCTGTGGGGCATGTTTTTTATTGGCATGTTTGGGCATATACAGCGATCGCTGCGGCGATCTAACATGTATCCATATATTGGGATGAAAATGTGTGTGTTTTTATGCACTGTGGAGCGGCGTTTTCGGCGCCAAACGACGCCATTTTACCGGCGCCCGCTCCGGCCGCATGGTTTACATGCACGGCGGCCATTTTCTTGTAGCCTCCATAGGCTTGCATAGAGCGCCCTGGCAGCATCACTTCCTCTTTCCTGGAACACCGATCGAGGCAGCAGCAGCAGCGGGGTCTCCTCAGGTTTTATCCTTCTATTCTTGCTATCCATTGCCTGTATTCAGTCTGTATATTCCCTGTGGGGGTCTCATTGTGCCTGTGTGTGGTGCGGTGGGCTGCGCTTGCCGCGCTTGCTAAAAGGGGGCAGTTAACCCTTGGTTGTCTGGCATTACAGGGGCAATGGATTCTCAGGAGGGCAAGTTTCCCACAGTATTGGTGGAAAGCCAGGGGACCGCTGTTTCCCCCCCAGGGGGGGATTTAGCCACTATTGTGGCTGGCCTTGCTGCCCAGGTGCAAATGCTGGTGGCTGCTCAATCTACTAAACGGCCCAGAGTTGCTCTGTCCTCTGATTCTGAGGGTGAAGGTGATGGGGCTGTTCTGGCAGGGACCCCCCTATCGGGGTCCCGCTCCTCTCTTGATCTAGTGGGGTCTGAGGTAGAGGCTGAAGTTGAGGGGGTTGATAATTCTCCCCCTGGCTCGCCTGAAGAGCTTGCAATCATGGATGAGTTGATTGCTTCCATTAAGCAGACGCTACGTTTGCAGGACGAAGTGTGTCCCCCCGCTGCCTTGGCGGCTTATGGGACGCAGAGAAAACGCAGGACGCCGCAGGTTTTTCCCTGCAATGCTGATTTTCAGCGCGCTGTTAAGGATCAATGGCGCGATCTGCGCAAGCCTTTTGCGGTACCAAGTAAATTCAAGCTGCGTTATCCTTTCTCACCTGCCACTGATGAACGGTGGTGTGTGCCTCCGCCAGTGGATCATGCAATTGCGGTTTTGAACAAAGCCACTGCGATTCCTGCAGAGGGTTCCCCTGTTTTCCGTGATGCCACGGATAGGAGACTGGAGTCTCTTGCCCGTCATACTTATTCTGTTACGGGTTCTATGCTTAAGGCTCTGTTTGCTTCTCTCATGGCGGCCCAGGCGATCGCAAGTTGGACGCAGATGCTTAGGCGCGTCCTAGTGGCCGATTCGGCCTCGGCGGCGACCCTGGATATGGTGGATCAGATCCACCAGGGTGTCATGTATCTGTGTGATGCGGACCTGGACCTGATTCCGTTGGCTGCACGTGTGCACAGCGTGGCGGTGTTGTCTCGCCGCCTGGTTTGGTTGAAATGTTGGTCGGTGGACCAATCTTCACGTAAGACCTTAGCCAATCTGCCTTATGATGGGTCTCGCCTTTTTGGGGAGTCCCTGGATGTGTTGATTAAGGGGATCACCGGGGGTAAGAGCACTCTCTTGCCCCATTTCCCCAAGGCTAAGGGGGCTTCTGGGAAGAAGCATGCGAATTTTCGGCCCCCTCAGGGGTCCTTTCGTGCCTTTCGGCCGCACTACAAGGGCAAACCGTTCAAAGGCCAAGGCTCTCAGAAGAAGCCCTGGTCTGGGAAACAGAAGTCCGGCCAATCCGGACCTGCGGCCCATAACAGTTCGGCCTGAAGGGGCGCCCTCACCCAGTTTTGGGGTGGGGGGACGCTTGCTCGGTTTTCTTCAGCCCTGGTTGGCCCGTGTGCAGGACAGATGGGTTCTGGAAATCGTTCGATCTGGTTACAAGATCGAGTTTCTCTCTCGGCCGGAGAGCAGATTTTTTCCCTCAAATCTCCAACTGTCTCCAGAGCGCCTGCGGGATCTGCACCTGGCGGTGCGGGACCTGAGGGCTCAGGGAGTGGTGGTTCCGGTGCCTCATCGGGACAGATTTCGGGGGTTTTATTCCAATCTGTTCACCGTGCCCAGGAAGGAGGGCAAGGTTCGTCCGATTCTGGACTTGAAAGCTCTGAACCGCTCTGTGCGGGTTCGCAAGTTCCGCATGGAATCCCTGCGCTCGGTGGTGGCTGCCCTGGTTCCGGGGGAATTCATGGCCTCCATCGATTTGAAGGCTGCGTACCTTCACATCCCCATATTCGAGGGTCATCAGAGATACCTTCGATTTGCCATTGCGGAGGATCACTACCAGTTCGTGGCGTTGCCCTTTGGGCTCGCCTCGGCTCCGCGGGTCTTCACCAAGGTGCTTGCACCGGTTCTGGCATTATTGAGGGCCCAGGGCATTTCTGTCCTGGGGTATCTGGACGACATTCTGGGTCGGTCTGCGACCAGTCAGGGTCTGGAGAAGGACCTGTCTGTCACAATGCAAACTCTGCAGGAGTTCGGTTGGACGATAAATGTTCCAAAGTCGACACTGAGTCCGTCGGTTCGTCTCCCCTATCTGGGAATGATACTGGACTCGGTGCAGGCGAAGGTCTTCCTGCCGGAAGACAAACTCAGGACTCTTCAGGAGGAAGTCAGGTCCCTCAGGGACGTTCCACACTCGTCTCTGCGGACGTGTATGAGATGTCTGGGATTGATGGTCTCGGCCTTCGAGGCGATTCCTTTCGCGCAGTTTCACACGCGGGGTCTCCAAGCGGAGATCCTGTCCAGGTGGGACGGGCGACCTCAATCTCTGGATCTTCAGATCTCGTTGAGTCATCGCACCGGGGAAAACCTTCTGTGGTGGCTCCAGTCCCCGTTGGTGTCCGGGGGCAAGTCGTTTCGTCCGATCTCGTGGACGATAATCACCACGGATGCCAGCCTGTCGGGCTGGGGTGGTGTTCTGGGCGTTCTGTCCGCCCAGGGGACCTGGTCGGAGGGGGAGTCTTCCCTCCCGATCAACATTCTGGAATTGCGTGCGATAAGGCTCTGTCTTCATCGCTGGACGGACCGGCTGCAGGGCTGCCCGGTTCGGGTGCAGACGGACAATGCCACGGCGGTGGCCTACATCAACCACCAAGGGGGCACCAGGAGTGCCCGAGCGGCTCGAGAAGTGGCCGACATTCTGTCTTGGGCCGAGACTCATGTCCCGGCGATAACGGCGGTTCACATTCCGGGAGTGGAGAACTGGCAGGCGGACTATCTGAGTCGCCAGACCCTGGATCAGGGGGAATGGTCTCTCCATCCGGCTGTCTTCCAGATGTGCGCGAAGTGGGGTCTTCCAGATGTGGACCTGTTCGCGTCTCGCCTCAACTACAAGGTGAAGAGGTTCGTGGCAAGGACGCGCGACCCTCGGGCAGACGCGTCGGACGCGTTAGTGGCCCCGTGGCATCAGTACAGGCTGATGTACGCGTTTCCACCGATTCAGTTGCTGTCCAGGTTCCTTCGCAGGTTACACTCGGAACGCAGCACGGTGATTCTTGTGGCACCGGACTGGCCTCGCCGGTCCTGGTACGCAGACCTCGTGAATCTGGCGGTCGACGCCCCTTGGCGTCTGCCTCTTCGAGACGATCTACTGTCTCAAGGACCGATTTACCATCCTGCTTTACAGTCGCTGGCTTTGACGGCCTGGCTGTTGAGACCGAGGTCCTGAAGGAGAAGGGTCTCTCTCCAGAGGTCGTTCATACTTTGATCAACGCGAGGAAGTCTTCCTCGGGAAAGGTTTATTACCGTACTTGGAAGGCCTATTTTGCCTGGTGTGAGTCCAGGGGGTTTTCACCCCGCACGTACTCGGTTTCCCGTGTGCTGTCTTTCCTTCAGACGGGTGTCGATCAGCGTTTGGCGCTGGCTACGATAAAGGGTCAGGTGTCTGCGCTGGCCGTTCTGTTTCAACGTCCCGTGGCTTCCAACTCCTTGGTTGGCACTTTTATTCAGGGTGTGCGGCATCTGGTTCCTCCTAGGAGGGATCCTTTGCCCCCTTGGGACTTGAATCTCGTTCTATCTGTGATACAACGTGCTCCTTTTGAACAGATCAGGGAGATCTCGTTGTCTATGTTGTCCAAAAAGGTCGCCTTTTTGGTGGCGATCACTTCGGCTCGCAGAGTGTCGGAACTGGCGGCTTTGTCCTGCAAGTCTCCGTACCTGGTTGTTCATTTGGATAAGGTGGTCTTGCGACCTAATCCTTCTTTTCTGCCGAAACGAGTTTCGGAATTCCATCTTAACGAGGATATTGTTTTGCCTTCGTTGTGCACGAAGCCTAAACATCCAAAGGAGGTGAGATTGCACTCTCTGGATGTTGTTCGGGCGATAAGGATTTACCTTAAATCGACTGAGTCTTTTCGAAGGACGGACTCCTTGTTTGTTCTTCCGGAGGGTCCTCGGAAGGGCATGGCGGCTTCGGCCTCTACCATCGCCAAATGGATCAGGCAGACCATTGAACAGGCCTATGCTTTGCAGGGGAAGGTTCCCCCTGTACCTGTGAAGGCGCACTCTACTAGATCTCTGAGTACGTCTTGGGCCTGCCGTCATGGGGCTTCTGTAGCCCAGGTGTGTAAGGCGGCGACTTGGTCGACCGTGCACACTTTCACAAAATTCTACAAAGTAGATGTTCAGGCATCGGCGGATGCTTCCTTTGGCCGCAAGGTTCTTAGTGCGGCTGTTCCATAGGGTCCCTTGTTGGGGACTCCTGGCTGTTGGGATAGTTTTTTTGTATCCCCTGGTTTTTTTGTCTTTTCCTGGGTTGTTGCTCCTGTTGAGCACTTATTTTTGCTGTTGCCCAGCTGGTTTCCTTCCTTTGGTAAGGTTCCTTTCTTTGATGTGGAGACTGCGTTGCCTTTCGGCGCGGATGCGTTTCCCACCCCTCATGTTTGCACTGCTTTGGGACGTCCCCATATGTGACGAATATGAAGAGGCGGCGACTGTCGGAGGACGTAAGAGAAAACGGAATTTTTGTAAAATCTTACCTGTAAAATTCCTTTCTCTGAGTCCTCCGACAGTCGCCGCCCCCGCCCCTCTTTTGGGGTTTGAATGTATACTCTACTGCTATTCCACTAAAACTGAGATATGGTTGCAGGAAGTAGGAGGGTATTGACTGAGGGGACCACCCCTTGAGGGTGGGATATGTTAAAGCTTTATTGTTAACATATTCTGTTGCCTAGCTACTCCTTCGGAGCAAAGTCTAATACCCCATATGTGACGAATATGAAGAGGCGGCGACTGTCGGAGGACTCAGAGAAAGGAATTTTACAGGTAAGATTTTACAAAAATTCCGTTTTTCTGGCGTATAAGACTACTTTTGAACCTCAAAAAAATCCCCCAAAAATGGGAGGCTGTCTTATACGCCGAGTATAATATCTCCAAGGTAACATAAGTGTAAGTATTACCGGTAGATCATGTAATGGGGGGGTCGTCTTATACGCCCAGTCGTCTTATACGCCCAGTCGTCTTATACGCCGGAAAATACGTAGTTTTTTTTAAACCGTTTATACCACAATTGATACTCATTTACAACTACTTGCTGGGTGGTCAGTTATCGACTCCCCATTGTTTTTTGGTTACCCATGACATGTTGTTGAGTTACCCCACCTTTATAAGGGTCAGTCGTTGACTGGACCGCTATAGGCGGCATTATTTGTTAATTACCCCATTTTGGGATCCTTGGCCCGTTTGTTTTTTTTTAAATGATTTATTTGCAAATATCCACTTAGCTTTGATGATCTCAGCTGCTGCCCCTGTTTCAATATCCTTGTTGGGGCACTGAAGTACCTGAAGGGGACACCAGTGGCCACCAGTAGAGCAGCTAATCGGTGCATCTGCCTTTATGATGGCCATACATGCTTCAAATTTTTGATGTGCAATCCAATCAAAACAATGGAATCTGCGTGCAAGCAAATAACCATGATTTCACATGCGATCAGTTTAATACATTGGTGTATTGCTTTGTGTCATTTTATAACTGCCTGCAGTGCAGCTTTAAGTTGTCTTCCAAGTTACTTAAGAAATGGATGTTATTCTTCACATTTCTGTGTTCTTTTTGCCCCATCTTCTTCTTCAGTTGTTACTGGTTCCCATGGGTGAAGTGTACACCCACAGAATCCCTGTGTGTAGAATACAATCATAGAATAAAAATCATGCCCCCCACCTACTGGATAATTGATTATGAATGTTGGAATTTAAAGTATATTTGAACCCTTACCTTGTAAAAACGTGTGTGTGTGTATGTATGTGTGTGTAATATATATGTATGTGTGTATGTATATATATGTGTGTATGTGTGTGTGTGTATATATATATATATATATATATATATATGTGTGTGTGTGTGTGTATATATATATATATATATATATATATATATATATATATATATGTGTGTGTGTGTGTATGTATATATTTAAAATAATTATAAATACCTTTCTATTTTTAAGTGATGACATGATCTCTTTTCTCAGATGCATAGGCTTGGAGAGGTTGGGGTGGAGAAACAGCATCACTCTGCTCTTCCCTGTGAATGGCTGTGCATGGGGGCGTGCCAGCACAAGTCTGACCATAGGAGGACAGGTTAGGCTGTTCTCCCAGCACAGCCAGAAAACTGACCATGCTGACATAGATGGTCAGTTTGCAATAGGAAAGCAGAGGGGACTGGCAGGATCTCCCAGATATTTCACACAAAGGAAGCAATACAAAGAGAACAGGATACTTTTTAACACAAGTACATGCTACAACAAGCACATATCAGGGATATCTAATTTTAGAGTAACATACTTGGGCATCTCTCTAAATAAAACCTATCGGCATACTGTATGTGATGTACTGCATTAGTAAAACGTGATTGGTTGCTGTGGGCTTTTTTTATTTTTTTTTATTTATTTATTTTTTGAGGAGGAAATGCATCTTTGTTAATTGACTCTACATTATACATTGGTTTTAAGGAAAAGAGGTGAGAGGAATTGTCTTTCCTGCCTATAGCAAGTAATTGGCTTCTTAATTTATTTTCTAAATGCTACAGACTATATCAGGCTGTAATATTGTTATTGGCAACACAGACATCTCTTCTATCAAATGCTGTGGAGTGGATATGAGACAGCATGGTAAAGGCATTTATGTCTGTTTAGCTCTGAATGTTTTTGTATTTTGCAGTAATGTGGAGGATGTGTGCAGGTTCCCCGACCTCCCAGCCCGCAAACAGCTCACATATCAGGCCAAGCAGCTTATCTCGAGAGAGATTGAGCTGGAGAAGATGAGGAGGTCAGAGGCCCTCCAGCAAGCACGAAACGCAACAAGGGTAAGTGCTGAGGAACAGCCATGGAGATATGTTTTCACAACCAGGTACCTTTGTGCCCAGCCCCCACCAAAGACATCGCTGTGGCCCTAAACCTGAATGTATTATGGAAGAAATACAGGGGCTGCTATTGCTGATCTTCTGAAAATACCAGTCGACTGGCTACTCATGCTTTCAGTCACTGAACTACTATGCAATTCTCCATACCTGCATATGCATGTTCAAGGTCAGGGATTATTAGTGTGGAAGCAAGAGCATTAGCGAGAGAGTAAATCACCAAGGGGGCACAAGAAGTGTCCTGGCGGCTCTGTTAGTAGCCGGCATTTTAAGATGGGCTGACTGATTCGTTCCAGTCCTCTCAAACTTCTGCCACGACTCCTGTGCAGGATTCAAGCAGAAGGAATTCTGGTCATTCTAGTGGCTCCAGACTGGTCTTTGCCGGTCTTGGTATGCTGAACTGGTACAGCTGGTCACCGATGCTCCTTGGGGACTTCCTCTCAGGGAGGATCTGCTGTCCCAAGGACCAATCTTTCATCCTGCTTTACAGTTGCTGGCATTAACGGTTTGGCTGTTGAATGCCAGGTGCTGAAGGCTGGAGGTTTTTCGGGTGAGCCCCAGCTGTTTATGGTTGAGCTCTATGTTTGAGTAAGGAAAACCCGAAAGTAGTTGGGATTAATATAGCGCTTGCTGTTAGTAGCCAGGGGTAAACAATTGCTTGTTAATAGCCTGGATAAAAATGTGTGAGGCAAATATAAATTAATTATGAATGTGATATTAGTGAATACAAAAATAAAGTGATGGCTTTAAAACTCTATAAATAGCATATACTAAATAGTGATAAATCACACAAAATTACAGTGTAAGATCAATAAATGGTCATAAAATATCAGATAACAAGTCAATCAGATCACATAAGTGCCTTAAAGTGCAAAGAAGTGCCAAATAAGTCCAAATAAAGACATCCTCTGAAGACATCACACGCTCTGACGAAACGCGCGTCAGGTGGAACGCACGCCCTGAAGCCTGGTGGAACGCAAACCGGTAGTTACCTCTCTCCACGCACAGGCAATAGCATAGCAGGCGCGATCCTTGGAATTTTAAAACTTTTTTGTACTGTATTATCAG